>NC_081407.1:967953446-968566779 GCF_030272615.1 Cryptomeria japonica | reverse complement strand
TTACAAACAACTTCATCGACCTTAAATAGAAATCAATTAGGTTGGTAACACAGCAAAAACCTAATTCTTATCATCAAGATTACAAATAGGTCAGTACAATATTGACCATTAGAAATCATGACAATCTCTTCACATTCTTCAAGAAAATTCTAACCGCTCCATGATCACCGCTTCATCGAACTTTGTAACTCATCACGCATTGTGCATTAGATGCAATCCACGTTGCTCCTTCCATAGACAAAAAATAAATGCGTCAAAACAATTTGAACATATCCTCATTCAATGATCACACGTGTCTCCATCATTACTGCTTATCAGATAAACCATCAAACTTGATCAGTTAGGGTTTAACAGTTGATAGGGTTTACCAGTTACATTACATAGAAACGTTTGACCCTTTACACTGGTTCAACTCACAAACTTTACATACCAATTTACAACATCTTCTACAAATCTCTTCTTACCGGTTACTAGTCAATATCAAAAACAATAATATCAGCAATAACATGAATACCATTACCGGTTCAATTGACATCAATGACAACATATCATTAATAAAATCTTTATGCAAATACCAACAAACTCAAAATGCCAACATCCTTACAATTTTCTTTGCATGATATAATCAATGACAAAGACTACAGGGTTCTCGTTTATAGGAACTAGAACTACTGGATGAGTGACAAAAAACTACTTTTAATCATATTAAGGCTCATCAATAGAGAATAATTCGTAGCTACAATCGCAAGGTAAAGCCTCGTGCATTTGAGGTAGTTGACTTATTATTGAGGGAAAATTCTAAGAATCAACAGGACCGAGAAAAGAAAGGAAAATGTGAGTCCAATTGGCTTGGTCCTTACGTCATCACAATAGTCTATGGATCATGTGCATATTAGCTCTCAATACCAAATGGAGAACCTTTGGAGGATCCTATCAATAGCATGCACCTTCATAGGTTTTACACATAGCTCTTCAGAATATCCTAATATCAAAAATCAAAAAAATACAAAAATTACAAAAAATTAAAAAATTGTTACTTGGTGAAAACCTGGAAAACAAGTGCCTTGTGATACTAAAAAATTGAAAAAATCAAAAAAGTAAAGATAAATATATCCGTCCAGCAGTGAAAACCACTTCGGTGGTGCCCTGGGCAAGTACCATGGTGAAAACCGAGTTACCGGTGCCATGTGTAGAGACATTGCTCCTCCCTCCTTTAGGAGTCAATCTCATCCTTTCACTTTTCACACACTCGTAGTCAATCCATCTGTAATAAACTTATCCAATCCCATTATGGCTAGTTATTGATCTACCTAAGATTGGTTAGCCATTCATAATAAACCTTTCTTTCCATTCCTTTCCTTCCATAATAAATCAGGTCCAATCTGTAACTGGGGAAAAATCCTAAATCTAGTGATGGAAGTGGTACCCTGAGCATCGCATGTTTTGAGGAGCATCATCTTTTCATCCCTCTTTCTTTTCGCACACAATACGCAATAAAAGATCACTTTCATCACACAATATGCAATAAAAGATCACTTTCATCGCCAATCTGCAATAAAGTTTCATTCTTCTCTGCAATAAAGTATCAGTTTCATGGATTCAGTCAATTTCAGATAAGACACAAGCAGCAATGGGCTTTCAAGAAATTAAATCTTTCAGCAGACTTTGGCAACAACAGGGCTTTCAACATAATCTGTCATTTATCAAGAGAACAACATTGTGACCAAATCAAACATGTTAGCATATGTGGCAAGAAACACAAATAACTTGAGGATTTCATTGTGTGTTGGTGTCAAGTATTGGTTTTCTTTTGATTTCATTTTTTAAGGTGACATGTCTTTTAGCTTTTCCAGGATGTCTCTGACTAGAGATTTCATCTCCAATATGTCTTTGACTACAAAGGTGAGGATGGGTTATATTCACCTATTATTTTGTTATCTGTGGATTGTCTCTTAGTAATTATATGACTTTTCCAAAGATATGAGGACATTGTGAGTCTAGTGTGAACTGGGGCATTCCTTGTTTTTATGACTCTTTGATCTCCATGCAAACTGGTACAATGACTTTTTGGGTCGAACCTATATATGGATTGTCATAACCTATTTGTCATAATAAAGCTCAATGATGATAAAGCACAAGAATTTCTTTCACTTCCATATCTTCTATCTTCTATCCCTCTTTCATGATTAATCTCCATCGTCCTTCCCTGAGTCTATGTAGCCCACTATCACATGACTGAGTGAAATGACAGGCCAAAAATCTTTGCATTTCATGTAGTTTCCACCTGTATTACCACATATTAGCATTATATAAATACATATATATATCATAATACCATCACATCATGCACACACCACTAATTAACATATCATAAATATATTTGCATTCTCATTATGTGAATAATTATAGCATGTTAATAATCATACATCCATCTGCATTTAGTAAATTCACATTTCCATCATGAAAAACATAAAAGAACAAAAATATATTCACATTTCATCGTGTACATATTTGCATCCATATCATAAGAATCATAAAATCATCATAAAGCATATAGAACATCACATAGGAACACATGCGCATAGTTGCCACAAGGATGGATCATCTCATATATATCAAAATAATAATTTGTCATAATACAATGATGTTAATATCCCATAATGATACAAAATCACCCAAAGGTATCTATATCATTGTACAAAAAACTGATACAAAATGGTATCCAAAAGGGCTATGATGAAGACCCTCCCTCGGAGCTAGTTGGCCTCGAAGGAGTCTGGGCTCTCGATGGTCCTACTCCAGGATCACCCCCTATGTCTCTTCCTCTTGGTGGTATGGGTGGACCCATAACTCTGCCACTAGATGCTTGTTGTCTATCCCCTCCCCCTGTGGTAGTAGTCTAGGACTCTCTCCTGAATCTCCTAGCCCTCAGCTCTAGAGGAACAGTTGAGTAATACAATTCTCTCCAATAGGCTATCTCCTCCCCTACTCAAGTACATGTGCATATTCAGCCCCTGTGTCCTCAGTTGCTCTCCTTCCTACCCTCAATGCCTTCTCGGCCTCAGTAAATCATTGGATGGTTTGATCCCTCTCCCTCTGCATCTCTACTAGCTATTTCCTCAATTGAGTCACGTCTCTCTCTAGATCCTTGATCTCATCGGCCTGTCTTGCTGCAATCTCTCACAATGCTAGCAGCTCATCCTCCTCCTCATCTCCACCCTAGGCACCCTCCTCTCATCCATCCTATCTTTGTACTTGTCTAGGTACATCTATCCCTAGTGCCTTTCCATGTACCTATCCACCAACCTATAACACCTTTCCTCCTCTACCCCTCAGTGATCTCAATGGTCTCCCTGCCTCTGGATCCTATCTCTCCTCATCCCTCTCTCTAGCATCCCTCTTTCCACCCCTACCCCTCACCACCCTCCTTGTTGCTCCTCTCCTCTACTTCCTCCATCTCCCTCCACCCCTATCATCATCATCCTCATCATCATCATCCTTCGCTACCATAGGCTCATCTGGATCTTTCAACCAGGGTACTAGATGTCCTATAAAAAAAGCATCATACTCTGCATCTATACCTATTGTTGGTAGTGGGCCAGCATCCCTTGCAGGGATTTGCGACATGGTTTAACAGCCTCGTGTGGATTCTATAAGTCTAGTGGTTGTATCGGGCATTGATAGGTCCATCTTTTGGTGCAACGGCAACCCTAGCTTGTAAAAAGTGGTATCAACTCTTGGTCATAGGTTCGAATCACATAGACCACAGCAAGTGATGCTGGGAGGGGGATTGTTGGCAGTGGGTCAACATCCCTCACGGGGATTTGCGACATGGTTTAATAGCCTCCTGTCAATTCTATAAGTCTAGTGGTTGTATTTGGCATTGACAGGTTGATCTTTTGGTGCAACGGTAACCCTAGCTTGTAACACCTATGTCAACAAAATCCTGCAGTAGATCCCAAGACATCTGCACCATCTGCTCAAATTGTGTCACTGCAACATCATAAGACAAAATCAGCCCCTAGTGAGCCTGCTCCCGCACTGTCCATGAAAACTCGCTAGATCCCCAAAGCATCCTTTGTTGCCACCCAAACTACATGTATACCTTGTCAATCAGATGTTTGTTTAGTATATAGGACGTGTACCCAATCAAACACGTGCTCCTAAAAACATAAGGTAGCTTTGTGGCATCCTCCTCCAAGTCCTCGCAATCCAGATAGGGTCTTCATATGAAACTATCTATGTCATCTATCACCTGTCTCCAATAGTCCACCTTCCCAATCTATGGCTGTGAAGTTATCATGTTGTACAAGTGTGCAAAGGACTATCCATGTCCTCTCCCTCTGAAGTGCAGTGGTCTCATCACTACAATATGCTTGTAATACCACACCTATAATAGAGTCACCCCACATCCTAACCCACAGCCATCGAGATACACAAACTGGTGAAGCTCATGATATAAATGTGCAAGTACACATGGGCCCCATGCATATGTAGTATGTTGTCTCACCAATGTCTCCAGAGTTCTCCCCCAACCAATAGCCATACCTCGTGTCTCCCTGTCCAGACATAGGTAGCCACTAATCACCCCTCCGACTATTGCTGGTGTAGCTAGGAAATTGGAAATCATCAAAGCAAGTAGTATTAGTAATCTAGCTCAATCATGAAAGCTCAAATGCAATGATCAATCCTAAACACACTCAATAAAGACATGAAAACAAGACATTCAAGATTGAAAACTAAGCAAACCAAATGCAGACTTGGATGTCTCCTTCATGTGGCTCCATTGTCCTTCTTTCTCCTTCAAATGGCTTTGTTGTGGATCTCACCTACTAGTGCATGAGCATGATGTGAAAGCAAGTAGACAAGATTGTAGCGCAAGAATACTCGAAGCGTGATTGATTCGACCAGGTAGTAATTCGAAAAAATGATTAGTTGGGATTGAAGAAAATCATCCAATTTATAGACAAATTGGAGAAAAGATCAAATTAGCATGAAGAGATTCGAATGGAAATTGCAAATCAAGAATGTCAATTATGACAAATTTGCACTTTCTATGCAAGATTAATTGATTGATAATTCATGACAAAATTATGACAAATTTCTATGTCAAAATTGATTGATTGTCAATTATGACAAATTATGACAACTTGAAATGTCATTCTCATGAAATTAGGAGAAAAATAGGAGAGAATTGAAAAATAGATGAAATTAGGAAAATGAGGAAATGAGGAAATTAGGAAATTAAGTGAATTAATTAACAATTTTTCATTTATTAATTAATTCACAAAGAGGGAATTTAGAAATTGATGAAAAATTAGGAAATTACGAATTAGGAGAAATTAGGTAAATCAATTAATAATTTGTCATTTATTAATTAATTCACAAAAAGAGGAATAATTAGTTAGCCAATTAAATTAAACATTTAATTGTGACATGAAGACCAAGGATAAATAAATAAATTATTTAACCTAGAGGGAGAAATGACAAACAGGGTTAAATGAATAAAATCATGAAACCCTAAAAGATGAATTAGAAATGCAAGGATGACAATTATGTCTTGATGTAGGATCGACTTGATCATGATTCTGACTTGATAAATGACCAATGTTGATAAGTGATTTGATTAATAAATGCGCCAATTGACGAGGAACAATGACTAATTGATCCAAATTGACATAATTGAGAAAGACGATGATCAATGACAAATTGATCACAAAAATGACAAAATGACAACAATCGATGACAAAATAGATTGCAAAACGACAAGATTGGAAATGACCACGATCGATGACAAATAGATCGCAAGACGACAAGATTGAAAATGACAACGATCGATGACAAATTGATCGCACGATGACAAGATTGATAAGAGGGAAAAACCCTAATTAGGATTGACGATGTCCAAAATGATGACAAATGAATACGCACATTGATGCGACAGGATAAGATCGATCAAAATCATGACTGAAGATTATTATCAACAAGACCAAAATCGAAAGCGAGATAAATGAAGAAATGCAGAAGAAAGACTTGATGCTCGCAAATGATAAAGACCAAGTGCGAATCATAGGAGAAATGTTAATGCAACGCAAAAACCCTAAAATAAGGCAATGCGCAAATGTTAAAGTACGACTCCGCAAGCGTTGACCATTTTTAGACGTCTACAGCTGGTAGTTTATGTCCAGTAGCTAGCATGACATCCCAATTGACATGACCTGATCTCATCTCTAGCTCTGGGTCTTCAAATACTTGTCTCAATGCATCCATGTCTCCCTCTCTATCATATGGCACTAGCTCACCATGGATCGGTATCCTCAAAATCCTATAAACTTCCTAGAGTGACTGATATCTCACCAGTCGGCAAATGAAACAAACAGGTCTAAGAGTGCCATCTCTCTACTAGAGCAGTTAGTAATCCTTTGTTCACCTAAATCTTAGGCAAATACATGATGTGTCTCAATCCCATACCCTTGACATTTTCTCGCTCCTCAAAGGTCAACTTTGGTCACAATCTTTGTGTCATGGGGGATATCTCTCACGACTCTATTCGGGGAAATTACTTATGCATCCAACCAAATGAATCATGTCAATCCTAGTGGTACTCATGTCTATCACATAGTGCTACTTCTATCCTAGTGCTTATTTTTATCACATGCGTTGCATCCTAGTGTATATGTTCATCACATTGCACTTGATCCTATTTAGAGGCCCTGCTTAAGTGTATCCTCTCAATAGCTTATCCAATTTGCAATGTATGTTCATCACAGAATTCTCAATTATAGCATGTCTCTCACTTTGTCTTCATAAGGCACCTTCTTTAGTGTATCCTCTCAGCAACTTATCCACTCGACAACGTATGTTCATCATAAAACTATCGACTTGTGCCCCTTAAGACACAAACGCATTTTCACAACACAGACGTGGTTTCTATCAAACCAAACATGCTTTCCTTCCCTAGAGACACCTAAACAACATAGACGTGCCATGGTCCTACACAAACACATTTTTGTGACACAAACGTGTTTTCTACACATAGACGCGATTACATTCGTAAACACGACCAAACCTTATCCTAGACGCACCTATCCTACCTTGACGTGCCTGACACCAACCTTTACATGTTTTCAGTGCAAACACCAATTTTGCATTTTTGTTTATCTACTCTAAAATGCATTAATGACAACAATAAATGCAAAAATGTAAAAAATGGCTTCGAGGTACTTACCATCTCACCCATGTCGTCTAGCCTTTGATATAGTCGAACTCGATCGAATCTATGAACTCTATCCATCGTCGTTGACTACTCTGACTTCTCTAAGATATCTCTTTGTACTCTGATCTCTTAGGTATGTGGATGAAAATGAGGATGTTTTCTTTGTGGCCCTATCTAATAGGCTGCTTAACCCTAGTCTCCTATGTTAGTTTTCTTCCTCGTGTCAGTCTCTTTTTCCCGTGTGACCTTGTCACTCTATCTTGTCAGTCCTTTCTAGCCTTTATTTCTTATCAAGAGATTGTCTATGATCTTTTCAAAAAAATTCTTCCAAACTCTTGAGGGGGCATATCATTCCTGTCTTAGGGCATGTATCAGTTATCTTCTTTGAGCCAACTCGACAAGTTGCATTGTCTCAAAGAGGACAAAATGTAGACACCTAAAATTGTCCTGTCTAATTAAACAAATATTTTTTATTTATTTAATTATTTTATCATGTCTTCTATTAATTAAATAAATCTTTATTTATGTAATGAATTCATTAATCCTCTTCTAATCCTTTCCTCATTTAAATATACTTTTATTTATTTAAATAATCATTTTCCTAAATTAAATAAATATTTTATTTATTTAATTGATCCCACTTCCTATATTAATTAAATAAATCTTTATTTATTTAATTAATTCATTATCCTTTTCTACCCATGAAACATTCCATTCATCTCTTAATTCTTCTTTTACCTGCCCCCTTTATCATTTAATTATTTCCTCCACCTGCCCCTTAATCCTAGCCGACCATTTATCTTTACACCTCTTGATCTTATCTATCCATTTCTTACAGTGATCTATATATAAGAGGATACTCTTCTTCATTATCAACCCTAATTATTATACTAATGTTACAATCAATCCTTCTTGCGAACAAGATATCAACCATATTTTTCGTTCTTTGTTGAGCTCTTCTGCACACAAAAAATCTGAGAGCAAATATATCAAATAAGATCAATGAAGATAGGAAGAGATAAAGATTGAAACCCTACTAGACATGTAAATGGTATATTTGGTTATTTGATTTATTTGCATGGTCTTAGGTATCTTCATTTCTGTATGGTGGATTGATTTCAATGTTAGGCTAGGGTTTTGTGGTTGGATCCTTGTTAGTCTTTCAATATTGTTGTTTTTCACTATCTACTTTTCACTGTATACAGTGTGAAACTTGATGACCCTATTCCAATCATGTGTGATAATAATAGTGCAATAAATATTTCCAAGAATCTGGTACAGCATTCCAGAACAAAGCATATATCTATCAGGTATCACCTCTTGAGGGAGAAAGTTATACATAATGAGGTTAGACTTGAGTATGTACCCACAAAAGAATAGATTACAGACATTTTCACAAAGGCATTGTGCAAAGATACCTTTGAGTATCTCTAGTAGATGGTAGGGGCATTACCCCCTACCAATTTCAACTAATGTGCATTTTAGGTGTGCATTGGTCCAGTGAGCAACATGTACATTGTTTTCTAGATTGATGTTGATGTGCTTCCTCTCAGGGGGAACAAGAGTGAGTTTCTCAGGGGGAGTTTTCACCACCTTTGTCATTGTTGTCAAAGGGGGAGAGAGAGAGAGAGAGAGAGAGAGAGAGAGAGAGATGGTTGTGCACTCACTGATGATCTTTCATTTTTTATATTATTGTTAATTGATGTTGCAAATGATGACAAAGGGAGATTGTTATCATTGTATTATGTTTTGTCATTGACTTTAAATCCTTTGGTCCGGATTAAGTCTGGATGTGGTATGATGAGAAGGAGTGTTTGATTTAGATATGTTGTCATCAATGACAAAGGGGGAGATTGTTAGCATTGCATTATGTGTTGTCATCGATGTCAAATCCTTTGGTTTGTATTAAGTTTGAATGTGGTATGATGAGCAAGAGTGTTCGATTTAGGCATATTGTGTGCTTGAATGTTTCACAGATGTGTTTGATATATCAAAAGATTTTTTTCTATGTTATTTTTGGGTCCAACGTGATCCAAAGCTCGAGGCCTTAGACTGGATATTGAGACTGCATAGTGTGCAGATGTGTTTTAGCTCTGGCCTTAGATCCCTATCTCAACTGAGACTGAAGATTATAATTTTTGAAGACAGTATATATATGAGCTTGATCTGATGATTCTATATATGGCTTTTTCTGTTGAAGACATGCGAGATTGAAGGAATCCAGTCAGTGTGTGAGATATTTACTGGAAGCAGTTCTGGCAGTACAGACTATGTTTTTCTTGTGGTGGATTCTCTTTGTCTTTCTTTCTTCTTCGGTAGTGAGCCCACCTGTAGTGAGCATATTTGCAATGAGCCCACCAGCAGTGAGCTACCCATTGTAAAAATCACATTAACTATGTTTATATATTAAGAATTAGCATTCTTCGTGGCTTTTCCCTTCTTGGGTTTTCCACATAAATTCTAGTGTTTCTTGTTTCTAATTTGAATTTTGCATCTATTTCCTAATTCTGTTAATCCTGCTTAATATTATGGATCTGTTTATTAAGGTTAAAATTGTTAAATTAGTTGTCAATTGATTCACCCCCCTCTCAGTTTCCTAGATATTCAATAGATATATCAACAGATAAGGGTTCATGAGGAGAAAATAGAGAATAATGCTTTCAAATGTGACTTTGGTCACTTTGAGTTCTTGGTTATGCCTTTTGGTTTAACCAATGTTCCTACAATATTTTAATCTTGTATGAGTAGATTATTCAATAAGCAACTCAAAAAAAAGAAATAACATCTTGATTTTCACCAAGACTTGGGAGGAGAATATGAGACATTAGGATAAGGTTTTGAGCATCCTTGAGGAGGATTCATTATTTGCAAAGGAATCCAAGTGCGAGTTTGGTAATGATATAATTCCTATATCTTGGTCATATAATCAACTCTAAGGGTGGAAGTATTGACCAAGAAAAGATCAAAGCAATTTTAGATTAGCATCCACCTACAAATCTCTCATAGTTTAATGGATTTTTTGGTCTTTGTGGAATCTAGAGGAGGATTGTGAAACTTTTGTTGGTTCCCAAAAATGGACAACGGGTTTACACTCCTAGCAAGGCAAACACCAAGCTGATTTCCTCCAAATATCTATGGAGAGCCACCTCCAACTATCAATATCTATCAGGCTTGGACCAACAATAACAAGAATGCTAGATCCTTCTATGCTTTAGGCTCTGCAAACCTAGGGAGGGTGATCCCTTCAATAAGAACCTTCTTTCTCTCCATAAGGATATTTAGGGAACTTACTAAAAACAAAACAAATTTATCTCATTAATAAAACTCAATAGAAAGGGAGAATGCTCAAGGATGGAAAATCCTTTAGTGATCCTCAACCTTAACCAGGAGTATGAGAGATGGTGAGACCATTTTTTTTTAGAAATACATAAATCTTAGCAAATGATTGTTCTGATTATTTATAAGACTCGTTCTGAGAGAGCATGAAGAAGATAAAATCAGAAAACTGATAACATAATGAGATTTTCTAGCTAATACCAGTGCCTTATTCATTTGGACTATAGAGTTGATGAAAGATGTTGCTGAAAACCTGATAAAAAATTATCTAATAGCTAGTCTTGCCTTGAAATAATATTGCCTTACAGTATTATTTTGCTTATGATCCTATATGTGAACTACTTAGCAAATCCCATGGCAAGCCTTATTTTCTTTGTAATCTTATTAAAGCATTTTTAATTAACCCCTTGGATTAAACCATTGAATAAAAGAGTACATACATCATAACAATGCAATAAACAAAAGAAACCCTTGATCTCATTTGCTTAAAAGAAGATAAAATCACACACAGGAGAGTAAAGAATCAGAAACTATATTTGCATTAGTATTATGAGCTATCTATTATCAGATGATAACCAACAATTTCAAATATAGAGTGAACCATTTGAAAAGGGTGAAACTGCAACCATTTTATTACAATTTTTGCTCTGCAAAATAACATTACAGTCCCAGTTATTTCCTATGACTCTCTAGAACTCTTTTGGACCTAACCCTACAAAAAAGATCTATTTTATAGAGATCTTTCTCAGAAAAATTTCGGACCTTAACTAATGGCCTTGAATTCCCTTTTATATAAAAAAAGGGAGCGACAAGGTTCGGGCCATAAGACACTTGACAACAGCAGATTCATTCTTTCATAATTAGCCCTAAAGGCTATGTACAATTTTGTTTCAAAATATCCACATGTCTATACGCCAGCACTTGTGAATCATCATTCTTGAATTGAAAATTAGTAGAAGCAAAACCATTTGAGTCATGTCATTATCGCCCTGACACCTTCAGATGTAGTGGGAGATGTTGCATTTTTATGTCATAGAGAATTTCCGTTCCTTACAAAGGGAAACAGGATCCCATAAAGAGGTAAAGTCCCTCCTCAAGCTAGAGGAGGAACTCAACCTTCATGCCTAGGATCAGAGGCAGTGGGAGGTGGAGTTAGAGGGGAAACATAATATGTTGGGGAGAGGTTGCATCTTTCATGCAACTACATGGATGGATTTCTACCACTCCCTACCCAGGCATGTCCCTTTTTTGTTTCTTTGTGGGCTCTGTCTCAGAACCCTCTACCACCTAGTTACTGACATGACACAGAGGTTGCGCCATGCGTGACTTTTCTTTGTAAAAAAGGGCTTTAACATCCCCTCTGCCAATCCTCCTCACTTTCACATCCTCTATGGCAATAGACATTCTCACACATGAGAGACAAATTCCATCCAGTATCACAGAGTATATTGCAACTCCATCTATAAGCTTGCTCAAACATCATTTCTTCTGCAGAAAGAAAAACTGCACCTAGAAAATAAAAAGGCTTCATACTCTTCTACCAATTACGTCACCACCTTGTTGTATTTATATCTAAACCATATTTCATCAAGTAGTGCTTGTTCTCAAAACATCATCACTTTGGTGTTCTCAATTTACTCTGCCAACTATGGACACAAGAATTCACGCATATCACATCTACTGCATTCTTCTGTCAAGTTTCTCCTGATGCGAACGATTTTATTCTGATCTTATTTCTCTTTTTAGTGTACAATCTCCTGCTTCAGGATTTTTGTCAACAAGCAAATCTCTAAATTCATCAGAGAACTCATGATTCATCACACCTAACTTGGAAGCTTATCCAAATCATTTCACATCTCTGAGCTATCATCTTTGACTGTCAAATCAATCATGAATCGACAAGTCTGAATCCCATTCATTTTGCCCTTTCCCGCGAGCTATAACTGGTGCCTTCAAAAATCCCTCCAAAATTCTCATTTGAAACTCAGTCGCACATCTCATCTAACTTGGCAAATCTAACAGTCATTCTCTGCCAACTTATCAGTTTGACCTTCCAACTATATCTATGGACCCGCAAAATTCTGACTGGGAAGCACCATATCATCCTTTGTTCAAGCTCTGTCAATAACCTCCCTGCAATTCCTCCTAAATAATCAAAGACACGTGGCATCATCACATGATACCGCGGTCCATAACCACTCGCAAATTGCATTGCAGGAACACGAGGGTCATCTGATCTATTTGATCTTTACCACACTGCATACTGCCTACCAACTCCTTCAGGACTTAAAAGTCATGCACCTTTTTCCTCAGGATAAAACATCCTTGTTCATTTTGAACATATGCAAATTGATGAAACTATTAGTAGACCAGACTTTACCGCATGTGAACCGGTATTACAAAGCTTTGAACCGGTTATGCTGCTTACCGTTAGATCTATCCATTCTTTAACAAATGGTTGGGGTATTTAGCACTTGCCAGACTTAGGAAAAATAAGTGCAAGCTTAAATAAAAGGGGACCGGTAATAAGGAAGTTATGAAGTTGACTTAGGAAATATTATCTCATGAACCAGTTTACCAAATTTTTCCTTAGGGAAAAAAAATGGCCTTGTTTATGGAAAGGGTACCCTTGGTTTAAGTGGGAAAAAGTAACAGCGAAATATATCATATCTAGGGTTTTCCTCACAAATTATAAGAAATTTTGATAACTCCTAAACCCTAAGCCTTGAAATGTTCTTAGAGGATAAAAGTAACAACCTGAAAATCAATGTTTTGGGCTAAAATTTGAATTTTTTATGCAATCAATTTTAGGGCTATCAGTGGCTTTAGTTGGGGATGCTCATTTTTAAGGAATGAAGCAAGAAACCAAAATCTCTAGGTAAAGTAGACCAACTACAGGGAAAACCAAGAAGAAATCACCCAGACAGGGTAACTTCAACTGAAAAGAAACTAAAATAACAAAGCAAACCTAACTAATTCTCATGGATAACAACTACTTTAAGAAAAGTGGAACCTCAAAATTGTCCATGAACAGGCAATTAAGAAGGAAATTATTCATAATTTTGTTGGGCATAGAGTCAAAGAAACCACTCTAACCCAATTTACTTGTGGCCTGCAAGATCAGACCAAGTGTGATGGATCAAAGCCATCTACCAATGTCAACTTTTGATTTCCTCTGTCATAAACATGATTTTCTTTTGAAAGCATCAAATATAATCTAGTAACATAAATGGAAATCCATTTTTCAAATTTGTTGGCTATTCCTGTCTGTCCACTATGCTTAACTTTATCACTGCAATTACTATTGAAAATCTAAAAATTGTGCAATGGCATAGTACATTTGCAATCTTGTGACATATATGCTATGTATTCGATATAGCACACACCCTAATTGCAACCAATATCCTTTTCTGCAAATGCATCATCTTGTTGGAAAAGGAAAATCTCATATTCTGGCACATAACTAAAAATACATACCTCTTTTGTATTGTCAACTTGCCTACTAAAATGAGGATTCTCCAAAGAATCCTCCTTCTTACTGATCATGTCCAGCAAACTATTATCAAGGGGAAGGAAAGGATCATAAATGACCTCTTCATATGGTTCATTTTATTGCTTTGTTTCCAATCTAATGTCAACAATATCAGCAACAGGGGAAGATTGTTCAAAGTTACTCACCTCTAAATTAGATATTGCACCTTCATCTTCACAATGGTCTATTTCAGAAGTTGATGCAATAATCTCCATATTCTCATTTGCTTATTCATATAAAGGGTTAAGAATAACATGAAGACCCTTCTCAAAAATATTGTAACAAAGAACCAATTGATCTTCATCTGAATCTTCATCAAATAATGCATTGATATTTTCACTAAAATTATTTCTGATCTCATCTTCAGGTTTATCAGGAAGCCAGGATTCAGAATCTAAACTGGAACAACACCCAATAATACAATCCTCACAAATTGTTTCGCCGAAAATTGATGATATCTCATCATCTGATTTTTTATTATCACAGTCCTGCAAATCTACAACCACTTCAGACATAAAACTTTCCAATTCTTCATATTCATTGTCATATCTATCTGAAACACAAGACTGCAAACAAATCTCTTGTGAGGCATTCTCCTTGGAAAAATCATTGTTGGTTTCCTTCAATAAAGTAATGGACACCATATCTGTCTCTTCATTTAATATGTCAAACATTATCTCATTAGCCTCTTCTTCATCAATAAGAGGAATGACCACTATCTGGGACAAGTCCTCTTCACTCACATTTTTGTTCATATCATAATCAATATTTAAGCTAATGTAATCAGTAGGAATGTACAAGTCTTGATAGGGTCCTTTTGTTTCAGATTCATAATTTGTTTTGAAACCTATCATCTTAGGATAATATACCTTTGTAGATAAATATCCCCTAGGGATCCCATATTTCAAATTGTTTTCAATCTCCATTGCTATCCTATAAGCCTGATGCAAGGTTTTAGGATCCTTATCTCTTAAAAAATAACTCTCTTCCTCTTTAAAGGGAGCCAAATAAACAACTAGGCATACTGCATCATTTGGTTTGTAACTACTAGGAATGTTATCCAATGTCTTAGCAAACCTGAGATTAAAAGTAGGTACTAACTCATCCTCTTCTTTCTGAATGTCCATGAATGTTTTCATAACTAAGCTCGGGTCAATTCTTTCACCAAACTATTCAATGAATGCCTCCTTCAACTCATCCCATGATGAAATAGAACATATTGGCATGTAAGAGAACCAGTCTCTAGCATTTTCCCTCAAAGGCTGAACAAATAACTTCATGAAAACATCTTCCTGATTTATTTCAAAATCTTCCATTAATTCAGAAAACTCCTGTAAATGTTGTCTTGCTGATTTTGACTTCTTCCCATTAAATCCTGGTAATTGTTCCCTAACCCCTATAGGAAAAGGATTTGGGAAACCTTGGATACCATCAAAAATTAATGATTTATATCTTTCCTTAAAGAAATATCTATGATGACTTGACATAGATTGCACATCTATTCTTGATATTTCATAAGGAAATGCAGACATGTGATACATATTTTCATTCATTCCCTTATCTCTTTTTCCTTCTCTTGCACTATTTCATTACGAGGCTCAAAACATACTCCATCTAATCTGATACAACAAAGATGAAAATTGAATCACGAGAGCATGTAAAATAATCACTACCATTCCCTTCCTTATTGCTTTTTTTCACTACTTAGGGAACGCATTTTTTTTTTAAACTTCATGAAAACAAACAGCTCATGAAAATCTAAATAACTGGAAATGCTGGAAATTTTGTTGCCTTCTTCAACTTGGGATTTGCAAAATCACCTTCATTCCTTCGAATCTTTATGTAGCATCATAAATTGTACGCACTTGCTAAAGCAGTACAATTTAACACCTAGTTTAGCACCCGCCTTGGCACAGTTGCACTTTGCATTGCATTTCCCCTTTAGCACTTAATTAATCGAATTAATTAGGTCTAAAGGTTCTATTTCACCATTTTCCACATCACAAAGTTGGGCCCTTTCATTAAAGCATGCCCCTTTCATTTTATTCCTCCAATACATCACTTAATCAAAAACCCTAATTAGGCCCTATTCTGAGCTTGGGGGCTTAATTTCGGGGGTCAAAACATCTCGAAATCACCTGTAACTTCGAGATTCTCTCTAAAATAATCATATCTGACGGCCCTGAAAATTTGGTGAAAAGTTGTTGGGACCGTGGCACCCGGAGTGCACACGGTCTCGGACATTTTTCCCGAAATTTTAGGAGCGCGATCCAATCATAAAATAAAGCTTAACCCCAAGAAATTGGCGGGATATTCAATCTCTAGGTCGACCAAAAGACGAAATTGCGACCTAGGGTTTCATACATAAGAGCTCTCTTTCTTCATTTGAAAGGATCCGATTTTTGTTTTGAGGAACTTCATATGCAGCGAAAGAGAAAATCTTTGAAGACTTCAACATCTTACAACATCCCTCTATCAAGAATTTATCAATTCCATTCATCCATTTAGGGCTTGGAAGACATTGAAGAACAATAGGAGATTACCGACTGAAGATTGGCTTGTACTCCTCCCTTGAGGGTTGGGTATGATTTCATGTTGTTTTCATGTCTTTACATAAGCTTCAATACATCATTTATTCATGCTTTAGATCACTTTGCATCTTGATTTAGAGCATTTACGTTATCATTTACAAGCAATTAGGGTTTACTTTCTAGGTTGCTCTAGTTTGCTTTCTTGCATTTTAGGACCTTGCACACACACTAGGTCTGCACACACAATACATTTTACAAAACAACTTGGCTATTCGTGGAGGTGGAAATCACCGAAGCGGGGGTTTGACTAAGGCAAAACCCTATATAGCCGCCCATACACCCTTTTTCAGATATCATTGCAAGTTTCGGGATTCAGACGACGCCGCGGGATACAGATCCAGAGAGAGAAGGTCGAGACAGCACTCTGTATCAAATTGCAGAGCAGAAGACTGGGATAGGGGTGCTGGGTGCCCTGGTCCTGCCAGGACAGGGGCGCTGGGCGCCCTGGTCCCTGGGATAGAGGCACTGGGCGCCCTGGTCCTCCGGACAGACAGCTTCCCGACAGTGTTTCAGAGTGCAGAACAGCAGTTTCCGGTGCAGTTTTCAGGACAGTGGCGCTCGCACCCCCGTCCCGCACATTTTCAGTCCGATTTTGACTCTGGGTACACATCTGCATTCTTATTTCATCCTTGTATTTACAGTTGTCCATTGTTTAATCTCAATTCTGCAATCTTGTTATTAGTTCATACTTGCATTTTGGGATTAGGGTTTGAACTTGCATTACTTGATCTTACAATTTCAACAAGGGAATAGAAATCCTAATAGATATCTCGTGGCTCTCTCTTTCACAAAAAGAAGTAGCCAATTGTGCGATATCTCTAGGCTCTTTCGTATTCCGTAATGTGTGACAAGAGGTAGGATTAGGGCATGTTAACCTAGTCTCGCTTTTTCCCCCACACATTTTGGTGAACCCGACGTGAATCTATCATTGCTTCCTCTTGCATTACATTTGTTAGATCTAGATCTAGATTTAGTGTGTTTTCATTTCATTTTCATTAAAAAGAAAAAAGAAAAAAAAAGTGTGTTTCTTTGCATTGGGTGTTTAAGTTTTGTGTAATCTTTTCAAAATGTCAGATTTTTATTTGCAAAATGTTCATGCTTTCGATGATTATTATGAGTATAGCCAAGATGAATTAGATGAAGCTTTAGATGAGTTTTTAAACCCTAAAGATGCCAAACCTTCATTTTACCAAAAACTCATAAACCTTGTTACTATGCCATTTCGTTGTGATGAGAAAGATAAGTTGAATGAATCCTCTCAAGGGTACATTCCTATCAACTCTTCCACTAAATCTAGTAACATGGTTGTTTTCAACAATCCCCTCTATGAGGAGATGTCTCCTTTTGAATCAAAAGATAAACCTTTCAATAGATATGATCATGCTTTGTTGGATGATGCTCTTGATGACTTTGTGTCTTTATCAAAATCTCTAAACAAGAACAAGACTTCTAAATTGGTTAACATGATAAACTTGAATGAGCATAAAAAGCCTCTCTTTGAAGTCCAAGGTGCTTATCCTTCTCCCACCTTTCAAGTTTCTAAGTCACCTCTCCTTACTGTCCAAGGAGGGTATGATCATGATTCCTTTCATACTCCGAATAAACCAATCATCACTGTGCAAGGAAGAAAACCTATAAGTCCTTATAATTATGCCAAGCAAATAACTAGAGAGAGTTATCATGTGGTTGCCCATACTTATCATACCAGAAATAATAGGCAGCCTAGTCCTCCTCCTGTTATCCCAGTTTCCCTTCCGAATCCTCAACCAATTCTTCCTCAAGCTCCACGTATTTCGCAAGTTCTTAGTAAGGAATATGATCTCATAGAACAACTTAAAGCTACCCCTGCTAAGATATCCCTTTGGGATTTGATTCAAACTTCTTCCGCTCATCATGGAATGTTACAAGATGCCTTGAAAGATTTGAATGTTCCTCCACCGAATACATCTAGTAATATAGCATCTTTGGTTAACTCTGTGATGAATCCTAAAGCTCAAATTGTGTTTACCCAAGATGAGTTGCCTACTAGTGAAATCCAACATCAATATGATCCCTTGATGATTGTGGTTATCATGAAAGACACTGCTATAAGGCGAACACTAGTAGATAATGGCTCTGGTCTTAATGTGTGTAGCATTAATCTTTTGCATAAGATGAATGTGGATACATCCTTAATTGAACCGGATTCTCATCCTATTCGAGGCTTTGATAATGTGGCTAAAACTTCATTAGGTACTATCACCTTACCCATCATAGTGGGGCCTGTTACTTTGCCTACACCTATCCATGTTATGTCGAGAAATCTAACGTACAACTTGCTACTGGGAAGACCTTGGATTCACAGTATGCAAGCTGTCCCTTCTACATTGCATAGACAAGTCAAATTTATTTATAACAATAAGACATATACCTTGATAGGTGATACTAATTTTCAAGCTTGTTTGCAAACATCCACTTCTAAGGGGGGTTCTTCTAAGCCGTCCTCATCTAGTGATGAATCTTTAAATAAGATACCTATCGGTGAATCCTCGCTCTCCGATGATCAAAATTCTTTGGATGAGTCTGGAGCTCTTGGAGAAGATTCTTCTCGACTTGAAACTACACATAAGAAGGATTTTGATCCTAGGAAGATCCTCGAAGACGACGATTGGGGATCCCTTGATTTTAATCCTACCTTTGTGGGTGAATATAAGGTTCCTTCTAGAGAAATTAAAGTTGAAAAGAAGGAAGAAGCTGAAAATCATAAAGTTGAAAAGAAAGAAGAAACTAAAAATCAATCAACCTTACCTGAATCTATGAGTAATAATTTTGTGGCCGCCTCTCAAACTTCTTCTCCTCATATCTCTAATTATGAAGAGTTTGATTCTTTGTCTTATGAGAAACCACCTTCTCTTCCTGAAATGGTTGATCGTTATGGTCATGGTTTTCGCATTTTTGCTAAGCATGGGTATCATGGTAAAGGTTGTGGTGCTCATGAACAAGGGATCAGAGTTCCTCTAGAGACTAATTTTCACAATTATGCCTTTGGACTTGGCTTTAATCCCTGCAAACGTACTAAAGCTTCTAAAAGACCATGCATTAGTGTTAATGCTATCTCTACATCTTTATCAATACAACATCTTGAGTATATTGATGGGGATCCTTCGTGCGCCTGTGCTTTGGATGTCTTCCCTACCGATGATGCTTTAGCTGAGTTCTTGGGAGCCTATGACACTCTTCCTCGTTATCATCACAATAGGGGACTCCCTTATTGTTTGAACACTGAAGCCTATTTTGGAAAAGAGATTGATAATGATGAGATTGTGAAAGAATTCCCTCAGTTAAAGGATACTCCTCAACAAAGTAATCTTCTCATAAGTGACACCACTAATGTTAAGATGGATCCTCTCAATAAAGAGAAAGTCATTAAAATTGGGAAATGTTTGGATGAAGAGGAACAAAAACAATATGAAGAGCTATTGCATGAATTCCCTGAGATCTTCGCTTGGGCATATTCTGACATGCCTGGTATAGATCCTAAGATCGTTACTCATAATATTGTCTTAGTTCCTGATGCTAAGCCCGTGAAACAAAAGATTCAAAAAATGAATCCTAAGGTAGCTCTGCTTGTTAAGGCTGAGATTGAAAAATTATTAGAGGCTGGATTTATCCGCCCTATTGACTATTCCCCATGGATTTCAAATATTGTCGCTGTGGCTAAACCAGACAACAAAATAAGAATGTGTACTGACTTTCGGGATCTAAATAAGGCTTCTTTAAAAGATGATTTCCCTCTTCCAAACATTGACATGATAGTTGATTCTACGGCAGGACATGCCTTGTTATCCTTCATGGATGGTTTTTTAGGCTACAATCAAATTTTTATTAACCCTCAAGATCAATTCAAAACTGCTTTCACCACTCCTTGGGGTACGTTTTGTTGGATAATGATGCCTTTTGGACTTAAAAACACCGGTGCAACTTATCAACGAGCGATGACCCTTATCTTCCATGATTATATGCATAAGATTTTAGAGGATTATGTTGATGATATTTTGGCCAAATCCTTTCTTCGCATGGATCATGTTAGAATCCTTCGTCAAATCTTTGAAAGAATTCGTAAATATCACATGCGCTTGAATCCCCGAAAATGTGTTTTTGGTGTGGATAGTGGAAAACTATTAGGGTTCATAGTTTCGCATCGTGGGATTGAGGTGGATACTAAGAAAATAGATGCTATTTTCAACATGCCACCTCCTAGAAATGTGTCTCAACTTAAAAGCTTACAAGGAAAGATTCAAGCTATTCGTAGGTTTGTGTCTCAGCTTGCGGATCGTACCTTTCCTTTTACTCAACTTCTTAAAAAGGACATCACTTTTCAATGGAATGAGGATTGTCAACAAGCATTTGAAGATTTAAAAGTATATTTGGCTAGTCCTCCTATTCTTCAACCTGCCGAACCTTCTAAACCCTTCCTTTTGTATACAGCTGCTTCCTCTCATGCTCTCGCAGCATTGTTGGCACAACATGATAAAGATGGTAAGGAATGCCCGGTTTATTACATAAGTCATACCTTACTCGATTATGAGACCCGATATTCTGCGATAGAAAGACAATGCTTGGCCTTGGTGTTTGTGACTCAGAAATTGAGACATTATCTTTTAAATTCAGAAGTCCATGTCATGGTAAAGTTTGATCCTTTGAAGCATCTTTTCTCTAAAACTGATTTATCAGGACGTCTAGCTAAGTGGGTTATGATGTTAACTGAATTTGACCTTAAATTTGTTTCACAAAGAGCAATTAAAGGACAAGCGTTGACCGATCACTTAGTTGAGACCCCTTCACCTTTCTCATTCCCTAACCCTGAGTCCTTTCCTGACAACTTCATTCTTTCTATAGAGAAAGATGAAACTTGGGAGTTATACTTTGATGGCTCTAAGTGTCGTATGGGATCAGGGGCAGGTGTTGTTCTGATTTCTCCTACAAAAAAACCCATTCCCTTATCCTATCGTCTAAATTTGCTGTGTACCAATAACATTGCTGAGTATGAGGCTCTTATAGCGGGAATAAAAGCAGCCTTAGCTCTGAACATAAAACACATACATATCTATGGAGATTCGCAATTGATTATAAGACAAGTAACAGGAATATATCAAGCAAAACAAGACAAATTATCACAATATAAAGATCTTGCCATCTCTTTATTACAGAAATTTGATTCTTATACCATGGAACCTGTTCCTTGAAAAGATAATCGACATGCGGATGCAATGGCATGTGTGGCTTCTCTTGTATCTTTAGAGGACCCTGTGGTTGATCTTAAATTTGTTATTCACAACCTTATTTCTCCAGCTATTGTAGACGATTCTAGCTTGGTAACATGTTGTGATTTTATAGACTCGGATGAATGGTACTCGCACCGATGGTACCTTTCCTGATTCCGCTAATAGGAACACTAGGGCTAGAATCCGCAAGCTGTCTGCTAGGTATATCATTCTTTCTAATGTCCTTTACCGAAGGGGTTATGATGGTCTTCTCCTTCATTGTCTTAACGAGTCGGAAATCCCTGTTGCTCTTGAAGAGGCACATTCAGGTGCCTGTGGGGGGCATTTTGGGGGCAAATCCTTGGTTCATAGATTGCTTCGTATGGGATACTATTGGCAAACTATGCAGAAGGATTCCTTTTCATTTGTTAAAAAATGTCATCAATGTCAACAACACAATAATCTAATTCATGCTCCTGCCCAAGAACTCCATTCTCAAGTAGCTTCTTGGCCTTTTTCCGCATGGGGTTTGGATCTTATTGGTAAAATCTCTCCTCCTTCATCTCAAGGACACACCTTCATTATAACCGCAACAGATTACTTTACGAAGTGGGTAGAAGCTATTCCCCTTCGCTCTACCACTGCTAAAGTGATTTGTCAATTTCTTCTAGAAAATATCATTTCTCGATTCGAGATACCTTCTACTATAATCTCAGATAATGGGACATCATTTAAAAACAAGGACGTGAAGAAATTCCTCGAGAAGTATCATATCAAACATCGATTTTCTACACCATACTATCCTCAGTCAAATGGTCAAGCCGAATCATCCAATAAGATAATTGAACAAATTCTTCGCAAAACCGTGAATAAGCATGGTAAGGATTGGAGTAACCAGCTAATCTATGCTCTTTGGGCTTACCGAACGAGTGTATGAATTGCCACAGGAACTACTCCTTATAATCTTGTTTATGGTGCTGACGCTATTATGCCCTTAGAATTAGAGATTCCATCACTTAGGGTTTCTCTCAAAGGTATAGTAGATGATGACTCTTATAGAGAACAACGACTTCAACAGCTTGAGATGCTTGATGAACAGCGTATAAACGCTCTTGAGCATATTCAAGCGTATCACAAAAATCTACAACGAAGCTATAATGATAAGGTTATCCAACGTTCCTTCTCAGTAGGTGACTTAGTCCTCTATGAGAATCAGCGCAATGTGAATGCCTTACCTGCAGAAAAGGGAAAATTTAGTCCTAATTGGCTTGGACCATACATCGTCATTGAGGATTATGGATCAGGTGCTTACAAAATAGCGGATGTAGATGGTACGCCTCTTAAAGAACCTATAAATGCTATGCACTTGCGTAGATATTATGCTTAATTCTTCATTCTTCATCTATCTTCTTTTCAATTCTTCAACATTGGATAATATGTTAGTGTCTCTTAATTAAAGCAAAATAGAATTAAATGTTATGTTGTTTAATTTATATTGCTTCGTTCCTGACAAGCGTGTCTTCTTACTTTATGGTTTGTCTTGAATTCATTTATGTAAATTGTGAAAGATTTACATTCCATTATGCTAGCATATTATACAGTGTTTTTATGTGTTAAGTAGAATCGTATCATGTTGTGTTTAAATTCAAAATTAAATCACATTAGTTATATGATTCTTAGACTTAATGGATATCTCTTCCCTATCATCAATGTAGTACTTGATTAAATATTTAATTAAGTCACACATGTATCAATTTAAACATGGAGCATTGAGAAATCAATCGCATGGAAATTAAATTCTGAACATACATGTACATTTACCAGATGTATTAGATTTAATCAAAACAAAATATACATTGTTTTAAGCATTAAAGATAACACATTTGAGACAAAAGAGAAGCATGTATATATACATATATGTATGTGTGGATCGTATACAAATATAGGTCACTGTATATCCAAAATGTGACCTCTCTTTTACATCATAAAATCATCTCCTATCCCTAGGGCTAGTGGCTGGAGAGTGTCGACTGGACGCTCCCTCCTAATCTGGTCGTGAAGGTGGACCCATGGGTGTGTAGCGCGATACAGACCGTGAGTGACTCCAAGAGGAACTCCTACGATCCCTATCCATAAGGATCGTGCGATAGGTGGTAGCCTCGGCCTGAGCCGCTACTAGATCTCGCCGCGCCTGCTGGAGGTCCTCTGATAGGACTCTCTCTCTCTGTCGCGCCTGCTGGAGGTCCTCTGATAGGAATCTCTCTCTCCCTCCATATATCTACCTGTACTCGGAATGGGGAAAACAAATCCTCATGCCGACCCACGTTCCCTTGAGGCCTATAGGCAATCTGTGAGGAACTGGGGATCTGTTCTATCATGGAAATATCTGTCATTGCCTGCTGAATCAGGGAACGCCATTCCTGTACATTAGCTGTGGTAGTAGAACAGATTTTTGTTAGTACCATTCTATATCATCAAAACATTAATGAATCAATATAAACCTACTATACCTGGATCTCCCTCACGCCAGTAGGGATCATGATATGGTAGCATCTGTGATTGGGAACCGCTAGGCTCCCCTCGCTCGAATAATCTATCCACGATGGGTGTAGGCTGGATGGTACTAGGAACAGGTCTTCATATCGCCTCATGCTCCCCCTATTGGGGAATAAGAGGTGGATCTAGAGCTAAGGTATCGTCTCCTGAATGGTGGGGAGCTGCATCCGACTCCTCCTCATCATCTCTATCCTCCTCCTCATCATCCTCATCCTCATCCTCATCCGCATCATCACCTGCATCTCCCTCATCCTCCTCTCTATCTGTATCCTCCTCCTCCTCCTCGGCACTGGGCTGATCGCCTGTAGGTGGATCAGGATCTCCCACCTCCTCATGACCCTCTCCCTCCTCTGGCTCCTCTGACCTGGATCCCTGGTCCTCGTCTTGGTCTCCATGGGCCTGGATAGCCTGTCGGATGATCTAGTGGAAAGATAGGACCTGGATATGATCTCATAAACCATGAGACGTACCTGCGCTATGCTCCAGGCTCTGCAGAGTAGTCAGTGACTACATCCTGATCAGATCCCTCTAAGTCTATAGTCTCGATGTCATCTATCGTCGGTCTTGCTACTGCTCTAGGTCTGGGAAGGACCCGCGAGTGTCGAGTATAGATGGGCACATCGGCTGGAACACACTGATCTAGCCCGAACTGCCTCCGTACTCGGTCGAAGTAGAAAGGGACTATGATGTGTGCATATCGTCCCCGCAGTAGGCGGTTCCTCTATAGGCATGCTAACTGTCTCTCCATCCCATCCCATCTGTGCATCCGTAGGTAAGGTCTCCACACTGTCACCTCGGCTATCAGTCTGTCAAAAATCACTCTCCAATATAACAAATCTCCAAATCTCCACTCACTGGTAAGTGGATAAGCGAACACCCTAGGTCGCTCGCTCGCTGTACTCAGCGGAAAGCCGACGGGCCTGGTGCATGTGAAGTGCTCTAAAATCCACACCTGCAGAAGTGTGCATGTCATCAAACTGAACCCCTGTCCAAATAAATACTCCTCAAGGTCGTGATAAAGATGCGCAAGCATACTCCGACCCCAAGCATACACTCTCCTGTGTCTCTCCATCGCTCTGACACACCATGTGAGACCCCCATGCATGTGTGTCCCTCGCCCATTAGGGCAGACGGCTAGTGCTATGATGGCTATCATAAGGCGTCTCAGAAGGGGTACCTCCCCTGTAGGATGTAAGAGCCAGCTGACCATGATGCGACCTCTCGTCTCGCTCGGCATGACTCTCCCTATGCAATACACCTGCTCCCTCTGATGATCCTCCACGGACCGATTGGTCACATATGTAACAGTCGCTCCTCTGATAGGAAGACGAAGTATACGGTACACATCCTCGAGTGTGACCGTCAGCTCCCCTATTGGAAGGTGAAATGTGCATGTGTCAAGATCCCATCGCTCCATCAATGCCATCAGCATCGCAGGATGGAACCAAATGGCTGGCATGAGGATCACATACCATAATCCTACTATCGACAGTGTGTCTCTCTCTGACTGAGTAAGCCGCGGAATCTGATCTCGCAAACTGCGAAGAATATGTCCCGCTGTATGCTCTCTCATGTACGGAAGGCCCTGCAACACAAAAACATAACTGTCATCAGTACTCAATCATCAAAATCGCTAATGCAAACTGTCGAACATCATGTGCTAGTCCTGAAGCCCCTCGCCAAGCCCTGATTGGGGACCATGGCGCCCTGTCAGGGACCATGGCACCCTGAGGGGACCATGGTGCCCTGAAGGGACCATGGCGCCCTTGTCAGGGACCATGGCACCCTGGGGGGACCAGGGCGCCCCACAGGGACCATGGCGCTCTGGGTGGGCCCCGGGTCAACCTTCAAGGCCCGCATACGATCACAGAAAAGTCAAAATGTAGAAAATCAAAAGTCAAAGTTCAGTCAACTCACCTCATCCAGTGGCTCATCGTCAATCACGGCCTGGCGCAGGATCTCAACCCTCGTGGGACGCTCCGATCGTCGTGAAGGCATGATGATAGCTATGTGGGCCCCACTGCAATGAACAGTACTCAGAATCAACAAAGTGACAAATGCAAGTGTCACTTTCGAGGTATATACTCTCGTTTGTTTATTCTTACTTTTTGAAACCCTAATTTTCCTCTACCATTCATTTTATCATAACTTGGGTTTGGGAGATGCGATTTTCGAGCCGTTTGTTGCGTTGGAATCGTATCTTCCTTCCCCTACTCTCGGGATGTTCCAAAAAGTGCTCTGATGAAGCCTTTTCAGTGAACATCCCTCATCAATACTCTCTTACACAATTTGTCGTAAGTCAACATGCTACCCTGTTTCACCTCCCTAATAAGCAAGTCGAAACAAGGGGGGCATACAGCTACTCACAAATTTCATCACTTTCCTTAGTAAGCATTAGGTGATTTTTGTGATCTAACGTGTGTTTTGTAGGGTGCGGTTCCTAACTGTGTACTGCAGATGCCGCTGGGGGCTTCGTCCGACAACTTATGGATATATCCTTTTTCAAATAATGTTTACTTTCTGTACTTTAGCTTGCATATGCACGTAGTACTCATATGACCGCTAAAGTGGGGGCTAAATGTAGCGTCATAAATTGTACGCACTTGCTAAAGCAGTACAATTTAACACCTAGTTTAGCACCCGCCTTGGCGCAGTTGCACTTTGCATTGCATTTCCCCTTTAGCACTTAATTAATCGAATTAATTAGGTCTAAAGGTTCTATTTCACCATTTTCCACATCACAAAGTTGGGCCCTTTCATTAAAGCATGCCCCTTTCATTTTATTCCTCCAATACATCACTTAATCAAAAACCCTAATTAGGCCCTATTCTGAGCTTGGGGGCTTAATTTCGGGGGTCAAAACATCTCGAAATCACCTGTAACTTCAGGATTCTCTCTAAAATCATCATATCTAACGGCCCTGAAAATTTGGTGAAAAGTTGTCGGGACCGTGGCGCCCGGAGTGCACACGGTCCCGGACATTTTTCCCGAAATTTTAGGAGCGCAATCCAATCATAAAATAAAGCTTAACCCCAAGAAATTGGCGGGATATTCAATCTCTAGGTCGGCCAAAAGACGAAATTGCGACCTAGGGTTTCATACATAAGAGCTCTCTTTCTTCATTTGAAAGGATCCGATTTTTGTTTTGAGGAACTTCATATGCAGCGAAAGAGAAAATCTTTGAAGACTTCAACATCTTACAACATCCCTCTATCAAGCATTTATCAATTCCATTCATCCATTTAGGGCTTGGAAGACATTGAAGAACAATAGGAGATTACCGACTGAAGATTGGCTTGTACTCCTCCCTTGAGGGTTGGGTATGATTTCATGTTGTTTTCATGTCTTTACATAAGCTTCAATACATCATTTATTCATGCTTTAGATCACTTTGCATCTTGATTTAGAGCATTTACGTTATCATTTACAAGCAATTAGGGTTTACTTTCTAGGTTGCTCTAGTTTGCTTTCTTGCATTTTAGGACCTTGCACACACACTAGGTCTGCACACACAATACATTTTACAAAACAACTTGGCTATTCGTGGAGGTGGAAATCACCGAAGCGGGGGTTTGACTAAGGCAAAACCCTATATAGCCGCCCATACACCCTTTTCAGATATCATTGCAGGTTTCGGGATTCAGACGACGCCACGGGATATAGATCCGGAGAGAGAAGGTCGAGACAGCACTCTGTATCAAATTGCAGAGCAGAAGACTGGGACAGGGGCGCTGGGCTCCCTGGTCCTACCAGGACAGGGGCGCTGGGCGCCCTGGTCCTGCCAGGACAGGGGCGTTGGGCGCCCTGGTCCTGCCAGGACAGGGGCGCTAGGCGCCCTGGTCCCTGGGACAGAGTTGCTGGGTGCCCTGGTCCTCCGGACATACAGCTTTCAGACAGCTTCCCAACAGTGTTTCAGAGTGCAGAACAGCAGTTTCCGGTGCAGTTTTCAGGACAGTGGCGCCCGCGCCCCCGTCCCACACATTTTCAGTCCGATTTTGACTCCGGGTACACATCTGTATTCTTATTTCATCCTTGTATTTACAGCTGTCCATTGTTTAATCTCAATTCTGCAATCTTATTATTAGTTCATACTTGCATTTTGGGATTAGGGTTTGAACTTGCATTACTTGATCTTACAATTTCAACAAGGGAATAGAAATCCTAATAGATATCTTGTGGCTCTCTCTTTCACAAAAAGAAGTAGCCAATTGTGCGATATCTCTAGGCTCTTTCGTATTCCGTAATGTGTGACAAGAGGTAGGATTAGGGCATGTTAACCTAGTCTCGCTTTTTCCCCCACACACTTTAACACTAATCTTTGATAGAGTCGCCACCTCCTTGCAGAGGACCAATACTCGAATAGCTATAATTTCTTCACAGGTCTCATTTGTTCTAACACAACACTACCACATTTCCTTAACATTCAAACAGCGCTATTGATTCTATCCTCAACTTGTCGGGGTACTTCATCATAAGAGCTTAAATTTGCTTCATCCTTGCTGTAAATTTATTGGTTCTCTTTCCAGCAAACACACATTGGTGCGTAAATCTCAGAGTCTTAGAGTCGCCACTCACAATCGTGAGGTATTACACATAATCTTGAAAAACAGATAGATTTGGATTGAACTCTTTATAGAATGAGAACTTACAGTAGATTCTTGACAACATTTATGATAATTGACTCAAACCAACAAGGGACAAATTAAGAAACTTCTGCACTCTATGGGGTAATCTCAACTATACATTATTTTTAACCACATATTGTCAACAGTTCATTCCTTCCCCAGTAGAGTCACCAATTTTTGTTGGTTCCCAAAAATGGACGAGGGTTTACATTGCTAGCAGGGTAGAGACCAAGCTGATTTCCTCCAAATATCTATGGAGAGTTACCTCCAACTATCAATATCTATCGGGCTTGGACCAACAATAACAAGGATGTTAGATCCTTCTACGCTTTAGGCTCTGCAAAACCAGGGTGGGTGATCCCTTCAGTAAGAACCTTCCTGCTCTCCGTAAGGATATTCAAGGAACTTACTGAAAACAAAGCAGATTTATATCATTAATAAAACTCAACAAAAAGGGATAATTCTCAAGGATGGAAAATCCTTCAATGATCCTCAACCTTAACCTGGAGTATGAGAGATGGTGAGACTATTTTTCAAAAATACATAAATCTTAGCAAATGATTGTTCTGATTATTTATAAGATTCATTCTAAGAGAGCGTGAAGAAGATAAAACCAGAAAATTGATAACCTAATGACATTTCTAGCTAATACCAGTGCCTTCTTCATCTGGGCTATAGACTCAATGAAAGATGTTACTGAAAATCTGATAAAAAATTATCTAATAGCTAGTCTTGCCTTGAAATAATACTGCCATACAGTATTATTTTGCTTATGATCCTATATCTGAACTACTTAGCAAATCCCGTGGCGAGCCTTATTTTCTCTGTAATCTTATTCAAGCATTTTTAATTAACCCCTTGGATTAAAGCATTGAATAAAAGAGTACATACATCATAACAATGCAATAAACAAAAGAAACCCTTAATCCCATTTTCTTAAAAGAAGATAAAATCACACACAGGAGAGTAAAGATTCGGAAACTATATTTGCATTAGTATTATGATCTATCTTTTAGCAGATGATAGACAACAAGTTCAAATACAGAGTGACCCATTTGAAAAGGGGGAAACTGCAACGATTTTATTTTGTTCTGCAAAATAACATTACAGTCCCAGTTATTTCCTATGACTCTCTAGAACTCTTTTGGACCTAACCCTGCAAAAAAGATCTATTTTATAGAGATATTTCTTAGAAAAAATTTGGACCTTAACTAATGGCCTTGAATTCCCTTTTATAGAAAACAAGAGAGCAACAAGCTTTAGGCCATAAGACACTTGTCAACAGCAGATTCAATCTTTGATAATTATCCCTAAAGGCTATGTACAATTTTGTTTCAAAATATCAACATGTCTATACGCCAGCACCTATGAATCATCATTCTCGAACCGAAAATTGGTAAAAGAAAAATCATTTGATTCATGTCATTATCTCCCTGACACCTTCGAATGGAGTGTGAGATGTTGCATTTTTGTTTGATAGAGCATTTCCCTTCCTTAGAAAGGGAAACGGGATCCCAGAAAGAGGTAAAGTCGCTCCTCAAGCTAGAGGAGGAACTCAACCTTCATGCCCAGGATCAGAGGCAGTGGGAGGTGGAGTTAGAGGGGAAACATAATATGCTTGGGAGGGGTCACAGCTTCCATGCAACTACATGGACAGATTGCTACCACTCCCTACCCAGGCATGTCCCTTTTTTGTTTCTTTGTGGGCTCTATCTTAGAACCCTTTGCCACCTAGATACTAACATGACACAGACGTTGCACCATGCGTGACTTTTCTTTGCAAGAAAGAGCTTTCATGCCCCCTCTGCCAATCCTCCCCACTTTCACATCCCCTATGGCAATAGACATACTCACACATGAGAGAGAAATTTCATCCGATATCACAGAGTATATTGCAACTCCATCTATAAGCTTTCTCAAACATCATTTCTTCTGCAGAAAGAAAAATTGCATCTAGAAAATGAAAAGGCTTCATACTCTTCTACCAATTCAATCACCACCTTATTGTATTTATAGTTGAACCATACTTCATCAAGTAGTGCTTGTTCTCAAAACATCATCACTCTAGTGTTTTCAATTTACTCTCCCAACTATAATCACTAGAATTCACGCATATCACATCTACTTCATTCTTCTGTCAAGTTTCTCCTGATGCGAACGATTTTATTATGATCTTATTCCTCTTTTCAATGTACAATCTCCTGCTTCAGGATTTCTGTCAACTAGAAAATCTCTAAATTCATCAGAGAACTCGTGATTCATCACACCTAAACTGGAAGCTTATCCAAATCCTTTCACATCTCTGAGATATTATCTTTGACTGTCAAATCAATCCTGAATCGATAAGTCTGAATCCCATTTGTTTTGCCCTTTCCCGCAAGCTATAACCGGTGCCTTCAGAAATCCCTCCAAACTTCTCATTTGAAACTCAGCCACAAATCTCATCTAACCTAGCAAATCTAATGGTCATTCTCAGCCAACTTAGCAGTTTGACCTTCCAACTGTATCTGTGGACCCACGAAATTCTGACTAGGCGGTGCCATATCATCCTTCATTCAAGCTCCGTCACCAACCTCCCTACAAGTCCTTCTGAATAAACAAAGACACATGGCATCATCACGTGGTATCGTGGTCCATAACCATCTCACAAATTCTATTGCCGGAACACGAGGGTCATTTGATCTGTTTAATCTTTACCATTGTGCATATTGCCCGCCAACTCCTTCAAGACTTAAAATTCGTGCACCTTTTTCCTCAAGATAAAACATCCTCGTTCATTTTTGAACATGTGCAAATTGATGAAACTATTAGTAGACCAGACTTTACTGCTTGTGAACCGGTATTACAAAGCTTTCAACCGGTTATGTTGCTAACCCTACCAGTTTTGTTGATAAGCGGCATCATCTCGCGATACTGTGGTTATTAAAATCCTCACATCTTTAATTGTGGGGAAGTGCTTGCCGTTAGATCTATCCATTCTTTAATAGGTGGTTGGGGTATTTAGCACTTGCCAGACTTAGGAAAAATAAGCACGAGCTTAAATAAAAGGGGACCGATAATAAGGAAGTTATGAACTTGACTTAGGAAATATTATCTCAAAACTAGTTTACCAACTTTTGCCTTACGAAAAAAAATGGCCCCATTTATGGAAAGGGAACCCTTGGTTTAAGTGGGAAAAAGTAACAGCGAAATATATCATTTCTAGGGTGTTCCTCACAAAATATAAGAAATTTTAATAACTCCTAAACCCTAAACCTTGAAATGTTCTCAGAGGATAAAAGTAACAACCTAAAAATCAATGTTTTGGGCTAAAATTTGAATTTTTTATGCAATCAATTTATAGGGCTATCAACTTTTTTCATAGTTGGTTTCCCCACTTATAGATCTTACCAAAAAGGGTGCCTTTGCATGGTCTGAGGTAGCGCAAAAAACTTTTAATCTGTTTAAGCAAATCATGAGCACAAGCCCTATTTCAACTATACCCACTTTCTCCAAGCCATTTAAACTTTGGTGTGATTCATTCGATGAAGAGATAGTTGATGTCTTAATGCAAAATAAGCACCCAAACACCTTTGGAATCAAGAAATTATGTCTATAATGTGTGCTTTGGCCAAGTTTAGATAGAACTTTGCTGGTGATTATTTCATCATTAAAATTGATCATAATAGCCTCAAATATTTCCTTAATGAAAAAGATCTCAATGATAGGAAGTAGAAGTGGATGAGTAAGCTACAAGCTTACGATTTTGACATTGAATATATTAAATGAAAGAACATAATGGTTGATGCATTGTCAAGAATATTCCATGATGGAGATCGTCGTTGAATAGAAAGGATAGATAGTTGCATATTATATTAAGAACTCCTTTTCTATTAGTGTTTTAGATGGTACCTTGCAAGATGAAAGGTACAATGTGGTGAGTGAACTTATTTTTACAAAGAAATAATATATTCAGTACCTAAACAGAGGCTTAAAGTGGAGATTATGAGGACATTCTATGACGCATCTTTGGTTGGTCACCATGGTTTTTTTAAGACTTGCACGCGCATCCGAGAAATATTTCTTTCAAAAAGGCCTAAGAATAAAGTTCTTAAGTATGTTAGAGAGTTATAGTATGCTAACGAAGAAAAAATGAGCACACTTTTCTTGTTGGTTTGTTATAGTCTGTGCCCCATCGCAATAAAAAATAGGAAGTGTATCCATGGACTCATTACAAGTATTCCCAAAGTGCAAGTAATTGATTGCATCTTTATTGTTAGTAATAAATTTACCAAATTTACACACTTCTAGGTTATTTTTGTAATGTTTGCAATAGTAGAGGTTGCATATTTATTTTTCAAAGAAGTGCTCAAGTTGCATGGATTGCTAAAGAACATTTTAAGTGATAGGGATAGCACGTTTATAAGATTGTTTTGATATTAATCATTCATATTAAGTGGGACTAAACTCGCTCCTAGCAGTAGTCATCATCTAGAGATCGATGGTCAAATAGATATTTTTGACAACTGGATGGAAGGATACCTTAAGAATTATGTTTGGGGGAAATAGAAGGCTTGGGTGAGATGGTTACCTTTGGATGAGTATTGTTATACTTATACTTATCACATGTCTATCAATATGTCTCCATTTATATCATTGTATGAGTATGAAGCTCCTAGTTTTATTGATTTATTGTTTGATGATATTAAAGTGCCAAAGATAAGGCTTTGTCGTAGAATAGTCAAGACATAATTAAATCCTTAAAAGACACCCTCTAGTGTACTCAAAATTATATTAAGATCAATGTCATATAGAGCATGCATTTGAAGTGGGAGACATGGTTTATTTGAGGTTGAAACCATATGGGAAATCTACTCTCAAGAAGAGTGGATTAGAGAAGCTAAAGCCACGATTTATGGTCCATGCAAGATCTCGAATAGAATTAAGGAAGTATCTTGTGAGTTAAAGCTACCTAATAGTAGCGAAGTGCACAATGTCTACCATGTATCACACCTCAAGGAGACGCTTGGACATAATGTTGCTCCATTTTCTAAGTGGCCCTCATTAAATGAGGAAGGAAAACTTGTTCAATTACAAAAGCATTTACTAATTACAAGGAGCATACTTTGACGAGGAGGACCATACTAATTACTTGGACATCCACATTTGCAATTTCTTAGGGACAAACAATTCTAGGTAGGGATGATTGTAATAGCTCTTTCTCGGGCCTAGTTGGCTAAGTGGTCATTAACCAATTTCTTCAATTACAGAAGGTAAATTGGTGACAGTTAGTGGAATTGAAAGATCTTAGAGTACGAGTTCAATTTTAATGGTTTCTATTTTCTATTACTAAGCTCAGCTAGCATTGTAGATTAAAATGATTCTTTCAAAACCATTTTCATAATCTTGGGAGTTCTCCAAACTTCTTAGAAAGCACATCTATTTTTAGTAAGTCTCTAAGTTAACACTTGTCATCATTCGATTACTCAATTACATCATGGCATGATTAGAGTTGGATTTTAAAGCCTTGTAGTACTTTTAGAAACTTGAGTGATGTACTTAAAATATGTGTGCTTAAATTTTAATGTTAAATGTTAAAATATTTGCTTAAGCATTATATTTTATTAAAGTTACTTATGTCTCCCTAAAAAGTGGATGCCTAGAGGGAAAAGTGAGGGGGATTTGCATATGAAAAAGCTATTTTATAATTCAAAAAGTTCTTTTGGTATGAAATTAATTATTTTATGATATTTCAAATTATTATTTTTTCTCTCTAAAGCTATAAAAGGATATTGGGTGGTCTATTTTTCTCATATACTGAAGATTTATTATACTAATATGATATCGGATTGAACCTATGAGTTCTTCCATGTTTCTCTGAGGATGAAAAACTCATTAAATCTCTAGTTTCATATTTGAGAGTTAATCCCTAGCTATATTGCTATGATTCTATCTTTTCTTCAATTGAGTTTCCATTTTAGGGTTTTAGTATGAAGGTTTTTTGTTTTTTTTTAGCTTTTAAATTTTGGTGTGTTGTGTCATTTTGTAGAGTTGAGTTCTTTGTAGGTGATTGGGAAACATTAAGCTAGGCCATATCATTCACTTATAACTAGTCATACCTCTCCATCATGTTTGATTGTACAATGTCAATGCAGGTATATGAGGTCAATGTGATTATTTCAATCAAATTGGCGTTAATGTTTGCTTGTAGATCTAGTGACAAATAGAGCCAAAGTGAGGGTTTTTTCTAGGTTATACCATTTTGATATAGGTTGTACCAGTTCATATTGACCATGTGAATTTTGGGCATATTGATGCATGTTTGATGGTCAATACTAGCTGGTCAATGATGCCAAGACATATGACAAGGGTTTCAAGCAAATTTGAGGTGGTTTTTGGTGACTTGGATGAGTTTTTAGAGGGTCATACAGTCATTTATACTTGTAGTGATTCTTATTGATGTTTTTACAATTGCAAGTATCTTTCCTATTTAGTTGAGTGCATTAAAAGAGTTAGTTTGTGTTGTTCCTTTTGTGCAATATGCATTGGAGGTGTTAGTGCTAGTAAATGACATTTTGAATTCATCGCAACTTGAATACCATACTAGTATACTCAAGTACTATAGAAAAAATATTCGTAGATCTGAAGAAGTTGATGATCCTTGCCTTGAGAGAGTTGAAGATGACCTACTAAAGACTTTTGAGTTGTTTGGTTGTTGCCAAAACTTGTTGCAACACATATTCAAATCATATCATACCCTCTCAAGCCCTGTTACCAACAAAATTCAAGTGTTGCAAACCTACAAAAACACCTATATGTTTGTCCAAGGTTCAAGCATGTTGTTTTTTTGATAATGTTGGTCATTTATTCAATTTGGCTCCATTTGTAACGATACATCTCTTCATAAATTGAAGCAACTTAATGAATTAAAATGTATCAACTTTAGTATGTGTATGTCGAGTTTATAAATGATTAAAAAATTTATAAAAAAAAATAGAGAGTGGTTATTACAATTTTATAAATTGTCACCTAAAAAAAATTCAAGGTAAAATTCACTTACACCACATTGTCTTCATATGCCTAAGGTTCCCTAATAGTTCAACAAACCTTAGATTGTTTACATGTGATTTATTTCAAGTCTAAGATTGGACTAGCATATATGTGGGGCCACAAAATATTCTAATAGGTCTGTTAATTGTAGATTAAATGACATCCTTCAAAATGCATGACAAGTGGTAATACCTAGTTGATTCTTTGATATCTAACTATTCATCCAATGAGCTTGGGATTGTCATAACATATCATAGGAGTTGTTTATCTTTCTCAATGTGGTCATAACAACCATTAATTCTGCCATAGCTTTAAACAAGTTAGCCCTTTCATAAATGAGCTTTGTTTTGTTCTATAGCTTTAAATTAGTTAACCCTTTCATAAATGAGCTTTGTTTTCTAATTGTGTAGTGCCCCTCTCTTTTGCCTTGTCAGACTATGTTTTTGAGCCTTCTGTGTGTGGTTTCAACCATTTTGATGTTGGTCGATTTTGGTTTTGGATGTGATGTTAACTATGTTCCATGGACTCATACCTGAAATTGATACTTCATGTTTTATGGATTGTTAGAATAATGATGTTTTTCATATTGTTGATTATGTGATGTTATTTGATGTATCTATGCTCTGAGAGTTAGATGATTATTGAGACAAATTATTTATGTAATGTTAGAATTTGATCTTGATGCTCATAGATGATTATCTGTTTTGATCTTACACTGTATAGTATCGCTGATGTGTTTGGGTGAAAGCGAAAAGCATCGCACTCCTCTCTATGGGCAAGCTACGTCGCTTCCATTCCCTTTTCACGATGTGTGGATTATATGTTTTATATGCTTACGTTTGATGGTTTGCTTATGCAGCTATAGGTACCAAGCATTGACTCCACCTGAATCTTCAGGTCTGGGCGTGCACTTCAACCCAAAGGTAAAGTGAAAATCGGAGATGTTAGTTAGACCAAACATTACCTTTTGTCAGGTATCCTTCAGGTTGTGGATAGTCTTGTGTTGTCAGTTTCGCCCTTGTGTTGGTGTTGTAGGCTGCAGTTGTCTTCTTAGAGTTCGGCTTATGTGAATTAATTAGTTTTGCAAGAAAAAGATTTAATTTAATAATAAATAGAACTTAAATACTTTTAATTATTTATTTAATTAATAAAATGTATTTAGTGCAAGTTTAAAATTAAATGGATTAATTAAACATTTAATTTGGTAATTGTGCCTAAGAAATTAAGGTTTAAAAAAAATATAATTAAATTGTTATGTCTTGGATTTCATAAAGATAATCAAATAATTTATCTCCCTTTTTATAAAAATGAATAATAATAATTAAAATGATTTAATTTCCTCATGGGCATTTAATGGTCATATTTTGCATGTTGGGAGTTACTTAAAAGAAAATTAATGATTTTTATTAAGGGGAGGATTCTTGCATGCAGCGGGTTATGTTTTGGAGAGAAATTATTTCTCTGCTTTTTATGGGAAATTGGACAGGAAGCGTTTCCCGTGAAGAAATTGGGGGAAGAAATTTTCTTCTGGATTGGTGTGAAAATTTGGGTTTTGGGGATTTTTGTTTGAGAATTGAAAATTGATTTTTGGGAGTTCGAGTTTCTTGGAATCCGGATTTTGAGTTAACATTTTTGGGAGGTTATGAATCTATCTTCTAGAAAATTTGGTTGTGGAGCTCTCTGCGACATTGGGAAAGAAATTCCTAATTGTTTGTCAATAACCAGGTTGGTGAATTTTATTTTTTTTCGTCTTTAACTTAGGATAATGCCTCTTCATAGTTTGGATTTGAGACACTTAGGGAAGTGTGCACATAGGGATATAGCTTGTAGGAGAAATTCCACCTTTTGTGGTCTTATTTTGCTGTTGCACTCCACATTCGGTGGGTCATCCACCTCTTGTGGAATATTATATCATTTCTCCTACCTACCCCTAGTATTTCTTACCTACCCTTGTTTATCATTGAGCCACATGTCATGATTGTGTGATCGTACATTCATATGGCCTTGCCTATATAAGCAGGCCTATATTCATTATATTGGTTAATCCAGTTGATTGTTTGCATATTGATGAGAATACAGTTTGTTCTTGTCATTCTTTTGTCTCTCTTTTATACTTTTCATTGTGCCCTTGATCTAGGAAAAATCTCACATGGTATCAGAGCCATTGGGGCTTCAATTGATTGATTTTTGGAGACATCTTGGAAGGCTTCTATTTTCGTATCTGAGGGATAGCGTTTCAGAGGCATCTTAGAGCGTTTTCGACCTCACCATTGCGTCCAAGAGGTCATTTCTATTAAAATCGAGTATAAACTCGACCTATTTTGGCGAAAATCAAATTTTGGGTGTTGGAGAAATTTTTTGCCCAATTCAGACGGTACGGTATGGAATTTTCGGATCTCAAAAAAAAAATTCCAGTTTTGAAAAAGATTTTTTTGAAGATTAAAAAAAAAATTTGCGGGTTCGTACCTTCTACCCAGTTAGTAGCGCATAGTCAACCGCTCAGTCAGCGCCCAGTCAGCATTTTTTGAAAAAAAAAAATTAGACCCCTCTCCATTGAGCAGTTTGGATTTTTTAGGCAACTTTGGAGGCTCATAACTTGCTCAATTTTACTCTTTTTGGGGTGCAATTTTTTTTTATTTGAGCTAATTTTTTGTGCTCTTCGTAGTGGTGTGGTTATTTTCTGATTTTGGTGCACATGTTTGTTTGTAATTTTTGGATTCTCTCAGTTGTCCCTGTCCAATCCTCAATTTTGCAACTTCAAAGGCTTCGTTTGAGCTCATACGACCTACTTTTCAGGTGTCATTTTTTTTAAATGCATATTTTTTTGTTTACTTTCATAATCTATGATCAGATTTCAGAGATTTTGAGTGGAAATTGTACTTTCAGATATTGGTCTTATTTGGCCTACTTGGTACTTGTAATTTGCTTAAATCTTAGTTTAGATCTCTTGCATTATTAGTTTGAGTCTTCTTTGGCCTTATTAAGGCAGTTGTAAACTTGAAATCAGAAGTCCACTTTGCCATTTTTTGCAAGTGGCCCATTGTACACGCACTAAGTATAAAGTGCCAAATCATCATTTTAGGGGGGGTTCTTTGATTGAGTGAATTTGGGGGGGTGTCTTGTGTGATTGTGCCTCTCTTTCCTTGTGCTCTTTTATTTTTGTTGCAATGAGTCCTCATAAATTTCCACCTTTAACTCCACATAATTATGCATCATGGAAAATTAAAGTATGGAGCAAATTAATAGAAAAATATCTCACGCATTACATAGATGGAACAATAGCAGCACCACCTGATCCCAAGGCTGGTCCTAATTCTCAGTTAGAATGGCTCACTAAGAATTGCATGGCTCTTGGAACTTTGTGTATGTATCAGATGAACTCATTTTTCACATTGAGAAGTGTACTACAATCAAAGAGGCTTGGGATATGTTTCAAAAATTGTATGGTCAAGTTGATGAAATCAGAGGTTACAAGATTGACAATGAGCTCACCAACTTGGATCCCAAGAGTTTTGATACAATCCAAGATTATGTCACCAAAGAAAATGAGCTAAGAGCAAAGCTTAAAGATTGTGGAATTGACAAAAGGGATGCTCAGTTGATATTCAACTTGTTGGACAAGCTTGCACCAGAATATGCAGCATTTGTAACTAGCTTCCAAACTCATTGTTTGACAGTGGGGAGTTCCTACATTATGCCTTCATTTGATGCTTTCACAAAAATGTTGATATTGGAACAATCTAAGTTGTTGAACATGGGGCTTCTCAAGTCTTCAAAGTCCAAGGCTTTGGTGGCTAATCAAGGGAGTCAAGGGAGTCAAGGCAAAGATTCCAACACGAAGAAGAAGCAATATAAGTCAAAGCCACAGCAGGAAAAAGGGCAATCATCCTCTCCATCACAAGGTGATTTTTCATCCTCTTCCAAGAAGGGGACTTCACCTAAGAAGGAAAAACCAACTTGTGCATATTGCAAGAAGTATGGTCATGATGAGCGTCGATGCCACACAAAGCAAGTTGATGAGTTGACAAATCTTCTTAAGAAAAACAACATCAACTTGTCATCCGCCTACACAAAGAAGGATTCATCTCCTTCCTCTTTCTCACAGTCTAAGGGAAAAGGGTAAGCTTTTGTGGCAAAGACAAGTTCTTCACAACAGTGGATACTTGGCTCGGGTGCCTCGTATCACATGGGTTCTACAAAGTAGCAGTTTTATTCATTAGAGTCATCTAAGGTACCTCACATTTACATAGGTGATGATACACAAGTAGAGGTTGAAGGGAAAGGTTCAGTTGACATGGATGATGGAACTTTGAGAATGTTCTTTATGTTCCTAACTTTTCTACCAACCTTCTCTCTATCTACCAAATCACTCACTATGGGAATGGGAAAAAGGTTGAGTTTACACCTGATTCAATTGTGGTAAAGGAACTTGATGATGATGCCTTGGTAGCAGTGGGACAAGTCATTGGCAACTCAAGGCTTTATTCATTCTCCCACTTTGTGTCAATTTCTCCTTCTAGGACCTTGCTTACTCATTCAAATTCAGAAAGTAAGCTATGGCATGAGCGGTTTGGTCACCTCAACTACCGCTATCTTCAGCAGCTCAGCACTAAAGACATGATCACGGGTCTACCTCGAATCAGTTTTTCAGAGGGTGTATATTCAGGTTGTTCCATGGGCAAGCATCCTGAGGAGAAGTTTGATAAGGGGAAAGCTTGGAGAGATTTGGAAGTTCTTCAACTTGTTCACAGCGATGTAGCAGGTCCATTTCCAGCACCTTCATTTAGCAAGTCCCGCTATGTCCTCACCTTTATTGATGACTACTCCCGCTTCACTTGGGTCTACTTTCTCATTCATAAGAGTGAAGTATTTGACAGATTTCAGGACTTCAAGACTCATGTGGAGAAGCAATTCGAGAAAGTGGTCAAGATTCTTCGTATAGATAATCGAAGGGAATATGTGAACAAAAGACTTGAGGATTTTTGTACATTTGAGGGGATTGATCTTCAGCATTATGTTGCATGCACTCCACAGCATAATGGAATTTCAAAGCGCAAGAATAGAACTCTCAAAGAAATGGCTAGTTGTAGGATACATGCACGTTCTCTTGATCCCGCCTTTTGGGTAGAGGCTATCAGTTGTGCCACACACATCCAGAATCGGGTTCCTCACAAAGCTTTCCAAGGTATTACTCCTTTTGAAGCTTGGGCTGGTAGGAAACCGATTGTGAGACATTTCAGAGTCTTTGGATGTCCAGCATGGGCTCGCATACCTCAGCAAAAACGCAAAGCATTGGAACCTCATAGTAGGCCTTGCATATTTGTTGGATATCCTGAGGATATTAAGGCATATATATTGATGGATCCTAAGACACATGAGATGTTTATTGAGAGGAGTGTTCACTTTGAGGAAAGCTCTCCTAGCTTAGCCTCTCTACCTCCTCCATCTTCCTCCATTGTGGATAGTGATGCTAGTTATTAAGATGATGAGACTCCTTCAACTCCGACTCGCAGAGTTACACCTTCGTAGGGTCCACATGCAGTTGAGGAGCATCGTTCTCCACCTCCACCTAGACCTCGTTAGGCTCGACAGACACTTGAGTCTGTGGGTTCTCTTGTTGGCGATCCTTCAGATACACGGAGGACTCGATCACAACATCAGGACCTTCCACATGCATTCATTGCTACCGCTTCCAATCCACAGACATTTCGGGAAGTATCAAGGGTTCCTAAGTGGGACCAAGCTATGGAGGAAGAGTATAGTTCCTTGATGAGGAACAACACATGGGATTTAGTCCATCTCCCTAAGGGGAGAAAGATGGTTCGATGTAAGTGGATCTATCGGACCAAGTTTGCAGCGGATGGTAGTGTGGATAAGTATAAGGCTCGGCTTGTTGCAAAAGGTTTCTCTCAGATTCTAGGTGTTGACTATACTGAGACCTTTGCGCCCGTAGCCAAGATGAACTCCATTCACTTGACACTTGCTATTGTTGCAGCTCATGGTTGGGTTGTACATCAAATGGATGTGAAGAGTGTTTTTCTTCATGGGGATCTTGATGAGGAGATTTATATGGAGCAACCACAAGGTTTCATCCAGGATACTTCCTTGGTTTGCATACTAAGGAAATCTCTCTATGGCCTTAAGCAGGCCCTCAGGGCTTGGTACGCCAAGATGGATTCCTTTCTTCTCTCAGCAGGGTTCACCAAGTGTCATTTTGATCCGAATGTCTACATTTTGCGACGGGATGACTCTCACTTGATACTTGTGCTCTATGTTGATGATTTGATCATTACAAGGAGCACTGCATCCATCATTAGCAGGGTCAAATCTTCTTTGCATGATAGATTTTCTATGACTGACTTGGATCTTTTGCACTACTTTATCGAGATAGAGATTTCACAGCCACCTTTTGGGATTACACTATCGCAGCCCAAGGATGCTCTTGATCTACTTGCACGCTTTCATATGGTTGATTGTAAGCCTACACCGACTCCCTTTCTTTCAGGAGTCAAGCTTGAGGCTCAGTGTTCTTCTCCACCAATTGATGCCACATTGTAGCGTCAACTTGTGGGTAGTCTCATCTACTTGACTCATACACGCCCTGATATTTCATTTGCAGTTGGGATGGTTTCTCGCTTCATGCCGGAACCACATGAGCTTCATTGGAAAGCCGCCAAACGCATCCTTCATTACATCCAGGGTACACATCACTATGGGATTCACTATGCAACAAGCATAGGACTTCGCTTGGTTGGTTACACAGACTCTGATTGGGTTGGCGATCTTGATTATCATAAGTCTACTTCAGGTTACATTTTTCACCTTGGTTCAAGCCCCATTTGTTGGCAGAGCAAGAAGCAGCATGCTATTGCTCTCTCTTCGACTGAGGCTGAGTATCGAGGAGTTGTTAATTCAGCGACTGAGACCATTTGGCTTCAGCAAATTCTCACAGAGTTTGGGTTCACCACTCCACGGCCGACAGTTCTACTTTGTGACAATCAGAGTGTTATTGCTATCTCGAAGAACCTGGTCCAACACTAGTGGACCAAACACATCAAGATTCATATGCACTATATTCGAGAGTTGATTCAGGAGCAAGTCATTGATTTGCAGTATTGTCCTATAGTGGAGCAGGTTGCAGACATATTCACCAAACCTTTCATCGAGAGTAAGTTCTAGTAGTTGCGAGCTCTCTTAGGGGTGCAGGATGTCTCATTAGGGGGGCTCAACTGACTTCTCCTTCCTCTCTTATGGGGGGGGACTTTTTCCTCTTTGAGTTTTTGTTCTTCTTCTTTGAGAGTCTTTTGTACATTCATCTCTCTTTTGGGGGGAGTTTTTTCCCACTGGGTTTTCTCCCTTTCTCCGTTTGTGAGAGATTGCATTGCATAGTTTTGCTTGCATTTGCATATTGTACATGGGTACCTATCATGGCCTAGTAGCCAGGACCCATCTTGCATTGTTGACTTGAGTCTTCATTCCCCTAAGTTGCACTTAAGGGGGGGTGTTGGTATAAATAAATATTCATTATGGATATTATTACACTTACTTAAGTTAACTTAGGATAATGCATCTCTTCGTAGTTTGGATTTGAAACACTTAGGGAAGTGTGCACATAGGGATATAGCTTGTAGGAGAAATTCCACCTTTTGTGGCCTTATTTTGTTGTTACACTCCACATTCGGTGGGTCATCCACCTCTTGTGGAATATTATATTATTTCTCCTACCTACCCCTAGTATTTCTTAACTACCCTTGTTTTTCATTGAGCCACATGTCATGATTGTGTGCTCGTACATCCATATGGCCTTGCCTATATAAGCAGGCCTATATTCATTGTATTGGTTAATCCAGTTGATTTTTTGCATATTGATGAGAATACAATTTGTTCTTGTCATTCTTTTGTCTCTCTTTTATACTTTTCATTGTGCTCTTGATCTTGGCAAAATCTCACATTGAGCTCTTGACATTATTGTACTTTGAAGATTGTATCCTCATGGTTACCTTGTAATATAAATAATGATCATATGTATTTTCATTGGGCTATGTAAACCGATCCATGTAACACGTGGAGGACAATGTATTATTATTTGATAGAGATCCTTATTTCTTCATTTATGATTGGTTATGTTATTTGAGTATTAACGTTGTGGGGCCTTGAGGACACTTGTATGATGTATATGTTCTTGATATCATCATCTTGAATCATCATGAAGCTCATTGTAAATGTATGGTTTATTTCTTCTTTAACAAAAAAAAATTATTCACATTTTTATTGTTTATTATTGTTTTGTCGTTTGGGCCTCATAGCATGGACGTTACAAATTGTATCCCATGATATCATCAAATAAGCCTAAAAATTTGTGGTTGAAGCTTCCTAATAAATCATGTTCAAACCAAGTAACTCAATGTTGTTTCTTACAAGTTTTGGTATCTAATATTGGTTGATGTAGTCAAATAGGATAAATGCACACATAGAAAGTAATAGAGATTTAAACAAGCAATTACATGGATGATTTTTTGGTGCTTCAGACATGGTGAATTGTACAAGACCAAAATGCATGGTTCCATAAGTTTATCTAAGAATAATAAAGTAATCTTTGATACATGAGGATTACTCAAAAGAAATTCACATCACTCTTAAATCACATTCACTTGACAGGTCAAAGGTAAAGTTTGGTCAATAAGTAGAAATAAAATGTAAAATTACTATTGACTATTAAAGATTGTGATACTTAAGTAAAGCGGGAACTCACAAGCATACAAATTAAAGAAATCAACATATGCACTTTGTTGAGATTATATGTAATTAGATTATAACAATGAGATGGCATGCAAATTAAAGAACAAAAAACCACATGATAATCAACTACTACTAATTCTAACTAGTTGAAACAAACAACTAGTTTTTAGAAAAAAATGCAAACAATTTATTTTAAGCACCTTGTATCTTGGAATCAAAACATATACATATATATAACTTTGAATTAACGCATTTTTGTGAAGGAATTCTTGTGAGTTCGATCCAACCTTTGATCACTTGTTTCTCTATTGATATGGTATTATGTGCAATTATGATTGCTTAAATATTTCATTTATAATTTAAATAAGGAAGATCTAATGTACCTAAATTAGTGGTCTTTTAGTAAACTTGATTATTGTTTATTTTAAGATGAAAACTAAATTCATTTTTACACTAAACTAACATTTCATTGTGATATTTTGGTTAATGCATGTTTCATTTCATTTTGATGTGATCAATGAATCATTATATGTAACAAGATTAACTTGTAATTCTTTGATAAACAAACTTCTTTCTCCCTAGCCTGATAAACTTTTTTTTTTAACCATGTAGTTAATAGATTAGTATTTGTTGGCATAGATTTTCTTTTCAATGTCATTTTGTGTTTCTCATTGTTTTAGAAAATAAATATCATTTTAAAAAAAACTCGTCGTGGTGACCTTATGAATACTTGTTAGTTTTCAAGACATTATAGCACTTATGAGAAAGAAAACAGTTTATATAATCGAAGACAATATCCAAGCCTTAGGAAGATTAAACAATCTTCTTTCAAACATTGCATAGGAGCACACCCTCTCTAGTATCATGTTAAAATATTACAAGTTACATGCTTCGTTACATTATTGTTGGTTACCAACATTATAATGCATTTTTAGGGATTTCCATATTCTACTTATTAATCATCAAATTTTACAATTATTTCACAAGTCCAGTAATTACGAATCAAAACTAGTAGCAGCAGAGTAATTAGGAGGTACCTAGAAAAAACCTTACAGATCCCAAGATTTGAATGACTAGCCTCCACTAATTTTTTTAACTAGGATGATCCCTTTTAGTAACTACGATTGGGGCCTGCACTTTCTCATCTATCGGTGCCATGACCGCCGCCTTTTCTTTGGATGCATTTCCTACTTTTGTACTTACTCTCCAAAGCTCCATAGTTCAATTTTTTTCCTTAAATTTCCTTTTCCTTCCTAATAAATCTCTTTAACATAGTTTGTTTTCATATCTCCCAAGAAATTGCTCAATAACATTCTCTAATAAACAAAACTCTCATAAAGTACTCTAAAAACTATCAGAATATTTGCTTTGTAACATGGGGCCTTGACCTCAATCATCAAACCCTTTTCGTAATGAACCTCATTGGTGCAAGATTCTTGTTACTAAACTTCATACCTCATTAACATTCCTCTCAAGAACATTCAACTGATCTTTGATTTTCATCATATTCTATTTGCTTTCAAGGTCCTTAAATAACCAAAATAACCAAAATATTTAGCTTTCAATTATTATTTTTGTTGGAGGCTTTTGAAATTGTACACTTACAATATGCAACGTATAAAATGATGCTAAATTCCATTGCTTTATAATCAAAGGCCTAAACCTTGATATTATCAAATCCTTTCCATAATAAATCTTTAGATTATTTGTGCAAGATTATTGCTCATTCAACTGATTTTGTTATTTCCATTTCTAACACTTATCTCATTAAAACTTCCTCTTTGTTTCTATTTCTAAGGTGAACTTGGTGGTGGACTGGTAGATGGAGTCAAAATATATGCTTTAAAATTAAATATGGATTTTGAAAGGGGTCAAACTCCTGTACAATAAATTAACCAGCAAGCAAACAAAACAAGTACCATGAAATATGGGGCAAACCAAACAACCCATCAAAATCGAATAGAGTGAAGCAACTACAGCTCCTCTACGAAACACAACCACCAAAAAGTTAAAAAACAATAACACACCTCGAGGTCCAACCTAAACAATGATAGACCCAATCCCATTCAATCTCACACCCTCCACTCTAGTATGAGATTGAGAGACAAGTTTGAGAAGAACATTCTTCTGCCTTTGTACAACACTCCATGAAATATTATCATCCAACTCCTCAAAACAAACAAGATGGGGGGTGAGGGAATTCCTAAACAAATGGCCAATCTATGCGCACAATAGGTACATTCGAATGTCAAGGTATAGCAGCCAAACATCAAACAGCCACCACATGAGTAGGTTGAAGGGGATTTGAAGTCAAATGCATAGCAAGGTAAGCAATCGAAGCCAAAGTATATGTTTGTGCAAAGATTACATATTTCTTAGAAAAGAGACACTACAAGTATAGGAACAAGCTTACCAACCTGAATAAGGTTATTATCGACTTCCATTGCAATATCATAATCATTTGGTAAGATTATAGCACCCATTGACTGAATCATGATGGACTTTTTTGGGTTGAAATGTTCGAAAAAAAAGAGAAATTTTATGTTTATAGAAGATGAACTTCTATCAATATTATCCTGTCTTCTTAAATCCAATATTGAAGTCTACAAAAGACTCCATGTGAGTTCTCATTATTGTCATGAGCTAATCCACCAATAATAAATTATCTCCCTTTTCTTTGCACTCTATATTAAGCAAATGACCAAGCTCACCTTAAGTAGAGATTGATATAGCTGCTAGGATTCTAAATTGATATAATGCCTTTCCTTTGAAAGATACAAGAAGTATCATAAGGGCACAATGTTGTCTAATACACATGTCGGCTACATCTTGTATGTAATCGATGTGATTGGTAAACATATCTTCAACAAAAAGATTGTAAGGTCTCTAAAGGAGATATAGGAATATCATTCCAATATAGTAAATTTAGTAGATTACTAGTCCTAGATAGCAAATGGATCAATTATTTGAGCGACCATTACGTTTCTAAGATGAGTGAAATCAAGCAATGGAGGAAATTGTCCTGCAAGAGACATACAAGGAAGTTTAGGTGTTAACACTTCACTTCTAGCAGATCTTGGTTATCTCCTTATTCCTGGCAGTTGTACAATTTGAATTATGTCCTCACTTTTGTTGTTTTCCAGTGTATCTTATTGAGATCCTTCTCATAAATGACCGGTTCTAGCTAACAAGGGAATTGAAATGGATTCATCAAGTGACTTACTGAATCTATAGCTCCAGTGGAGCATATTCTCAAGACTTCACAGAATCTTGGTATGAAGTTCCTTTATTGGGTAACCTTTGCATTTTTCTTTCAGTTCTTTCCAAATTGATCCCACCATATGTGCTAAACATTGTTCACTTCCAATTATATGTTCATTTACACCTATAGTTAGACCATGATAATGAGAAATCTTAGGTGCATATTCAAGTGGAAAGAAGAAAGAAATCTACATCAAAAGAAAACCAAAATGTTGTGATACACAAGGATCTTGTGACCTTTCAAACATTCCCAAAACAAAATGCAAGGGATAGGAAATTCAATAACACAATTAGATTAAACGTCCTTACATGATATTATTTAAAGAACTCACATGCTACAAATCACTCTATTAAGCGCTTCAAAATATACACAGTTGCATTCAAACTTAAAAGCTATTACATAAGAAAAATGCCAAGTCTAAATACAAAATAGAAAACATTGAGTAGTGATATAGAGAAATGCTAAGAGATTCTAGCTACTGAGCACAAGGCTCAATTTATATATAATTAACCAGTGCATCTTGTGCATTATGGTTCTGCTACAATATAATCAATTCATGTGCTCATTAAAAAAGCTAAGCTGCAGTGTGTAGAATGATCTTCCATAACTTTGATTGGTGAATTATCATGTTTTTTTCTTTGTCTACGTCCAGGTGATCTAGAAGGTATTGTTTATTGCTTGCTCCACAAGCAATTTTGGCAATTTGGCATGATAAAACTGTAATGAAGAATACTAAATCTTCACCAATTTAATACAAATAAAGAATCTAATGCTTCACACTAGAATAAAAAGTTGTGAGAGCTTCAGTTGTGCATCAGACTGCTATGGTCATGCTTAAGGTATTTAGCATGGGGTCAGGAAACTGCTCTAAAACAAATAAATTTTCTCTTTAAATCATTGGAAAACAACTGTAGCAACTACACCTTGACTAATTTGAAGAATTCCAATCCTAGGAAAGCAAACTGCTCATAAATCATATCATGTAGGTCTCATGGAGGAGTAGCATATACTTTGGGCTTTGGTTTCACCTCTGCTTCATTGACACCACGAACAAAAATAGCATCTGATTCATGTCTGTAAAACGGAAATCATGGAGTGAGCGTTCTTTGAAAAACCATAAAATACCTTACCTGATCCAGTTCGTGCAAAATCATACAAAATCATCTCCAGTGTCTCAAAGGGTTAAAAAACAACAAATGAAGGAAAAAAACACACAAAACTAGCAGCATATCAGACTAAGTATTTTTTAAAAATTCTGTGCTCTTATGTGACAAACAGTTCTATGATTCATAATTTCAAGAAATGAAAGATTCAGAAATTACGGTTTCTCGCCATCCTCAAAAGTATAGCTTGATGCCACAGCCAGCAAGAGACCATCTCTACTAAATGACAATGCTGCAATGCTCGACGGATATTTTGAATACTGACCAAAGCAATCAAAACACAAAACATGTAAGCATTTAAAAGATTCCTTTTATTGGATACATAGGGTCAGTCCAAATACAATTCCAAATGTTACATTTCAGCTAAACATGATAAACTTTATCTAGCAAGCTCACCTTTCAAGTTGTAAGTATTGCAACAATCCCAATATAAAGAGAACTCTAAATTGAGAAAAAAAAAATACTGCAACAGAATAATGTATAAAATACACAATCAGCAATCCAACTAAAATGGAGAGTAATGTAGTGAGCAACAACCTAGAGCAACCACAAGATCTTAAGGATTCCTGTTTCTCATCTTTCATCAAACGGTTTAGATACCTTCATTCATTCTCTATCCATATAAAAACATGGAAGTCAATCCTTGAAAGCTATAACTATATGCCTTTGTGTATTCCCAATGCAAATGCCATTCAAGAATGTAATCCATGAAATGCATAAATATACACAGTTCCAAGAAAGGGTCCCTGCCGCAGTATAAAGAAGTAGAAATGGAATAACTCAGGATACAGCTAGCTGTACCCATTACAATGCTGTGTTTGAACGAACTGCATTTTTCCTTTAAAGTATTCTAATTTTCCTTCAATCTATTCTAGAATATAAACAACTTCAGAAAGTCAGTATTGGTCGGTAGTAACTAGCAACGTATTATTAACCTGAATGTTCAACATGAAAAGATACTGGCAATTTGCATGCTTGGAAAAGACTACTGCTACAATGATAAGAAGCAAATATAAATAATCATCCCTGAACTTTATGTTTGCAAAAAACAATAACATGAAATATCACCAGAATTGCAGATGAACTAGATCATGACTAAGCAATGCAGACACCAGCAGTGTTATCCCAAACAGACAAGGACCCCATTACTAAAACCTGAAATTTAAATGCTGACTAAAATTAACAGGATAAACCTGATTTCTTGTCAAAAAGTGATAAATAAAGTGACTAATCTACCCTGTAGTAGTAACTTCCAGTGCTATTCTTACAGAAACTTTCAAGATCTTTGGAACTATGACTTGCAGTCCTATCTAAAATCCAAATGCAGATAAAAATATTACAATAGAAAATAAATACCAAATGCATTTGTTCTTTTAGTTTGTTTATTTGGCTTGCAAACACACTGACCAGATAGAATATTCAGGTTACATGGATATAAATGTGTATGGTTTGGAGAACAAATTTATTTTTACTGCCCACGCAGGAAAGAATGGAAATACCTGGTATAATCGCTTCTTGTTGTTTCCATCCCATACATTTACATAACCATCACATCCTCCAGTTGCAAAAGTCCCATATCTGTAAAAGCATTCCACGACTAACATTACTAAGAAAATAAAATATAAATAAAAAGCAAACATAAACAAGTTTCAAGCACTAAGAACCTTACATTGGATGGAAAGCAATTGCATTCACTGGGAATACAGTATCTTTGCCAGCCTCTACCTTGCGGTGACATTTAAAAGCATATCTAACATTGCAAAACCATTTTCTTGTCAGTAAGTTATAAAGTAAACCTTTGAAACAGTTTCTGATCTTATCATAAAAAAAGTTATGTAAACTTTTCTATAATCATGACTATGCAGTTAGAAATTAGTACAATTGATTATCTAAGCAATACGTTTTTCTCAATAAATATTTCTTATGAGACAGACCATTATTCCAACATGCATTGTCAAGTGAAATCTTCCCTTAGTAGATAGAAATCCTTCTATCCTTGGCAGTTCCAATGCAAACCCTAGACATAATTTTGAAAGATAATCCCAAGAAAATATTTGCTAGCTTGAAGTTGTGATATTGCAATTTTATGTTTTGCACAACTGATCGTTCAACCATTACATGGTTTCTCATAAAAATGATGTAGATAAGAAGCTTCATTGACAACACTAGACAAAGCCCCACAAAAAATAATTCCAAGAGTATAAAGTGTGAGTTCTTTGCAAAAAACAAATTGAATAGGAAAAATACCTACTTTTTAGCTTGACCAGCATCAGACAAATCAAAAAATTCCATGGCTACACGACCTTCCACAGAACTAAGCGCAAAACCTGTACCATAGCACTCCAGCTCAGTGTTCTGATTTCCTCCCAAAAACAAAGATACATTCAAGTCCCAAAAAACATATAACCCCCCAAAATTAACAGTTGGCATTATTATTTGAGAAACAACGACCATTCCAGCCAATATAAAAATTCAATGAGAAGCAAATGCATCTCTGTACAAAGACTAAAACAAAGGGGAGAGAGAGAGAGAGAGAGAGCGAGAGAGAGTTATTAGTTGAATGGCAATTGTCGAGCCATAAATGTTTCAGATAAAGAGAGCTATTAGTTGAATGTCAATTGTCGAGCCATAAATGTTTCAGATAAATCAAAATGGTTTATATCATAGTAGCATTACTTAGAATTGGGATTGATTTGACAAGCCAAAAGTGTAAATGGAATTCAATTACTCAGGATTTAATCAGAAAAAACTTGTGTTAAATACGCTACTTTTCCATTTGGTGCAGCCCAACACATATTTTATTTTTTGCTTTTTTAAACCAGAGCAGAGGTCTAGGCACAGCAGCCCCATGTAAGGTTGAGAAGCAGAATCCCATATTGAGTCAGCTCAACCACAACGCCCAAATTAAGGCCACAAGGGACCTTCATGGCACATCATTTTTCATAATTTTACAAGTTTAACGGAACTCTAAATCCTTCAAAAGATACGCTTTTGGGGTTAGATATTTTTGTATTTTTTATTTTCACAAATGCATTTTTTTGGAATCATGCAGGTTCTCCTCAAGTTCGCCTAGGCTGAGGCCCATGTTTGGCCATTCAGTCTGGTTATATCTGAGACATAGCAAATCTAGGGCCAAATGCAGACCAAATCCAAACAAGGTTCAGAAAACAAACTGGACCAGTCAAGGCTTGTCCAGGGTTCCTGGAAAACCTGGTAACAAAGTTTAAGAATATCATGTCAAATATGAAGTCAGAAATGTAGCAGTAGACAATCTGAATTAGAGCATGAACTAAGATGGAATGCAATTCAAATAATGCATCTAACTAAAACTTCTAAGTTTGTATGATTAATGAAATAATTGAGATGCTCAAAATAAAGGTTTCAGCAAACCTGAGTTGCAGAACCGTGCATGGCTTCAGTAAGTAGGACAATACAGCTGAAGACCAGTTAAACCTGCCAGGTTCATACCATGCTAATTCATGAATGTTCGTACCAAGACAAACCCATCCTATACAGAACATTATCAAACAGGCAATTTGTAACTGGAACCCATCCCATATAGACAAATGAGAGTGGAAATGAGGGAGTCTCAAATTTAGTTATTAGCAAAATTCTGAGTCCCGTTCATAACCAAAAAAAAAGAGGAATCCAACTAGAAAATATAGTTAAACAAACACACGATATACTTTGCAACCTCCAAGAAACTAAATTCCACACCAACTACACATCTGAAAGAGAGTTGCTAATCAGATAACAAATGTAGCTATCACCAACTCACAAGGTATAGATTATCACAACTTTTATAGTGTACACCAACTTCCAGACAATGCCCTTGTCTTGTGGCCTTGCAAAAAAAAATTCAGTCTACAATATCACCATGTCTGACATCAAAACTCTCAAAAACTTGATTTGATTAAATCATCCCTTTCTTCACTAACATTTTCTTTTCCTCACTAGTCACTTTATTGAAGTTATTCTTCACATACTTACCATTCTTTTTCAGCAAGGTGACCTGTTGTGACCTAATCACACATCACCCCATCCCAGATAGGGACCCCCCTAGCTTTTAGGCCCTTTTGGTCGTTTGGTCTTGGTTTTTGTGTGTTGGTAGCAGTCTCTTCAATCTCTCTGCGTTGCGGATGTTCGGGGGTCAGTTAGAATTAATCTGCTTCTCTGTCGAGCGAATTCTATGAAGTCTAGGGCCTATTTGTCCTTTTTCTAGGGTTTTTCCTTTTGTCCTAGATTTTAGGGGTTCCTGTTAGGGTTTCGGGAAAACTAAGCATACGACTGGAATCAAGACCCTTCAAGGGACCTCCCAGTAAAATTTGAGCCCAAACGGAGCAACTTTCTATTTTTAGAAAGTCCCTATTTTTTAGGGATTTTTTCTGAGTCCCGGAATGTCGCCATTTTGCCAAAAATCAAACTTACTATTTTTAGTAATTTCTATTTTTAGTAAGTTTCTATTTATAGTAAGTCATTACTGCACCTTGTCTAGGGATCTAACGTTGACACCTAGAAAGTTTCTATTTTTGGAAAGTCAGTACTGGCAGGGTCAGTCAGACAAGGCGACAAGGATCAGGCGTTCGCAGACATTTCTAATTCCAGAAAGTCAGACAACAGACAAAAATAGCCAAAAATGGGTCAAGTGCTGGAAATCCATGCCTAAAAGGGAAAGCTCAGGAAAACACTTCAAAATCACAGGAGGTCAAAATATTCTAAGTCTGCAAGATTAAATGGAGGAAAAATCCATGAATCCATGGACATGGTGAAAATGCGCCCAAGTCTGGACTGGGGCGCTGAATTGAAGATCCCAAGGAGAGGTGGAAAATCCATGAATCCATGGACATGGTGGAAATGTGCCCAAGTCTGGACTGGGGCGCCAAAATGAAGATGCCAAGGAGAGGAGGAAAAATCCATGAATCCATGGACATGGTGAAAATGCGCCCAAGTCTGGACTGGGGCACCAAAATGAAGATGCCAAGGAGAGGTGGAAAATCCATGAATCCATGGACATGGTGAAAATGCGCCCAAGTCTGGAGTCAGGCGTTGAATTGAAGATGCCAAGGAGAGGTGGAAAATCCATGAATCCATGGACATGGTGAAAATGCGCCCAAGTCTGGACTGGGGCACCAAAATGAAGATGCCAATGAGAGGTGGAAAATCCATGAATCCATAGACATGGTGAAAATGCGCCCAAGTCTGGAGTCAGGTGTTGAATCGAAGATCCCAAGAGAGGTGGAAAATCCATGAATCCATGGACTTGGTGAAAATGCGCCCAAGTCTGGACTGGGGCGCCAAAATGAAGATGCCAAGGAGAGACTATCGTCAGAGATTGTTGCTAAGAGTTTTTGGAGCAAACACTTAATACATTGTTCAATTGTTGGTGTGTTTTTGTGTTGTTTTGGAGCTCGCATGGTCTCATTCTCTTCATAGATTAGATTTGCTTTCATGCTGTTAGACGAACTGGATTTGATAGGATTGCTTGTTGCAAAATTCGTGCTCATACTTTTGGTGTGCAGCTGATTGTTGCATACCGTACAAAGTTAGCCTGAGCCTCTGTTATACGTGTATGTTTAACTTCGATTATCAGAAGAGATTGTTCGATTTGATGGTTTCTCTTGATGATTTGAAAATCTTTAACACACCCTCTGAAGATTGCACCGCCTTCGTGTAGTTGTGTGTTGCTAGCAAAGAGAAGCGTGGTTGGATTTTGCACAAGTTATCCCGTCTCCTTGTTCACAGGATTAGATTACTTTTAGTATAGTTTTCCTCTGCCCTATTCCTATTTACTTTCCGCATAATTCAAAATCCAAAAGATCCAAAACTAGAGCCTTCATTGCAAATCATCCGTACAAAAATCCTTGAGCTTGCATAAGTTTCTTCAACATACGTAAGGCCCCTTGGGTTATCAGCAAACCCATCAAACAACTGAGTCACATCCACGCACTGAAGGAACCTTGGGAATTAGCCGTTTGAACTTTAAGTAATCCTAACATACGGACTAATCTTGATCAAGAGAGGATAAGGTGACCGTTGGTGACTTTATTATGTGTTAGACGCGGTCATAAAAAACACGTCAACATGACCCATTGACCTACATCACCGTCATTACATCATGTTGCTCCCTCACCCCCCCATCCCTGCCATGCATTATTTAATGCCTTTTTCCTACATCTCTTTTGATGTTTGTCATTGCCTTGACACATGAAACTGGATCTACACACTTCTTTACTACCAAGGCCCATTACCCATCCCTTATTACAACTCTCGATCCACTTTTCCTATCCTTAACACCTATGTTTCAACCCCTAACACCATCTCACATACTTCTCATGCCACTTGTCAATGCAACTTGCTAATGTTAATAGCTGCAGGAGATATCATTATACCTGCGATGATGTAAAATCTCCTTGCTGTTGCTTTCCTGTCAGTGGTGGAGTATGTAAAGACATTCAATGTAACAGCATTCAATGTAACGGCATTCAATGTGATGGTGTATTCGACTCCTGTTGGTGGCAGAATATGTAATGGCATTCAATGTAACTGCTGCTTTGGGTTTTGCATGTATGAAGTGTTGGTCCTTCATCTTCCTCCATCTTAGAGATGTTTCAAGCCTTGCCTTTAAAAAGGCGTGTTGCTGTTTGTATTGGTGTATGGAAAAGTCCTTAAAGAGAGACTATTATATATTTGTATGAGTGATCATTCAGGGGTGGAGTTTTTTTCGACAGTATTTTCTGTAGCATCTCTGTATCTTCTTCAGCGTATATATCTTCTATGTCTTCTCGTGTATGATTGAGGGATGATTATTATATGCCTCAGAAAGCTTCGTGCTGGCCGTATTGTAGAAGCCTTAAGTTTCAGATGTTATCGGCTTCATCTTCTGATTGTTAAGGGTTAACAATTGTGTCGAGATCGTTCAGTTTGAGAGCTTTTGTATTCAAGTTTGTGACTTCAATAAAGTTTGATTTTTGGTGCAGCTGGGTTTTTCACCCTCAGGTGTAGGGTTTTCCCAAGATAAAATTCTTGTGTATCTTATTCTTGTAAAATTTTCTTGTTTCAGATTTCTGTCTTATGTTTCTGGTTCTAACTTTAACAAAACTCACACAAGCACTCGCTTCCTCAATGCTACACTTTCCTAAAGTGATCCCAACAAGGATTCTACCCGTAAATACTTCAAGATTTACTTTGAGATATCTTATCTACATAAACCACAAGACAAATATTCTTATTGTGACAAAGATGAAAGATATGGAAAGTGAATTTTCCATGTGACAGATCTGTTGTGATTCAACATGCCCTAGCATCAAATGCCTAGGGTCCCCAAAATCCTTTCTTGGTTTTATGATTGCCTTCTGGGTTGTTTTAATCGTATACGTCTTTACTGGTTCTGTTTTCATGGTTAATTCTTCTATTTATTTTTCTTCCTGTAGTTAAGTATCGGGTATAAAATTTAAATAAAGTCTAGAGCAGCTGCATTCACTATGGATTCACAATGCTGTGTATGTTGAGTTTAATTGTGTTGTCCAATTCAGATTTTTATCACAGGTTATTATACACTTTTTCAAGTTTTTATTCCCAATGGCTCCAATGCTGTGATAAGGTGGTGCCTGGCTCATTTGTGTTGCCTCGGGATTTAATTTGTTTCTTTATGAAATCCAGATTTAAATTGATTAATATTCCAGTTAAAAAAAAAACCTATTGCATCCAGATATTTATCTCAAACTTTGGTTATTCTGATTACCATTTAACTCACAAGGGTTGTGAAGCCAACAAATAAATCCAATTTTTATAATAAAATTATCACATCAGAATGAAATTACTTATCCTTGGTGAGTGATCTTACTTGATTTCCTTTTGATGCACTCAATAGTCCAAGAAATTGATATCACTTGTGGGTTTCACAAAAACATGATCTTATAAAGGCATACAGTTCCAGATTATTTATATACATTGCATTGATTTATCAGATTGATATGACTTCTTGCATCAAACGCAATCTCAGAGATGACTAATCGATAAAATATCTATATTACTTACAGTACTATGATAAACTACCAAAGTAAATCAGATTTCAGAAAAACCTCGTAACTTCAGGTAAGTTTACAAGATTCACTAAGGCATTTAAAGCTTTTGCTCTTCTTGTCACATAATTTGTAGTTTGATCAAGATTTGGCAAAACCATGACAAAATAAATGTGAATTGATCTAGGACTAAATTTTTTGCATATGCAGAGCATAATTTCATTCATTTCAAAGCATAAAATGGAAAATTTAAGGCCTGCTATAGAACCCAAGGATCACAATCATGTGTTCATCTCAAAGACCAGTTTGCTGTTGCTCAAATTGCAAAGTATAAAGCCAAAAAGCATATTGATAAGTTTAAAGAAGTGTAACAGACAGCATAGAATGCTACACAATGGCTCCAAAGTGCTCAGGAAAGGAAGCTCAAATGTAAAGTCTAGAAGCCGGAACATATGAATGCTTCCGTCCACAAAAATGTAAAGGCAACTCCTTCAATGACTTGTATTATTGTTTCAAAGTTATGCCAAGCAATCCCACTGACTCCTTGTTGGTAGATGACAGAGTAAAATGGGCAGACTGAATTAGATCGTGTTGTAAACTCGTAACCAACCAACCTTAGTTTCTTTTAGAAATTAAGAATCCCCCTGATTAAAAGTTTTCGTGATTTTTAGTTGTTCGTGATTTCTTATTGATGGGAAAAAATCCAGTTTCAATTTGCTGTCCTCAGTTTACTTTCTCTGCATGTTTCTTGCTTATAAATTTATAATGTCATGGTTTTAAGTTTTAGCCTATGTTCTCCCAAGTTTCTGGGATGGGGATGTGTTGTGACGTTTTCACACATCGCCCCATTGCAAATGGGGACCCTTGCTTTTTTTTGCTTTTTAGGGTTTGTTCTTTAGGTTTTTTAGGGTTTTGTTAGTTAGCCTTTGCATTTTGAGTGCTGTCGGGGAGATCAATAAGGTAGCAAGTCCGGCTTGTGTGATGCCCTGATCCTGAAATTTGGCTAAGTCTGGAATGTCCTGATCCTGAATTTGACTAAGTCTGGAAACTGAAAAACCTCCAAAAATTAGATTTTGCAATATAACTCCTGGAGGTCTGAAACCACGCTCAAACATCCTGAAGGTATATATGGAATATAAGTTAAAGTATAAGTGACATTTCCTTCTATGTTTCCACTTATACTTAAATGTTATATTCCATTAAAATTGTCCTGATAGAGAGTTCGAAAAGTCAAATTTCGCTCCTGACCTTCACTGAGGGTCCAGAGCAAAAAGCGCTCATGTCCCTCTCCAAGGGTCCAAGGCGAATCGCTCCTGTCCCTCACCAAGGGTCCAGAGCGAAAAGGCTTAGTGGAGTCATTCCTGACCTTGTTTGGACAAATTGAGACATCAAAGGCATGATGAAGGACGAAATGAGCATGATAGAGCATCCAGACTTGATCAAAAACAATGAAATGATGAAGTTTTTGCCTAGAAGGTCAAATTCGCTCCTGTCCCTCACTGAAGGACCAGAGCGATTTTCTTTATATGCACAATTTTAGACCTTTTTTGGACATTAACTTTTATTCATAGCATGAAGTAAGATGATCTCTTCCTTAGCCAAGACTTTTTTTGATGAAAATTGTAACGATTTGGCCTAGAGAGCAAATTTCGCTCCTGTCCCTCAGTGAAGGACCGAAGCTTAAAATCCAACATTGTCTTGTCCTTGCAGGATTTAAACGATTTGATGATTTGAGGAGATCAAAGGAAGTACACTTCACCAGTTGAATATAAGTTGAAAACGCAAACATGAGGAAAACATGACTTTGAAGCAAAATCGCTCCTGTCCCTCAGTCAGGGACCAGGGCGAAATTCAGTGATAGCTCCCATCCCTCTCCTAGGGACCAGAGCGAAATTCCTCATGAGGCATGTTTTGGGCAAAAAGCAAGCAAGTTTAAAGTTTGAGGCAAGCAAGGACGATGTAACGGATTCGTTGAAGACAAAATTGAAGATTGAAGGACACCAAATGAGACCTATATTGGCCTGGGCGCTCCTGTCCCTCACTGAAGGACCAGAGCGATTTTTGTCTTAGATGAATTTCTTGCCAAGTTTGAATGATTTCCAAGCCAAAGGTGAATGAAAGGATGCACAACAAGACCATTGAAGATAATTTTTTGAAGGTGGCAAAGTGTAGTTGAGCTTGAAAGTACAAATTCGCTCCTGTCCCTCAGCCAGGGACCAGGGCGATATCTTATTTATGTTGCCTTTCCTCCAAGTTCAAACCACTCCAAGTCAAGGTGGAAGGTGGCAAGGACGTATTGAGGCGTCTCAATGAAGAACGAAGTTACAAAGACCACCAAATTGAGGGATTTGCACCAAATGTCCCAGATCGCTCCTGTCCCTCAGGCAGGGACCAGAGCGAAATTCCTATGAGGGCTGAAGTTTTGAAGGGTTATCAAGTATCAAATGGCCAAGAGGGATCAAGGGACTTCATTTTACACGATGAAAGCAATGGCAAGTTGATGAAAGCAAGCATGAGCCCAGGACATTGAAGTTCGCTTCTGTCCCTCAGTCAGGGACCAGGGCGATATTTACTATATTTGCCAATTCATTCAAAATTCGTGCCAAGTCAAGGTTGTACAAGGTTGTACAGGGTCTAAGGCGTCTTAAGAAGATGGTATACGAAGAAATCAAACGTCAAATGGTGATCAATTGAACCAAGGGACCTATATCGCTCCTGTCCCTCAGTCAGGGACCAGGGCGATTTTCATTAAATCATTCGTTTTCCTTCAAGATCACGTCAAAGTCAAGGTTCGCAAGATCAAGGATATCATTTGCAAGGTGATAAACAAGGAGTAAAACTTGAGAGATAGCAAATGTTGGCCAGAGCATGAAGTTCGCTCCTGTCCCTCACCAAGGGACCAGGGCGATGATCCTTCAAACATCCATACGCCTTGTGGAAGTCAAGTAGGACAAGCGTGGAATGAAAGAATAGCATTGTTTATCCTTTACAATGAAGATTGAAGTTCGAAGTTACAAAGGTCAGGGAGAAAACACTAGGATCGCTCCTGTCCCTCTCCAAGGGACCAGGGCGATAATGGTCATAAAAGGCATTTGTTCACATAAGCAAGACACTCAAGCTCGAAGGACCCAACGAAAGTGGCAAATTCAACGTGAAGATGGAGGTTTTGAACATAAAAGTAAGAGGAATCAAGATCAAGGTGATAATTCGCTCCTGTCCCTCTCCCAGGGACCAGGGCGATGAGGTTTGTACTTTTCCACCTTCAAATTTTGGCGCTAGCAAACATTTTTTTTTTTTTTAATTTTAAATGCTAAAAATCGATAAATTAAAAATTCAACTAAATAGCATTTAAAAAATAGCGCAAAACATTTATTAATTAATTGTGCCTATTTAAAAAATCGAAAAAATTAATTATAAAGGCATAAAATTAATTAATTATAAAATCAAATTGGGCGCTTGGGTTTTAATTTTCAATTATTTACAAGAGTCGGCCTTGTTTTTTATTTAAAATTTGTTTTTAATTGCTATATTATAAAAGTCGGCCCTAGGGTCAATGTGAAGGTGAGCGCCTATAAAGGGAGGTGTTATTTCATTTTCAAATCGTCATTTTATCCTCTTTCATATGCGATTTTGGAGAAGACAAGGTGCGAAATTATCATCAAAGAGGAGTGCGTGTTTGTTTCAAGTAAGGCGAATTTGTTATCTTCAAGACATTGAAGACTCCTCCCCAAGGTGGCGAATTGCTAAAGTGGACGTTCATTTGGAGAGAGATCACGTTGAAGCCATCAAATTTCGATTTTTGCCTAGGTGAATTCCTTTGTTTTGCGTTTTAGAGTTAAGCTCTCAAGTAAGGTATGACAAGATCCCTTGTTTTAATTTCGAATTTTGATCGTCATAGCCTTAAATTTTGAATTTTTGAAATTTTGAATTTCAATAAGCTCAATCGTTTTTTTTAGGAAATGATAACTCAAAGATTTATTATGAAGTTTCCTAAAAATTAATTTAATCTATGTTATTCATTGCAAAATCATGTTGCTAATTTTGAAATGTTGTGTAGGCATCAAATGGAGATCTCATCAAGGAAAATCAAGCCGGATCAAGGACGGTCTTCGCCGGGACGATCAAGCCAGGACAGGGGCGACCTCTTTCAATCCAGCGTTCAAAGGCGAGGTACATCATCATCCTACACATCAAGGACACATGGAGTTAGGACAAGGGCTCGTTGAAGAAGCAAATAATTTTAGAAGAGTTAATCAAAGATAACTTCTCAACGCTACCAAATTGAGTATCAACCAAGTGTCAGACGAGGTGGCATCCTGGTCATCACGTCTCCAATCAGTGAGGTCCACCTCAGCATGTCCAGATTCAATGTACCTAACTCATGGAAGGTGGCACAAACTCCGATGTACCTACCCCGGCTATCCATTGGTCGATTTTTCTAGAGAGGACATGTGTCCAAGCAATACAATTTTATCATTGGTCAAGCATTAAATGTTATGTAATGGTTGTAACAAACCCTAATTAGGGTTTTCATTGTTGAATCTTGGCCATTGATCTCGAATTGATCTAAGCCATCGAATTGTATTGTGGGCACTATATAAGCCCTGCCATTTCATTTGTAAAGGAATTAGCAATAATGAGAGAGGGTGGTAAATAATAGAAAGCAGTTAGTAGATAGAGAGTAGTTAGAAATTGATAGAATAGTAATTAGAGTAGAATAGGAGGACAAGGCAAGAAATTGTTGCCATTGATTGTAAACAAACTCCATTTTCATTGAAGTAATGGTGAAGTGTGTCGTTTCTTGCAATTTGCATGGTTTCTTGTTGAGTCTTCAATCCTAGATGGTAGATGATTAGATGAATGGAGGAAATGCGATTGATTAATGGTGGAATTCGTATATCCATACTACTAGCAGTTTGTTGATTGCAGACTTGCCTTGTGTAGTCAACTGGAATCATTCAGCTTAAGCTCAATTTCAATTTGTCGCTTCTTCATTGATATGCATCAACTTGATGGTGTCTATGCCTACGGTGATGATTTGAACATTATAAAGCTTCCCTTAGAAGATCGCACTAGCCTTGTGGAGATGGTCCATTGATGTCAAAACAAGACCTAGTTAGAGTTTCATCAAAAATCAAATCATTGCTCCTACATTCTTAGTATTAGGATTAGATCTTCTCTTCGCCCTCATCCTTTTTCCATTTTTTAAATCTAAGCCAGTAAGAGCCTGTGTTCCAGCAAAGCAGATCGAAAGTTCAATCATCAGATGTAAGTCCCCTTGTGATTCCAGCAAATCACATCATACCACTGGAGCTTATCCACACGTAGAGACCCTACTAACCAGAACATTGGAGTCATCCTAACTGATCCTTCATGCGAATCTTCAGCAGTTAGAGACTTTATTCAAGAGAGGATAAGATGCCTTTAGGTATTTTATTCTGTGTATGATGGTGTACAAAATACACGTCAACAGGATGGCACGGGATGGAGGGACACATTTCCAGGACAGATTTTTTTTAAAGCTGTAAGAACCTTAAAAGGCCCTCAACTGAGACAACTGACGTTTAACTGAACCTGTTGCATTTCAAGTGTGTTCTTTGCAAATTTGTAACAGCAAATATAATTTTGACAATCTTAAGCACAAAAAAACAACTATGGGTATTTGCTGGAAATCAATTTATAACTAAACAATACTGATCAAACCCTTATTACATCTGTTCATCATTTATTAATACTCAATACATAAACAAACAAAGCTAGAGAAGAACTGATAAATACCAAGACATTCTGTTAAAACCCTTATTTCCTTATTGCTGGTCATACACAGATTTTTATGACAGCGAGCTATAATTTATTCCCAATTGACCCGAAACACTTGCATGTTAGCCCAATGGAGAGACATAGGCAAGGCGTCCCTTTTGCTATTTTTTTTGTATTTTTCTGGTTCCTCCAATATGAAAATTGTAGCCCCTCTGGTGTTTGGCACTACTTCCCAGGCAGCCGTACAGACACTAATAGAAATCTCCCATGGATGCCTCTGTTTCCCTCTTGTTGCTGCAGCCTGATACTAGAGAAAAGACGGTGCCTCTCTGATTAACAAGCACAAACTTGGCTCCGGAATGAAACCAACTGGAAGAGCAAGATCAGCTGATATTTCTCAACTTCTGATGCTGTTGCACAAGAATCCCACGTTTTCTTGTACCGATACCTCTAATCACTGCAGAAGAATCTTCTGTTGAAACCCTTGGCCAAAACTCCTCTCAGAGCTCCAAATCAAATTATCAAAACTTAGCATAATGAAAAGAAGACCAAAAATCTTCTTTTATCTCCTCCTCTTAGGGTTTGGCACGATTTTCAAGAAAGGTACACTTTTGGCATTAAATGAAATTCTTAACTTTTATTATTTATTTTTGACTATTGAAATATCAAAAATAAATCACTTTCAATTTAATATAAAAGTTGGCCCCATCTGATGAGAAATAGACCCTCACTTAAGTTATAACTTAAAGTGACTTTTAAAACATTAAAACATTAAAGTTTGCCATTTAATATTTAATTAAAGTAATTAAATATTAATATCTCTCTAAATATCCATCAGAATTGCCTGCCGTCAGAACTGGAAACTGCCAAACCATACTCTACCCCTGCCCAACTCACTAGCTATAAATAACAGGACTGCTAAAAATAGAAAGTATCTCAACCGGAGTCCTGGAGACCCCAAACGAAAGCCAATCCTGGAGTGCTTACTCTGAAGATGAAGGACAAACTCCGAAGGACCCTCTAGAGACCCCAAACGAAAGCCAGTCCTGGAGTGCTTACTCTGAAGATGAAGAACAAACTCTGAAGGACCCTCTAACCAACCTCATCAGCCTACGAGGGTCAATGATAGGCTAATCTACTCAGCTGATAGATGTCAACTAGAAGGGGACATCACAAAAGCCATATTTTCTCTCTTCCTAGCAACACAAATCATTAACTACATCTAATTTTTTGGAACTTTGTAATCAATTTGTGGGTTGACTTTGTACAAAGTAGATTGTAATTGAAAATTTGAAAACTATTAGCATCTGGTTATTAATTATGCACTCTGCAATATATGTTGTGCAATGCAATACAATGTGATCATCAATATGAACATTGAATGACCAAAAATTTATAGTCCATAATTCATGGGCTAAACTCTCAAGTTTATTTGTTCTCCATATCTCTATGGTATTAAAATGCCTTTAAATTTAAAAAGCATCAAATTTTTCTCCTTTGTTTTTTGATCTCTACTTTTTCTAAAATCCAAGTTTTTTCCCAAATAAACCCCAATTTTGAAAAAAAAAATATATTAATCTTTTGTTTGCTGATGTTTTCCCCAAAAGACTTTTTCTGCTATCATTTTGATCTTCTTTATTGTTAGCTAATAATTCCAACTCAATCATTTCAACACTTAAGAACCACAACTCTTAACACGTTTTTCAAGCAAAGTTACTGTAGAATAGCAAGAATAATTAATAATATCAGAATCGTATATGTTTAGCATGTTGAATTAGCATTGGAATATATAAGCTAACTTCAGATCACAATAGATTTAATATAATATTGTAATATAATTTCTAAGAAAATGTTTTTATTTGCCTAACTGAAACAAGAAAGCCGATAACAAGCTAGGAGACCATATGATTTATGTCCCATACAAACAAAGCACTATACAGAAATAACTATGAAATTTTTTATTGAGCCATTACTATTTAATATTGTCAAAAAGTATATAGGCCACGCATAATATTCTGGAAATTGTTGTAATAAAGGATACAAAAGATCATAGCTTCAAAGCTTTCCTTTTGAATAATCTAGCTTCAATAACAACAATTACTGTAAACCAGTGCCCAAAGATGACTTACAAACTTAACTGTGATGAAATTGACTTCGACATTATCATCAACATACAACCCCGATAATTAGATCATGTCCCTCGAAAGAGACGTCCTTGAAAGTAAGAAAAACATATAATTTTTATCTTTAGAAAACAACAAAGCATACAAGGTTAAACCTCAAAACTCTTCCAAAAAAACAAAAAACATACCTGTTCCATTTGGATAGCAACGAACACATCTGGTTTGATATTTCAGAGATGATTCCCTCCGTTGTTCAGGTTGTGACATGTTACGAAGATCATAAACATTTATGTGCCTCCCAGCTGTAGCTACCACCAAACGGTGACCAACTAGGGACATAGAATACACTCGCTCAGGTTGTGGATATGTACCAACGAGAGTCTTCTCCTGCCCACTGGCACCTCTAGGGTCCCAGCATTTTAATGATTTGTCCCAACTCCCAGATATTACTTGACCTAGAAAATAAATATTACAATTTAAAGTAAATAATGAAGCATATATCATAATATCCTTGGAAGCATGCAGTAATGTCCATATTTCCATTTTCAAGTAAGACAAACAACTTCAAGACTTATGACTCGAATACAGGGATCAGAATAATCAGAATTCAAATGTGATGGCAGGAACAATAAAGTAGATATGAAAATAAGGCATGAATCTTAGAAACATAACATTGTGAATATTTCGGCAGGTTCAGTATGTTGAGACATGGACCAGCTAGGACTCAAACCTAGGACCTTCCATACGCTGCTGGAGTGCTCTACCACTGAGCTACTGGCCCCTCTTGGACCTGTCCATCGTCGGTCTAGGTGTGGCTTATTTTCAACACCAACACCCCTCCTTAAGCCACACCTCTCGTGTGCTTGGGGCTCCTAGCCTGGACCTGGCTCTGATACCATGTTGAGACATGGACCAGCTAGGACTCGAACCTAGGACCTTCCATATGCTGCTGGAGTGCTCTACCACTGAGCTACTGGCCCCTCTTGGACCAGTCCATCGTCGGTCCGGGTGTGGCTTATTTTCAACGCCAACACGGTAATGTATCTCCTTCAACACTTCCCAAATTATAAATAAATATGCCCTTTTCTGAAAAGTGAAAGCCAATGATGATTAGTTCGGTCACCTTTCTTTCTAACCACCCACATTCCTTGTCATTCTTTATATCTGCTGCTTCCGTGGTCATTCATACCAGAAGTGCTGTAAACTATAATTTTGTTCTCACAGTAGTCATTAAGTCATAGTCTCCTGCTATTGATCACAGTGACATTTCATCACTACTGAAACCTACAATTTTGACTACGCATTCATGCCGATTTTCATCTTTTGTTATCTTTTATTCCACACTACAATATTCAGTCTCTGAAAAGGGTCTTAGTTATTTCAAATTTAGGGTTATATATCAGGAAAAAAAATGTTATTCTACAGTTTGCATGTGCCCTTATCATGGTAAGAAAAACAAAATAGTTGCTTAAACTCAGCCTCCTGTTATAATAATTTTGAATTACATCAATACTTCTCCCAAGCTGTTTCCTAGTTTCTTTGATAGGTTTTATTGGCACCTTTTGTAGCCCCGTAAAGTTGGAAAAATCCCTTCAATTTTATTTTAGCTTTAGAATTGATTACTTACATGTTTTAAAAAGTAAGAATTAAAAACACTTATATAAAATTATATATTATTTTTTGAATTTTAATAACAAAGAGATACAAGGTCAAAAAAAAATAATGTCAATGAATACTCTAGAGATGGAAAAGTTTTGAAGCTTTAGAAAGTAGAAGCTAGCATGTTCCACAGGCTGGAAGATTGATAGTGACAAGTAACACTGTTAGGCCAACACAAACAAAGGCTAAATATGAACAAGACAACAATAGTCATAAATAGGGCTAAGGATCCTTTTTCAGATGAAAGAGAAAATTACTTTCCTTTATAAAAATGGGAGAAATTTTAATCTTAAATCTCTGGGCTCAAGGATTTGCATTGGGCACTAAATTGGTGTGGTATTTCCTTATTGAGCAAGATCGATGATGATGTAAGATTACAAATTTCTGGCTTCTGCGGATGTGTATTCTCTCTTCAAGGCTAATGAATTGATCACTAAATTGGTGCTGAACAAGATCAACAGTGGTGTAAGATTCTTATTAGCAAATATCTGACTTCTCCAGATGTTCCTTCTCTCTTCAAGGCTAGCCATCTCCCTAAGGGCTCAGCAGTATGGAATTTCCTCTCTTCTTCCAAGGATTTGATGGGGAAATATTTGTCTTAGGATTTAGGTAATGGAGGAAAAACCAAGTTTTGGGATGACTCTTGATTGGGTTGTCCACCCACACTGCTCTTTTCCTGTATAAAGAGGAAGCCAAGTCTTTGTTGTCTTCTTTGTGAGGTTGTTCTGTTAAAGATCACTGAAGGGTGAGTTGCAGTGATGGATTTGGGCCCAAGTTTGTATCATTAATTGGCTTCTGCCTATAAGCTTACTGTATTTGATCAAGGAGAATTCTTTGATTTCGTCTGCGAATTATATTAGTTCCATTTGGCTATATCAGGCTACACTATTCTTAGAAATAGTGATCTACTATTCTTAGAAATAGTGGTCTTCCCTCTCTTCAAAACCGGCCCGTTTAACATATTTGGAACAGTGAAGCTCCTCTAAAGTGTAATGACTTTGTTTGGTTGGCTGCTTCGAATAGAATTGTATCTTATAATTAATTTGAGAAAGAGAAGATTTCATAGTACAGTCCATCCCACTGTGCGATGTGTTTGAAGGAGGAGGAATTGGTTGACTATTAACCTATGTTCCACAGCATTTCCAGGACAAGGGCAGTGGGATGGCAGTCTGAGGGCCCTTTTTGGGGGATGGTGGGGGGCAGCAATATATATGTATATGTATATGTGGCGAAAGAGAGAGAGATTTCTGCAAGTTAATGAACAACATATATGTATATGGATAAAGAGAGAGAGAGATTTCTACAAGTTAATGAACAACAGTATAACAGCAGCAATATAACATGGTAATGTTAAAATGATGTTAGATGATGTCTGCAGAAACATGCATGCCAATCACATTCCAAATGATGTTAGATGATGTCTGCAGATATATAAATATATAGATAGATAGATAGATAGATTTCTACGAGTTAATGAACAACGGTATAACAGCAGCAATATAATATGGTAATGTTAAAATGAAGTTAGATGATGTCTGCAGAAACATGCATGCCAATCACATTCCAAAAAGAAATTGTTTGTTTGTACTTTTCACACTGACACTGTTGATTGTAATTAGGGAATGGCAGATTCCAATTGCCTTGGGCAACATTGGAATTCGCCCAAGGGGCCAGCCCCTTCTTCAACGTGTAGGGCTGGGCCCTATATCTCACAGCATGATAAAACCCCACGCTACATGCAAGATAACGTGCTAACATGAATAGGGCCGACCCTATAAAGCATTTCGGTTAAAGAGATACAATAAATTAAAGGTTATTTATTTATCATAGGCCGACATAAATGGACCTTGCATCACATATAAGTAAAGACACATTCACCTCATTCAACACACAATGAATATCCTTCCATGCGAAATATACATCTGCCAAAATGCGAAGTTGAAGGAGCAATATTAGCGAACTATATCTGCCATTAAAGGTGCGAATTTCAGGTGCAAATATCATCATAAGGAGAGCGAACTGATCTAGGTCAAGGTGCTAAGGTTGCAGTCCAGCAAAGGTGCAGACTTCAGATACAATATAATGCAGACCTAGGGTGTGGACCTGATTGCTGTTTGAAGTGTTAAAGGGAGCAGACTTGAAGGCTTGACGCTTATGAAAGTGCAGTCTTGTGGAAGACCTTATCAACCCTAAGTGCAGGCATCTTCAAGTACTTGAGATAAGTGTTGCAATCATTATATGAATATAATCCATAATCAGATCTGAGAATCTTTTTTGGCTGGGTTTTTCCTCCTAGGAGGTTTTCCCAAGGTAAATGTGTTTTGTTCTTATTCATTCATTTCTATGCTATGCCTAGATCTAGAAATCTCTAAATTTTAACAACAAACAAATTAATTAGAAACTAAATTCTGATTTCTAAGTGTTACATTAATCTGAAAGTATAAAATCAACAGACACACTGTTCCAGACCATGGCAAATGCACCTTTAATCTCTTTTGCAACTGACTATTATAACAGACTACAATATCATAAGAATTTTTTTAAGTTTGAGACTTTTTTCAACAATGAAATCAGAAATCCAAATTATTGCTGTTGGTGTTAACTGTTATATAACTTATATCATTTACTGTGTATCTGAATCATGACATAACTGTAATACTACAGTTGCTGCTGTCACCATTGTCATGTTAATAAATCAGTTAAGTTTAATTGCTGTTTTATTGCTGTCATGATATATTTATTGCTGCTATTATAACGCTGTCATGCTATACTACTGTTATAATTCTTCAGTGGAGGAAAACCCGTTGGAGATTGGAGGCTTGTGGACGGAAACCCATGAGGTTTAGGCGGATAGTGGACAAAACCCCATTGTTCACATAAAGCAGCTTCATCCAGAGGTTGCATTGGAGCTTCGAGATTTCAGCAGTTTTCCATTGTTTGTGTTCAGGGCTTTATTGGTGTTGTTGCAGTGATTCTAGATGTGTTTTGAGGAGTTTGTTCATGTTATTAATCTTGTATCAGATCATATGCTATGTATTTTTAATTTGGAAATCAAACAATATCAAATTGTGGTGTGTTACAATGACATTGGCGGTATACAGTTGTAATACTTTTTATGGATTTTGCTTATAAATTGGAGTTTGAAGATATTTATTTTGCTGCTGTTGTAAGTCAGGTTTCAGACCTGATAATATGCTTTTGGATATCATAAAATACAATTTAGTAGTGTTCTATGATGTTTAATTCAATTCAATGTCCTTTTATGCAAGCCTAGCTTACTAGTTTTGGCATTTTCGGTGAAAATTGGTATAATATTTGTGAATCTATTTTCCAGATCTGAAAGTAATATTAAATTTTGGGTTGAGGACATAACATATTTTGGAGCCTAGGTAAAGGTGTTGGAGGAGGATGGAAGTGCTGGTCTGGTGGCAGTTGCCCCTTGACCCTATTAGGGGCTCCACCCAAAATCCCAGAAAGGCGCACTAACCCTTGACCCCAAATCTCCACCCACCATTGTTATTGTTAATGCAATCATTATCAGGTTTTTTACGTTTATTAGTTTAAACTTCACTTAATATACCAAAGTTTTATTTGTAATTCTTATACTTATTCTTGGTTTGTTCCCAAAGTTGGAAAACTCTGCCCACCATTGTTAATGTTCAAATTTCAATGCAATCATTGTCATGCTTTTAATGTTTTTTAATTTAAACTTTACATAGTATGCCAAAGTTTCATTTGCAATTATTGTACTTGTTCCTCATACATCTTTTTAAAATTAATTTTTCAAGTACTGAAGGTATTTGTGCTACTTGATAAGAGCATGAAAGCTGGTCGTTATCTATCTCTCATAAACCTAGAAGGTTGACCGTCCTTCCTATTTGCAATCCATTCCTCTAAATTCAAAATGGACTATCATATGAATCTATTATTACATAGTTATAACAAAGAAACATCTAGATTATTCACAATGATCAATAACTTCTGCAAGTATCACAAATGCATGAACACGCATATATATAAGTCTATAATTCTACTTATTTCTCAGATTTATCTTTAAATAAAATTTTCTACTAATATTAATTCTTGTTCCGATTTCCAATTCTCTTTCTCCTTGTTGCTTGATCCATTCGATGCCTTTTCAATTTCCCAATGATTTGTTCTCCCTCTTATATCTTTCGAATGAGAGGGAATTACACCTCTTCCCTAGCAAGAGACATGCTCCTTCTTAAAGTGTTGCTTGGAATTAGATATAATTTAATCATTTATTATTATCATTATCATTATGTTTTTATACTTGATTCCTTAATCAACCCTTAACAGAATTATTGTTTTATTTCATCGCCCAATTCTAATGGTTAACATTTGACTGTGATAGAAGCTGTGATCTAATTGTTATAAGAGTTGCTATCTATCTTGGCAGGGCATGACACTGCCCCCCGCCATCCCCAAACTTAGGCCCTTGGTCCCCCTGTCCCTGAAATTCACCCGTCCCCTCGTCAGGAAATTCCGTGGAACTATGATTTTACTTAAACAGTCTACTAATCATCTTTGACATACAAATTCCCCATTAATGCCAATGAGATGTTATACATTTTACTTGCGTGGAAAGTCATTTTTAGTCCCATTTCATTCATCACCTTATTTTCATTCTCAGTTGAACATTAGTAGTCAAATATTCAAAGTTGAAAATCATTCACTTTCAAATTGCTTCTGTAGCATTTGTGAGACCAAAATCAGCTAGTGAACAGCTGATGATGTACTTATTATTCCAAGAAGTTTGATTTCGATAATTTCATGTCAACTTAAATGCACTCCATTAGTAGAAACCTAATGCAACTAGGAGGAAAATACTGACAACTTTTATTTCTCTGCAATTACTTCCAAAAGCCTTTTTTCTACAAATTATGAAGTGCGTAAGCATTTGAGCATTGAAATGCAACTTATATCACTGGTTTTTTCATGAAAATTGAGACAATCAACAGATCTGATTCTTGCACTTAAGAAGTGTACAATAAGCATAGAACAAAATGTATTGGGCAAAACAAAAACAAGAAATCTAATACAAAGTTGAGATTAAAAAGATTACAGGTTTCTTCAAAAATTCCTCGATAAAAGTTAGTCAAAAGCTTGTTTGAAGATGGATGATTGTGGCATCAGAGCTCTACCATTCAAAATAATTTCCTTGTGTACTGAAGTTGTCTTATATGGAACTGTTAATAAGGTGGATTAACTCTATCTTATGAAGTGTCTGTCTGCAATGTCTGTCCAAACTCTAAAGGCTGTTATTGCGGACTTAAATCTGGTCTTTTCAATTCCTGTCAAAGGCAGGATATTTATGCATCCATGATGTTCAATTTTTCAATTACCTCAACCAATCATATCATAGAATTAAAAATTTTGAATGCAATTTTTATAGTTTAAATTTATTTTTTATTTTACATGATTATATAAATATCAATTTTCTTTTCTCTTATTGATCTATATTATAAACAGTCAGTGTACAAAATTAATTCTCATTTTTATATTACATATTTTATTATATCAAATATATGTCATATAATTTATTTATGATGTAATGTCTGCCCCACCTTTTTTTTTTAACAAAAGCAAGCTATACAATATTTTGTACGCTAGTGATACTCCCTGTACTATGCATTTAATGCGTGCTGAACACACAATCTTGAAAAAAACTTATTAATGCAGGAGTGGGCCGACTGCTAAAGTGTTTTATTAAATATTATTATAAATAAAAAAAATTTTAAATAAATTGTTAAAAGACATGGGTGTTGTTTAGGTCATGAATTAGTGAGTTAATATTATTTTACATTTTATTAATATTTTTAATCATGACTTATTAGAAAGAATTCTTTTAGGTGTATAATACTAATATAAGCTTTATTAATATATTGTAAACTTGATAAATTTATTTTTAATTTTAATTATTTTATTTTTATTTTTTATATTTTTTAAAAATAAATCAATTATGAATAATTTATTTATTCATAAATCTAGTTTTAAAGCTTAAAAATAGATTAAATACTATAACTACTTTTAATAATTGATTTATTAAAAGTAGTTATTAACTTTAAAATTCAATTTATAAATAGCTACTTCTAAACTGTGCAATATTCAACACTACAAATTTATAATAGTAACTTGAGCTCTTTTAATTTATTTTTAAAACTTAAAAATAAATTAAACATTATAATTTATAACTACTTTTAATAATTGATTTATTAAAATTTGTTATTAATCTTAAAATTCTATTTATGAGTAACTACCTTTTAAATATATAATTTTTAATATCAAAAATTTATAATACAACTTAATCATTTAATTTATTTTTAAAACTTAAAAATAAATTAAACATTATAACTACTAATAATTGATTTATTAAAAGTAGTTATTAATCTTAAAATTCAATTTTCGAGTAATTACTCTTTAAATATATAAACTTAAGATGTTTTCTTTCAATTGACGAGAATTTTACTGTATTATTTTTTAATATTTATTTGTTCATCTTGTTTAGTAGAGGTTTCTTATACATTGGGTTTAAAGTATCTTAGTTTTTATATTATTAATTTTTAAATTTGGTAATTATTGTTTAATTATTATTAGATTAATTTAAATTGATTTTTTCCTAACATGCATACATTAAATCAGATAATAGTCTATATTAAATATTGTGAAATATTATTTTTAAATTTTTTTAGAAAAATTAAGAATGTAATTATATAAATTTGTGTCATAAATAGTGTCTAGTTATTGATAATTTATGCATAATTTAGTATCCATACTTAAGTCTAGATGAGGATAAAGCATGTGTAAATTGTAGAAGAATGTATTTTGAGATACATGCAACTCATAGTTGGGGTTAAACTAAGTTTGAATTGAAGATTAATTATGTGAATCTATTTAAGATTGGTCTCATTTTGGCCAAAAAAAATAATATGGTTAAATATGGATAAGTATAATTTTTGTTAAATGTGGTTCATGATTTCAATCTAGAGTTTGAAACATTCATCAAACTAAAATGACTAATCTTTCAACAATGACAAAATATTTCAATCACTACTTAGTACTTACATCATCTAACCATCATCAATTCTAGAACTACATACACCTATCCTTTTATTTAATTATAATACATGCTTCAATTTCAATTATCTATCCTAGCCCGATTATTAGATAATTGTTTTTATTTGTTTGTTTAATCTAGATTTATACAAAAAACTTTTTTTCTTATAATAAAACTAGATATGATCTTAATATCCACAAAACATTTTTTAAAAATATACAATTGAATTAATTTTTTTTAAGTTAAACATAAATATAACTGCTCATACATATTACAGAACTCATCATATCTAACCACCTTTCATATGCTTAATATAAAATATAAATTCTAATTATCAATTGTAGTTCATATAAATTCTAATATCCACACACTATTGCTAAAATAAAAGAAAACAATATATACACTTTAACTCTATCTCTATTCCTCTATCATAGTGCCATCTCTCTCTCTCTCTCTCTCTCTCTCTCTCTCTCTCTCTCTCTCTCTCTATATATATATATATATACATATAAATATACATACATATACATATATATATCTCACCCTCTACCTCTATCTATCTTGCTTTTATCTCTCCCTCTACCTCTCCCTCTCTATCTCTCTAATTTTATCTCTCCCTCTACCTTTCTTTATATCTCTATCTATTTTTCTCTCTCTTCCTCTCTCCCTCTATTTTCATCTCTACTTTCATCAACTCTAAACTAAGCCATACTAATGGCAGGAACCCCCCCACCCACCCCTCTTCCTATCCCTATATACTTATCTCTTTACCTTTATCTCTCCCTCTACCTCTTTCTCTTTATCTATGAATCTTCTTATCTATATCTCTCTATTTTTATCTTTAACTCTCCCTCTACCTCTCTCCATCTCTCTATCTATTTCTCTCTCTCTTCCTCTCCCCCTCTATCTTCAATTCAAGTTTTATCTACTCTAAACTAATGACAGGAACATGATGCTTTGCGTCTCTTGTTTTAGAACAGACTTGGGTTAATCAACTACATTCAGTGTATTAGTTAGTTCTGCAACTCCATGTCCATCATGGGGCTAGCTATGAATTATCCAAAACATAAGTACAATACACTTAAATTTAACAACAAATGCCCTAGACAGAACTCAATTATATATTTAACAAAAATATTTTCGTAAATGCCTCTGGTAATTCAGAATTAAAAGCCAGAAAAGCAATCTTGATGGTATTAGAAATGGATATAATAAAAAACTTAAAACCAGAAGTCCGCATTTGCCACAACTGTAAACACCCCTAGAACAACAACATTCACAACTTATACCATACATATTTCACATTCAATATCATCATAATTATTCAATTTTCATACCACAACAATGACATATGTTCGCCTTAATCCAAGCATAGTTTGTGACTATGTAGAGAAGATGGGAAATATATAGAATTATATGTATTAAAAAACTATCACAAAATATTAAGCGCATAATTCATGTTACTGGTAAGATTATTTATGATGAAACGAAAAATCAAAAATCTCAAAAGGAGCATAAAACATCAGGGTTTGAAATGGCACAACAACAGTGAAAAAAGGAAAACAACCTAGACAGTAATTAGTCCATAAATATGTTGGACATATGAGTCCAAATCATTGTTACTGAGACCATTCTGGTAATCACTTAATTCTTTTATCAGTGGCTATTTGCACAAGGTAACCTGCATAATCTTTGCTAGCAACGAGGAATCACAGAATAAACTGCAGGAACTACTCTGAGAATTCAAACTATACTACACTTGGTGACTAGTCATTCTTGATTATTACCAGTACAACAGTTATGTTCACCCCTAATAGGCATGGCTACTGGTACTTAGATTACTATAAGTTTTTTCTTTCAATCATCCAAGTTTTGAAAGTACATGGTTATTTTTTAAAGCTGAGAACTTGAAAGTAAAGCCATGGGATGTACCTAGCATAAACACCCAAAAGATTTTCATTTTATCCAAATACAAAAGAAACCAAAGTGTTCCCCTACCTGCTGCATATGAGTACTCAACACAACGCACAGGAGCTTCATGTCTGCCCAAAATATCTTCCTTGCCGGTGCTGAAATCATACCTGATCACATACAGAAGTTAAAATATCGTAATTAAAACAAAAAATATACTACTCCAAATTTAGATGAGATTATCAGCTACCAAACAGTCAATGAAACAAATAAAAATGTAAGGCAAAGGAAAAATGGAACAACTAAACAATATAATGAAATAAGTTAGAAGGATCAAGAAACAATAATTTGGAATGTAATAGCAAAAATCCATAGCAGAAAAAACTATTAACATTAGCATAAATAAAGAAAGCGGACAAAAGGATAGAACATCCCAAAAGGTCCTACTGTTAAGAGTAGAAATTTCAGTCTCCAATTGCATGCAAATTTTAAAAAATAATGGGATAAAAGTTTTGTGTTTTACAGAACAGAGATGCACAAATCTAAGGAAAGAAGAATGCATGATCCTACTGTTAAAAGCAGAAAATTCATCTGTGCATGCTGATAAAAACTTCATGTATTCCATTCTGTTAGTAGTTTTCAATGACAAAAATTCCTGTTGACTGCCTCTATTTGCAACTGTATAAGCTGTCAATCACCCACAGCTCATAGTTATGTTAGCAGATCCTTCAAATTTGAGTTCAGAAACACAATCTGAAAAAAACTATGATCCTTGCAACATTAAATCACTCTCTCGGATAAAAGAATCAGTTACAACTTACGAGTCCATAGTGAATTGCTCTCTAGGAAGGATAACTCAACAACAAAATATTTAAATATATAATTAAAGGGGAAAATAAAAATCATAATAGGAACCACCTTTACAAGAAATTTCAAAAGGTTGATACGAGATGGTTATTATATCATGTTTAATGCAGTAATCTCCACTTGCCATTTTAGTTTTATCATTGTGATAGTCATGTAATTTTACTTCAAACAATGATCTCCCCTTCTTTTTAGCTTAACTTTTCTATAGGAATTGTTATGCACTATTAATTCAATGTTAATATTAATTAATTTCTATCTAGAGGATAAATCATAGTGTTGTTTGTGCATACATATGAGCATCCAATTATAAAATAACTTTCAGTTAATTGCAAAACAGTTTTGAAAAACAACTGACGATACAAAACTTATGCTTATAGCATTAAATAGTTTTCTTTAATGTCCCCTTCTTGCACATATTCAATTTTGCTTTCCCTTAGCCTATTCTCGGGTTCCCATAGGCTATTTGGCTTTGGTAAGGAGACTCATGGCTATGTTGAGAGCTCAGGTTTTCAGTTTCAGTGGGTTTTAACAACAATGCTATTTTTAGTAAGTGCTATTTTGGGTGCTTGGCATCCGCTTCAACTTCGATTCTACTTCAATGCGAAGTGGTTTCTTTTCTGATGCATTGGCAAATTTTCTAAGGTGATGGGAATCATTTTTTATATTTTCACTTAAGTGTTTTAAAGTGACTTCTAATAGGTAACTTAAGTGTTAAATATCTCGCAATATCATGCCTCCAAGAGGGGGGCACAAAAGTTGTTTCTTAAAAGGTTACATGGGGACCTTTTTGAGGGAATAAAATATTCAAATATTTGAAATGCCCTAATTTTCCACTCTAAGCTCTATATATTGGAATTTGGGCTCTCATTTCTGCATTTTGAGTTTGCACACATACAGAGATGCGGTCAGATTGAGCTTTGGAGCTCTTCATGGAGTTGTTGAGGACCAAAAACCAGTGCAATTTATCTGGTTTTGGTGGTGAAAGACCCACCCTAGCTGATTCATTGTTTCATTGAAAGGAATACATTTGATTTGATTGAGTTTTTGATGATTTGGGTTCTGCAAAGATAAAGACTTATAAGGTATTTCAATTTGGACTTCAGAATTTTTGGTGTGTTTGGTGATTTAGGGAGTTCTAGTTGCATTTGCAAGTTTTTGGGTGATAGTCCCTTCCTGGCCATACACTTGCAGCCATAGGTGGAATGACCATAGAAGCAATAGTCTACAAAAAATCATGATTATACCCGATTAATCCTGAATCCTGGAGCTAGCCAATTTATTCCCCGAAAAAAATCCTGATTCACGAAAAAATCATTGACCCAATTTTCAATGATTTTTTGCATTTAAGTCATGTTAAAATCATGTTAAAAACCCCCCAAAAAGTGAAAAAATCATTGTAAAAACTTGCAAAACCCTAGAAAAACTCGTGAAATTACTGAATTGCTTAGAAATACAGTTAACTCGAGACGGAATCAAAGCCAATGTGGAATCAACGATGAAAAAGTTTGTTATTTTGTCCCTTAGTTTTCTTTTTGACCACTGAAAAATCCTTAAATAAAGGAGGAGGAGCAATTGCAGTCATCAACCAAATTTGAAAGGGCCTCAATCATCCTAAATTGTGAGAGGCATATGAGATATTATCGAAGCAGATAGAAAATCATCTCTAATTCGCATCTTCAATATGACTCGAGCTCTCTGCAGACCCCAGCCCATGGATTCTGATGCAAACAAGTATACAATTAATATAATACACTAGCTTTAAAATTAATAATATTATGCACTATTATAGATGGCATTTTGACAAGGAAGGAACGAACCCCTATAGTTTATAATTAATACTATAAAGTAGTTTTAAAATTTAAACTATTATAGACTATGAATATATATTAATAGTTATATAATAAACTATAAATAAAAAATAATGTAAAATTTATAATAAAATAAAAATATATATTATTTTTTTAATGGAGGAAACTTAAATTTTAGCTTGGTCTGATCTTAGAGAGACCATTTAGAGAGGATCTATTCCCACGAGGCCATTTTTGGGGGCTCATCATTCCCCATACTTCACTTGTTCAAGCCCACGAGTTCAACAACCCAACAAAGGCAGAAAGCCTGCGAGCTCAATGGCCCAGCAAGGGTTTGAACCTTGGTGGCTACCTCACCAATGGAGTGTTTCTACCACAACACTAAATTTTTGAAGACATATATAATATATATAGATATAGATATAGATATATGATTTTTAATTTATAATTGATATAGTTAATTTTTGCTCAAACAAAGGCATACAATTCATTATGTGAGCAATATATCCAAAGTGCTCCACGAAATAAATCTGAATGACAACAAACAAGCTAACATACTTGTAATAAAACAGCCTCCAACACACAATCATTAAAATTTGTCTCTACCTAGAATAGTAGTTGCAAGCTAGGTATTGACATAACCAATGGCTTGCTAATCTTTTACTTCGGCTAAACAAATGTCTTTTGTTGAATTCTACCCCATATAAAAGTCTTATCAATTACCATCAAGGAATATAAAGCATTGCAACTGTGAAATATGATTTGATAAGCTTTCTCAAATATTGAACTGCCCCTAAAAAACTCCTTGCCTCAATCACAAAGAAAGTCTTGGATCACTTCAAAATGGCTTCCACTTTTACTAGATTCCTAACAATAGCTCTGTTTGATAAATTTTGATGTCATCTACTTCATAGACTTAGCTCATCTTTGATCTCAGACTTAGACAACTATTTGGTGACTACCCTTTTAAAAAATTAAATAAATATTTGCCTATGTAGTCAGCAATATGAATATAAACAAAAAAAAATCTATTTTCTACAATCCATGGGTTAAACTCTATTTTATTTACTCTCTATATCTCTATGCTATGGAAATGCCCTTAAGTTTGAAAAAAAAGTAGTTTGTGTCTATGTTTCAGATTTCTACAATTTTTTTAAATCCAATTTTTACCCATTTTTTTCAAAAAATCTTATACTTATAGTTTGCAGATTTTTTCCCCAAATGTTTTTTGTTGGTATGATATAAAGCATTGCAATTGTGGAATATGATTTGATAAGCTTTCTAAAATATTGAATTAACCCTACAAAACTACTTTCCTCAATCACAATGAAATTCTTGGATCACTTAAAAATGGCTTCCACTTTTACGATTTGTCTGATAACTTTTGATCTCAGTTGCTTTGTAGACTTAGCTAATATTTGATCTCAGACTTGGACAACTATTTGGTGTATTTGCTGACTGCCCTCTTAAAAAGTTACTGAATATTTGCCTATGTAATCAGCAATATGAATATAAACAACAAAAAAATATTTTCTACAATTTATGGGTTAAACTCTATTTTATTTGCTCTCCATATCTCTATGCTATGGAAATGCCCTTAAGTTTTTTAAAACAAATAATTTGTCTCTGTTTCTACAATTTTTTATGGTTTTTTTAAATCCAATTTTTTTCAAAAAATCTTATACTTTTGGTTTGCCGATTTTTTCCCCAAACGATTTTTGCTACTATGGGTGGAACCATATTTGGCTCTTATTTCCTTAGATATCCTTCCTTTGTTTCCGGGTATTGTTCCAATGTGTTTCCTCCAGTTGGGTGATCAATCTCCATGGATCGTTTGAAGAGTTTTGCTGTCCTTGATTTTTAAAGTGAAATCGCCCCTCTAGACAAGCTGCTGACACCATGTAAAGGGACATGAGTATTATGATGGTGGAAATGAGGTATTGGGAGTGTTAATCTCACCCTTAGCTGGCCTTTAAAAGGCACCTCATTGCTGCAAGTCCTTTAAGGTCTTTTTGATGTCATTTTGAAATTATCTTGGATGAGTTTCAGTCATTTTGGATTGGTAACAATCTTTGGCAAAAGGCTTGAATTGCTGGGAAGGCTATTGTTGTGATTTTAGTTCCATACAAGTCATTAGCAGAACATTCTGTGGGAGATCAAACTGCTGGAAAGTGACTTTAATGATGTTTAATAATATGGACAATGCTATGGATCATGTTGTGACCTTTTTCACACATCACCCCATTAATGATGGGGACCCTCTCATTTCCTGCTTTCTAGAGTTTTTGTTAGTGCCCCATGGCCTTCCGCTTCAGTTCTGCTCGGTTCTGTCAAGTTTTGAACAGTTTGAGTCCTAAGGATTGGAAGTCAGTTTTTGCAAGCCAAGTGATAACAGAGTCTAGACACCATCAAAGTGCCTAGAAAGGCCAAAGGACGAAGAACGCAATTGATTTGAACGAATTTGAACAACTTTCTATTTTTAGAAAGTTTACTTTTTTGCTTTTTCCTATTATTTAGGAAGTTTCGTTTTTGGCATTTTTAGCCCGATCCCCGGTATGGCTATTTTTTGGAAGTTTTCCCTATTTTTTAGGGATGTCTGCTTTTTGCTTTTTCGAAGTGGGGACCTAGGGTTTGCACTGGTACCATCAACCTGTATCGATCGCAATCAAAGATTTCCAAGTTTTGACCCAAAAAGCTAAGTTCCTACATTTTAGGGGTTATGACGCTTTAGATAGGTTACCTAAGTTTGGATTTCAAATATCATTCTAATCTGGCGAAAATTGGTGGAATTATCAAATTTTGGAGTTTTTCAAGTTTTTTTTGTAAATCTGGCTAATCAATGTGTGATGGTGAATGTTATGACAGGAAAGATCAAAAGTCCGCCCATGATGAAGAAGGTGCCTTAGTCTCTCGAAGTCCGCCTTGGTATGTGGTGCCTGAGATGGGAAAAGTCCGCCCTACCTTGCCTTGAACCAAGTCAAACTCCGCCCTCCTAGGTGCCTAGGAAGAAAAAAAAAGTCTGCCCAAGGAGAAGGCAAGGTCATGAACTTCAAAAGTCCACCCTCCAAGCAAAGAAGATGATAAGTAGAGATACCTAAAAAGTCCGCCATGAAGAGTTAAGGTGTGAAAAAAGTCCGCCCTAAAGGGAGACTCACCAAAGTCCGCCTTGGTGATGGTCTTGAGCTTCCAAAACTCCGCCCTACTCTTGATCAAGCTCTCCAAAGTCCACCATGATGGAGACTCTTCAAAGTCCGCCCTCAAGGTCCACAAATCATTCAAAGTCTGCCCTCAAGGTGAGGTCAGCATGGTCATGGCCATCAAAAAGTTCACCCATGATGAGAGGTGATGCCTATGTCAAAGAAGTCCACACTTCAACACTCAAAAGTCTGCCCTAAAGGGAGACTCGCCAAAGTCCGCCTTGGTGATGGTCTTGAGCTTCCAAAACTCTGCCTTCTTGGTCTCTCCAAAGTCCGCCTAGCCAAGGTAGCATGATGTCAAGACTCCAAGAGTCCGCCTTGGAGTTAAGTGCATGAATGCAAGATTCTCCAAGTTTCCCAAGGTCTGCCTTATGGTATCAAGCCAAGTTCCAAGTGTCAAAAGAACTCTGCCCTATATGGAGACAAGGTTCCAATACTAGTGCCAACACTCCAAATAAGTCCGCCAGGTGGTTAAGGAGTCAAACTAGTCAACACAAGTTTGAAAATGAGGAAAAAATTCAAAGTGATGTCAGCATATCCAAAGAAAAATTCGAACTATCAACAAAATTGGAAAAAAATTTAAGAAGAGGTATTCGAACTGTGAATTGAATTAGAAAGTTTCAAAAAAAAGATGTTTGAAGATCTAGTTCGAATCTAGGACTGAATCTCAAGTTAGAAACTTGCATGAGAATGATTGTGCAACTCGGATGAAATTAGAAACTTTCCCCATGAACATTCAAGACTAAAACTGATTTAGAAACATGAATTTGAAAGATATTTTCGTGTTTCTAATTGTGAAAACCAACTCTAATACAAATACATTATTCATTCTCTCATTTTTACACATGAAGTTCGAATTTCTTGAGCAAGTGAAGAGTGTTTAGAAAAGTTTTCTGCAGGTCAACAGCATTTTGAGAGAACCTCTAGAAGTTTTACAAGTTGAAAGAAGATTTTCACAGATTAAGCGTATTGTTGAAGATTTTGAAGTATAACCAGCTGATAGGAGGCAGATCATTCGAATTTTCTGAGTTTTAATCCTTCTATCTTCTTGTCTTTTTTCTTCTCTCTCCATCGAAGGTGAATTATTAAATTTTCTGAGTTTCCAAAGTTCATTGGAGGTGATTTTTATGGATTTTCAATGAGAAAGATCATATTGGACTGAATTGGATGAGGGTTTTTAAGGTTATAGGACCTGGTTTTGGGATTAAAATCAGAATTCAATATCCCTAGAGTGTGGGGTTTGCAAGGGAAAATTCCATTTTTGTGACTAAGTATCAAGAATAGAATGAGAATACCAAACCACTTAGTCATCGAGATCCTAAATAGTTAATCTAAGTTCTGATTTCTAACTTAAGCTTCATGTTTATTCGCAGATTTCAGGCACAACGAAGTTCCAAGTAGATAAAGATTCCCCTTTGGAATCCAAGATGAGGTCTAAGTGGAAGCTGGTCAGAGACACGAACATGGGGCATATCAACTTGAGGGAGTTCAAGAAGCGAATGTATGGCCTTAACAACTTGATGCCTACCACAACTGCCAGAAAGATGATGAGAAACGGAACTGTACAGGCTGTTGGTTTCCTTCCACCAATACAGTGTGTTGAGTTAATAGTGGAGTGCTCTAAACACTATAATTCTATAAGCCGAGAGATCATAGCACCCGACGGGAGAGTCTTGGTGAATGTCAGCGATGTTTTTATCAGGGAAGCTTTCCGCATCCCTGAATATCATAACCTTGTTTACATGACCAAGGAAGAAGCGACACGGCTATACCAGGATAACATTGAAGAATATGAGGCCAACATCAACCATCAATGGTTGGAAAAACCAAGGAAAGGTGTCTCCAAGTTACCTAAAGATCTTATAAGAGCATATTTCAAGGAAGATATTGGAGATTTGATAGTTCTGCTAAACAGGGTCATGGGTAGTCCACAAGGCGCGCCATTTGAACCTTGGATGTACTACTTCATTAATGAAATAAACATCGGAGTGAAGATGATTGATTGGGCAAAGATTATAAGTGATAATCTTGATGCCCAACTGAAGGATTTAGAGAAAAACAGGACATTCTATATGAGTTCCTATCTGGTGTACTCTCTGGCTCGAACCTACAAATACAGAGGACTCACCTGTAGAGGGGAAGTGGGAAATAAAGAAAATCAGTTTGTTGTCTACGATTGTTACCCGCAATTGCACCTCGAAGAAAAGTTTCACTTCAAAAGAGTCAATGATGCATTCTTAATGCACATTACTAGGACACTCCAGGGTGGTCTGCATCACAGGCTCTCTTAGGAATCTAGAGATTTTATCAGCAGATTTGGGAATTGGTACATCCAATATCCCAAGTTTACTTATCTAAGAATTCAAGGATTCTCTGAATCTCCTTATAAATTACCTATGTATCCCACCAACAGGGTAGTATTGCTCGAAGTTGTCAGGCAGCTGGAAAATTATATGATCATTCAGAGAGAGAAGCAGAAGAAGGAAGGGACATCTTCTCTCACCATTGGGAATGGATTGGAGACATGTCCATCGTCACAGGTTGTTGCTAGTGCGGAAAAGGAGCTTGCTTGGTATCCATTATTCCAGTATAAGACTAGAGCACATTTTGACCCTTTTCACCAAATGAAAAAGGTCGATGGTGAAATATTCGAGCATAGACCGGATCTCGAAGATTATTGCTCTGATGCAGTTGATAATTTTGAAATCAGAAAGAGATTGTGGTCCAGACTTCTCTTGAATTTGATTAGAGCAACAAAAGTATTTAGGGTAGCAGATCAACTTGAAGAGGATCCCAAGTTTGAGCAGCCTCACTTTGACAAACTAAGAAATGAGTCCCTTCCCTTGGTTAATTGGTCAGATTCTGAAAGGTCGGACTTGAATGGCCTTATGAGACCAATAATTGAATATTCGAAATGGTGGGCAAGTGCGAAGGCAAAAGATCTTAAATCCAAAGGTACCAATCTCACATATGATCTCATGGGGATCAATGAATCGATGTCTTCAAACCATCGTGTTTCGTCAAGTGTTGGGTCCAGGAAAAGGAAAGAACCCACTGAGAATTCTCTAAGGGGTAAAGGAAAGAAAGTAGTCGGGGATGCAAGCGGAAAATATAAATCTGATGAGGGTCAGTCGACCTTAAGTGCTACATCCGTTGCTCCAGTCAAGGCTACAGTTGATGAACAAAGGATGAATATTGATATAGGAGTAAGAGCTCCTTCCCCTTCAATGGAAGTGGCAATGGAAGAACCAGCCCAAGAGCCGAATTTTGTTAAGAATGTAGAGGTTAAAGAACCTGAGTTTCCAAGGGAATTACTAGATGGTATAGTTACAGGACCAAAGGAAACAGAGAATAAGTTCGATGAAAGTGGCATGGAGCAATCAACCATTCCAGATTGGTTAAAGGAACGAATAAAGGCTCAAGCTCCTAAAGAGGATCATTCGGAAGAGAACACAGAAGCATTATTGGCTATGGTGAGTAAAATGATTGAGATAAGACTGCCCAAGCCAGCCAAGAGATTCTCTTTAATTCAAAGAAATAATGCAGGTAGTTGTACCTAAAGAAGGTAAGACGTGGGACAATGTTACTCTGGAGGATTATAAGATTACTATAGTAGAGTTGGGTAAGCCTACTCAGGCTCAAGGGGTCCAGTATTTTGATGATTCTTGCAACACCATCAAGGCAAGACTAGCCAAGGAGAAGGAGAACAGAATTAAGGTTGAAGAAGAGAATTGGCAATGAAGGAAATATGTTCTCCACCTAACTAAGCCACTTGATCATGAGATACCTGTTACTCCTCCCATACCTCTTCCACAAGAGTCATTAAAGGAGTATGAAGACATGAAGGCAACCTTCAAAGAAGTGAAGGAATGGACTACGGATGCCTCAGAACGTGCTGACATACTCGTCGAGAACCTGATAGCAGTACATGAGTCCACATCTTCCTTATTGAGCAAAATTCGAGACATGGTTGAAGCTTGGGAGGATGGTGAAGATATTCAGAAGAGGATTATTCCATATCTAAAGGAAATCAGGGAACTTTCTCGGCAAGATCTTGAAAACAGGAAAGTCATCCAGCATGGTGACCTGTATGATTTCAACACTTGGTACTTTACCTTGGTTACAAGGGCTGAATCTCTAAGAAAATCCGAGGATAAGAGTATAAAAGTTGAGAAAACCGTCAGAGATATTCAAGACAAGGTTTTCCTTGTGGCAGCTGAGATATTATAGCAAGATGAGGTGCGAGAGAAGCATCTGCGTGCGGAGAATTTGAGGGCCAAAGTTCAAAGAAATTTCTTCAAAGCTGCAGGACCAATTCTCAAGGAAAATCTCTCCAGAGTCTCTAGCTGCATGCGCATAGACGAAGATTTCCTGACACAAGCACTCAACTGGGAAGATACCCTTGCCACTTGTATCGATGACATGGATATGATTGACTTCCAAATCAGCAATTTGCCAAGTGTGACCCTAAAGGAGGTGCGGCTTATTGTGTCTAGATACATTGAATCTACAAAAGGGGAAATTGGACACTCACCCCAGTGAGAATAGCAACTGTGCCACTTGTCTTCTCCTTGTTCACTCTAACTGATAGAGTTTTGGAAAACCCTAATTAGGGTTTATAACTTTCAATCTGGGCCCTTGATCGATGTTTGATCTTGATCATTCATTATTTTCTGAAAAACTATATAAGGCTACCTCCTCTCATTTGGAGAGTGTGAGGCTTTTGATATATTGTTGCGTGAAGGTCATTTTTTCAAATGGTATATTGCATGTGCGCTTTCTCTTAAGGCTTTGTAATCTCTGTTGTTTGAGTGATTAGCATGGTTTTGATTTCCTCGACACATTGATTAGAAGTTAATTTAGATTTGCCTTCAAAGTTGTTAGAATTGAATGAAGGATTTGATAAGTATTAATTAACGGTGTATCTCTGCTCATACTTTTGGTGAATGGATGATTTCCATTTCACTGTGCAAAGTTAGTCTGAGCCTATCCCCTGTGCATGCCAACATTTCGATCATAAGCACAACCTGTTGAAGATTGCCCCCGCTTTGTGTAGTTGTCCTCAGTGTGGCGAAGCAAAGTGTGGTTTCCCAAGAACACCTAGTTAATACCGTCTCCAGAGTTCATAGGTTTAGATCAGCTTTCTTAACCCTATCTCCTTTTTTCCCTTTTTTTTAAAGTCAATCCCGGAAAATCCAAAAAAAGAGAGAGAGAGAGCCTGAAATTGACAAATCTATCTAAGTCCAGAAACTTGAAAGACATTCGTAAACGTAAGTCCCCCTTGAGATTTTCAGCATACACTGCCCAAGTAGCTATCCCACTACAGTCACTTGTTCACACATATAGACCTTGGAATCAGCAGTGATTTTTCAAGAGATGATAGAATACCTTTGGGTATCTTATTCTAATGTTTGGTAGATGATAAAACGTAAACCAACAGATCAGTAGGGAGATATTTGCTGATGCTTTTGAGCTGTAGCTGAAGATAAATTTACTGACTCAGAGCTATTCTATCCTTCTCTGTGGATCAGTCATCAGACTTTCAAGGACAGTCAATGATGCTATTTATAAGGTCTGTTCAAATTTGAAATTGTTCCATTTGCAGTAAATATGTAATGTGGACAGTGAAGAGTTAATGTTATCTTGTTTTGTGATCATGCACATTAGAATTATAAATTTCCTATGAATTGTAACCTGTAAATGCTCATGAAAAGTAAATAAATGAATTCTGAAACTATTCCTATCAGCAAGCTATCTGATACTTTCATTGCATGTTAACACACAAAATTGCAAACAATTCCAACAAAAAACATCAGAGGAACTCAACAGTCTTACAAGGGTTTGCTACTACAATACAAGTTACATATAAAACAGCAACTGTCCTTTGGAAGATTTAGCGAACCTAATGTTACAAAGCAATTGAATGAAGTTGCTTTCAGTTCACTGTAAAATAAGGTTGATGAAAAATTCAGGATACAGATTAGTGTTGGTAGCATTGAATAATCTTCCATAGTACAGTAAAGGTCTTCCAACCTGTTGTGACGTTTTCACACATCGCCCCATTGCAAATGGGGACCCATGTTTTTTTTGCTTTTTAGGGTTTGTTCTTTAGGTTTTTTAGGGTTTTGTTAGCTAGCCTTTGCATTTTGAACGTCGCCCAGGGGATCACATGGATAAGCAAGTCCGGCTTGAGTAAGGTCCTGATCCTGAAATTTGGCTAAGTCTGGAATGTCCTGATCCTGAAATTTGACTAAGTCTGAAACTGAAAAAACCTCCAAAAACTAGATTTTGCAATATAACTCCTGGAGGTCTGAAACCACTCTCAAACATCTTGAAAGTATATATGGAATATAACTTAAAGGAAATGTCACTTATACTTAAATGTTATATTCCATAAAAATTATCCTGATAGAGAGTGCGAAAAGTCAAATTTCGCTCGTGTCCTTCTCCAAGGGTCCAGAGCGAAAGGCGCTCCTGTCCCTCTCCAAGGGACCAAGGCGAATCGCTCGTGTCCCTCACCAAGGGTCCAGAGCGAAAATGCTTAGTTGAGCCATTCCTGACCTTGTTTGGACGAATCGAGACATCAAAGGCATGGTGAAGGACGAAATGAGCATGATAGAGCATCCAGACTTGATCAAAAACAATGAAATGATGAAGTTTTGGCCTAGAGGGTCAAATTCGCTCCTGTCCCTCCCTGAAGGACCAGAGCGATATTCTTCATAGGACAAAATTCAAGCAAAGATCAAGGCAAGTTTGTGTTTGATGGCAAGGAAGACGATGAAATGAACTCATTGAAGACAAATTGAAGATTTTGAAACGTCAGCAAGGACCCAAAATGCCTAGTTCGCTCCTGTCCCTCAGGAAGGGACCAGAGCGATTTTTGTTATAATTGATTTTCTTGCCAAGTTGCAGACGATATCAAGGCATGGATGAATGGGGTAGAGCATGACGAGTCCGTTGAATATAAATTTGGGACCTGACAAAGTGGAATGAAGGCCACAAGGGATGGATCGCTCCTGTCCCTCTCCAAGGGACCAGGGCGATACAGTGGTTCAAGGCCGTTCCTCCAAGTTCAAGACCTTCTAAGACAAGGAACGAGGGTGGCAAGGACATTTCAAGACATCTTCATCGAGCACAAGCACTTAAAGGTCATCACAATGAAGAGATTTACACTCTAAGACCCAGATCGCTCCTGTCCCTCAGGAAGGGACCAGAGCGATATCTCTATAATGGCGTAAATTTCAAAAGGCAAACAAGTTTCGAGCAACCAAGAGGGTCGAAAGGACATCATTTCACGTAATGAAGATGATTGCAAGTTGGTAAAAACAAGAACAAGCACATAATGATGAACTTCGCTCCTGTCCCTCAGGAAGGGACCAGAGCGATGTTGGATATATTGGCCACTTCATGCAAGATTTACGTAAGGTCAAAGTTTTGCGAGATTGTAGAAGGTCCATGGCATGATTAGAGGGTGATACAAAAGGATTTTGAACGTAAAATGATCATCAAATTAAGCATAGAGACCATATCGCTCCTGTCCCTCTCCAAGGGACCAGGGCGATTTGCTTTGGATTCTTCGTTTTGCTCCAAGTTCATGCCAAGTCAAAGCCTCGCAAGGTTATGCAAGGTTCAAGGTGTTTTTTGAAGATCACATGTAAGAGTTTTGAACGTCCAAACGTTGCTAATCAAGTTAAAGAGCTCATATCGCTCCTGTCCTTTGGACAAGGACCAAGGCGATCCCATCAAAAACACTCATATTCCTTCAAAGTCAAGGCAAGGCGAGGATAGACAAGGTGAGGGACGGCGTTTGGAAGACATCACAACGAAGATTGAAGTTAAAAGTTGCCAAGATTAGAGAGAAAGACATGGATCGCTCCTGTCCCTCTCCAAGGGACAAGGGCGATGATCCCTCTAAACGTCCAAACACCTCATACAAACAAGTTGAACAAGCATAGAAGGAACAAGCAATGAAGTTATTCGCCCTACAATGAAAGTTCGAGGATCAAAGATGCATATTGAACGTGAAAACATGGAGATCGCTCCTGTCCTTTGGACAAGGACCAGGGCGATGAACATCCAAAGGCACTTAAGCACACATGCAAGACGATCTAACTCAAAGGACCCATCAAAATGATCGATATTGAACATGGAAAGGAAGGAGATGAACGTTGAAGTTGCAAGAATCAAGACAAAAATCATGAATCGCTCCTGTCCCTCTCCAAGGGACCAGGGTGATGAGGTACGTCCCTTTCATTTTCATAATTTTGGCGCCAAATAAACATTTCAAATTTTCCTTAAATGCTAAGTTCGATAAAATTGAAAATCCTATTTAAATTAGCATTTAATATGGCGTTGATCATTTATTAATTATTTTGCCTTTATTAAAAAATCGAAATTTATAAATTAAAAACGAAAGGCATTTAATTAATTATTAATTAATCTATAAAAAATCGAATTGGAGCGCTTTGGCATGTAGGTCGGCCTTGTTATTTAATTAAAAATCATTTAAAAATCGTTCAAAATTGCTATATTTTATCAAGTCGGCCTAAGGGATGAATTGAGGTGCAAGCGCTATATATAGGGGGGTGAAAACTATTATTTTCACATCATTATTTTTATCCCTCTACATGCGAATTAAGGAGAAAGAAGATAGTGCGAAGTGTGCTTGAAGGGGTGCGAATTCCATTCAAACCAAAGGTGGCGCTAATACATCAAAGGTGGTGCGATACTTCATTTGAGTGAATTTGCCAAGAGTTGAAGACCACATCAAAGGCGAACTTGAAGATCACGTTGAAGACAAAGGTGGCGAAGTTGATCTTTTGAGGAGATAACATTGAAGATCATTTATACCTCAATTTTGCCTAGGCGAATTTTGTCTTTTTGCATTCTAGAGTTAGCTCTCTTTTGAGGTATGGCGATTTGATTTTATTGCTTTTATTCATTCATCGTCATATTTTAAATTTTGAAGTTTTGAATTTTGGTTCTCTTAGCTCAATCGTTGTTTTTTAGGAAATGATAACTCTAGAGACTTATCATGACGTTTCCTAAAAACTTCTCTCTCTAATCTATGTTATTTATTGCAAAATCATGGTACTAATTTTGAAATGTTGTGTAGGCATCAAATGGAGATCTCATCAAGGAAAATCAAGTCGGATCAAGGACGGTCTTCTCAAGGACGATCAAGCCAGGACAGGGGCGACCTCTTTCAATCCAGCGTTCCAAGGCAAGGTACATCATCATCCTGCACATCAAGGACACAAGGAGTTAGAACAAAGGGCTCGTTGAAGAAGTAAATAGTTCCAGATGAATTAATTAAAGCAAGCTTCTCAACAACATCAAGTTGAATATTTACCAAAGTTACAAGTGTCAGATGAGGTGGCGTCCTAGTCATCATTTCTCCAATCAGTGAGGTCCACCTCAGCATGTCCAGATTCAATGTACTTAACTCATGGAAGGTGACACAAACTCCGATGTACCTACCCCGGCTATCCATTGGTCGATTTTTCTAGAGGGGACATGTGTCCAAGCAATACAATTTTATCATTGGTCAAGCATTAAATGTTATGTAATGGTTGTAACAAACCCTAATTAGGGTTTTCATTGTAAAATCTTGGCCATTGATCTAGAATTGATCTAAGCCATCAAATTGTATTGTGGGCACTATATAAGCCCAGGCATTTCATTTGTAAAGGTTAATTAGCAATTGTTAGAGATAGTTTGTAAATAGTTAGAATAGTTAGAGAATAGTTGGAAGCAATTAGAGTAGAATAGGAGGACAAGGCAAGAAATTGTTGCCATTGATTGTAAACAAACTCCATTTTCATTGAAGTAATGGTGAAATATGTCGTTTTCTTGCAATTTGCATGGTTCCTTGTTGAGTCTTCAATCTTAGATGGTAGATGATTAGATGAATGGAGGAAATGTGATTGATTAATGGTGGAATTCGTATATCCATACTACTAGCAGTTTGTTGATTGCAGACTTGCCTTGTGTAGTCAACTGGAATCGTTCAGCCTAAGCTCAATTTCAATTTGTTGCCTCTTCATTGATATGCATCAACTTGGATGGTATCTATGCCTGCGGTGATGATTTGAACATCATAAAGCTTCCCTTAGAAGATCGCACTAGTCTTGTGTAGATGTTCCATTGATGTCAAAACAAGATCTAGTTAGAGTTTCATCAAAAATCAAATCATTGCTCCTACATTCTTAGTATTAGGATTAGATCCTCTCTTCGCCCTTGTCCTTTTTTCATTTTTTCCAAATCTAAGTTAGTAAGAGCCTGTGTCCAGCAAAGCAGATCGGAAGTTCAATCATCACATGTAAGTCCCCTTGTGATCCCAACAAATCACATCATACCACTGGAGCTTGTCCACATGTAGAGACCCTACTAAAAGGAACCTTGGAGTCATCCTAACTGATCCTTTATGCGAATCTTCAGCAGTTAGAGACTTTTTCTCAAGAGAGGATAAGATACCCTTAGGTATTTTATTCTGTGTTAGGCTGTGTACAAAATACACGTCAACACAAGCACAGTGCATATTCTAGCTAAATTAAAATATATATATCTTATGTAAATTAAGCCATCTAGTTGTGCAAGACAATCCAATAAACACGAACTAATACAAAGAGGAAAGAAACTAAAAATGCATTTGCAATGAAGCTCAATGCCAAGGAAGAAAGAAATAAAACAAATTAAAGTAAAGCCCACAAGGACCAAAGTAGGTCAATGCAGCTCATCAATACATCCCACTGCAATAAAAAAAGTTCAAAGGTATAAAAGAACCCTAGAAGTTAAAATAGTGACTAAGATAAAAATTAAATCACTCTTACAACAAATCAAACAAGGAAAAAGAAATTATATCAGTAATCATGTATCACCATAAAGGAACTTGAAGTGTACATTCATCTACAATAGACAATTAGTATGATAAAAAAGACACTAACTTCATTTCATCAACAAATTGATGGTCAAACCATGATTGTTGAACACACCAACCACTCATTCATCACAGAAACAATTTAGCTCCCAATATCTCCAAACACAATTCTCCTTTAGAATGTGTTATAGCCTCTAGCATTTGGCATTGTGTGAGATTATAATTTCTCTCTAGACGACAAAAATTTACCAATAAAAGAAGCAATACAACTACAATTGAGCTCCCAATATCTCCAAACACAATTCTCCTTTGGAATGTGTTATAGCTCTAGCATTTGGCACTGTGTCAATTTCTCTCCAAACTACAAAATGGTACCAATAAAAGGAGCAGTACAATGTTCCTTCGTGCAAAATTTCACCAAGTTTCACAAAAATTTAAGACAGACCATGATCAACATCAAATCTCCTTATCTTTCTAAATTGATGGTCTAGTTTGGTTTCATTTGGATAAGAAACCCCCCCACAACAAACAACATCACCCTACATTGTTCTCTAAACTATCAAACCTAACACCTTACACCTTGATATTCTAGCTCAATCTTGGCATCCATTCTATGGTCCATGTACAACAATTCAAGTTCTCTTAAGGCTACCATTCCATTTGTTCGATAATTGTTTGCTTAACAAACCTTGCTCAACCTTATAATTTCACTAGAAGCAAACCATTACAAACCTTGCTAACTAAAAAGACACTATGCCAACAAAAGGCAAGCATTCTCCAAGTCATCTTTTACATAATGTTTCCTCATCTCGTGTAGAAGTTGGGGATAACTTCCTCTCAACAATGAGAAATGATGAGAATTGCCCTTGTAATTATCCCTTCCCTTTCCTTCTTACATCACTATCAAAAGTAAATATCCCAGATGTATGCCTGGCCCTATTTACTAGTCTCACTAATTACATAGTTTTAGTTCAATGAGGCCTCACTTCCTGCATGTAAATCAGACTAAGGAGGATTAAACCTAATCTATTAGATGCAAGTTATGCTAAGGCAATTTTGGAGACTTGATTTTGCAATAGATTGCATGTACTTGGCCATATGCATCCAACACATCCTAAGCCTCTTAAATCTACATAATTATACTAAAGAGGAGCACACGTCAGTTTTTGGTAGCTAAATCATTACTTTTCTTCTATTGTTCATGTGAGGATATATCATGACCTCAAGGAGACATCTAAAAGACACATGCAGCAAATGCACTTGTTGCTATCTATATAATATTTAGGTAGCAAAACCATACAACAAAAATAAGAGCAATCCAAAACAACATGATAATATCAAAATAAGAAGATGTGAGCCAAGAGGTTATCAGCATCAAGTTATAAAGAGATCAAATGCTAATTGTGTTATTTTATTGAGGTGTTAATGGTATTTCTCCACATGATGTAATTAGAATGGCCTATATAAGGACTTCTTATCTTTAATCTCATCATTCATTCTAACAAGCATTATTCTACCAAGTGTTGTCATTAATTGGAGCATTGAGAAAATTTGTTAATGACTTTGAGAAGCACAAATAATGTTGATTAAAGTGAGTTATACAAGGAGCTACTCTCTATAATCTTATCATTCATCTTGATAATTGATAACAAAGTATAGTCCAAATCATCAATTTTATCAAATTTCAATGCAATTTTTTTCTATAAAACAGTTTATTTAAAAATTAAAACAAATGTTGTACAAACCACACAACATGACAAACACTTTAGCAATGGGATCAATATAATGTGAACAACACTAACCCTCACCATTGTAGCTGTAATTTTGAAATTTTGAAACTTCAAACATTTGTATTCCAATTACATTGAAACTTATATTGCTTTTAATGAATATAGGTAATGCCACTGCATCTTCTTGGAGAGGATGCTTGAGATGCATGAACCTCTACAGTTAATGATGGTGAATTCTGAGTGGAATAGATGGCCTAATTCAAGCTCTACTCAAGGAAAATCCATCAAACAAAAGATCCTTGATGACAATTGGTGGTCCACTATGAAGTAAGACATTGTTGATTTTATTAAAAATCAAATATTAGATTGCTGATTTTCATATTAAATTTCTGATTTTAATATTTTAATTTTATTGTCCCATGTTCCAACTTTTGAAATTTCTAACATGTCAATCAATTCTTTTGAACTTTTTGTTTGCATTTTGCAGATATGTTTGCTCTTTCATCTCAACTATTGTAGATGTCATTAGATATGCTGATACAGACTTTCCTAGTCTTGGAGAGATATGTGAGGCATTTGACCGTATGCTTGAGAAGATAAAGCAAACAATTTTGGCTAAGGATCCTACTTTGGGGACATATGAGCAACATATTAGGCCCATTGTGACACAGAGGTGGAACACAATGAACACCCCGCTTCATATGCCAGCCTTACGCTCTAAATCCCAAATGGTATGCACCAAAGGATGGAAGGGTGCCTCCATGTGATGACCAAGAGGTTTAAGATAGGTTCACATGAGTCATTGATAAGATGTATCCAAAGCAGCCTACTTCAATACTTCGCACACAATTCCTTAACTTTACAAATCTCCCTAGTCCAAAATTGAGTAACCATAGGCGAGGTTGGATAGAGCCATATTAGCTCAAAGAGTTACTATCAAATGGTACACATGGCACAAGAGGGATGCACCACAATTGAGTTGTTTGCCACTCGCCTCCTTGCACAGGTTGCCATAACTTTACTACAAAGAGTAATTAGTCCACATATAGCTTACTCCATCAAGAGGAATAGACTTACCTCTAAACAAGCGTAGAAGCTAGTGGCGGTGCATAGTGCTCTTCAACTTCAGGATCGTTAGACTCTAGAGTATCGGCAGACTCCAACTTTATGATGAGATGTTGATCCCAGAGACACAGCCCATGTTGATGAGGAGGAGACACCAGGGGGATTGGTTGAATTCAGTTGGATGAGGTGGATGTGGACCATGATAGTGGCAGTGATTCAGAGGAGGTCTAATTTTGATGCAGTGTTGGAAGATGCTAATTAGGGGCAGCAATGTAGTTTTCTTTTTGTATTTTCATAAAGTAATTGAAAATGAAACTATGGCAGTAGTTAGCCTTTGGGCATTTTGTATGTCATTTTTTTGATATCACATGCGTATTGACAACAAATTCTGACTTATGAATACATATTGAGCATTGACAATGAATTCTAAACACAAATGTGGTGTTATAAGGTTCTATAATGTATACATGCATGCTTTATCCATGTTTTCATATGAATATATTGTCTATATGCATGCTTTATCCATGTTTTCGTATGAACATTTCAAATTCCCCTATATTTCCCCATATTTTATATAGTCGTCCCCTAGCTGTCCCCAAAATTGGAACAAAGGTCTCCATCCTAGAAACGCATCCCCCTGTCCCCTACCATCCCCATTCCGAAAACTCAGGGTAACATAGCTTACAACTAAAGGTTTTGGTTACTTGCTCACCAATGTGATCTACAAATAGAGGGTTAAAGATATCTCTCTTCCAAAATCCCCTCTCAAACTTGTCAATGGTCATTTTGTTGATGACTCCTTTCTCACTCTCTTAAAGAGCCAAATAATGTCAACCATGGTTTGCAATGTATGAGCACATGTTGCCTTGCTTCTAGCCCTAGCATTCAATAGAACAAGATACAATGCTAGTGCTAATTCTTCTTGCCCGAACCCTCCTGGTTTGATTCCTATAGTTGGAAATGGATTGCCCATGGAGAAGCATTTAGGTTTTTTGGTATTCCCTTTGCTTTCAAATGCTCTTATACTCTTTGGCGGGTTGTGTTCACTCACATTGAGAAAACATTGCACTTTTGGGTTGCAAAATAACTTTCCCTTGCTAAGAGATCTATTCTAAAGTGTTCATAGTTACCCATATGTACTATTTCTTTTGCTAATCCCCCCTCAAAAGCCTGCTGCCAAAAGTTGGTGAGACTCGTCAATGAATTTTTTTGGTTGTTGAAGCAAGGAAATCATTGAGTTGCCTAGGAATTCTATTGTCTTACTTGTGACTATGGTGGTCTTGGTTTAATTGATACTTACAAGTTTTGGCATGTGAAGAGATAATCAACACCCTAGATGATAATGAGGCCTAGAAAATTATCCTAAAGCATTATATAATTTCTAATGTTTATAATGGATGAAAAGCTTGTCAAGGATTACACTTTATTCCATCCTTCTCATGAGGGAGCCTATGCAAATTCAAGGCACTTTTGTTGCTATAAATTCAAGTTTATGACGAGCTTGGAAAGCCATCAAGGTATGACGAGCTTGCTAACAATTAGTAATTCTTCTTCAAGTTTATGACGAGCTTGCTAACAATTCTAGGACTAGGATCTCTATCAACCAACAACCTCTTTGGTGATCTCTTATATCACTTGCCAAGATCAACCTGTTGATGTGTTTTTTACGCACATGCAAACATAGAATAAAATACCCAAAAGTATCTTATCCTCTCTTGAACAAAGTTTCTCAAATGTTGAAGATTAGCTTAAGGATCACTTGAGATAACTCCAAGGTTCTGGTATGTCAGGTCACGACGTGTGGATAAGCACAATTGGTTGATGTGATTGCTGGTATCACAAGGGTACTTAAGTTGAATTGTTGAATGCTTGAATCGCTGGAACTTAGATCATCTGATATTGCGATCTTGTGATACTTTTGATCCTAAACTAAATCATTATTGAAAAAATGGCAAAAGGTGAAAGGTTGAGAAAGTCTATTCTAAGGCCTAAAACGTAAGAAGATGGATGAATGATTAGATGGAATCCTACCGAGCGAGGTCTCACCATCAAACTGAACAATTTGACACAAGCTCAATGCAATCTTCTAAGGACATTTCAAAGATGTTCAAATCATTACCATCAAACATTGCTCACCATTCAAGTTAACGCATAAACAATGGAGGCATAACAATTTGAATTTAAGCTCATATCACTCCAGTTGACCACTCAAGGCACACTTACAATCAACAAGAGGCTAGTGGTATGGACAAAACAGATTCCACACAAATGCATTCAACAATTTCTTCCATTCAATCTAATCGACATGAAAATAGATTGAGAAGTAAAGACCATGTGAATTGTTGAAGTAACAAATCAACTTCACCATAACTTCAATGAAATCAATTGTTCCTTGCAACAAGGTTTTGACAACAATCTTTGCCTTCTCCTAATATAACTTATATTCTAATCTCGCTATTCTTCTAAAAACTATCTATTTGCTAATTATTCACTATTCTAGCACTATTTGCCTTTACAAAATGAGGAGCTTGGGCTCTATAATGAGAGCTCATTACAATTCAATGGCTCAGATCAATTCGAGATCAGTGGCCGAGATTTTACAAGGAAAACCCTAATTAGGGTTTGTTACAACAAACTTAATTTTGGCCAATGAAATAATTACAACACTTTGGCATGACCGATAGATAACAGGGGTAGGTGCCTCAAAGTTTGTACCATCTCGGGTGAGTCGGGTACATTGAATCAGGACGTGCTGATGTGGAACTTTTCTGATTGGTGGAGGTAGTGATTGGGATGATGACTAGGATTCCACCTTTAACTTGCACTTTGTAGGCTTGATAGATCAACGTGAAGGAATATTTCTTGATACTTCAACATTATCCAGCTTCAGTGATGATGATGATGATCTTCTAACTTTGATTAACTCTTCTTAAAGTATCCTCTTAAATGCTTTAATCATGAAAGTGTAAGGTATAGATCTTGGTTTTGAAGTATTGATGAACTTTTGATGTCACCATTGTCTCTCTCCTTCGGAATTCCTTCTCTTGTGACTCCCTTCATGTCGTTGATGTTGTAGATAAGTCTGTGTAAGTGAATGCTTCTTGTGTGATCTCCTTATTTCTTTCTTCATCTCCTGCAAAACAAACAAGCAAGTATCAAATACACTTGATATATAGGTTTAATAAGAGCATATAAAGAGAATTCGCCCTCATGAAGGGACACTTGAAGACATTTTTTGCTCATAAAAGGGGGGTCTTGAAGTTTACTCCACTCTTGATTTTTATGAAGTTGTCCTTGTCTTTGAACTTACTCTCCTTCATTATAAGAGCTTTAACCCAAAATGACTCTTTCCAAACTTCAAATCAGTTTAAGGTAGTAGTCATGTTACCAATATTGCACCTTTGCCTTCAACTAGGAACACATGAAGTAGAGTTCACTCACTTGAAATTGGCTCTTGAAGCTCGATTTGTAAAATTCGCTCATGTGTCTTCATTTTTGAAGTTCGCTGATGTAGCTCAATTCTTGAAGCTCACTCATCTCCTCCATTTTGTGAAGTTCGACATGAAGTTCTTGAGGTCTTGGAGATGAAATGAATTTCAAATGAAATTCCCTTCAATCTTTTGTTGTTTCATTGATTTAATCCTTACACTTATACATACACTCAAACAAAGCTCTTAAGGAAAATTCGCTCATCTCCCTCCAATCATGAAGTTCGCTCATGTAGGTGAGTTTATGAAGTTCAATTCGCTTATGTATGTTAATTCATGAAGTTGAGATTTGCTCATGTAGGTTTGAACATGAAGTTGAGATTCGCTCATATAGCTTTGAAGATGAAGATCGCTCTAAATGGTATGCACATGAAGTTTGTTTCAATCACCTTGCTTATTAAGTTCCCTTGTCTCTCTCAACTCATGAAGTTCTCTCCAAATCTCCAAGTCATGAAGTTCGCTCCAAATCTCCAAGTCATGAAGTTCGCTCCAATCTTCCAAGTCATGAAGTTCGCTCCAAATCTCCAAGTCATGAAGTTCGCTCCAATCTTTCAAGTCATGAAGTTCGCTCCAAATCTCAAGTCATGAAGTTCGCTCCAAGTCTCCAAGTCATGAAGTTCGCTCCACGTCTCCAACTCATGAAGTTCGCTCCTCTACCTCTTCAATTTTGCTCATAAAGGCTTAAAGTGAAATTCGCTCATGTGTGCTCATTCTTGAAGTTCGCTCCACTTGCTCCACTCACGAAGTTCACTCCATTTGCTCAACTCAAGAAGTTCGCTTCATATCTCCAAGTCATGAAGTTCGCCCATGTAACTCATTTCCTGAAGTTTGCCCATGTAACTCATTTCCTGAAGTTTGCTCATGTAGGTGAGTTTATGAAGTGGATTTTGAATCAATTTACTCACTTTCACTTACTCTCTCAACTTCAATACATGATAACATGAACAACACGAGATCTTAGAGTGAGATTTTTGCTCTGTGGGAGAAGTGCAAGCAGTTCGTTACATAAGGAGTGTTCATGAAGTGAAGTTCGCTCCTCAAGAGGAGCACCTGAAGTGACTCTCTAATTAGTAATTCTTCTTCACTCATGATTGAACTCTAGACTTTGCAAACTACTCACTTCACACTTATGCAAGACTATCCACCTGACTCCTAGCCTTTTGAGCACCTATACCCCTCTAATGCAAAGGCTAATAGCTAAGGACCCTAACGCTACCTAGGAAGCAAAAAAAAAAGGGGGTCCCCCATTTGCAATGGGGCGATGTGTGAATACCTCACAACACAACCCCTTGCCAAACTTCCCTGGGTTAAATTTTAAAAGCATAGTATTTGCACTATATCAAAACTTGTTGTCTAGAACCACTTAGAATTGGCTCTCTTGGCCAAAATTTAAAGCCAAATAAAAGTATGGTAATCAAGAATTTGAATCATGTCAAATAATTCTACTACTATTCACAAGGTTAGAATTTGTTGCACCAAACCTTGGGGGAAGGATTGGAAATGGTACCCATACAATTCCTTTCCAAAATTGCAAGCCCTTTAAGGGATATTCTTGGCTTTCTCCTCACCTTCCATGGTTCCAAAACTCAAAGCCAAGTGGAATCTCCAACCACTACAATTTAATGACACTACAAGTTTGAAACAATTGGTCCACAAATATGGAGCCCAAACTAATTCATTTTTCTTGGTGTCTCTTGTACCAAGGTTTCCCCGTCAAATCTCCTCTTATCCATTTAGGTATTTGTAATACCCTCTATCCTTTTTGCAAAAATTTGGAAACTCTCGCGCATCTTTTTTGGTTTTGCCTATGGCCCCAAGCTACTTGGAGCTAGATTTCTGAATTTTGGTCTACCTTTTCAACCAAATCCTTTCTCCAACCATATGATTTTTTTTGGCAACTAGCACAAAATGCCTATGAGATTTACCCAAATTTGGCATGCTTCTAAAGTGGATATTCTCTTTACAATATGAAAAATAGAAATTCTGCATTATTTTCAAGATCTCTTGTGGACGCTACTTTTTTTGTTTACACTGAAGCAATTATATGCTCTAGTGTTATGTTACAAATACGAGTGTAAGATAATACAGTGGCTTGGAAGTTTCCCACTTGCAGACTCATAGAGCATTGGGCCAATGCCCCTTGTACTATTTCTTGCATGTCACCTTCTTTTGTTAGTCTTCTACCCCCCAACACAATCATGGAGATTCTAGTTGGTCTAACACGAGTAAGTTCCCAACCTAGACCTTGTTGTTTCTCCTATTCATGAAAATCCTAATGAAAAAGAAAAGGAAGGCAATACCATTATGCATTGGGAGCCCTTTTTTTATCTTCCACGATTTCCCAAATGGTTGTGGCCCACCCCATAATAAGTATTCCCCTCCTCCTACTCATATATCCCTAGTGGCTAAGCAATGTGACCACCTTTTTTTGTTGTTGTCATTGCTTCTTGGTTCCAACCTTGACTTTTAATGTGTGATGCCTTTCCACCCATTTTTAAGTGAACAATGTATTAGATTTTTGGTTTTAAATTTAAAGTATAACACAATTCTATATATGAATCTATATGTGTGTTTGTCTAGCTGCCTATTTGTCTGTCTATATATATTATAAATAAATATAAACATATCAAAGTAAAATTCCACAAAAGGAAAATAACCATTATAAAAGATGAAACAATTGCTCTTTCACAAGGGACTCATTGCCTTGTGTTTAATGATCAAGTTATATCATGATGTAACAATTGAGCTTAGCCCATGTAGCACCACCCCTCAACCTCTGTTACACCAAGTCATGGGATGAGAATGTCAAAGGGATAGCTATTAAAAAATAACAGAAATTTTTTAAATATAGGAAATTTCAAATATCCGTATGATAATGTTGATGACGCATTCATCATATATATTATAAAAACTTAATGCATAATACTGAATTAAACTTCACATGAGAGTTGTCACGCAAATTAACAAAATTTCATCGCTTTCATTCTCAAAGTCCATATGTATTTTATAAAAATTACAGCAAAATGCCTAAACACTACAAATTTAAACTCCAAATACAATAATCCCAGAAAGAAATTAAAAATGTATCAACATCATAGACATACTATTATACGGTTTCAAGAATATAACAAATTATTCATTTGATTTTCTTTATAACCAGCACATATTCTAAATTTGAACAACAGAACTTGCAACCTTTAAAAAGGATTTACAGGCTTTGTTTTCACGAAAGCAAATCTCTCTTACTGGATTATCTAATCAATAACACATTATATTGTGATTGAATCCAGACTGGAAGAAGATTCAGATAAGAATATTCTAGAATCAAACGCCTTGAATAACTCCTCGAACCTCTATAAGAAATTAGAACAGAATTCTCCATAATGATTCGAGGAGCATAGCAAGTCCAACTACGTGTCTGACATTCTAAAAGACAGATTTATAAATAATAGAACAAATAATACAAGGGACTCCGCCCCACAACATACAGGAACAATTACAGAATTCTCCATAACGATTCGAGAAGCATAGCAAGTCTAACTACGTGTCTGACATTCTAAAAGACAGATTTATAAATAATGGAACAGATAATACAAGGGACTCTGCCCCACAACATACAGGAACAAAGATACAATCCATGGTGCACCAGGAATGGCACTATCTAGTGCCTGTGTAAATGATCGTGCAGTATATAATGAAAACTAAGTAAGCCCTTTCTTAGTACAACATTTGTGTTGGTCATACCAGGACCTTAAATACTGAGGTCCAGTTAATACATCAACCGATGACATCAGACCTTGTTTTGTCACACAAACTCTGTTTGCTGTCCTGCATGCATGACATCACTCATTTCCACAAGTGACACTTTGCCTTACATTGTGTGATTAAGGCACCAATAATTAAGGGGAACCTCATGAATAACATGAAGAGCTCCACTAAATTTAGCTATTTGAAGACCTAAGATCCTGAATTCGGCTAATTGAACACCTAATATCCTGGATTCGGTTATTTGAAAACTTAATATGGTAAATTCAGCAATTTGAATACCTTATTCATAAATTCAGCTAATTGGAGACCTAAAACCCTAAATTCGGTTTTCTTAAGACCTGATCATGACGACCCCAAATGCTGGAGCTAGAGAAGATTCAACGTCCAAAGCATGAACTGAAACTAAAACAATATGGGAGCAATGAAAAAAAGGGAAAGAAAACACACCATACCTTCTAACAGTGTGGTCGGCGCTTCCGCTGAATCCAGAAGCATCATCATGGAAGCAGCAATCCAGAACAGCGCCGCCGTGTTGAAATTGTCCCTTCAACAAATTTGCACTGGCGTCGTATAATCGTACTCTCTGTTTCAACAAAGAAAAGTCAGAACGCAAACAGCTTTGCAGAGCCTAAAAAGTAAAACCGCTCTCAATCTCGGGGATCAAGTTTTCTAAAGTTTTCAATCAGAAGATTCTAGAACATTCCAGAAGCATAGGGTTACCCTGTCCCAGGAGGAAACGAGCAAGTGATCGCTGTGGTTGGAAAAGCGCAGATTCGAGATGCCGTCGGTGGGAGGATTTGACAGCTCACGTCCAGAACCGGCTACCACTCCTGCAGGGGCTGCAGCCGTTGCTCCCATCATTGTGTTAGTTAGGTTATGAGTGGTCCTGTGTTCTTCTTACCAATCCTTTTCTTCTTTTCTTCTGGGCGGGATTCGATCCTTCGACAGCAGAGTGTTGGAATTTAAACAACAATTGCACTGATTGATGAGGGAATTCAAAGATAGATCAGAACAAATGGCGGGGCAGCAACCGATTTGAATTGCTCCACGCACCCATATCAAAGGGAAATACGTGATTTAAAGTTACTGTTTTTTTAAATAAATATTAAGTAGTTTTAATGGTTAAAAGGACACAAAATTTAACCTCAATGGACTTGTATTAAAATTTAGGTACTTGGAAAATTAATTCTTTTTATAGTCTATAAAGAATTGAGAATTGAAGAGACCAATTATTTGCAAATTTTATACTAAAACAATAAAAGTGTATTTTTTTTTGAAAGGGCGCATGAGTAGCCGAGTTGGTGTGAAGGTGAGTCGTAAGGCGTAGTGTTAGGCTAATGATTCTGGTGCTACGCATCAACTCCGGTTCGATTCTCACTGGTTACCATAAACCCTTTTAAGGGCGCATGAGTAGCCGAGTTGGTGTGAAGACGAGTCATGAGACGTAGTGTTAGGCTAATGATCCTGGTGTTACGCATCAACTCCGGTTCGATTCTCACTGGTTACCATAAACCCTTTTAAGGGCGCATGAGTAGCCGAGTTGGTGTGAAGGCGAGTCATGAGGCGTAGTGTTAGGCTAATGATCCCAGTGCTACGCATCAACTCCGGTTCGATTCTCACTAGTTACCATAAACCCTTTTACGAATGGAGCGGGGGAGGAGGAGACTAGGGCTTCGATCGAGGGAGTTTCAGGGTTTTCGACCACAGGAAGATGGCTTTTAGGACCGAAGATTTGCAGATCGAGGAACACGACAGAACTTTACACAACCACGACCTGGAAAACAACCTTGGCAAAATTCAAGCAAGGCTTGGGAGGATCAGGATAGGTTTTTTCATTCTCACAAGCAATGGGGGGAGGCAGTGTCAGCGCGAGACTCCAAATATTTGAGAAAAGAGAGTCTCAGAACCCAAGGGCATCGCAATAAGGAGTATGGCCCGAAAACAATATGGCAACATTGCCAAGAGAAAGAATGGTGACCGAGAAGAAATGCCCAGAAGTAGAGGAAGTCCCCGGAACGAAAAGAGGGTATGAGAACGGAGAAAGTGTCGTTGATGATAAATAACAAAAGCTAGAACGACTTTGTGACCTTTTTCCGGGAGAGGGGATTATTTGTAAAATGTTTTGGGGATTGGCCTTCGGTGGGAAAGATGAAAGGTTGGTGTACTAAAAATTGGAAATGCAAAATCGAACTCAAAACCCTTCCAAATGGGTTTTTCTTGGTAATCACATAAGACAATAAGGATAAGCATGGAATTTTAAATAATGGACCCTTTTTCATGGGAGGAAGGGGTTTGTATGTTAGGGTTTGGGAACCTAACTTCAACCCAGTGTTGGCTCCGATTGAAGAGGTACCTATTTAGTTCAGATTATATAACCTACCCAGAGAATACTAGAATGAGGAGTTCTTCAAAACTTTAGGTAACAAACTAGGTTTGTACATCAGAGCGGATGAGGCTATTGAGTCCAAAGACTTTAGCATGTATGCACGAATATGTATTGGATGGAAACCCCATTACTCACTTCCAAAACAAGTGGAGATCATAACAAATGCAGGACAGTGGCTCTAAAAAATCAAGGTGGAGGAATCTAACAAAATCTGCAAGCATTGTAAAAATGAAGGACATTCGGAGGAAACTTGCTTAATAGGCCCTAAAGGGAAAACTGTGGAGACAACAATAGAAGATGAGGTGACCTACTATACGAACAAGGATAGTACAAGAAAGGAGATGAGACCCAACGAGGATATGATCCGAGCTATGCAAAACCCTTTCGTGCAGGGGGAGGTCTTGAAGGCTCTTAATAATACCACCCAAGAGGTGGAAGAGACTATAACAGAAGTTGCTCTTATCAACAAACATAGGTAGGCCGCAGGTTGGGTAGAAGATTTCATTGCAAGAGTCGAGAAAGCAGTTGATATTCTGGATGAGGTTAACACCAGGGCCTGTCCTCTTGCAGGAACAAGAGTCAGTTTGGAGACTCTACAACACTCAGAGAAGGATAATGACTCGAGGTCTGATAAGGAGGAAACTAAAGACAATAGAGAATCTGATGGAGTCGATGAGGAAGATGAATGGGGATGGATGGATGAGGAAGACATTATGGAAACCAGAACAATAGAGCAATCGGAACCTGTATGTACCAAGGTACGGATAGGGGAAAAGAGATTGAGAGGCAGAAAGTCAAATCAATTCAAGATTGCAATGGCTGGTAGTGCCAAAGGCCAAAGTAAATTGATAGTAGGGAAGGGTGTCACCCTTCCTAAAGGACAATGAAAATCATAACCTAGAATGTCAGGGGTTGTAATGCCCCTGACAAACGTCGATTGATCAAACGAGGGTTGGATCAATTAAGGCCAGATGTAGTTTTCTTACAAGAGACAAAGATGAACAAAGTGGAAGTGAAGACACTCATGGGATTATGGAAGCAGTGGATGGGGGTCTTTGTGAATTCGGAGGGAGCTTCGAGAGGTCTGGGTATCCTCTGGAATGCAAACAATCACACGATGGAGGAAGTTTTTGCCTCCAATATGTGGCAGGTATGTAAGGTTCACTCCTACCCCCTAAATGTTGATTTCACATTAATCAATGTCTATGGACCATCAAAATCCAATTTTCAAAGAAATTTTTGGCGATCCCCGTCCTCCCTCATTCGAGATCTGGATGGGAGCGTTTTGATTATTGGGGGTGATTTCAATGTTATATTGGAACTGCGTGATAAATTGGGGGGCAAGGGAGGACTTTCTGTGAACCAAATAAATTTTCAAAATTTTGTGGCGGACAATGGACTCAGGGAAATCAAATCTAAGGAAGGACAGTTCACATGGTCTAATCGAATGATCTTAGGACAACATGTTGTAGAGAAGCTGGACCATTTTTTCTTGGGTGGGTCCTGGAAGGAAACCAATCTCCTTTTCGCCTCAAATATTCATCCAATGGATGCTTCAGATCACCTACCAGTTGACCTCACTATAGCCTTTGATGGCCCCCCCATCAAATGCCCTTTCAAATTTGAAAAAATATGGTTGAGAGATAAAAGCCTGAGGGATTTAATCAATGAATGGTGGTTAGGGGCTCCAGAGATGTGTGGTACTAAGGCCTTTGTTTTTGTTAAGAAGTTGTAGTTTATTAAGTCAAAAATTAAGGAGTGGAACCGAATCAAGTTTGGCAATATTTTTGCTAACAAAAGAGATCTGGAGGACAGGCTAGTAATCTTGCAAGAATATATAATACAAAAGGGGATGACATCCGAGATGTTCCGGCAGGAGCGAGAACTCAAAGAACAATATAGTGAAGTGCTAGCTCGAGAGGAGATTTACTGGAGACAAAAGTCGAGAGAGTGCTGGCTACAGGAAGGGGACAAAAATACAAAAAAAATTCATAACTCGGTTAAGGCGAGAAGATCCAGAAACAAAATCACAACCATCTACAACAGTGAGAATGTCTTATTAGACAATGTGGAGGATATTAATAAAGAGGTGGTTGAGTTCTTTCTAGCATTACTATCCAAGGATAACGGACGCAATTTGGAGCACCAACAAAAGGGTCTGAGTGTTATCCCGGAGCTAATAACAGCTGCGCAAAATCAGGCACTGATGAAACCCATTCAAGTTGAGGAGGTTCGAAGTGCAGTTTTCAGTATGGAAGGTGATAAAGTGCCAGGGCCAGATGGTTTCTTGGCTTTTTTCTACCAAAATTTATGGGAGATTGTAGGAAATGAGGTTTGGGCAGTAGTGGAGGAATCATGAGGCAGGGCGAGTGTTGTAAAGGAGCTTAACTGCACACTTATTGCCCTTATACCCAAGGTGGAGCACCCTGCTAATTTCAATGAATTCAGGCCAATTTCTTTGTGCAACACCATTTACAAAGTGATAACTAAAGTGATCTCAAATAGAATAAAACCTCTGTTGAGTCTTATTATCTCAGAAGAATAGAGCGGCTTTGTCCCAGGTAGGTCGATTGTGGAAGGAATGATAATTGCCCATGAGGCCATCCACACAGTCTGTCAAGCGAAAGTGGATCGAATGATGATTAAATTAGATATTAGAAAAGCTTATGACATGGTGGATAGGGAATTTCTTCTCTAAGTCTTGCAGAGGTTTGGCTTCTCCAAAGAATGGATTAGCTGGATACAGGCTTGTATAGGGGGGGTGTGGACTTCTATATTGGTCAATGGTAGCCCACAAGGCTTCTTTCAAACCACACAGGGTATTAGACAAGGAGATCCTTTATTGCCTTTCCTATTCATTATATTAGCAGAAGTCCTAGGAAGACTAATTCGATCACAGCAACAACAAGGAATATGGAAAGGAATTAAAATTGCGGAAGGGATGGAGCCAGTTACTCATCAACAATTTGGGGATGATACCCTACTATGTGGACAATCTTCACTTCAAGAGGCCCGAGTGATTAGAAAGACAATAAATGTTTTCTGCAGAGCAAGTGGTCAGCAGGTTAACTGGACCAAATCGGAAGCTATTTTCTTTAATACAGAGGTGGACAGACAGCAAGTAATTTCAAATATCTTAGGGGTCAGAATGGGTACCCTTCCTGAAAAGTTTCTGGGTACCCCCTTATTTGGAGGGAAGAACGGCCCTACCTTGTGGAACAACCTTATTGATGCTTGTGCAAACCACCTTGAAGGTTGGAAGAGTAAATGGCTTACTCTTTCTGGGCGGATCATGCTACTCAAAGAAGTCCTCTCTACCCTCCCCATATTCTCCATGACAGCCCTAAAGATTTCGGAGAAAGTGATAAATTGTATAAACAGGGGGATGAGAAATTTTTTGTGGAATGGCAAAGAAACAAATGACAAAATTTCATTGGTCACGTGGGATAAAGTCTGTCAAGACAAACTGGCAGGGGGAGTAGGACTGAGAAACTGAAAACTTTAAAACGAAGCAATGGGGACAAAAGTGATTTGGTAGATTTACGCTCAGCCGAACTAGAAATGGGTACAAATTTAAAAACACAAGTATCTAGATCAGATGAGCAGGGAACGAATATTCACAATCACCACCTTACCAAAAGGCTCAGCCATATGGAATTTTATTACCTCATGTAGACGTGTCATCACTGAACACATCGCTTGGGAAATAGGTAATGGGACAATGCCCAATTTCTGGATAGATTCATGGGAAGGGAGACCTACTCTTTTAGATAGACAAGATATTGAGAATATTAAACAGGTTACTAGAATCCAGTGGGGAGAAAAGGTAGGAGATTTTCTCTTGAAAAGCAGGGTCCAGGGGGTAGATATGTGTGAATGGAAAGATGTAGAAAATCTACCATTACTAGCAAATCAAAAAGAGATGTTAAAGGGGATCATGCAGGAGTACACCCCTATGTTGTCTGCAAAGGAAGACACTATGAGATGGTGTGGTTCAAAATCGGGGCAGTACTTGGTGAAGATTGGTTACAACATTCTTGACAAAATGGAAGAAAGAAAGGAATGGCCAACAAAACTTATGTGGAGCTCCCCAATTCTACCAAAAGCAGGAGTCTTCGCATGCCTGGCTTTGAAAAAGCGCATCCTGACAGGGGAAAGATTGCGCAGACTGGGCTTCTTGGGCCCTTTCAGATGCATAATGTGCAAAAAGGCAGAGGAATCCTTGGATCACTTGCTTCTACAATGTGAGGAAGCACAAATGGTTTGGAGCTTCCTTTTAGGGAAGCTTGGATGGATGGCTCCTCTACCTAATACAGTCCTTGACCTTTTCTCCAGCTAGAATATACTGAGTCGTAAATCAGTCTTTTCCAGTTTATGGCTAGTGGCGCCATTCCTTGTAGTATGGGAGATTTGGAAGGAAAGAAACAGAAGGATATTCCAAGAGAAAGAAGATTCAACGGAGAGTTTGCTATTAAGAGTTGAAAGAGAGATAGTTGAATCAGTCTCAGTGGCAACCAAAAACCATAACCTGGCAAAACACCCCTATACTAGTGAGGACATAATTATTCAAGCCAATTGGCCACTTGTGAATTGCCAACCCATTAATGGGTCTATGAGGGTTAATCCCCCTTTAGAAAAATAAGAGGTTAAATGGGAGCCGCCAACTAAGGAGTGGATAAAAATAAACTTTGATGGGGCATCTAGGGGAAACCCGAGAACCTCAGGAATGGGAGTAGTCACAAGAAACGATAAAGGGGTCATCCTTTTCAAGGGTGCAAGATGATTGCAGGATGGAACAAATAAAAAAGCAGAGGCACATGTGGCACTAATGGCCACTGAATTGGCTATAAACATGAAAATCCCAAAGTTGCACTTGGAAGGAGACTCCCAAGTGATTATCAATGCAATAGTGAAGGGTAACACCCCATCATGGAAATTATCCCATTGGGTGGAGATCATTTGAGAAAAAACTCAATTCCTTTGAGGAGTTTCGAGTCTCCCATGTCAAGCGAGGTGCTAATGCAGTGGCAGACCTCCTCTCCAACATCGGATGTGACATGACAAGCCAAATGGCCAAGTGGTGGAAGGGAGATGGCAGAGTGTGGAAGTGGAATTAATGCAGTCCTAGAAGCATGAAAAAATCAATAAGCACACAAGACAACCCATAAGGACAAGTACGCCCTTTCAAAGGCACTGCAATTAATGAGGCAGTTATCGAGCGTAGAGTATCTGTTCGAGACAATGGCAGAGGACAACAAATCTGTCGTGAAATCTTTTTCCATTTCTATCATTGATTATGCATTTATGACCCGTCGCAAACGACGACAGAGGAATTACTAATTTGGTTTATGAGTAATGTATCATCAAAGAATCGGATTAAAGAGATTTTTTATGTCTTTTGCAATGTAGTGTTTGGAGTTAACAATTTTTGAGCAGGTTCAATGGAGACAAATTTTACTCTAAGAATCAAGAAGAAATTGGTTCCTTTTCTGGGAATGGTGTCGAATAAAAGAATGCAAGGACTCTTCAAATACAAGGAAGAGAAATTGTGGAGTGCAGCGTGTCTAATGCTGGGGGAGGAGTTGGTGCACATTCACTTCAGGTACAAGACAAATATGGAGGTTTATTCCTTGATTATGGCCTGGGCATGCGAATTTGAACCAGAGGTGGAAAAAATTAAGCTCACAATGACAAAGTTGATTGATGGGGACTATTTGATCAACCTTGACTCCATTTTGGAGTGGGTGATCCCTTAGACTAGAATCTGTATTTGGGAAGGAGATGTCGAGGAGAAGATATTACCCTTTGTTCGAGGGTCGGAGAATCGAATAAAGGAGCAATGCAGAGAGCGAGCTCACATAGGCTGGGAAGCCATGAAGCTCTGCGTCAAACTAATAAGAACAGATGAGGTACTGGAAGTCCTCAAGGTGGTGGCGCGCATGGAGGTGGGGAGAGAACTGCCAGACCGGTTTGAGGAAGGGCGGGCAGTCTAGTTTTTAGCAAGTCTAGAAGGAGACCCATATTTTGGGAATTTTGATTGCATCTCGAAGATAAAGACCGAAGCAGCCAAAGGAAAAGCTCTGGCAGACATTGCAGATGAGGAGGAGAAGCAGACGAACCAGAGAGATACCGACTGAGTGGCTACGGTGCTAAAAATTTGTTTTGCTTTATGCTATTTGCTGGTTTTTTTTAAAAACAATATTTTATGGATGACTGTAATATTTAGTGCAGAAATGCACAGTACCGGTTTTATTTCCGTTTTAGCTTGAAGGCTCTCCATAGTAGGCTAGGACTGTTAGTTTTTTGGGCCGATGTTGAAATCTGCATGGCCTCGGATTATTGTAGCTCTTTTTTTGAAATCAATATAACACAAAAATTACCGATAAAAAAAAAATGTATTATTTTTACATTTTAAAAAAATAATTTACTTTCATTTATTAAAATTACTGTAATATTGTAATTATTATCTTAAAATTATTTAAATTGTTCAATCTTATATATAAATTAATAAAAAAAATAAAAATAAATTAAATTAAATAGATGAACATAAATTAGCATAAACTAATTTAGATGGAAAGTGGTAATTAAAAAGATATTTGCAAAATTAAATATATGGAATTTGATTGATATAAGAGTAATGAAAAATAATGTTGATGTTTCTTTTAGATTTGTTGTCTAGAAATTGTAACAAATTCAAAACTCCATGCAAATCAAATATATATTATGTGAGATCAAACTCATGTGTTTTTGAAGTGTTCTAAATCACAAAATTGATTTTGTTATTATGTACTTTTGTGATTCGTTGAAGCATAAGGTTTGACAATAGAAAACTACCTTGAGGAAATCACAAGGGTCATATTTTCTTAAGGTAAACTCCCTTTATTAAATAAACTTCATGTCATGGAACAATATGAAAGACAACAATTGGACATGTAGGTGCCCCAATAATTTGATTAGATTTAGTTTCCCTTTTGTTCTTGAAATGAGGTATTTTTAGCATGATACTTCTTTCAATGTGTAGGCTTTTTTAATATGAATTAAATAATCTTATCTAAAATAATGCACACTGAATGTCTTAAAAATACCAAGACACGACAATAAATCATGAAAGTGTGTGCTAAGTTGATTCATAACAACCAATGAAATAAGTGAGAGATGGCAAAATAATGTATAATTTGTCAGCATATAGTTATATTAGGACATTACATTAAAGGGCCTGAAAACCAAATACAAATCGACATGGGTGCATATGAATTTCACCACTACAACACAACCTCATATTCAATAGTTATTTTAACTTACTCTTTATTGATGAGACTTAAAATCAAAGTTTTTTTATTTTTAATTTGATCGTTATTGATCATTTGATTATGACAAAAATACAAATAACTTTTTACCTACAAACAAATATCAATACTCACATCATTTGAAGGTGTAATGATGTATTGATATGGATAAGTTGTAGAAACTTAATTAGTTCAAATGGTATTTTTGAGTAAATTGTTTGTGTCTTGAATGTTTAAAATAGAATTGTTTGTATTTATATCATATTGCATAGAAAAAATATATGTGTGCATAACTTACATCCTATTTATTGGTGTGAAAGGGTTGTTTTACTTGGCTAGTTCATCACCTAGGTCCTTTCCACACATGTTGCTTAAGTTTACTTAGGGTACACATAGGTCCTAGGAATCTTTCTAGAAGTCTTAGGTGTCATGTGAACTTATCTTATCACAACACTTCTTATTTCCTAGATCATTTAATGTTTATCATGTTAGTTGCCTCAAGTCATAAGATTAAGACACGTGTCATAATCTTATGCAATTCTATGTTCACCTTGGCCTATATAACCAAAGGGTCCCATTTGTAATATATCATGTGACTCTTTGATAGAATAGCATTATTCTTTCATTGCTAATCTCTCTTATGCTTTCCTAAATTTACTAAATCTTACATGATTATAATCTTCAACCAATCTTGCATGGTATATAACATTCTATACTAGCTCTTACATGTTAGCAAAGTTTGTGAGCTTGTTTCTTGTTAGTCTCACTGAGATATGTAAAGTGTAGACTTCAGATGGTATAGAGCATTCTATACCAACTCTTACATGATAGTAGAGCTTGTGGGATTGCTTCTTGTTAGTCTAGCTAAGATATCTAGGATGTATATCTCAGCAACTCTTAAAAATTTGAGTATGTTCTTCTCTTGCAACAAATGGTGATATAGAGCCCATTAATGGGCCTAGTAGGATTCATCCTACCTATGGTGCAAATATTGATGTGGTTTGGGAAAAACCAAAGTTGGGTTGGGCCAATATCAACTCTGATGGTGTCTCTCAAGGTAACCCCGAGATATGGGGTGTAGATTGTATTGCAAGAAATGAAGATGGAGTGATTTTGGCAAAGGGATCCAAGCATTTGAAAGATGGCACAAACAATTAAGCACAAGTGCAAGCGACCTTGCTTGCGGTATCACTGGCATAAAAACTTTCAGTCTCGAATATGCACTTGGAAGGTGATTCAAAAATTGTAACAAGGCCATTGCTAAAGGCATCTCCTGTTACTGGAAAATCAATTAAATAATTATTATTGTTGGGCCGAAAACAAAATATTTTCAATATTTTAAAATATCACATATCCGTACAGAAAGGTAACTTAGAGGCTGACATTATGTCTAATAAAGGGTGTGAATTAATGTGTCGTGAGGAAAGGTAGTGGTTTGGTCCAAATGATGATGGGTCCCCTCAATAGTCACCTAATGGATGGCTGAGTTGGTACGTGAAGTATTGCTCTCTGATTTTTAGGCTTTTTTCGAGCCTCGTTCCTTGTCATTCTTGCGTTATTATGATGTTTTTGATGGGGCATCATCATTTTTATCTTATCTTTACTACATGGTTCTACTTTTAATTATAGAAGGAACAATGGTATGTGTAGCGAGTTGCAAATATGACGACTTGGCTGATTTGGGAATCAAGGAAGGGAAATGGCATTTATAGTTATTACTCTGATTTAATGTTAGGTTAGGTGGAGTGTGATATTATGCTTGAAGAAACCAAGATCAAAGAGATGAATAGATATCACAATGACAAGAGAGATAAAATATGACAAGAATAAATTGTATTCCTATCAAGATGCAAAAGAGATCAACTGGATCATCATTACATACAATGTATGATAAGCCATCTTATGGGAATGCACTTAAGTCTACAATGCAACTAAGCAATACAAGATGGGTCTTGACTACAAGGCCATGTTAGGTACCCATGTACAAATGCAAATGCAATCTCCCATAACGCGGGGAAAGAGAAAAACCCAATGGGTAAAATCCCTCCCCCAAAAGAGAGATGAAAACTATACAAAGATCTCTCAAAGAAGCATTTGAAGGACTAAACCCCATGTGAGGAAAAATTCCCCCCCCCCCCAATATGAGAGAAGAAGAGAAGCCATGAAGCCCCCCTCAATGTAGAATATGCACTAATGGTAGAAGCTCAAAAATGAATCAAGAAACTACTTCACGATCGTCGAACAACGTTCCTCCCCTTAGGAAGAAACAAAACCAAAGGTGTATCCATGAAGTCTCCCCAATCATGAAGGGACAATGTAGGAAAAAAACTCATGATGTATGAAGTCTCTGAAAACTGCTCAAGTGTCCCCATGTCAATGTTGAAAGTTACCCCCTCCAAAGGTGGTGCATTAATCCACACTGCTAAAAAATGCACTCCAAGATCTAGTGGAGATGAATGTAGAACATGATACAAAGACTCACATGACTCCTCTAAAGATAAAGAAACCTCCTCCAACTGTTGTACATAAGAATCCACAATCATGTCAACCTCGAAAAAATGATCATGTAGAGAATGAACAAGAGGGTCAAAGTGTTCCCTTGCAACAATCAAATAAGGATCATCTTCATCAAAGAGAAGATGAATATCATAAATGATGTCTCCCAAATATGCAATGTATGATTCCACAAATAAACCTACAATGCATGTCAAGTAGTCATCCCAATTAATTGAAGCTGGAAGACAAGGAATATCATGTTGCACTGAATCACAAGAAGGCAAAATTGTCGCATCATCAGGTGCAATAGGTGATGTGATATCAATAGGAGGAGATGAAATGCAAGCTTCAAGAATTGTTCAAGTACCCAAAGTTCTCCTCAAAATCTGAATCATCACAAGAAGTGTGATCATCACATGTAAAATTATCCTCATCAAGAGGAACAAAATTTGAAAAGGAATATAATTGAGATGCATGATCCACAACCATAGTCGCAATGATAACTCTACTCTCCAAGTCTCTAATGAAAACTGACTCAGGTGTGAACTACATAGTTTTCTTTGTTGCCCCATATGTGATTTGATAGATGGAAAGAAGACTGTTTGTCAAATGGGGTACACACAACACATCATTGAAGGAGTTATCCCCAATGGCAATAGATCCTTTCCTAATCACATCCATGTATGTATGATTTCCCATCAAAATATGTGGCACGGTGCAAGGCTCAAATGAAGAGAACATAGACTATGAAGATACCATATGATGAGAAGTCTTTGAATCTAGAAGCCATCTCCCTAAATCATGACTTGTAGTAGCACAAAGAGATTGTCCTTTTCTTTTCCCAAAAGAGTGAGTATTCCCACTTGTTGTTGTCATAAATGATTGGCCTTTCCCCTTTGATTGTGAGGAAGTGGAAGGTGACGAATCCTCCTTCTTGTAGGCATTAGGAAAATTGATGTTGTTCTTTTTGAGGATATGTATGAGCTCATCAATCTTCTTAGAATGGCAACGACGCTCCTCGTGACCAACTTTTTTACAATAGGCACAAGTAGGTCTCTCCTTATTTGGTGAATTGTCCTTCTTGGAAGAGGATGAATCTCCTTGTTGTGGAGAAGGTGGTGCTTTGTCCTTAGGCTTTGATTGCCTTTTCTTCTTGTTTGAGTTGTCCTCTCCTTGATTTCCTTTGTTTCCTTGAGTTGCCACATATGCTCGAGACTTAGAAGTCTTAAGAATTCCCATGCTTATCAACTTAGTTTGTTCCATCATCAACATATTAGCGAAAACATCATTTGAATGTAGGCATTGTGTAGCTTGAACCCATTGTCATCCTATGGATTTGGAAACTAGAAACAAATGTTGCATATTATTGTGGAAGCTTTCCCATCAAATTGAAGATCAATTGAGTATCCTTCTTATCAATCCCACAATCCCTGAGTTGTGCCCTCAACTCTTTTGCCTTAGTGACATAATCTTGTATTGTATCAAAGTTCTTGGGATCTTACACTGTGAGATCACTATCAATTTGATATCCCCTAATCTCATCAAATTGATAATACAAGTGTTGGCATTGTATTGTCATTGATGTCAACTAGTATTGGAGTTGTTGTTGGCATGGTGTTCTAATGGATGCTACTAGTATGTAGGCAAGAGTATTGTCAACCGGTAAACAGGAACAAAGAGGTGATTAAGCAACCGGTACGGACGATTGGAGAGGATCCTGATGTTATGGTTCATAATATATGCTCTTAACATTGGCATGCATCTATGATTAAAACCACATCAAGTTTGGTGAACTAGAGAGCTCAGTTATAATTGATTGATATGAACTCTGTGAAGAAGATTAAATATTGGTCCAGTATGCAGGAAGGTATCGTATCAACCGGCAAACATGTCCACTAACAAGCAAGCAAGGGACAAGTTGAAAGTAGGTACTGTATCAATCGGTAACCATGCAACAGGTAAGCAAGCAAGAATCCCACCAGATGAAGATGCTTTCACAAAATGAAGAGAAGGCATGATGGGCCACTGGGACATAAAAAGAAGGGTAAGAAGTGATGAGTTATCCTTCATGGCAAACTAGTTGAGATGAGCTTCGGGATAATAATGATCCAGTTGATAGAACAGAGAAGAGAATGGCTTGAAGAGTAATAGGTTAATGCATAACCGATAGGGAAAGAAGACCGGTAGTATAAGGTGTATACCGGTAGGGTGTTTTTGGTCAATAACTGATTTTGAAATGACATGGTCAACTGAGTTGGATGCTGACGAAGATGACGCGTAGGATCCAGGTGGCTAACATGCAGTGGTGAGGATTGCATCGGTAAGGTGGTTGCCGACTAAGTCCGTATTAATTGTTGACTATGAAAATTATGCAAGAGTTGTAGAGGAATGCAACTCAAAGTTGTTCAAAGGACAAAGATTTGATTCTTTGATGTCATGATCAAAGCAGGATGGTTGATCGACCAGTTGATCTGGAGAAAGGAATTGTGAAGATCATTTATGGTGACTAATAAAAATTAGGGTCGGTGTCTGCTAAAAATAGTAAACGTGTATTGGAAGAAAAGAGTTGGCAGTGTGGTATTGCTTTGTTGTAGGTTATCAATCACGAAGAAGAGATTCAGTCAGATTTGATACGGATTGGGTTGGTGAAGAAACCCCTAAGACGCAAGGTTTGATTTTCAATTTTGGTGGGAAAGCCTAAATATAAATATATAGATCGAAGATCTCAGTGAGTGATCTTGTTGATGTCGGTGAAGTGAAGGTAATTTTTGAGAGCTTAAGAGTGACCAGTCTGAGTGCAAGAGAGAAGTATAGAAGTGACTAAGTGTTGGAGAGGTTTAACCAGTAAGAGGGGTTCAACTGGTAAGAGACAGAGCAATTGATGAACTATCACAGAGTTGATAATCAAGTGAACCTGTAGTGGTTGAACTGATAGGAAGGCATCATAGAGTGAATGAATGCAAAGTGAGGATCAAAGGAAATCTAAAAAGGCAAAGGCTGACCAGTAAGAGGTCAAAGTGAGCGAACAAATAACTGGTAGTAAAAGAAGCTGAAAGATAGAGGAGAGATAAACCGGTAGAGAGTATTGATTGAAGGTGTTACAAAATCCATTTGTAATAAGGTGCAGATTATTGTATAACATTTATCTCGTTGTATTTCACTAAGTGGGTGCTCAGTGCAGGGGTTGGTGCTCCTCGAGTTGGTGCTTAAAATAGTGTAGGGGTTGGTGCCCATAAATTTCTAGGGGTTGATGCTCCTTGGGTTGGTGCCCTAAAATCTTATTAAACTATTATTCTATTGTGAGGGTGGATTGGAGTAGTAGACTCCAGCAAAATTTCTCACTAAGGTTTTTCCCACATTGGGTTTTCCTTGTATATCTAGTGTTGTGTGATGCATTGTTTGTGTGTGTTTGATTACTAGTGTTTTCATTACTTTACCGATTGCACACACATAATTGAAAATTGTTTATAATCACTGATTCACCCCCCTCTTAGTGATATATTGTGTTCTACAATTGGTATGAGAGCATTAGGTTCCCTATTGGTCAAAGATTTATCTATCTTGGGTAGATTTTAGTCTAAGAACATAATGGCAAGAAATGAGTCCTCCTCCTCCTCCAAATCCCCCATATTTGATGGAACTAACTATGCCTTTTGGAGCAGAAGAATGGAAACCTATATGTCCTCCCTAGGTTTTGATGTTTGGATGTCAGTTAAGAATGGGTATACAGTCCCTAGTGTTCCTCCTATAGACCTGGATGCTAAGAAGGAGTATGAAAACAATGCAAAGGCTAAACATGTTATTCTTAGTGGGTTGTCTGACAATGAGTTTGTTAAAGTGATGCACTGCTTATCCGCCAAAGAGACTTGGGATAAACTGTAGAGATTATCTGAGGGAGATGCCAAGGTCAAGGAGGCCAAGTTGCAAACACTAAGAGGTCAGCTTGAAGGATTGAAGATGAAAGATGAAGAAAAGATTGCAGATTATCTCCATAGAGTAAATGAAACTATGAACACCATCAGAGGAATTGGAGAGGATATATGTGATGAAGTTATTGTCAAAAAGGTACTTAGATCACTCACATCTAAGTATGATAAAAATTTCTCTGCTATAGAGGAAGCCAAGGATCTGAAAAAAAATTCAATGGATGAGTTATTCAGTTCCCTAACTGCTTATGAAATGAGGACAACCGGTGAAGGAACTTCCAAGAAAGAGGCAGATTTCAACTCCACCAAAAAGGGTAAGGAAGAAATCATTCATAAAGAATCTAGTAGAGAATTAGATACAGAGGTGGCAAACTTTGTAAGGAAGCTCAAACTAGGATCCAGTGAGTAAAGGAAAAATGCCTTTCAAATGTTTCAATTGTGGTAAAATTGGATACTTTGCTTCTAAATGTCCCTATCGTGAAAACGGTGGAAATGAGTAAAAGAGCTCAGGTGGATTTTGTGATAAGGATAGAAAGAAGAAAACTTGCTGGCAAGACAAAAGAAGTTATCGGGAGCAAAATAGTCTATATGCCTTTGAAGATGATGCTATAGATTAAGAAAGTGTATCAGAAGAAGGTTGTTGAGAGGGTGAAAGAGAAACACATCTCTTTATGGCACTAGGTGAACCGATTAATGAAGATAATGAAGATGAAGACATTGAAGCTGAAGTGGACTTGGAAGGTGAACTCATAAGTGCACTTGAGGAGTTGAATAAAACAAGAAGAGAACTCAAGAAGATTAAGTATGTTGTTGCAGAAAAACAAGATTGTTTGAAGCAATCTCTGGATGAGTCCAAGAAAATGATTTCTGATCTACAACTCCAGTTGGAAGAAGCTAAGAGGATATGTGAAGTTACATCCTCCAATTTGATAAAGATGGAAAGGGAGCAACAAAATCTAGAAGAAGAGATTGTAAGGCTCATAAAGGAGCTATAAAAGAGAAAGGATGAATTGAAGATGAGGAGCAAGTATGAGGGCAACACTGAAGCCTTAGACAAGATGATGAGTAAATAAAAGCATTCAAAAGATACTGGTGGTATAGGATTTGAAGAAGGATAGAGTTCAAATAAAAAAGACACATCCGGTGAGGAGAGACAATTCACTTCCTCAAGTGAAAGTAAAGAGAAACAAATCTTTACAGTCAACAAAGATACTAGAAAGAGGACCTATGTTGAAGCTACAAGAAATCGGCCTATGAACCGGTATGCTCAGAATTGGAAGGGTTGCACATTAAACTGGTATGCAAATAATAAAGGCAAGCCCAAGGTAGATAATGAAGGATTCACTAGATTCAACAACACGAGAGGAATACATCTTGTGAGACAGAGGTTTGTCGGTCCAAAGCAACAAGACTGGTATGTACCCAAATTCCATGGTTATTGCTACCGGTTTAATAAGTTTGGACACATAATTGCTAATTGTAGACTGATGAATAAGCCCCTTGTTAGTTTTGAAAGTAGAAATTCTTTTGTTGCACTCCAAGAGATGAATGTTGTGTGTTATCAGTGTAATGATTTAGGTCATAGGAGTTTTGAATGTAGGAAAAGTCTACCGGTATCCTACAATAGGTTTTCAAATTCATCATTTAATGTAAATGTGAAGTGATATAATTGTCAGAAGGTTGGGCACATTGCAAACTCAGGACAACCAAGCAAGAAAAGTTAGTATCAGATCATAAACTGATAACTAAATCAGAGCATGAAATTGCAAAAAACAAGAAGAAAGAAGCCAACCCAGTTTGGGTTGAGAAGGACAAGAATAATGCATAATCAAGTTTGATTGTATAGACTACCCTACATGTAGAAAGAAGAAACTCGTGGGTTGTAGATAGTGGATGTTCCAATCACATGACCAGAGAAAAATAAATTATTAAGCTTGAAGATTTGAATGGAGGTTCAGTAAGATTTGGAGACAACTCTTCCATCAAGATAAAGGGAAAAGGTATTCTGAACATAGATAGAAAATTGAAGGCACCTGATGTATATTATGTGTAAGGTTTAAAGAATAACCTACTAAGTGTGAGTCAAATGTGTGATAAAGGATTCAAATTTACTTTTGACTCTACCGATTGCTAGATAAGAAAAGAGAGGACCGGTCAGATTGTAGCAGAAGGAAAAAGGACATATGGAAATGTGTACAATCTGAAGGAATGCTTTGAGTCCCAATGCATGATGGGACAAGTGGATGAGAGTTGGCTATGGCACAAGAAATTAGGTCATATAAATTTTGATAATCAGGTTAGAGTAAGCAAAAAGGGCTCTGTGAGACATATACCACCTATCATCAAACCGACAAGCACATTTTGTGATGAATGTGTAAGAGGAAAGCAGGCTAAGGTGTCCTTCAAGACTAAAGAATACAATACTTCGAGGCCACTTGAACTTGTGAATACTAATCTATTTGGACCAACCAGAACAATAGCTCTATCCGGTGAAAGATACTTCATGCTCCTCATTGATGATTTCACAAGAATGACATGGGTCACTTTCCTACAGGAAAAATCTATAGCATTTGAAAGATTCAAGATTTTTCGGAAGATGGTTGAGAGAGAAATTGGATGCGAGCTGAAATTTATAAGATCTGACTGGGGTGGAGAGTTCACATCAAATGAGTTTGAAGATTACTATGAGAGACATGGAATTAGAAGATAGTATTCAGCTCCAAGGAAACCACAACAAAATGGTGTTGTAGAAAGGAAAAATTAGGTCGTCAAGGAGATGGCAAGAAATATGTTAAATGAAGCAAACATATTGGGTATGTATTGGAAGGACATAGTTCATACTATTGTATATACTTTGAACTGGGTTCAACTAAGAACAAACAACAAAATGACACCTTATGAACTATGCTATGACCGGAAGCCATCAGTCAAATATTTCAAGGTGTTTGGAAGTAAATGCTTCATCAAGAGAGATGAGGATGGCTTAGGTGGTTTTGATTCCAAGAGTGACGAAGGTATATTTTTGGGTTACTCAACTCACAACAAAGCATACAAATGCTACAACAAAAGACTAAGAAGAGTCACTGAGAGTATACATATCAGAGTTGATGAAGATATGCATAAAGAAAGACAAGCAAAAGTAAACCGTCATGATGATTCATGTGATGAAGATGATATGCAGTCTGAAAGTGAACCGGAAGAAGCACCTAACAAGTCCCCTAACCAGTATGTGCAAAAAAACCACTCGGAAGAGCATATTTTAGTTAATAAGAATGATGGTGTGCAAACCAGAAGAAGATTTGCCCAGAATGATGAACAAGTCAATTTCTACCTCATGACTGAAATGGAACCCAAAACATTTAATGAGGCCAACAAAAGTAAAAAATGGATGGATGCAATGGAATAAGAGCTGCAATAAATTGAGAAGAACAAAACTTGGGAGTTAGTTCCTAGACTAGTAGATAAGAATGTCATTGGCACTAAATGGGTCTACCAGAACAAGATGAATAAAGAAGGTAAGATTGTTAGGCATAAAGGAAGGCTAGTGTGCAAAGGGTATTCCCAAGTAGAAGGAATAGATTTTGAAGAAACATATGCACTGGTTGCAAGAGTTGAAGCCATTAGAATGTTTCTAGTATTCTCTACCTACAAAGGATACATGGCATATCAAATGGATGTTAAATCCACTTTCTTAAATGGTAACTTAGAAGAGGAGTTTACATATAACAATCAGAAGGCTTTATGTTGCATGATGATGAAACTTTTGTGTGTCGGTTGAAGAAAGCTTTGTATGGTTTGAAGCAGGCTCCAAGGTACTCAAGGTTAGATAAGTATCTAAAGGAGAAGGGTTTCAGAAAGGGAAGTGCAGATAGTAATATGTACATTAAAGTAGATGGAAAGCACATTATCATTGTGGTTGTCTATGTGGATGACATAATTTTTGGAGGTAACAATGACACTCTATGCAAAGACTTTGTTGATCAGATGCAATCAGAATTTGAGATGTCAATGCTTGGAGAGATGTCATACTTTCTTGTTTTGCAGATTTCACAGCAAGATAAAGGGATATTTATCTCTCAAATCAAGTATGTCAACGATATGTTGAAGAAGTTTCAGATGGAAGATAACAAACTGGTAAGTACCCCCATGGTAATCGGTTGCAAGTTGAGAAAGGTTGATGAGTCATCTGTACTGGATCAAACACAATATAGATCCATGATTGGTAGTCTGTTATATCTTACCGCTTTAAGACCGGATATAGTGCAGGTAGTATGTATGATGACAAGATTTCAAGCTGCACCTAAGCAGTCACATGTAAATGCAGTTAGAAGAATCTTTAGGTACCTACAAAGAAGGCTTTATTATGGACTATGGTATCTTAAGCAAGGAGATTTCACCTTGCAAGCCTACACTGATGTTGATTCGAGAGGTTGTACTAATGACTGGAAGAGAACTAGTGGTGGTGCATTCTTCTTAGGTAACCGATTGGTTTCATGACACAACAAGAAGCAAGATTCAATCTCCCTATCTACTACTGAAGCAGAATATATTGTTGCTGCTACATGCTTCTCTCAAGTGTTATGGATGAAGCAGACCCTCAAGGATATTCAGGTAGAAACATTTGACCCTATTTCTATTTGGTGTGATAATTTAAGTACAATCAACATATCAAAGAATCCAATTATGCACTCAGGGATAAAACATATTGCCATCAAATATCATTTTCTTTGGGAGAAGGTGGCAAAGCAGGAAGTTAAGGTAGAATATGTTCCTACAGGTGAAAAAGTGGCTAATATCTTCACAAAACCTCTATTGGTAAACACATTTGAGTATCTATGCCACAAGTTAGGTGTGGTTTCACCAACTTCATGCACTTAAATGTGTATGGAGATCTATGGTTCAGGGGGAGTTCACTACCATATCTTTTGATTCTTGGACCATTTGATGGACAAAGGGGGAGATTTGATCAAGGGGGAGATTGTATTGGTTGAATAAATGAAGAATATTATGGTCTTCTCTACCGGATAAAGAGAGAAAGTTATTTGTTTGTGCCCTTTGTCATTGTTGTCAAAGGGGGAGAAGGAACCGATATGATAGTGGACACTATGTGTGTTGACATCAATACTAAAGGGGGATATTGTTGGCATTGTATTTTCATTGATGTCAACTGGCATTGGAGTTGTTGTTGGCATGGTGTTCTCATGGGTGTTATCGGTATGCAGGCATGACTATTGTCAACCGATAAATAGGAATAGAGAGGTAATCAAGCAACCAGTACAAGCGATTGGAGAGGATCTTGGTGTTGCGGTTTAGAATATGTGCTCTTAACAATGGCATGCATCTGTGATTGAAACCACGTCAAGTTTGGTGAACCAAAGAGCTCAGTTATAATTGACTGATATGAACTTTGTGAAGAATATTAAATACTGATTCAGTATACATGAAGGTGTTGTATCAACCGACAAACATGTCCACCAGCAAGCAAGCAGGGGACAAGCTGAAAGTAGGTGTTGCATCAATCGGTAACCATGCAATAGGTAAGCAAGCAAGACTCCCACCAGATGAAGATTCTTTCACCAAATGAAGAGAAGGAATGATGGGCCACTGAAACAGAAAAGGAAGGGTAAGAATGATGGTATGATGAAAGAATAAGTATCTGGTAGAATACTAAGGGGGGTGTGAATCAGTATACTGAAAAACTGATACAAAGTTCCCAAACTCAAACTCAATCAATATTCATAAGAATACTTGACATCAACCAGTTTAACTATTATGACAACTTTAACAGTAAACAACTTCAATCTTGTGAATATCAACAATGCTTAATCATAACTCAACATATTCATCTCTTAATGCTTCTACTTAACATGCCTTATCAGAGATTGACCAAATCAACAAATAAGATTACAACCACAAAATCATTCACCACTTGACACAAATGTTTATACATGGAAAACCCAAATAGGTAAAAACCACGGTGAGATGAGACTCACAAGGATAGCTATTTGAACTCTTTCGAAGTTCACCCTGTTAGGAGCCAAAGCCTGTTAGAGCTTTACAATAAGTCTTGTTAAGAACTAATTCCGGTTAGGAATCACCCGGTTAAGGGATTTACAAATATGCCTTGTCAGAAGCACAATACCCTGTCAGGAGTAACCTCGCTGGAGGATTTAAGAATCCAAGCTAATGGACCACCTTGTTAGAGGATTTAATGAGTAACCAAGCTTGCTAAAGCTTACCCGGTTAAGGGATTTAACTTCTATTGTAATTGTTAGAAAATAATAGTTTAGTTGATCTATCTGAATAGCACTACTTTTTCTTGATCACATCCTTCTATAACCTCCAGTTTTCCTTCACTCAGAGTGCAGACCCATTCACCGGTTTGGCAACTACACACTCAATAAGTTTTCTACCAACCTTGCCAACAACCTTAACAAACAACTTCATTGACCTTAAATAGAAATCAATTAGGTCGGTAACATAGCAAAAATCTAATTCTCATCATTGAGATTACAAACAAGTTGGTACAATCTTGACCATTAGAAATTATGACAATCTCTTCACATTCTTCAAGACAATTTCAACCGCTCCATGATCACCACTCTATTGGATTTTGTAACTCATCATGCATTGTGCATTAGATGCAATCTACTTTGCTCCTTCCCTAGACAAGAACAAACACGCCAAAATGATTTGAATATCTCCTTAATCAAATGATTACACGTGTCTCCATCATTACCGCTTATCAGATAACAAACCATCAAACTTGGTCAGTTAGGGTTTAATAGATGATAGGGTTTATCGGTTACATTACATAAAAAGGTTTAACCCTTTACACCGGTTCAACTCTCAAACTTAACATACAGGTTTACAACATGTTCCACAAATCTCTTCTTATCGATTATTGGCCAATAGCAAAAACAACAATATAAGCAATAACATGAATACCATTTACCGGTTCAATTGATATCAATGACAACATATCATTAATGCAATCTTGATGCAAAATACCAACAAACTCGAAATGCCAACAATCTCCCCCTTTGGCATTGATGGCAATATAAATATCAATGCCTCTGATTGCTGCTGAGATTGGTGAATACGAATCCTAGTTTACATTACCAAATATTCACCTTGCTCTATCTATCTTCAACCTACCATTGGTTCACTTAATCAAACACATAATTCTTCTCCCCAATCACATAATTCTTCTCCCTCTTTGACAACAATGCCAAAGTGAAAGTAAAACATGTAATTCTTCTCTCACTGTGATATTGATGCTCCCCATGTGGAATACATCCACTCCTTCATCACTCCATATAAGATTCTACAAGTGGTTCAGGGACTGATGCAATCATCATCATGCTTAACTAACTTCATGAAGAGGGACAACCCCCAATTAACATATAAGATACTCGAAAGTGGTCTTAAGCAGAGGTTTGGTAAAGATATCTGCAAGTTGCTCCTTGGTAGAAATATGCTCCAAGATAACATCTTTACTTTGAACTTTTTCCCTTAAGAAATGATATTTCAATTCAATGTGCTTAGTCCTTGCATGTAAAACAAGATTTTTTGAAATGTTTATTGCACTTGTATTATCACACAAAATCTTTATAGGTTCTGAGATTTTTATCTTCAAACCTTCCAAAATGTGCCTCATCTACATAGCCTGTGTGCAATTCGTATAAGCTACTACATACTTAGCTTCAACAATAGATTGTGAAGTGCAACTCTGCTTTTTGCTACTCCAAGAGACTAGCCTTCCTCCTAAAAAGAATGCTCCACCGGTAGTACTTTTTCGGTCATCAATGTTTCCTACCCAGTCAACATCTGTGTATGCTTTCAGATCAAAATTTCCATCATATGGATACCATAACCCATAGTCAACAGTACCTTTCAGATATCTAAAAATTCTCTTAGTTGCCATCAGATGTGCCTCCTTTGGATTCTTCTGAAATCTAGCAACAATACCAACTGCATGGGCAACATCCAGTCGACTATGAACAACATAGTGTAGTTTGCCAATCATTGAACTGTATTCCTTTTCATCTATATGTAGACACCTAAAAATGGTCAATGCTTGCGGAGTCATACTTTAACATTTGCGCATTGCCTCATTTTAGGTTTTTGCATCGCATTAACATTTCTCCTATGTCACGCACTTGGTCTTTATCATTTGCAAGCATCAAGTCTTTCTTCTGCATTCTTCATTCGTCTCGCTCTCAAATTTGGTCTTGTTGACAACACTATCCAGTCATGATTTTGATCGATCTTATCTTATCGCATCAATGTGCGTGCTCATTTGTCATCGTTTTGGACATCGTCAATCCTAATTAGGGTTTTGTCCTCTATCAACCTTGTCATCATGCGATCAATTTGTCATCAATTCTTATCATTTTGCGATCGATTTGTCATCGATCGTTGTCATGTTCAATCTTGTCATCTTGCGATCGATTTGTCATCGATCGTGGTCATTTTCAACCTTGTCGTCTTGCAATCTATTTTGTCATTTTGCGATCTATTTGTCATCGATCGTTGTTTGTCTCAATTATGTCAATTTGGATCAATTAGTCATTGTTCCTCGTCAATTGGCGCATTTATCAATCAAATCATTTATCACATTGGTTCTTTGTTAATCCGAATCATGATCAACATCAATTATCTCTCATCAAGACCTAATTGTCGTTCTTGCATTGTTAATTCATCTTCTAGGGTTTCATGATTTAATCATTTAACCTTGTTTGTCATTTCTCCCTTTAGGATTAATAAATTATTTATTTATCCTAAGTCTTCTCATCGCAATTAAATGTTCATTTAATTGGCTAATTATTCCTCTTTTTGTGAATTAATTAATAAATGAGAAATTATTAATTAATTTACCTTTTTCCTAATTTTCATCAATTTCCTAATTTTCTAATTTTCCTAATTCCTAATTTCATTTCTCTCCTATTTTTCTCCTAACTTCATGGGAATGACATAGAAATTTGTCATAATTTGTCATAATTGACAATCAATCAATTCTTGACATAGAAATTTGTCATAAATTGTCATGAATTATCAATCAATCAAATTTTGCATAGAAGGTGCATAATTTGTCATAAATTGTCATAATTGACATTTTTGATTTGCAATTTCTATTTGAATTGAATCATGCTAATTTGATCATTTCTCCAATTTATCTATAAATTGGATGAATTTCTTCAATCTCAGATCCCTAATCAGATTATCTAATTTCTAATCACTTTGTCAAATCACGCTTCGAGTACTCTTGAGCAATCATCTTATTTACTTGCTTTCATATCATGATCATGCACTAGTAGGTGAGATCCACAACAAAACTATTTGGAGAAGAAAGAAGGACAATGGAACCGCATGAAGGAAGCATTAAGATCTACATCTAGTTTGCATAATCTTTAGTTTTGAATGTTTCATTTTCATGTCTCTATTGAGTGTGTTAGGATTGATCATGGCAATTTGCTTTTGTGATTGAGCTAATGGTTAATGTTTATATTGCTTTGATGATTTTCAATTTCCTAGCTACATTAATTTGTGAACACGACGTGAACACTAACCATCTAACCCCTTAACTGTGTTTTTGAGTGCTTTTGAGTTGATTTGCAGGTAAAAAAAAAACCAAAAACAGGGCAGTGCAGGGTTTTTTGGGGACTTCTGTGCCTGTGTAAGACAACTTGTGCCTATGTTAAGCATTCTGCGCTTGTGTTAAAGACATTCTGCACTTGTGTCATGAGTTCTGTGCCTGTGTCATGAGTTCTGTGCTTGTGTAAAGTCCAGAAACAGAGGTGAAAATGCAGTGTTTTACTTGAAAATTGTTTGTTTTTGCATTCTGTTTTCTGCTTTTTGGTTTTTGGTACTAATTCTCTGTGCAGAACCTTGGCATACGCATGACAAAGGCAATAAATGAAACTACTAACACATTTTTGTGCAGGTTCGATAGTCAAAGACTAAACATTTCAAACTTCTGACTTGGGTTTTGCTGGTTGCCTTGGACTACAACTAAACCTTGTGTTTGCAATTTTTTTTTTTAGGCACCTAGTGATTTCTAAATAGGATGGAATGAATCTATGCTTGATTTGATTGTTGAGTTTGACATTGGAGTAGGAGAGTATGCTCTCATCCTTCTTAGGGTGATCAGAAATCCAGATCTTCAATACCATGCTCATGTCTTTGATTGTGTGTCACCTTTAGAGGGCCTGCCTTCCCGACCATTTGCTTTTGCAAGCAAGTGATAATCGTGAGAAGGGAATGACCCAAAGTGAGTATGGCTAGAATACCTTGGCATTCTAACTCACTATAAAAAAATACCTGATGAGCGAAAGCTTTGAAGGAAGGGTTACGTGGGAATTGCAGTTACTTGGGAAGTGATGACCCTTGAACTCTTTCTCATATCAACATCTAAGTAGGACCTCACGGTCTAAATCATGCTTGCGCAACTACATTTGTTTGGTATCTTGATGGGCTTAATGTCTCAATCACGCTTGCATGACATCAAGGAGTAACACTTAACAGAAATCCTTACTAAACACCTTGTTTTTAGAGGCCAAAAACCCTTCTAGTTGTTTGAGAAGGACAAGTTCGGATACTTGGAAGAGATACTAAGTTCGCCATGGGGAGATTTCCATGGGGACTGATGCTTGGCTGCCCTGAGAAGTGAGTGCCATGGAGGGGAGCCCGTGGGGTCAAGCATCTATGTATTCTCCTTGAATCCCATAACAAGTCTACCTCTCAAGTACCTAATGTCCTTGCCTACCATAAGAAATGTGGGAATGAGCATGATTGTCTTGAGTCTATGTTAAAATATCTTGTCTTCTTTGCTTGTCAAAAGTTGAATTGCATATCATTTCAAAAACAAGGCAAATTGATTCAAAACAAGGTTAAACACAAGAACATTTCGTCCAACAAACTTCAAAACATCTTCAAACATGGTTGTCAAATATTTTTCAAAATCTTGTCTCAACATTCATGTCACTTAGATTTAGGTTCATCCTAGGTTTGCATGTTGCAAAGTCATTTGTCAAGTACCAAGGTTAGGTTTTCACCTAAGTCATACTCCTTTTGCATATTAATAAGGGTCATCCATTTGCATATGTCCTCTTGCATTAGAGTAATACCATTGTCATTCATTCATATTTGCATACCCTAGGTCTCTTCATTAAGCTTAGGTCATTATCATATCATATTAAGGTCATTTTCATAGTAATTGTCCCTTTGCATATAGTCTCAAAACTAGGTTTTGTCATACTTGAGTAATCCAAATCTTTGTTAAACCCTGAGTCATTGTTAAGAAGTCTAGACCTTATCAAACCTTTTCTCTTTTTGTCATTATTGTCATTTGGTCAAACCTAGCTTAGTATCCAAGCATATAGGGGAGACTTTGTCATTTGTCCTTTTGTCACTTGGTCCTTTTGTCCTTTGAGGTCTAGACATCATTTCGATTTCCTAAGGGTCTCTTTCTTAGATTTGCATTCTAAAAAGTTTTTCAAAATCTTGAAAAACAACCAAAAACATAGGTTGCATTCTTGCCATAGATTGCATCTTCATTTATTTAGTTTGCATTTAGTTGCATATCATACATTATCCTTGAAAAATTCCAAAAATATTGCATTTGCATAGTGACATGTCTATTGAAACAAGGTTCCAAGCACCAATGATGCAACAAAGTTTGACATATCAACCAACAATGCAATCGAATTTTAATCCAAGACAATCACAATTATATTGAACCCAACAACAAGGCAATATCGATCAAACTCTTTATGATGAAACAAGTCTCCAAATACAAAAACTAGAGGAGAAACTAGCTCAAGAAGAAGAGATATTGGAACAAAGAGTGAAAAACATTGAGAAGAATAGATCACAAATGTCCAAAGTGTTTCGAAAATTTCTAGGTCAAAATCCAAAGATTGAGCCAATTGATGTAAGATCTCTTCTTGAACGTTCAGACATACCAACTCTCCTCTCCCAAATAGAGATGAGGAAACAATTTCAAGAAAAGAGACAACACCAATTTCAACATTATGTGCCTCCACAAAAAGAACAAGAAGGTGTTTACTATCAATTAGATTTTCAACCAATACAACCAATTGTTCAACATATACAACCAATACAACCAATGGTCCAATTTCAACAATATGTCCAACCAACTATACAATGTCCATAAATGATTCAACCAATGGTGGAATATCAATGTCAACAACCACAACCAAACATTCAAAAACAAAGGTTGCAGCACACACCAACCCAAGTTTCAAACATGTCAGAACAATTGAACCAAGTCCAATATCAAAACATGACATTAAACCAAAAACAAGTTCAAATTCCAGATACAACTATGTCAAAACCTCGAAAGAAAGGTGGCTTTATTGCAATGATCTTAAGGAAATTACCAAGTGAGTTCTTTGAGGAAGATCAAAACAATACAATTATGTCTAGCAATGCCTCATCCCCCCACAAACAAATTGACTCTCCAGTGGCATCTATCCCTACACCTCTAGAAGTTTCACAAGAACCTTCCATATTGTCCTCATCAAATAATACACCCAAGGATGCAATTATCCAAGAGCTATCCATTATTGATTGCCAAGATAATCCAATTCATGATGCCCATCCTTGTCATGTTTCAGAAATACAAGACCCAATGCCACCATGCACTTTATTGCCATTACCTGTTTTAGAGGACCCCATTCAAAGTCCCTCTTCCTCATGTTCAAGCATTGATTCCTTGCCAGAATCCATCACAAATGTTCAAAGTGCATTTCTTTCATGCCAAAACATTGATTCCTTGTCAGAATCCTCCATGCATATCCAAAGTCCAACCCCATGTCAAGAGGATAATTTAGAGCACGAAGAAATGAGTCCTAAAGAAAATCAAGATCAAGATCCCGAAACCTTATCATCCCATCCAATTGTTGACCAGGACCCCATGTTCCCAGACACTCATGATGATTCCATTATTCCTATCCATTCTATCCAAGAACACAATATCCTTTCAAATACCATTGACATTCCACTTCCTAAGCAAGATCAAGATATCCCAGTCCATCCAATCCCAAACGATCCCATTCCATTTCATGAAAAAAATGTCCTTTCAAATCCCATTGGCATTCCACTTCCTGAGAAAGATCAAGATATCCCTTCCATCTTTTCGGATGATCCCATTGAAAGTCAAGAGCAAAGCACCTTTAAAGAGGATTCCAATGATCTTCCTCCTTGTCAAGATCAAATTATTCCTTTAAATCCTCCACAAGATCCTTTTGTTCCTCCATCTCCTTGTCCTAATGCTCCATATACACTCCAAGATCGCATTTCTTTTGAGGATCCCATTATTTCTCCCATTCCATCTCTTGAAGAGCCTGTCATTGAACCATGTCCACTACACAATCCTAGTCCCCCTCATGATCCTAATCCCCCTCATGATTCTAACGTGTCAGTGCAAGATGTTCATGAACCCTCGACATGCATAATGGGTTCTTCCACTTTGGTGCAATCCGATCCACTTCAAGATCTCATTATTTCTCTCATATCATATCCACCTCATAATGGACTCGCGTCTTCTTCCCAAAGAAAAGAGTCTCCTACAAGTCAAGATATTCATAAAGGCAAAGGGGTAGACCTTCATGAGCAAGAACCCCTCCATATCGAAGAATATACTAATGGTCATGGCTACAGAGCTCACACTCAAGGTGTTGGTATCCCTTCAAAGTCAAAATCCAAATGTCCACTTTCCCCATCATCACTTCCATCCATTCTAGGTCCCTATATCCCTCCATCTCCTATGCAACATCAGCAAAGGCAAACATCTTGGAGAACCTTCCATCCATCCCACAGGCCTCCATATCATTCCCATCCACACCGACATTCATTCCCTCTTCCAAGCAATTTGGATGCCAAGTATAAGCATCATAAGTCTAGCAATCCATATGTATTCAAGGATCAACATGTCCAATATAATCGACGTGTCAAAATAAAGAACAATATGATCTATAAAGAAAAAAATATATCCAAAAGGCCACAAAGGCCCACTGAGAAAAATAAAGCAAAGTCAAAATATATATGGGTTCCTAAATCCCTTGTGCAAGCAATGCACTCCAAGGAACCACAAAAGCATGAAAAATCAAAAACCATGTGGATCCCTAAGCGGCTCCTTGAAGCACAAAAGCCTAAAGAAACATCCAACTTGGCATCCAAAGTTGCTATTGCTCCATCCAACCCTCTCAAATTTGTTCCTCCATCACCTTCTTTATCCATTTTGAGCCCTTATGTCCCAAAATCTATAGCCTTTCCTCCATCCAAATCTCACAATCTGAAACCCACTCTTCCTCCATCAGTCCATCACCCCTCAAGGTGTGTGCCAATGTCGATCTTTTCTTCATTTCCATCCACTCAAGCCCAATTCTTCCAATACCCTATCCATTATCCAATTCATATTTTCCATCCTTCCATCCCTCTGGTCCAATCCTCTGCATAAATCCTTGCCTTAGTTTCATCTTATTTTCCATGTCCTTATCCTACCGTCTTTGAGCATGCTTTTAAAGGTCATGGTCCATTTTTTTCAAGGCTACTATCCAAACAAAAATATGTTTGAGTCCTTCTTCCATCCCCTATCATGTGTCCATCTTCTATTGAAAATGTCAAAAATCAAAAAAAAAAAAAAAAAGGTGAAAAAGAAAAAAAAAGTAAAGCAAAAATAATTCATCCACCGATGAAAACCTGGCAAACAGGCGCCTTGGGCAAGTACCATGATGAAAACCTGGCAAACTAGCATCATGCATAATCTATGAACTTCTTTCACACCACACTTGGGGGCAGGTTTCCTCCTTCATATCCTATTGCCCTTCATTATCCTATCAAACCCCTGTCATTACCCTTCATATCCTATTGTCTAGTTTCCCTTTCCACCTTTGATCTTGACAAGGCTAAGGATCTTCATGAGCATCATGCATCTTGTTTGCAGCTTTTAGTCCATCATAGCTTTTGGTCTTTATCCATTTGCTTATTATAACCTTTCATCCGTATTCCTTAGCTTATTGCAACTTTCTGCCACTATCCCTTAGCCAATCCCGACCTTCAGTCCATGTCCCTTATCCATTCTTGGTCTTGCTTATCCTATCCATATCTTATCACTATCCATACACTCTTTTTCATTCCTTGATCTTGATCTGACATAAGGACGCAAAATTTAAACATGGTTTCAAAAACCTCTTGACATGTCCCTCATGTCATGTTCTTGCTTTACATTGTCATATCCAGTCTCTTGTCCCATCACGCAATAGCCCTTGAAAATTGCATCCGCATTGTCTCCATAATAAAAGGCCTTTGTCTTCCCTCTATCCACCATCATTTCAGCAAGCCTATTTATTCACCTGTCATATTCCTTTCCTTGCTAGACACTAGGGGCAAAAATCATAAAAAATCAAATAATGTCCCGAAATAATTCAAAAAAATTGAATAATGTCCTGAAATAATTCAAAAAAAAAATGAAAAATGTCCTGAAATAATTCAAAAAAAATTGAAAAATGTCCCGAAATAATTCAAAAAAATTGAATAATGTCCTGAAATAATTCAAAAAAAAAAGAAAAATGTCCTGAAATAATTCAAAAAAAATTGAAAAATCTCCTGAAATAAATCCCTAAAAAAGTCATATAAAGTCCTGAAAAAATGAACACAAAAACATTTCAAAACATTAAAATCCAAAAAACAAGCATTTTTTCAATAAAGGATCCCTTTTTGTGCATAAGACAAATCACTGAGCATCCCTCCAATGACACGCAATCACACATTGTGCTTTAATGAAATCATGCGTTAACAGATGAACTTTTCAATCAAACCAGACATTCAAACTGATCCGAATTGTCATATCAATCAACCTCAAAATCATTTGTCCTTGGCACACTATCATGGGTCTTAGATAGGGTGTTGTATACTCGAAACCAGACTATGTCTTGTCTTAGACGGGGTATCACATGTCCTTAAACCAGACAGCATGATCGTCCTATCAACACTTTCAACTTTTGACAATGAAGATCAAGATGTTTGTTTGACTTGTTGGAATTTGTGCATCTTATCTTTTTATTGATTTATCTTCAATCATGTTCCTATGTTGCTCGATGATGTCACTGAGTGATTTAGAGTGACCAGGATGGTTCATGGTTCCTTTCTTTTTTGTTGTTTATCTGCAATGTGTCTGTCTTTTGCAAAAAGGGTTGCATTTCAGCTCTGGCCTTCAATGCCATGATGCTACGCATCCATTTTGCTACATTAAAATAAAGGTTCTCACCTACAAAGTGCATTACTGAAAGCAAGTTTTTCTTCGTCTCTAACTGTCCTTTGTCTCATTTCTTCTTACTAACATTTCTTCCATCAGTTCGGTCTAGTGCTCCGATTTCCCCAAACACATATACTGCATCCTGCATCCATTTGGTTAGTACATTTGCATTACATTAAGCATCATATCAAGTCTCTTATCCATTTCATATTATAAATGCATCGCAAACACATAAAAAAATACATCCATACATGTTCCACAATGGTACATCAATAGTGCATACCTCATCCATACATGGAAAATAACATATGTCATAACACATTTCATCTCATCATATCGATGCATATCATATATCATCATAATATCGGAGTACAAAATTGGACTGTCTATCCTAAGTATGGCCCGCAGGCTGACTACAAAATGTCAAACTACATAAATGTCCACTGTCTGTCATAAGGAGCACGTGCCTCTGTCACTGGGTGCTCCCTCTGTCCTCCTCATCCTTGCAATGTCTTGTGGATGATGTCCCTCCTGGTCCTGGCTGTGGTGGTCTCATAGGTCCACTCACTCCCATGCTGCTCAATGACCTCCGAGAGCGTGCCCTGCTCTCTGTCATCGATCATGCTCGATATGAAGCTACTCTCTGCTATGGTGGAAAGACACCCTCATATAGTGTCCTCCAATGGCGTATCTCCTCTCCGGTCTCTACTAGCATCTGTGCCATCTCCTGTGCACTGGCATCCCAAATCAACCCAATATACTCAGTGACTCTTTGTTCCTCTCGCTGTGCCTGAGCATCGCTGCATCTTGAGCCGCTGTGAGTCTGGCTATCTCCGCTCTGAACTGATCCTGTTGTCTCTCTAATGTCACAATGTGATCCTGCTGGCTCGCTATGATAGCCCTGCACATCTTCATCTCCTCTGTCCTAGTTGTCTCTGGCTCTATGGGTATATCCTGCAATGCCTTCTGCTCGTCATCCCCATCCTCATCTCTGTCATCATCACCCCCATCCTCATCTCCATCCTCATCATCCCCATCATCCTCATCTCCATCCTCATCATCCCCCTCATCCTCATCCCCACCCTCATTCTCCTCGTCCTCATCATCTCCTGTGAGTGGGAAGTCCTCCTGTCGCCTCGGTACTGGAATATCTGGATCTGTCAATGGCACTGGCCGTAGTCGTGCAAACCATCTCTCATACTCATCTGTCATCCCGACGTCCTCCACATCTAATCTCCAATCCCACGGTCTCTGCTGTAGCTGTGAGAAGTCAACATATGCTATGTGTGGCTGAATCATACTCCCCCACTGTCTCGTCTCTCTGTGAGATCGGGCAAAGTGTGCAGTCCTCCTAGGTACATCCTGCCTCTCTCCAAACTATCGTCTGACTCTCTCTGGCAGGTACATCTCAATTACTCTCTGGCGGTTCACTGGTCGCCCAATCAGGTACCTCTCCTGTCTGCAATACGGTAGCTCATCACTATCATCTGACCATCCCGGACAATCACGATATGGCCTCCATATGAACTCTCTCAGTCGGTCTAGCTCATGTCGCCAATATAGTATGTATCCAAAAGGACCCTGTCTTAGTGCTCCCCCATAGCAGTACACATATGGTTGATGTGGTACTACCTATCTATCTGTAATCGGTCGACATATGGCTATGTGCTCAAATGCCCATACCTGTAGCAATGTGACTCCACAGCTCAAAGTTTGAACTCCCTGATACGCTATCTGATGCAGCTGAAAATATAGCATAGCCAGTACACATGGTCCCCATGCATACACCGTCCCCTTTGTCGCCATCCGCTCCAGTACTCTTCCCCATCCAATAGGGAATCCATGTCCTCGTCTGTCTCCTGCTAGAAGACATGCTATCACCACTGCTATCACCACATATCGTCGATCATACCCTGATGCCATAGTCTCCTAGCCAATCTCCCTCTCTACGAGATCCAGATCATCTGCGTCACACTCAAATAATCTGCACAATGCGTCTCTCCCTATCACTGGGTCATACTCTATCATCTCTCCATGAATTAGAATGCGGAGGATACGCCATACATCCTCTAGTGTCACAGATGCCTCCCTAGTCACCAGATGGAAGGAGGAGGTCTCCGAATGCCATTGCTCTGCCAATGCGGTAAGCAGTCTTGTGTTTGCCCTAATCTTGGGCATGAATGTGATATAGTATATCCCCAGTCCTACTAATGTATCTCTGTCTGTGCTCCTGAGTCTATGTCGTAGCATGAAGCAATCAGGTCAGTTCTCCAGTGTGATCAATGGATACTGTCGCCTCTGCATCACAATTGGGGCACATTTTGTCAGTTTTAGGGTTTGCTCCTACGGGCTGCATTTTCTCATTTTCATGTCCAAATCAGGGTGTTTTTCATCTAATATGACCTATCCTACCCTTATCCCCCCTTTCTGGATCATTTGCATGTCGTTTTGGACCAAAATTGAGTTCCCAATACACAACTGCACCTGTGTCAAGGAACCTGCGCCTGTGTCATGTAACCTGCGCCTGTGTACCCTACACAAGCGCAAAAGACCTCACACAAGCGTAGGATTCGCCCTACACAAGCGCAGAAGTCAGTTTCTGCACTCCCTGTGGGCCCCGCAATGTCTCGCAAGCAATCAAACTTCATGAAATTGAAAATATGGGTTTTTGAGATACATACCGCTGCTCCTGCGTCGTCCGGTTGTCTGAATGTGTGTACATGTTCTTCAAGGTGATCTGCCATTGGAATGTTCGCCATCTATCTGCAAGTGTCCTTGTCCAAAGCAACAAATTCTCCTCTTTGGCTAGTGCAAATGAGCTCTTTTCACTTTCTTGGTCCCATTTATAGATCTTTGTCAGTGCATAGATGGACGTGCACCCTCTCCATCTTATGTTGGTCACGGTCTTTTGTGTCGTTAATTGCTTTTCCTTCATGCATCTGGTATCCGATTGTCAGTCTGTTCGATCCTATCATTTTTATCGATCAATTGGCCTCTTTTTTTGCATGTTTCCGGCCAATTCCTCAAGGGGGCATGCATATGTCATTGTTATTGTCTGGGGCATTTTCATTATTGTTCTTTGAAACAACACTTAAAATCGCATTGTCTCAAAGAGGGGCAAAATGTAGACACCTAAAAATGGTCAACGCTTGCGGAGTCATACTTTAACATTTGCGCATTGCCTCATTTTAGGTTTTTGCATCGCATTAACGTTTCTCCTATGTCACGCACTTGGTCTTTATCATTTGCAAGCATCGAGTCTTTCTTCTACATTCTTCATTCGTCTCGCTCTCAAATTTGGTCTTGTCGACAACACTATCTAGTCATGATTATGATCGATCTTATCCTATCGCATCAATGTGCGTGCTCATTTGTCATCATTTTGGACATCGTCAATTCTAATTAGGGTTTTGTCCTCTATCAACCTTGTCATCATGCGATCAATTTGTCATCAATTCTTATCATTTTGCGATCGATTTTTCATCGATCGTTGTCATGTTCAATCTTGTCATCTTGCGATCGATTTGTCATCGATCGTGGTCATTTTCAACCTTGTCGTCTTGCAATCTATTTTGTCATCGATCCTTGTCCTCTTGACAATTTTGTCATTTTGCGATCGATATGTCATCGATAATTGTTTGTCTCAATTATGTCAATTTGGATCAATTAGTCATTGTTCCTCGTCAATTGGCGCATTTATCAATCAAATCATTTATCACATTGGTTCTTTGTTAATCTGAATCATGATCAACATCAATTATCTCTCATCAAGACCTAATTGTTGTTCTTGCATTATTAATTCATCTTCTAGGGTTTCGTGATTTAATCATTTAACCTTGTTTGTCATTTCTCCCTTTAGGATTAATAAATTATTTATTTATCCTAAGTCTTCTCATCACAATTAAATGTTCATTTAATTGGCTAATTATTCCTCTTTTTGTGAATTAATTAATAAATGAGAAATTATTAATTAATTTACCTTTTTCCTAATTTTCATCAATTTCCTAATTTTCTAATTTTCCTAATTCCTAATTTCATTTCTCTCCTATTTTTCTCCTAACTTCATGGGAATGACATAGAAATTTGTCATAACTTGTCATAATTGACAATCAATCAATTCTTGACATAGAAATTTGTCATAAATTGTCATGAATTATCAATCAATCAAATTTTGCATAGAAGGTGCATAATTTGTCATAAATTGTCATAATTGACATTTTTGATTTGCAATTTCTATTTGAATTGAATCATGCTAATTTGATCATTTCTCCAATTTATCTATAAATTGGATGAATTCCTTCAATCTCAGATCCCTAATCAGATTATCGAATTTCTAATCACTTTGTCAAATCACGCTTCGAGTACTCTTGAGCAATCATCTTATTTACTTGCTTTCATATCATGATCATGCACTAGTAGGTGAGATCCACAACAAAACTATTTGGAGAAGAAAGAAGGACAATGGAGCCGCATGAAGGAAGCATTTAGATCTACATCTGGTTTGCATAATCTTTAGTTTTGAATGTTTCATTTTCATGTCTCTATTGAGTGTGTTAGGATTGATCATGGCAATTTGCTTTTGTGATTGAGCTAATGGTTAATGTTTATATTGCTTTGATGATTTCCAATTTCCTAGCTACACTATAGACTTAGATGCATCTTCCTTAGACAATTTACAACCTATAACCATTGGGGTTCCAACTGGTTTATAGTCACTCATAGCAAAAGTCTTCAAAACCTGTTTCACATACTTGGATTGAGTAATGAAAATACCATTCTTTATATGTTGTATCTGTAAGCCTATGAATTTTTTTATTTCCCCTACCAATGACATCTCAAATTCATTTTTCATTACATCTGCAAAACAATTACTCATGTCATCATTACCTCCAAATATAATGTCATCTATAAATACTTCACTGATCAGTATTTCATCTCTTCAGACTTGAGATAAATGTTGTTGTCGTTATTGGTTCTAGTAAAGCCTATCTTCATCAAATGAGTATGAAGTCATTCACACCATGCTTTAGGTGCTTGCTTTAATCCATACAAGGCTTTATGCAATTTGCATACCATGTCTTCCTTATCTGTCAATGCATAACCATCAGGCTGCTCTATATAGACCTCTTTTTCTAGTATCCCATTCAAGAATGCAAACTTAACATCCATCTGGTATACCTTGAACTTTTTATGAGTTGCAAATGCAAGCAATGTTCTGACACCTTCCAGTCTTGCTACTGGTGCAAAAGTTTCTCCATAGTCTTCTCCTTCTTCTTGTGCATAAACCTTTGCATACTAATATTGCCTTATTCCTAACTACAACACCATCTTCATTTAACTTGTTTCTGAACACCCATTTAGTACCTATAACATTCTTGTTTACCGGTTGGGGTACCAGGGTCCAAGTGTTGTTTTTCTCAATTTGATCTAACTCTTCCTCCATAGCTTTCACCCAATGATCACCACCAAATGCCTCTTTAACACTTCTAGGATCAAAGGTGGATATCATGCAAGAGTTCTCTCTTATTCTCCTTCTAGTTAGTACTCCAACATCCTTATCCCCAATTATCTATTCGGGACTGTTATTCAGTCTCACATACCTAAGAATAACATGATCATTCTCTTCAGGTTCAGCTTCATCATTGTCATCTTCCTCCAAATTTATTTGTTCTAGTTGAACAAGTTCATCAGGATTTGCTTTACCGGTTTCCGGTTTAACAGTTTCAGGTTCCAAAAGCAAAATGCAAGGAGCTTCATCCTTCTTCTCAGAACTGGTTCCTTCTGCAATTTTAGGACATTCATCTACACAAACATAAGCACTTTCAACATTTTTTTATGTCCGGTTATTGAAGCATTTATAGGCCTTACTCTTGGTAGAATAGCCAAGAAATATGCCTTCATCACTCTTAGCTTCAAATTTGTTTATGTAATCACCTCTTTTAATAAAACATTTGCTACCAAATATTTTTAAATAGCTAACATTAGGTGATCTCCCATACCAGTACTCATATGGGGTCTTGTCCTTACCTCTTTTTACCAGAACTCAGTTCATTGTGTACACAGTTGTACTTATAACTTCTTTTCAAAATGTTTTTGATACACCACCTTGTATCAACATGTTGTTATTTTGGATATGTTGATATGGTTTTGTCATTTATGTCAACACTTGTCAACACTTATCAGCACTTGGAGATTCTTGTTTATGTTCACCGACATGATCAGTGACTTATACACAATCACCGGTATCTGGTTCACCAGTAGGTTACATTGTTCACCAGCACTTGGAATGACTTGGAGATTACTTGGTTATGTCGAAGAGATTGTTTGAACACTTGGTTTTGGTGATTTGTTCATTGGTTTATTCGGGTTTGCATATTTGCTGTTATTGGTAAATAGGTCCAGGTTATGCACCGGCAAGCATATCTATTCTAGATCAACACGACATGTAATGAAGATGATTTGTTATTATTGTAAATGCATTGAGCCGACATGATGCATTAGATATTGATTCATTTGTAATTGATTTTATTATAATATCTTAGTAAGCTGACCTACTCATTTGGTCTTAGGTTTTGATATATATGTAAGATCTCATTTATGAGATTGTGTAGTAGAGTGTAGAAAAGGATTGTAATAAGGTATATGCGAATATAAATAGATCTATACGCGCTGACATCATTCAAGATTGAAGGAAGGTTTGAAGAAGGCAAATCAGAGCTTAACCGATATTGAATCCAGCATATGTAGATACTATTCTGAACAATACATTATCATTGGATTTAGCCATCCAATTGTAGTTAGTGTGACTCTCATTTTGTGATTGAGCAGTGAGCTCTAGGCAGTTGACCTTTCTACATGTATAGACTCCATATTGTACACACATACTATCTGCAGTAGTATCATCTGATTGTGGGTAAGGCTTCCCACTGTGGTTTCCCCTTACAAGGTTTCCACATACAAATAAATGTGCTATGTGTTGTGTATGTTATTTGTCTTTTTGTTTCATGCATTAAACTTTACCGGTACTACAATTAACTGTTAAACTGTCTACCGGCATTAAAGTTTGGTTTACCGATATTAAGCATTAAGTTTGGTTAAGTTAGTTTTGGTTTGTATTTATTGGAAAACTGATTCACCCCCCCTCTCAGTTGCCTCTGGGACTTAACACAACATAGTCCTAGTAGCTTCAACCATTGACCGGTTGTTTCTTTCTGCTATACCATTCTTTTGTGGTGTCCTTGGTGCAGAAAGCTGCCGCTTGATACCATTATCATTACAATATTTAGTGAACTCTGTAGAAGTGAATTCACCGCCTTGATCTATTCTTAGACATTTTATCTTTTTTTCACTCTCTTTCTCAGCTAAGGCTTTAAATACCTTGAATTTACCAAAAGCTTCATTTTTATCCTTCAAGAATGTGACCCACATCATCCTTGAACAATCATCAATGAAGATCATGAAGTATCTGTCACCTTGAATGCTTCTTGTTCTTATTGGTCCACATAGATTTGTATGAACCAAATCTAACAAGTGCTTTGTTGAGAAGGACTTGCTCTTAAAAGTTGAAGAAGTCATCTTTCCTAGTTGACATTCTTTACAAAGAGCATCAACCAGTTTGTCTAGCTGAGGCAGACCTCTTACTGTCTTAGACTGGCTTACTTTAATAATATTGTCAAAATTAATATGACAAAATCTCTTATGCCAGAGCCAACTATCATCCACTTTCACAATCAAACAGTTGCTAATTTTAGGATTGAGATGAAATAGATTACCTCTGGTCTGTTTAACGGTTGCAATCAATTCTCCTTTGTTGTCAAAGATTTTGCATACACCATTTCTGAATTCCAGTGGGTATCCTCTATCATTAAGTTGTGACACACTAAGAAGATTGTGCTTTAGGCCTTCAACCCAATAGACATCGTCAACACTGCTTTTCCCATTAAGAGAAATAACTCCCTTACCTTTAACCATATAGGGTGAGTCATTGCCAAATCTGACAACACCGCCATCAAATTACTTCAGGGAAAGAAATTTACTCCTATCATCGGTCATGTGATGTGAACAACCACTATTAATGATCCAATCATCAGAGTTATCCATTTTGGATACTAGTGCCTTCTAATCTAATATTTCTTCCTTAGTTGCGACAAACACAATACCTTCACTAGCATCATCATTTGATTCTTCATCATTAACACCACTACCAATAGCTACAAGATAATCTCTCTTGCCTTTACCCTTGTATTTCTTAAATTTGTCTCTCTTGTATTCACTTTCACCATTAGGGCAATTTGTTGCTATATGACCAATCTTGTTGCATGCAAAACATTTTAAAGGTAGCTTACCTCTATATTTACCAGTGCCTCTAGGCAGTCGTTTTGCCAACAATGCTTCAAGTTATACTAAGTTGTCTTCATCTTCAGCATCTCTGCTTGGTCTAGTTTCATAGTTATGGTCGGTATCTCTACTTCTTCTCACAGATGGGTTAGAGACATAAGCTCTAAATGTAGATTCTGATTTCTATAGTTCAAAAGCAGTAAGTTTGCCAATAATAGAGTCAAGAGTTACCTTTGTCTTATCAATGGATTTTAGCTCCTAAATAGCTGCAACTCGAATAGCATAGACCAGTAGCAGGGTTCTCAGTACCTTACTGATTACTATGGCATCTTCCACTTTCCCTCCTGCACTCTTTATCTCACTAACTATCTCTTTAATCCTTTGACCATACTACTGGATATTCTCGCCTTCAAACATTCTCATGTCATCAAACCTGCCTCTTAGATTCTCCTCTTTGATAATCTTAACATGTTTATCACCATTATAAATCTCTTCTAGTTTCTTCCATACTTCATATGCAGTTTCAAGACCATGAACATCTACATATTCAACGTCGGACTTGGAACTGATAATAGCTTCTAGTGCCTAGTGATTTTCTTGTTGTTCTTTCTTCTGATCATCAGTCAAAGGTCCAGTAGGTGTAGTATACTTATTTTCTATATGCTCCCAGTACTAACTAACAAGACTCTTAATATAAATCTTCATTCTGTCACTCCATATTCTATAGTTATCTTTGTTGAACTTCAGACCTTCTTTCTTCATCATGATATACAAGATATTTTCCTCAAGTTGTTAGGCTTTTAGATTAAGAGGACCTGAGACACTTTGATACCAATTGATGGTATGATGTAAAAATAAGTATCCGATAGAATACTGAGAGGAGGGGGGGTGAATCAGTATACTTAAAAACTGATACAAAGTTCCCAAACTCAAACTCAGTCAAACAAAGTAATCATATTTTAGTCAAGATCAATATTCATAAGAATACTTGACATTAACCGGTTTAACTGTTATGACAACTTTAACAACAAATAACTTCAATCTTGTGAATATCAACAATGCTTAATCATAGCTCAACATATTCATCTCTTAATGCTTCTACTTAACATTCCTTATGAGAGATTAACCAAATCAGCAAATAAGATCACAAGCACAAAAGAATTCACCACTCGACACAAATGTTTATACATGGAAAACCCTAATAGGTAAAAATTACTGTGAGATGAGAGTCACAAGGATAGTGATAGGGAGGCTACCTAGTTTGCCATCAATTAGATTTCTTGATGGTTTGATTCTATCCCTTCTCAGGTTCTAACTCTTCCCCTCTAGACTTCTAAGTGCTTCCATACCAGCATTTGCTTACCACACTCGATACAAGCTCACAAAGAACTTGTTCTCCATGCTCCTAGATTCTGTCACTATGAGTTGCAGAGGTGTAGGACTACCCTTGCTTACTCACAGTCTATAAAGTCATCACCCTATCTGATTTTGCAATCAGACTTCTACACCAGTCCTCCCCTGCACTTACTCCTTTATGGTCACTGAAACCTAGCCGAACTTCTTCCAAGCTCGCCTAGGCTTAGTATGCAAAAATGGTGATTGCCATTTCCTGGTTTCCTCCTACTGCTACTCTACTCTTACTGTACATTTTTCAGCTCTTCCTAAAGAACTCCAATGGCCATGTGGATCCCATGGTGGAGGTTCAAGACAAAGCCATATTTACACTGTGAATTCAAAACAAAGAAATAAACAACAAAAAGGAAACTTTAATTATAGAATTGTAATGAAAAACTTAACAAAACAAGACAGTACAACACTCAGCAATAGAAAACCAGAAAATAGACTTGTATGTATTTCTCTTGTGTTTTTTTGTAATATCCAACCAATCCAATGCCTTACAATTAGACTTTTATAGCTCATCCATCCATCGTGGAACATAGACGATTACAAACTGGAGAAAATGGTTTCATAACGGGTCATCGACGTAGCCTTAGAACCTGGCTTCCGATGCCCGTTGGTGACTTGCAAAGTTTGCACCTTTCCATCAGGTGATCGGGGTAACCAAAACACACCTTCATCGATGACCGATAACCATGTCCACCATTCACATTTTTCCATCGAGAATTTTCATCGGGTCATTACAAAGACAACCAAAATAGCTATCCCGATCGTTTGATCTTTCTTGATCTGTCTTTTTGCACTCTACCACATGGCACCCCCTGATTGGCTCTGGGGTCCTTGTCCTGTCACCTTAGCACGACCTCACTAATCGCCCAGAATGAATCTCTTCTTTGTCGTTGGGTCACGATGGATATTCTAACGAGCAGATTTCCATCGTGACCTAGTGACCACCATTGGATCAACCTTGATCTGCTCAACCGTTATCTCCCTCGAGCTACTCTCTTACTGAGCCCCACCTTGGTCGCCAAGTCATGGAGGATAATCTTCATGCATCTTCCCATCATGGTATAGCGATGGCCGTAGGATCATCCATGATCATCGTCTGAATATAGGTCAAGTTAATCATCGGGGTAACTTGAAACCGCTCCTTCCAATACCCAATACAACCACTCCAAACTTTGGCGAACTCATCAGGTTAAGACTTGCCGATCGGGGTAGGTCTTGCCGATAAGAGAAAATTTAAAAACTGCAACTAAACAACCATACAAATGGATTAGAGCTAGTCCTTATGTATTTACATGACCACTGGAAGGTCTCACAAGCCAAAATTGGTTAAGGGCATTTCAACCCTTAGGTACTCCTGCACCATACTCCCCCCAAAACAAAGAAGTCAAGTGACTGCACATGACAACAAGGAAAGATCAATTCCTGACTTAACAAAATCTGATTCAGGGACCCAGGTCGCTTCAGAATTAGGTTTATGCATCCACTTAACTAAATGTTCCATTTAGACCCGTTGTCTAGTCTTCTTGAGAATGCGAGAATCCAACACTTTCTCAGCCTGAGGCATGGAAGGAGAAAGTAATGGCAGGTTGGCAAGTGTCTGTTGAACATTTGAAACTTGCGCATCCTCCTTGGGAATTTGTCCCCTGTAGACAACCAAATTTGCGACATTGAAAATGGGAGACAAAGCAATATCAGATGGAAAATCAATCTTATAGGCATTGGAGCCATACTTGGCTTAAAATTTACATGGGCCTATTCTCCTCATTTCTAGCTTGCTAGGAACCCCATTATGAAGTCGAGCCTTGTTCAAATGTACCATCACCAAATCTCCAACTAAAAATTGCACATGTCTCCAGGTGGTATCAACTTAGGCTTTAACTTTTTGTGAAGAATCTTGGAGAGCTCGCCTGACTTGGTCTTGAACCTCCTTCATAGATTGAGCAACATCACCAGCTTGACCACTTCTCTGTGATAGATTACCAAGATCTCGTAATCCCATAACACCTTGTGGGTGCATACCATACACTATCTCAAAAGGGCTCTTCCCAGTAGACCAGTTGATATTATCATTGTAGGAAAACTCCGCATAGTGAACTCTTTTGTCAAACACCTTAAAAGGTTTCCAAGTGTCCTATTGACCACCTTTGTTTGGGGATGATAAGCTGAACCAAAAGACAAGTTAGTTCCCAGTCTTTTCCAAAGAGTTTTCCAAAAACGTCCAAGGAATTTGACATCTCTATCTGAAACAATACTAACCGACAAACCATGGATTCTTATAACCTCTTTGAAAAACAAGTGTGCAATGTGACTAGCATCATGGGTAGTTTTACAAGGAACAAAATGTGCCATCTTACTAAATCTGTCAACAACAACAAAAATGCTATCACAACCAAGCTTTGTTTTGGGTAATCCAACCACAAAATCTATATTGACACATTCCCATGGCCTTGTAGGAATAGGTAATGGCTGATAAAGACCAACATTTGTAGCTGTACCTTTAGCTTTCTGACAAACCATACATTGCTCAACATACCTTCGGATATCCCTTTGCATTATGGGCCAATAGTAGAACCTTTGCACAAGTTCCAGTGTCTTATTAAGGCCAAAATGACCACTCAAACATCCATTGTGATTTTCTTGGATCAGATTTTCCCTCATCGATCCTTTGGGAACACATAGTTGTCCACCTTTAAACAACAAACCATTCTGCAAAGTAAAGTCAACATATTCGCTATGAAAGTGATTATGAAATTCTTGACAAACCTTGTAAATGGTTGCAAAATCTTCATCATTGGGGTGCAAATCCATGAAGTAATCAACTCCAATACTTTGAATCTGCACTTCTTGCATTGTTAGTAGCCTTCTACTCAAAGCATCTGCTACTTTATTACACTGTCCTTTCTTATGCTTAATATAAAAAGTATATGGCTACATATACTCGACCCATTTAACACGCCTATGACTTAACTTATGTTGTGAATTCAGAAAACTTAAAGCTTGATTATTTGTGTAAACAACAAACTCCTTAGGTAACAAGTAGTGCCTCCACTTCCTAAGAGCTTGGACAAGAGCATATAGCTCGAGATCATAGGATGAATACTTCTTCTTGGTATCATTGAGCTTCTCACTAAAGAAAGCTACAGGTCTATTCTCTTGACTCAAAACAACACCAACTGCTATATTACTTGCATCACATTCAATTGTGAAAAACTTGTCAAAACTAGGAATAATGAGTACTAGTTGTGTAGCTACCTTTTGTTTCAAAATTTCAAACCCTTTGTTAGCTACATTGGTCCACTGAAACTTAGTCTTAACTCCTCCTTTGATGGTATCCAACAAATCTCACTGAACCCTCTGATAAACTTCCTATAGAACTGTGCCAAACCATGAAAACTTCTTACTTCACTTGATGTCTTTGGTGTTGGCCAATTTGTGATGGCTTCCACCTTTGATGTGTCCATCTTCAAATCTCCTCCTGAAACTACAAATCCAAGATAGAGAAGTTCTTACTTCATAAACTCACACTCCTCCAAGTTTATTGTTAGTTGCTCATCATACAATTTTTGCAATACAATACCAAGATGCTCTAGATGTTCCTCTTTAATTCTACTGAAAATCAAGATATCATCTAGGTATACAACAACAAATTTACCAGTAAAATATTTCAACACTTCATTCATGAGTCTCATGAATGTACTGGGAGCATTACTAAGACCGAATGGCATAACAAGCCACTCATAAAGTCCTTCATTGGTTTTGAAGGCTGTTTTCCATTCATCACCTTCTTTTATCCCAATCTGATGGTATCCACTCTTGAGATCAATCTTAGTGAATTACTTTGCACCTCCTAAACAATCCATCAAGTCTTCAATTCTTGGGATAGGAAATCTGTACCTGACAGTAATTCTATTTATGGCTCTTGAATCTATCCGTAGCCTCCATGTTCCTCCTTTCTTGGGTGCTAACATTGTAGGTACGACACAAGGACTTATGCTCTTCTCTATCAACCCTTGGTCCAACAATTCTTGGACTTGCCTAGCCACTTCCTTGTTTTGTTTCGGAGTCATCTTATAGGTTGCTTTGTTGGGTAATGATGCTCCTGTAATGAAATCAATCCGATTGCTTATGGCTCTAATAGGAGGTAGGGTTGTTGGTGCTCCATCACTTATGATCGCTTTGAAGTTGTCTAGTGTCTGCTGCACTTCACGAGGTATTTGAACCTTCTTTTGTTGCTTTGCTTCCCTTGGTTTCACTATAAGAGAAAACCCCACTCCTTCTCCTTCCTTGAGAGTGTTAATGAGCTCTTTTTCACCTACCAGTAACGCCTTTGGGCCTTTAGTTTTTCTGCTCTCTCCTTCATCACTTAGGGACTGAATATGGTATGTAACCCCATCCTTTTGAAAAGAATAAGAGTTCTTCTCTTCGTTGTGAATGACCTTTCTATCAAACTGCCATGGTCTACCAAGAAGTAGATGGCAAGAATCCATAGGCAGGATGTCACACAAGACTTTATCCTTATAACTACCCATGTTGAACTCAACCCATGTTTGTTCATTCACTACCACATGCTGCTCCTTGTTGAGCCAAGTGACCCTATATGGATTACTATGTGGAATTATTTTCAACTTCAGTTTACATACTGCTTCTTTTGACATAATGTTGTCAGTAGACCTTGAGTCTATCACCACTCTACAAACCTTACTAAGGACCTTGCATTTGATTCTAAACAAAGCTCTTATTTGAGTTGGTTCTTCTTTGATTGGTTCCTTAATCAAGACTCTTTTTCATCATTAAAATTTCTCCATCTTCAGGAGCTAAGCTCACACCTTGTGTCTTGTTGCTTACTGTATCTTCTTGCGCATATGTCACTCTTCTTTCACTTCCTTGAGATGAAGAGGATTTATCTGGACATCTATAGGTAGGGTGACCCAACTTTTGGCAATTGTAACACTTCATGGTGGAGAAGTAGGACCCTCTTCCCAGTCCACTAGATCTACCTCTTTCTGGGTTGCTAGATGATCCCCTTCCTCTATAGCTTCTATTGTTATGTGAATCCTCACTTTTCTCTATAAGTTTGGACTCTCCTTGGGACCTTTGATCTATTCCTCTTCCACCAAAACTGCCTCTTTGGCCTCTACCATCTTTTCCTCTGCCTCTTCCTCTGTTGCTTTGTTCTTGCTTATTTTTACTCTTTTCCTCCACCTTCAGTGCCAATTGATAGCACTTATGCACAATGTTAGGACATAACAAACTCAAATCCTCTTGAATATTCCATCTTAAGCCATTCAAGTATCTAGCTACCTTGATGCTCTCATCCTCCACCACCTCAGATCTTAGACACAACTTCTGAAATTCCTTAGTGAAGCTCCTCACATCCAAGTCTCTTTTTCTCAGGTTTTGTCTCCTTTTGTGCAGTTGGATCTCATAATCTTCAGTGACATAGGATTCCCTCACCTTGGCTACCATTCCGTTCCAACTGGCTATTTGGTTTTCACCCTCTTTTTGCCTTTCTTCTTGGATAAATCTCTACCAAGTCAAGGCTGCTCCTCTCAATCTAGACTTAGCTACCTTCACCTTTTGGGCTTCACTAATTCTATCACACTCAAAGTTATTCTCCAATCCTTCAATCCATTCCATAACTACTTCAGGCTCCATTTTCCCATAAAAAAGTGGCACTCCTTCTAGGGATTTTCCTCTTGAGGCTTTAATTGCTTTAAGGAAAGGTTCTTTAGGTAGGACAGGGTCTGGGGCAGGTATCGTATCCTCTTCCACTGATTATTTACCCTTCCCTTCACTGACCTGGATTGTTACTTTCTCAGTTTTATCCTCAACTGCGTCTAGTTTACTTTCCAATTGTAGCAATCTTTCTTTTAGGAGTTTATTCTCTTCCTCCTGATCTTCTACCTTCTTGGCTAAATCTGCATTAGTCACCATTCTAAGACTATTTTCTCTTACTAATTCAGTATCTGACATCAACTACTTTCTTCACAAGTCTAAACTTGGTCTGATACCAATATGATAGGGAGGCTACCTAGTTTGCCATCAATTAGATTTCTTGACGGTTTTCTTCTATCCCTTCCCGGGTTCCAAGTCTACCCCTCTAGATTTCTAAGTGCTTCCCTACTAGTATTTGCTTACCATACTCGATACAAGCTCACAAAGAATCTTGTTCTCCATGCTCCCAGATTCTGTCACTATGAGTTGCAGAGGTGTAAGACTACCCTTGCTTACTCGCAGTCTGTAAAGTCATCATCTTATCTGATTTTGCAATCAGACTTCTACACTAGTCCTCCCCTACACTTACTCCTTTACGGTCACTGAAACCTAGCCGGACTTCTTCCAAGCTCGCCTAGGCTTAGTATGCAGAAATGGCGATTGCCATTTCCTGGTTTCCTCCTACTGCTACTCTACTCTTACTGTACATTTTTGGCTCTTCTTGAAGAACTCCAATGGCCGTGTGGATCCCACAGTGGAAGTTCAAGACATAGCCATATTTACACCGTGAATTCAAAACAAAGAAATGAACAACAAAAAGGAAACTTTAATTATAGAACCATAATGAAAAACTTAACAAAAACAAGATAGTACAACACTCGACGATAGAAAACTAGAAAACAAACTTGTATGTATTTCTCTTGTTCTTTTTTGTAATATCCAACCAATCCAACACCTTACAATTAGAATTTTATAGCTCATCCATCCGTCGTGAAATACAGGCAGTTACAAATTGGAGAAAACAGTTTCATAATGGGTCATCGATGTAGCCTCAAAACTTGGCTTTCGATGCCCGTTGGTGACTTGCAAAGTTTGCGCCTTTCCATCGGGTGATCGAGATAACCAAAACACACATTTGTCGATGGTCGATAACCATGTCCACCATTCACACTTTTCCATCGAGCATTTCCATTGGGTAATCAGAAAGACAACCAAAACAACTATCCCGATCATCCGATCTTGCTTGATCTCTCTTTTTGCACTCCACCATGTGGTACTACCTGATTGGCTCCAGGGTCCCTGCCTTGCCACCTTAGCACGACCTCGCTAACCGCTTGGAATGAAGCTCTTCTTTTTCGCTGGGTCGCGATGGATATTTTAACGAGCAGTTTTCCATCGCGACCTAGCGACCATCGTTGGATCAACCTTGATTTGCTCGACCATTATCTCCCTTGAGTTGCTCTCTTGCCGGGCCCCACCTTGGTCGCCAAGTCACAGAGGATAAACTTCATGCATCTTCCCATCGTGGTATAGCAATAGCTGTAGGATCATCCGTGATCACTGTCTGAATACAATTCAAGTTAATCATCGGTGTAACTTGAAACCACTCCTTTCGATACTTGATACAACCACTCCAAACTCTGGTGAACTCATCGGGGTAAGACTTGCCGATCGGGGTAGGTCTTGTCGATAAGAGAAATTTTTAAAAATGCAACTAAACAACCATACAAATGGACTAGAGCCAGTCCTTATGTATTTACACGACCACCGGAAGGTCTCACAAGCCAAAATTGGTTAAGGGCATTTCAACCCTTAGGTGCTCCTGCACCAGATAGCTATTTGAACTCTTTCGAAGTTCACCCTGTTAGGAGTGAAAGCCTGTTAGAGTTTTATAATAAGTCTTGTTAAAAACTAATTTTGGTTAGGAATCACTCGGTTAAGGGATTTACAAATATGCCTTGTCAGAAGCACAATACCTTGTTAGGAGTAACTTCACTGGATTTTAAGAATCCAAGCTAATGGACCACCTTGTTAGAGGATTTAATGAGTAACCAAGCTTGTTAGAGCTTACCCAGTTAAGGGATTTAACTTTTGTTGTAATTGTTAGAAAACAACAATTTAGTTGATCTATCTGAATAACACTACTTTTGCTTGATTAGATCCTTCTATAACCTTTAGTCTACCTTCACTCAAAGTGTAGATCCATTCACCGGTTTGGTAACTACACACTCAACAGGTTTTCAACCAACCTTGCCAACAACCTTAACAAACAACTTCATCGACCTTAAAATAGAAATCAATTAGGTCGGTAACACAACAAAAACCTAATTCTCATCATCGAGATTACAAACAAGTCGGTACAATCTTGACCATTAGAAATTATGACAATCTCTTCACATTCTTCAAGACAATTTCAATCGCTCCATGATCACCGCTCTATTGGACTTTGTAACTCATCATGCACTATGCATTAGATGCAATCTACTTTGCTCCTTCCCTAGACAAGAACAAACACGGCAAAATGATTTGAATATCTCCTTAATCAAATGATCGCACGTGTCTCCATCATTACCGCTTATCAGATAACAAACCATCAAACTTGGTTAGTTAGGGTTTAATAGCTGATAGGGTTTACTAGTTACATTACATGGAAAGGTTTAACCCTTTACACCGGTTCAACTCACAAACTTAACATACATGTTTACAACATCTTCCACAAATCTCTTCTTACTGGTTACTAGCCAAAATAAAAAACAATAATATCAGCAATAACATGAATACCATTTACCAGTTCAATTGACATCAATGACAACATAGCATTAATGCAATCTTGATGCAAAATACCAACAAACTTAAAATGCCAATAAAGAAGTGATGAGTTTTCCTTCATGGCAAACGGGTTGAGATGAGGTCTGGGCTAATAATGATCCAGCTGATAGAACAGAGAAGAGTAAGGCTTGAAGAGTAACAGGTTAATGCATAACCGGTAGGGCAAGAAGACCGGTAGTATAAGGTGTATACCTATAGGGTGTTTTTGGTCAGTGATTGATTCTAAACTGACATGGTCAACTGAGTTGGATGCCGATGAAGATGATACATAGGATCCATGTGGCTAATGTGCAGTGGTGAAGATTGCGTCGATGAGGTGGTTGCTGACTAAGTCTGCATTAATTGTTGATTGTGGAAATCAAGTAGGAGTTGTAGAGGATTGTGGCTCAAAGTTGTTCAAAGGACAAAGATTTGATTCTTTGATGTCATGATCAAAGCAGGAGGGTTGATCAAACAATTGATCTGGAGAAATGAATTGCGAAGATCATTTATGGTGAATGACAAAAAGCAGGATTAGTGTTTGCTAAAAATAGTAAACGTGTATTGGAAGAAAAGATTTGGTAGTGTGGTTTTGCTTTATTGTAGGTTATCAATCAAGGAAAAGAGATCTGATCAGATTTGATATGAATTGGGTTGGTGAAGAAAACCATAGGACACAAGGTTTGATTTTCAGTTTTGGTGGGAACCATGAATATAAATATACAGATTGAAGATCTCAGTGATATCTTGTGTTCTACAACAAGTCTTGAAACTTTTGTCAAGCATCCTTAATTAAAGTACATTTCTCAATATGAAAGATGAGATCCTTTGATACATACTTTCTTAAGGTAGCAATTGCAATGATGTTCTTAGTGAGCCAATCCAAGTGAGCATTATGATTGGCCTTAGGATCATTGGGAGCAACAATAGTTCCATCAATGAAATGAGTTAACCCTTTTTCCATTAGTTTACTCCATGCATCAATTTTCCAAGTAGCATAATTATGTGGAGTTAAGAGACAAAAAATAGGAGAACCCATAGCAACAAAATGAAAGAACATAAGAGACAATAGCACAAGAGACACCCCCCCAAAATTCGCTCAATCAAAGTACCTCCCCCGCCCCCCCCCCAAAAAAAATGATGATTTTGACACTTTATATGTAGTGTGTGTACAATAGGCCACTTACAAACAATGGAAAAGTGGACTTCTGATTTTGTTTTACAAATTTCCCCAATAGGCTTAGAACTACAATGCAAAAGACCAAAAGTGTAGATCTATGCAATACAAGTGCCAAATTGACCAAAAAAGACCATATGTTGAAAGTACAATTTTCACTCAAAATCACTACAAATTGATAGCGGATTATGAAAGTATACGAAAAATGATACACTTTCAAAAAAAATGGCACCTAAAAAGGAGTTCGTATGAGCCCAAACGGAGTCCTAGAAGTTGCAGAAACGAGGATTGGATAGGTACAGTCACCAAAAACTGAATTTTCTAAAAAACATGTTAATCCAAATCAGAGAATAACATTACCACATGAAATTAAACAAAAAATTATCCCATTAAAAAAAAAAGTCATCACAAAATGAGCTCGTATGACCGAGATATGGGCATTTGAAAATCAACTCCAAAATTGAAATGCTTAACCATGAGGGGGGTGGGCAAAATGAATTATCCCACATTCACTGTAAATGAGATAAATTTGGTATTTAAATACTCCAATGCATAACCATATTTATGAATCAATAACAAGAGCTTTGTTGAATCGACTATTAATGCTCATTTTGGTAGACGTGGTACCTTTGACTGCTAATTGTGGCACTTTGACTATGCAGATACAAATTGCAAAACTTGTCAATCTTGAGAACCGATATATGAACTAATATTTATCATTAATGTCTAACATTGACTGGTGAAGTGGTGATCACCTATCTTATTTTTGTCTTATCGGTACACTGGTATGACAAAAATAAGATAGGTGATCACCATAAATCTCGGAGCGGTGATCGGTTATTCAGTTGCGGTGGCAAAAGGTGAGTTGGTGAGTTTGGTGAGATCGTGTCTACGCCAAATCACATGTTGGTGAGTTCAACTTCAGTTATCATGCAGTCAAGCCATGATTACTTACGAATTTTCTGGTTCTCACCTTAATGACTGAACTCGACCCATAAGTTACTATTTTTAGGGGATGCAGTGGCAGAATTAGTTGGACATTTGGCAGAATTGTTGCAGGGCACATAGAGAAAGAGTGGGAGATTTTTCAATTTGAAATCTTTCAAAATTTGTGATTGCTTTGATTGAGGGAACACCTAAAGGTGTCGACAAAAAATGTATATAGTATTTTTGAGTTCATTCAAAAAGACTTGATCGTAAAATTTGCAAAAAGCAGATCTTGTAGAATTTTATCCAAAGTGAAGAGAAAAGTGAGAGGAAGTGCTAAAAGGATTTAGCAGAGCAGAGGGTGTTTGAGGTAGATCAGCTGAGTGCAGAGCCGAGAGATAGAGGATCGGTTGAGTGCAAAGTTGAGAGACAGAGGACCGACAGAGTGCAGAGCCGAAGGTCAAAGGACCGACATAGTACAGAGTCAAAGGTCAAAGGACCGACAGAGTGTAGAGTCGAAGAAGAAAACCGATGTTGTGTAGAGCAGACACAACCGGTGTGGATAGAGTGTGATTCTCATTGTGATCTGATCAAGCTATTAGTAGCTAAGTCAACAGATCATCCATTTGTTTCTTTCTAACCATTGCAACTTAAATCCCTTAACCGGGTGGACTTTAATAGGTCCATTGTGATATGAAGATGGAAGAAATATGGTATGTAGGTTGTAGAAGGCTCTATATGGGCTAAAACAAGAACCAAAAGCTTGGTATGAGAGGTTGCACTCATACCTACTAAGCATAGGGTTCAAAAAAACTAGTGATAATAGTAACCTGTATATGAAGAATGGAGCTAAAAGTAAACATCTAATTGCTAAGATCTTTGTAGATGACATCATCTTTGGAGGAGATGATGAGATGAGCAGAATTTTTGTAGAACAAATGAAGCAAGAATTTCAAATGTCCATGATTGGCGAGACAAAAAAGTTTATTGGTCTACAAGTCTCACAACTAAAGAATGACATTTTCATTAGTCAGACTAAGTACATAAGGAAAATTCTGAAAACTTTTGGAATGGAAGATTGCAAACCTGTTGGAACTCCATTGGTTACAAGTTGCAAGCTCTCTAAATATGATGAAGCTGAAGAAGTAAATGAGACACTTTACCGGTCCATGATTGGTAAGTTGCAGTATGCAGTCCATAGTAGACCAGACATAGCACAAGTTGTTGGCTTGGTTGCCGGATTCTCTGCAAATCCGAAAGAGACTCACATGGCAGTCAAGAGAATATTTAGATACCTCAAGGGGACTAATGAGTATGGTCTCTAGTATCCACATAAGAGAGACTTCAAATAAGTGTCTTCACTGATTCAGATTGGGCAGGGAACATTGATGATAGAAAGAGCACTAGTGGAGGTGCATTCTTTCTTAGAGATAGGATTGTATATTGGACAAGCAAGAAACAAAATTGCATATCTCAATCTATAGCTAAGGCTGAGTATATAGCTGTTGCAATCAACTGCACACACATAGTTTGGATCAAGCAATTGTTGGAAGGTATCCAAGAAAAGGTGAGTGGACCGGTAGTGATTCATTGTGACAACACCAGTTCCATTGACATATCCAAGAATCCAGTGATGCATTCTAAAATGAAGCATATAGCTATCAAATATCACTATCTAAGGGAACAAGTTCAGGAAAAGGAAGTGATGTTGGAGTATATCCCAACAAAAGAGCAGGTGGCTGATATCTTCACCAAGCCACTACAGAAGGACACCTTTGAATATCTCAAAGGTAAGCTGGGGGTGATGCCCCTACCTGCAGTAAAGTAAGCAAAAAGGGATCTATATCAATCTGGTATGATTTCAATTTTTTTTATAAGACTAAATTGATAAATGTGGACTACTCTGGTTAGGGGGAGCAGTCTTGTAAGTGTATTGAAATGAATCTTTGGCATTGTTGTCAAAGGGGGAGATATGATTATAATGTGTTAAGCATTGGTAAGCAGTGGTTGAGCTGAAGTTGTAAGTTGTTGAAACAAATTTTTACCACTGTTAGGGGGAGATATTCATTACTCAGGGTAGAAGTAATAAGTGGTATTGAAATGGAACTAATAAGACAGATTTTGAAGTGTTGCCATCAATGCTAAAGGGGGAGATTGTTGGCATTGGCAAAACCGGTCAATCCTGAGAACTGGTATATGAACTAAGATTTATCATTAATGTCTAACACTGACCGGTGAAGTGGTATTGGTAGAGTGGTGTATTTCAGCAAACAAAGGTGAACACTTGTAAACCCATGAAAATAACATAAGAGACAAATGGCCAAAGTTCAATCAGCTCAAGGGAAGACAAACTAAGCTAACTGGTCTGTCACTCAAGAAGATAGGTGTTGAGGTCAGATCTTCAGGCTGTCCAGTCTGATGATGATGAAGTCACAAAAGGTGACTTAGGAAAGAAGGCCTGAGGTTGTATACAAACTGAAACCTCATTAGCAAACATAGAAAGAGACTTGATGATAGCACCGCAAACTGATAATCAAAGGATGAATCAGTATTATAGAAGCACAGTGACTTACCAGTACACCGGTATGACAAAAGGAAGATGAGTGATCACCATAAATCTTGGAGCGGTGATCGGTTATTCAATTGCGGTGGAAAAAGGTGAGTTGGTGAGTTTGGTGAGCTTGTGTCTACACCAAATCACAAGTTGGTGAGGTCAACTTTAGTTATCATGCAGTCAAGCCATGATTACCTACGAATTTTCTGGTTCTCACCTTATTGACTGAACTCGACCGAAAAGTTACTATTTTTAGGGGATGCAGTGGCAAAATTAGTTGGACAGTTGGCGGAATTGTTGCAAGGCGCACAAAGAAAGAGTGGGAGATTTTTGAATTTGAAATCTTCCAAAATTTGTGATTGCTTTGATTGAGGGAATACCTGAAGGTGTCGGCAAAAAATGTATATAGTATTTTTGAGTTCATTCAGAAAGACTTGATCGTAAATTTTGCAAAAAGAAGATCTTGTAGAAGACAATCCAAAGTGAAGAACAGAGTGAGAGGAAGTGCTAAAAGGATTTAGCAAAGTAGAGGATGTTTGAGGTAGACCGGCTGAGTGTAGAACCAAGAGACAAAGGACCGACTGAGTGCAAAGTGGAGAGATAGAGGATTGACAAAGTGCAGAGCTGAAGGTCAAAGGATTGACAAAGTACAGAGCTGAAGGTCAAAGGATCGACAGAGTGTAGAGCTGAAGAATAAAACCGGTGTTGTGCAGAGCAGACACAACCAGTGTAGATAGAGTGGGATTCTCATTATGATTTGATCAAGCTATCAGTAGCTAAGTCAACAGATCATCCATTTGTTGCTTTCTAACCATTGTAACTTAAATCCCTTTACTGGGTGGACTTTAATAGGTCCCTTTTGCAAAATCCCTTAACCGGGTGACATCTTAATTGATGTTCTTAAGTCCTTTAATCAGGCTACCTTTAACAGGGTAAAGGCACTAACCAACCTTAAACAAAATCCCTTAACCGGATGGCACCTAACAAGTGTCCTTGTAATCTCCTAACAGGGATGGGTCCTCACCAGGCGTACTCTAGAAGAGTACAAATTTTGTGACTTCCTACCCACATCGTGGTTTTCTCCCATTTGGGTTTCCACGAGATAAATCCTGTTGTCACTGTCAACTTTTCATGCATGCATATTCTACTTCATTGATTAAGTATATTGATGAATACTAAATAAATGCATATTAGAGTTAAAAGTTTTAATTGTGAAAAACTGATCAAGTGTTGATTCATCCCTCCCCTCTCAGCACTGGTTGGGACTAACAGTGTCACATGGTCTTGGGCAGCAGACTGAGTGCAAAGGTTGCCAGCGGGAGTAGAAGTTGGCCCAACTGGGGTGTAGAGAGGCAAGGGTTGCCTAGAAAACCTGCACACGGGCCACAATGGTGGCCAAAAAAACCAAGGGTTGTGGTGGCAGACGTACAGGCTATAGACACAAGTACAACAAAGGGGGCAAGGGTAATTACCCCCCGAATAAAATAAAATAAAATATATATATTTGATAAAACTTTTTCAAATACACGCAATATTAAAAAACTGCGAAAAAAAGAAAAGAAAAAAAAAAGAGAATTTAAAAATTAATTTTGTAGAAAAAATAATAATATTTTTATTTTATTTTATTTTATTCTTTAAATAAAATCGTATCTTACAGCCTAATAGGCTGAATTTTACCTCTGAAGACCCAAATATGATTTTCACCCAATATAAGCAAATTTATAGTCAAAATTCATGGAAATAGTCACCCGGACGCAATGGTGAGGTCGAATCTGGTCTAGGATGCCTCTGTAAGATGCTTATCCTCATATTTGCCTCTAGACCTCCTTCAAAGACGCAATAAAATCTCTTTGAAGGCTATACAATGGTGCTCCAACCGCTCTAATACCATGTGAGATTATGCTTGAAGCAACCAAGATCAAAGAGACCAATAGCTATCACAATGACAAGAGATATAAAATATGACAAGAATAAACTGTATTCCGATCAAGATGTAAAAGAGATCAACTGGATCATCATTACATACAATGTATGATAAACCTGCTTATAAAGGCAAGGCTAAGAGACAAGAGAGCACACAATGATGACATGTGGCTTAATGAGATGCAAGGGTAGGTAGGGGTAGGTAGGAGAAATAGTAAAATATTCCACATAAGGTGGATCACACACCAAAGGTGGAATGTAACAACAAGATCACACCATAAAAGGTGGAAGTTCTCTAACATACACACTCCCAAATGTATGCACATCTTCCTAAGTGTCTCATATGCAAACTACAATGTTATGCATGTACCTAAGTACAATTAAGTAAAATGTAATTATATCTAACATGAATAAATAATTACACCAACATGGAGAAATTCCAATCAACATGAAGGCGTCTCATTTATTTTCTAAGGTAGCACGGTGTGTGGTAGAATTTAGACGGTGATAGTGGGAAGCTTGTGGTGTGAACATCAAGTTGTGATGGAAACAAATTTATTTCTCCATTCCATTAAACAATGACTTGCATTCTTTCAGAAGGTCTCTAAGAAGAGATTAGGCAATATCTTCAAGTTCGACAACCCAACCTCCTTTCTGCAGATAATGAAGGTACTACTAGGGGAAGATTATCTTCATTCAAAATTTCATTATAAGACTAATGCAGATATTATCTTCATGGTGATTGCTGGGAGTGTTAATTTTTTGCCTTCTCCATGTGTTTTTGCTTCTTGAATGGCTTTGGTAGACATTGTTTTAGTAGGGTTTAAGCCTCTGACTTTGTTTTTTTCTAAAATGCTTGGCTTTGTTATATTCTTTAGTTGACCAGTTGTGACAGGTTCATTCGATTTAAGTTGTCATGTGAAGGGTCTAACATCGTGCAATTACTAGCCCCTCGTGTCAAGCCTAGTTGGTTGGGTCAGTCACTCTAATTAAAAATTTTGATCTTTTATTTTTGCTTGCAATCACAAAGAAAAAATCCCCATGTTTCTATGTCCTAGCACTGTACATGCAAAATAATTTCACTTAAGTGAGGGCCTCAGCGTCTCATTGTGCGGGATGGTGGGATCTACTTTTAAGAGTTGAGGAGACCGACCCCGCTAGGATCACATGTCATAGTTTTGAGCCATGCGGGATAGCCGAGAGTGTTATCACTAAAGGGAAGGTTTACCCCGTGCAGTCTTTACATCTGAAAAGTTTCCCATGCTGGCTAAGAAGTTACTCAATCGGAATAAAGATTCTTACCTCGCATGGAAGTATATGAAGGAAAAATAAAGACATAGGCTCCCTATAGGATAGCAGGAACTAAGGAATTTCTTCCAGAGGTCCGCTCCACAGTAGTCACAAGCTGCATTTTTTTGCGCTATGAGATAAGCGGTCGGGAGGAAATAAGAGGTCCCCTCCATCTTGCGTGATCAAAGAAGAATTGTTATACCCAAGTAAAAAGGAAGATTTGATGATATCTCATGGGCTAGCGAGGCCAAATGAGATTCATACCCCGTAGTGTCCATGGGCTAAGAGGAGCGGTGTAGGGAGAAGGGCGGCTAAGGAGTTTAGTACTCCCCGTCATCCCGCATAAAGCAATGCAAGGGTAATACAAAGGAGATAAAGTTCAGAGTATGAAAAGCTAAAGAAACCTATGCAGGATAGCGAGAACCCTTAGATGATGAACAAATGTTTACCCCGTAGGGGTAACATAAGCATGTGAAGGGACACACGGGATAAAAGGAAGGAAGAGAGATAGTAGTCCCTACTATCTCGCAATGACAGAAGCCAAAGCAAAATAGAATGAAGATTACTCTTTCCAATAAGAACAGATGATACCTTGTGGGGCAATGAGATGTATTGAGATGCATAAAGGTACTTCCCCTGCATGACAATAAATGAATCCTGGAAGGTAATGCGGGGCACCAAAAGATGGGAAGAGTAAGTCTCCTCGCTATCCCATGGGAGAAAAATCTAAAGGGTGATGAATTTTTTGAAATCAAAAGTAATCAAAGGTGGCTTATTAGTCGCCATGTCAACATTCAGAGGTCATCAAAGGGTGATCTTAACCATTCATTTTTTCATCAAGGACTGATTTTGAATTTCTAAGACACCAACCTGACACACCCTGCACATAGGAATTAATGGCGACCAACTTGTGTTCCATAAAGGAAAACTTTGAGGGCATTCTCACCCACCCTGCATTCGAAGAGCAACCAGAGCGAGTGAAGAGCAATCTAAGAGCGAACCAGTGCATCCAGAGTGACTAAATTGCTCCTTAAAAAGCTAGTAAGTCATTTCTAAGCCATTTATTTACGTACTACAGGAAGTTTTTAGCTGTTTGGGTTAAGTTTTAGAAGGAAAGGTTGGGTTTCTTGTCCTGGTTGCTGGAGGGTTTTGTTTGTTTGGATTGTATCTTATTTCATTATTTGAAAGAAATACATGGCATCATCTGCCAAGAATACTCCCTCCTCAACTGCTGCAAAGACCTCCAAAGTGGGAACAGGCTCCTCCATGCTTGAAATTACCCATGACATCCCGTTAACCACAGTCCATCCCATGCCGAAAATTGCCAACGCACCTGCTATCGAGTCCATCACCGCAGCCACTCCTTATGTATCCCAAAGGCTGAACCTAGTTCTCCACCTAAGGAAAATCCTCCTCAACCCAAAAGGAAGAGGGCATCTAAGAAAGTAACCATCATTTCGATAGATGACAAATCATTTGATGACCCTAGCTCTCCCCCAAAGGCTAGGAAGCCAACTCAAAAGAGGAAGGGGGTTAGTGATAAAGCTTCCACCAAAAAAGTATCTACAGAAGCTTCCCCTTCAGAGGATCCACAAGTTGAGCGGTCACACCAACATGATTCCTCAGAGACCAAAAATAAAAGGAACCATGTCAAGAGGACAACCCCTAGGGCTGCTAAGAAGACCAGAAAAACTCCTACAGAAGAGGAGAAATTTCCTACCCAATCTAAGTAGGCCACATAAGCCTCAACTCCACTTGCCCTATCAAAAATAGCTAAGGAAATTGCCAGGGAAGTGGATGAGAAATTAGAAGAGATGAATCAAAGGAAAAAGAGGGAAGTGAGGAGTCTCCACCAGGATCTTTTTGAATTATTTCAAGGGTCAAATATGCAAGAGAATCTCAAAAGTGCATTAAGTGATAGTAAGCCAAGATGCAAAGATGGGTATACTAATGACCGTGGATGGGACATATTTTATTACTTCTATGGAAACAAAGACAAACTAGTCCCAATGTCAAGCCCATGGAGACTTAATTTGGGAAAATTGGTGGTCCCAAATGTATTTGTAGAACCAAAGTTGATTAGAGATCTTTGTAAGAGGTATCATCCTTAGAGCATGACCGTTAAAACAACCAGTGGTCATGTTTTGGGGGCTATATATAAGGAGGCTATAGTTGAATGTTTTGATTTGGATAGGAGTGCCCTTAAAGGCATAAAAAAAGACAAGATGAGAAGAAAAAATTATGCCAAAAAGGATTTTTACAAGAAGAAGGCGCTACCTCTTTTCTTGAAGAGATTGTATCAAGGAGGAAAGAGTTACCTCTTAGAATTAGAGAAGGAGCCTCTAAATTTAACCTTGTTTGAGGATTACATTTTAAAGACATATTATGCTTTGTGCCAAGTTTTGGGGGAGGATTATGGATTAACAATGATGTCTGTGGACTTCATGATGATGGCCATGAAGATCCAGCATTCAAATACCAATGAATTACATTATTTTTCCACAATCATTCAAGAAAATCTGCATGGGGGGTTAATAAAAGCAAAGAACCCCAAAGAGGGATTTAATTTCCAACACTATTATTTGTTGTATCATCTTATTATTTTTCAAAACAAAAATGGATGGGAGGAATCCTTGAATGTAAACATTTTTTATCCAAGGACTAATGTAGGGTGGCTGACATGGCCAGTACAAAGGTGGACCCAAGTATGGGATAAAGGATCCAAATACTTTGATTATAAGACATTATTTGATTGTTTTGTTATGAGGATCTTGATGATGATGGGGGTTACACTATTAATGCTTCCCAAAGGCATAATAAAGATCTTAAGGGTCGAGAGTGCTGAAGTTGATAACACTATATACCCTAAGGGAGCATTCACCCACAATTTTAAGGACTTTTTCTTCTACTCCAATTGTACATTGATTAGAGTATGTTGGAATCAAGGAACACTGAGAGGGGGGGGGGGTGAATCAGTATTCTACCTATTATTAAATTTTCTAACTTAACCTTAAACCATCAGAAGCATAAGCATGAAACCCAAATGTAGAAACATAAAACAATTAACCATAAAATCATAACACTAGGATTTTTACATGGAAACCCAAATGGGAAAAACCACAGTGGGATTTGAACCCACAATATTATTCCACTATGGAAAGTAGCAAAATAATATTACATGAAGGGGAATGCACTAGAATTCAGACACACTGCCTAGAGCTTACAACTTAATTACAATAAGGGCTACAACCCCGAAAGGCTCACTTCCTTACAAATCATCTATAATGATGAATTAAAATGAAAGAACTCCAAAACAACATCTTACAATGCTTGGATGAGTTCCAGTTAAGTGCAAAACTCTGACTGTATCTGCTCTATTGTCTCAGTTAGTTACCAGATCAAGAATGCGCACGTGAAATTGCGTCAAAAGTGATTCTCGATCACTACTTTCTCATATTTATTCATACCATTCATCAAAAATATCTTTTGCACTGGTCTTATATATCCACAATTACAAAATAGACAATTGTCAAGTCGACATGTAGTGTAATATGTAGAATTGAGTTGGCTTGACCATATCACCAAAAACAAAAGCGGATCACTAAAAACATGATAAAATGATGTCTCTATGTTGGCCCTATCATCTCATGCATGATTCATAACACCGCAATCATCAGAAAGATTCGAAACCAAAAATGCTCAGAAATACCGATTAACTGGTTACCAATTCACATCCACTTCCAGTTATCAAGATCTATAGTTACCAGATATAATTTCATGAAGAGTTTCCATCAATGACAACCCTAAAGTTTATCCATGCACCAAAATTCACCGGATGAGTGTCAATTGCCAACAATCTCCCCCTTTGGCATTGATGGCAAAACTCACATGAAAAAAAATAAAAATGACTAAGTATTGAAACAACTTGGATACTGTATAAAAAATGCTATCAAAATTTCTAAGGCTCCCCCTTAGACAAAGAACTCTAAAACCTGTATCATGCTCTATACATTGCACTCTTCTATTCCCTTGTTCACTGTACATTTTTCACCTTTACTCTCCCCATTTGACAATAATGCCAAAGATGGGGTGTTGTCCAAAGCTTATATATAGAGATATCTACTAGAGACTTTACATATACTTGAAGATATTAGCAAAAATGGTCTTCAAAAATCCCAAGTGGTTATCCTACCCTGTCTTTAAGTTATCCAAAACTGTAATGAATGCACTAAAAACGTATGCATGAATATCCACATCCTTCAATTCAGATGGAACCGATTGTCCCATAGCCTTCATATAATCTACTTTATTATTCAACATGGTGTATATACAGGGGGAAATAAAATTTTTGAGTTCACCAACTCTCCTCAAATATTTGTCCTTATTTGCATTTAGGCTCGAGATCTGATCATTAAGAGCCATTACCTGCCCTTCTATACTGTTGGTTAGGGCTACATTAGAGTCAAAAGATAGTGAAATACCAACTAGTTTACCCTGACAGATACTAATCTGTTTGTTTATATCTACCGTGAACTTTGGTAGAATAAGACAAGACATATTTTTACCTCCTTTAGTCAATGCCTCTAAAATAGTCTGTATACCTTTATTCAATCTTACTCTCTCATCCTCTATCATTTTCCAGAATGTTTGCATTCTCACCTCCTCGAATCTATCTAATACTCTCTTAGTGGTAGACTTCTCCAAAGAATCAAAATTAGTATTTACATTATTAATCAATTGCAATAATTTACTAGAGGGGCTAGAATTGGGATCTAGTGTTGTATCTGGTACTATCTTTTGCAACACATCAACTGACATTAGAATAAGCTTTTTGTCTTCATTCTCTTATTTGACTAGATCTTGATTGGCCTGAGCTTGTACTATTGCTACAAGCAACAACTTCTCAGCTGGTGACATTTGTCCAATATCAAGGAGGACATCAAGATTGATTGAGATTTGAGGTAAGGTCCTTGTCCCTTTGACTAGAGGAGTGTCGATTATCGGAGCATAAAGAACTCTCTTCCCTTTATCTAACTCAGCACCTTGCACCTTAGTCTTCTCTGGTTCATTTTCTTCAACATTATCTTATTTATCCTGTGCACTGGTGTTACCACTTGGTGCAGTCTCATCCTTTGGAAATTTGGGAATTTATCCAATAATTTCTACCATAGGAGGATTCACACTGATCTCAACATCAAGTGTTACATGGCCTTGATATTTTGGATGTCCCCCAGTCTGAGTTTCATCCTTCTAATCATGAAAGACACCATCCTTTACTTCCAGATGGGAAGTCTAAACTGCATCACTGTATAAAGGATTTTTCTTTATAATCCTTCTCCATATTTCTTCAGTCTCCTTACTCACTTCTTCAACCCTGCCTATCATCAACTCGTTCACCCTATTCTTTCTTCAGAATTCAATTATCTCTCTTTCATTTCTTTATCTATTTTACTAGCTATCAATCTCCTCACATCAATAATATTATATAGATCCTTAGGGATGCTATGCTCCAGTTCAATCAAAGTTTTACTAAAGTTATGTAAATATAAAACAACAACTTCCTCAACTTTCCTTTGATCTGCCTCAACTAGATTTTCACAGTATGCTCCAAGATTCTTTAATTTTCTATCAACAATTATCTCATTAATTAATTGATATGTTTTCATTGGAGGAAAAAATGTATATTTATCTTACAATTCATCAATTTCAAGATCATCATTAAGTTGTGTTATGAGCTTCCTTCCCCTCTTGGGTCTTATAGTAAGAGTAGGTTCAGATTTAGCTTTCTTTCTCTTCACAGTACCACCAGATTGTGGTTTCCTCGCCACCCTTACAAATTCTTCTTTCTTCTTGGCCTTTTTTGCTTCTTCATCTGATTTAGTCTCAGATGCCACCAGAGATACAACAACATAGGTTCATTTGGGTTTCTCCTTTTGCTTCAAAACTCCCTTTCTGGATGAGCTCTATCTTGTAGATGGTACTACCGAAGTAGGGGTAGACTTGGTCTCTTTGGATTTTGCTTTGGAGGGAACTGGTTCAACCCTGGGCTTCTTAGATTTCTCCTTAGCTTCCATCTAAGAATGGTTCTCCCTTGCTTGCTTCATTGCCTCTCTAGTAAATCCCATATGCACAACCACTTCCTCAGCCATTTTAGATTATTTTCTCTTCCTTGTAGGTGCAATGAACTGATTGTGCAACTCCATATCCTTCTCCTTGAAGGTGCCAAACTTGAGTTCTTTGGGGTCCATCAGTTTTCTTAGAAGGTGTTGTACATAAGATTCAAGGGTTTGATCATCCACCTCATAACCCATTGGCAAGATCCAGACTCTCCTGGGCTCCATAGCTTCCATGTGACATTGGTCTTTGTCCATCATGAAGTAGATAGTGTTTTCATACTTCTCAACAATCTCTTTGGGAATCCTTTCTCTATCTTTCATTTGATCTTGGAAAGTCTTAAAGAAACTCCACAAGGTAGTTGTCTGATTTTATTTATTTCCCAATCTTTGCAAATCTTGTTTGATTTGGGTGGCCACCAATAAATCAAATGGCCATTGCACTCTGCCTTTACCGAGAATTTGGTTCATGAAGTATAATGCCAGAGAAATAACTAGAGAACTGAACTTAAATACATTCTTCTTATCAGATTTAATCTTCTTCAAATTATTGAGAAGCTCTTCAAGAAGGACTAAACAAATATCATGCTGAGTGTCTTCCTTCACCATTTGGTATGTTGCATAAATGGTTGTCCCAAAGATAGAATTCAGTCTCCTAGATTGATAGACCTTGTAGCAAATGATCATGGACACAAATCTCACACTATTCTCTTAGATATCATCAATTGTCATGGACCTGTTGTCAAATTGCATACCGGTTGCTTTTGTCACAGTTGTGTTACTTACCTTCCTCAAATTTGGTTTGTCACCCGTTTGATGTAGACACGTGACGACATGAATGGCATGCTTGGTGATTTTATATGGCTTGTCTAGACAGATAAATTCATCATGCACACGACTCATAATATATTTTACCCACTCATCCTCATCAAACATGGGGAAATGCACAAACTGTGTGAAACCCTTCCTTTGTAATTGCACATATTTCGGTTTAAGATTTGATGCTCTGCAAAAAGGATTAGAAAATCTGTTTGATGGCAACACACACAAGAGCACAAGAAACAAATGTTAGTGTTAGCAACAAAAGATTATCCTAAACAGGCATATCAAGAGAGATATTAAGCATGAAATAGAAAGCATATAAACATAGAATAAAATAGCTAATCAAGATGCTCATAGTTGCTCCTCCCTTGTTCCTCTCCTCTCCAAGTCCCAAATGAGTGTAGCTCTCAGCTTTTAGCACTAGCCATGGATGCCATATGGAGATTCAAGATAGTTGAATATGATAAGCAAATGCTATGCAAGTGTAGATAGTGATGCTATGAGAAAGCTCTATGCTAATGCCAGTATAACAACAATACTCTAATGCTTCTTTTTTTGCTTGAGGAGAAGGGTTCTATTTATAGAAGAAATGGGGAAATGAAGGGCTAAGATTGAGTAATCTTAACAAGGGTTAGGATTGAAAGATATTCAATCCATGTGAGACTTTCAACCCAATCCCATGCTGACAAGTGTCACCATGAGGAGGCTTGAGAGGAGAGATAAGGAGCATTAAATGCTTGAGGGGACATGATGGTTACCCTAGTCAAAGAAATAAATGCTTTGAAGAGACAAATGGGTTACATGAGGGTTAAGTTAGGGGTCAAAGTCCTTAACCATGGGTGCAAGTGGAATTAACCATTAATGGTCATGTAAGAGCCATAAGTGGTTTGGAAGACTTTAAAGGTTAATTTGTTGAACACACAAAGCATTAATTGATTTTCAAAGACTTTGGAGTCTTTGAGAAGTGACTTCAATTTGCTTAGGAATGTGACAATATTTAGGGGATGGATTAGGTTAATTAGGAAAGGTTTAGAAGAATCTAGAAGGGGTTTAGGCATGCAAGTGGATTTTGTAGGAAAATGCAAGTGGGAGGAATTTTGGTATTTTCAATTAAAATAAAATCATTTATTTCAATTAAATGGTGTAATTTGCATTTGGATAAATATTCAAATAAATATTAATTTATTTAAATGAGAAAAAGGAAGATAAAGCATTAAAATGCTTGAAGACTTTGAAGGAAACCATTAAAGGCTTGAAGACTTTAAGGAAAACCATTAAAGTCTTAAGAAGACTTTAGAAGGAAGCCATCAAGTTTGAAGATTTTAAGGGGAACCATTAAAGGTTTCAAGTGGGTGAGGATAAATAGGATTTTAAATAAATAATTTATTTAAAATAGTTGTGCAACTTGCTTTTGTAGGAAAATGCAAGTGGGTGGAGGATAAAGGTGATTTAAATAAATGATTTATTTAAAATAGTTGTGCAACTTGCATTTGTAGGAAAATGCAAGTGGGTAGAGGATAAAGGTGATTTAAATAAATGTTAATTTATTTAAATGTGAGAGGTGGGATTTTGGGGGAATTTAAATAAATATTAATTTATTTAAATGTGAGAGAAGATTTAATTAAATAAATATGATTTATTTATTTAATTAATGGTCTGAATTTGGTTAAGTGAATTAAATCAAATAAATTGAATAATTTATTTAATTAACAGGAGAAGAGGGTTAAGATGAATTAATTAAATATATTAATTTAATTAATTATTGATTGATGGTTAAACAATCAAATAAATACTAAATATTCATTTTAATTAAGTGGACAGATTTATGTGACTACAAGATTTACATCTCTGTCATGGAGGTGTTGATTGTAAAGTGCTAGAATTGCCTCATTTCCAGTCTCCTCAATGTTGCAATGAATATAGGCTCTCACATCGTCAATATGCAAAACATTGTAGGGCACAGATGAGAATGCACCGTTTGGATCATCCTCGACTGACTTAAAGAGGTGCTTCTTAAATTGTGTCCTTTCTCTCTCCGGAACCTTAACTACCAAAGGAGTATTAACATAATGTGATGCCATTCTGAGAAATTTAGGGTTAAGAGTATTCTTCTGTAAATACCTCTTGTTCCAAATGAATGCACAATAACTTCTGTGGGATTGCCTCAAAGCTTTTGATCTCCTTGGAAAGTAGTTCGCCTAGCTCTTCTGCTTCTTCTCTTTGCTCGCAATGTGAGAAATGATTCACATTTGCCCTTTTTAACCTCGTAAACCCTAATTTCAAGTTGACATAAATGCATTGATAAGGTTCAATTGAATGCCCTATCCAACATCAATCAACTCACTAGATGATCTAAAGATCCTGGTAATTATCCGCAAGAATCTGTAATCAACCTTGATTGATCACAGATCTCTCCAAGGGGGTTCTATAGGATTTTGCATGAAGATACCACCCCCTAAGGCCAAATGCCTTAATTACTGGATGAAGATCCTGCACCGGATTTGGGTACAAATCTACTAGCTACTTTAGATTCATCCTCTGAACCACATCTTATCATGCTTGTCTAGATGATATCCTCTACCTTTGCCTTGCCTTTATCATTAGTCTTGTTCTTGTCTATTGGAGCACTCTTGTTAACATTTTTGCTTCTGCAATATTTTGCAACATGACCAAGTTTATTGCATGCATGACAAACAATATTCTGCATAGGTCTGAAGTTTATCTGATTTGGTCTCATCCTGCACCGGTTAGAGATATGTCTAAACATCCCATAATCATAACATCTCTTGTTTTGAAATTTATTCATTACTTCTCTACACATATTTGACTTGTGACCAAAATTATTTCATATGAAACATTGACCAGTAAAGGTAGGACCATTGTTCATATTATTCATCCCATTATTAATCCTACTTCTGCATTGATTCACCATATGACCAAATTTATTACAAGTAAAGCATCTACCATTGAATTTATGAGCATTAGGCTATCTCACCGGAGGATTCTTTCTCTTCTTATGATTAGGTTATATATTGCTTTGTCCAGATCCAGAGGATTCACTTTTCTCAAATCCAAGTCCTCACATGTCCTTTCCATGTCTCTGACTTTCTAGCATCTCATCAAGCCTTGCTAAGCTAGCATTGAATTTGTCTTTGTATTCATTTGCAGTAGTAATTTCATCTCTTAGGGCAAAAATCTGTCTTTCGAGTTCTTGACCATTATTCCTTGATTGTGTCAACTCAAGCTTCAACTAATCATTCTCATATGTAAGCTTGAATCATTCATTTTCTCTGTCCTTTAATGATTGAGTCAAATTCTCTTCATTCTTCTTCCGATCTTCAATCTCCTTAGTTATCTTCATCACAATGGATTGTATCTCATTCTTCAACACAACATTCTCTCTCTCAAGCTTGTCAACTTTGTCCTAATTCTTCATGCATTGATCTTCTTTCTCCTTCAACTTGTCCGTCATTTCTTTCCTATTGTCTCTTGAAGTGTTCACTTGATCCTTCAATTCATTAATGAAGTCTTTAGCTGCATTCAGGTTTCTCTTTAAGGAGCTAATCTCATTTCTTGTTGTATCAAGATCCTCAAGTGCTACACTAAGTTGTCTTTGTCTCTGAAAACCAGAATCCATTGATTCAATCTCTTAGACCTTCCTCAAGAGGTTAGGCTTCCTTAGAGGAACTAGGCTCTGATACTAATTGTTGGAATCAAGTAATATTGAGAGGGGGGGTGAATTAGTGTTCTGCCAGTTATTAAATTTTCTAACTTAACCTTAAACCACCAGAAGCATAAGCATGAAAATTAAATGCAGAAACACAAAACAATCAACCATAAAATCATAACACCAAGATTTTTATGTGGAAACCCAAATGGGAAAAACCAAGGTGGGATTTAAACCCACAATATTATTCCATTATGGCCAGTAGCAAAACAATATTACATGAAGGGGAATGCACTAGCATTCAGACACATTGCCTAGAGATTACAACTCAATTATAATAAGGGATACAACCCCAAAAGGCTCATTGCCTTAAAAATCATATACAATGATGGATCACAATGAAATAACTCCAAAATAGCATCAAAAAATGCTTGGATGAGTTTCGGTTAAGTGCTAAACTCTGACTTTATCTGCTCTATAACTCTGCTCTATTTTCTATCTCAGTTAACTACCAGATCAAGAATGCACATGTGAAACTATGCCAAAAGGGATTCTCGATCACTACTCGCTCATATTCCTTCATACCATTCATCAAAAAGATCTTCTTCACTGGTCTTATATATCCGCAATCACAAAATAAACAATTGTCAAGTCGGCCTGTAGTGTAACGTGTAGAATTGAGTCGGCTTGACCGGATCACCAAAAACAAAAGTGGATCACTAAAAAGATGATAAAATGATGTCTCTATGTCGGCCCTATCATCCCATGCACGATTCATAACACCATAATCAACAGAAAGCTTCCAGACCAAAACTGCTCTGAAATATCGGTTAACTGGCTATCGGTTCACATCCACTTCCGGTTATCAAGATCTATAGTTACCAGATAGAATTCCATGAAGAGTTTCCATCAATGACAACCCTAAACTATTATCCATACACCAAAATTCACCGGATGAGTGTCAATTGCCAACAAAGTATATGGGTGTAATCAAGCACCTCATATGATGCCGATCACAATATCTCCCAAGCTTGCATTTATAGAATTCATATGGCAACTCTTGTAGTCAGAGAGGAAGGGGCAACACCTCCCCCAAGTGACAAAGTATAATGAATTCGTTTTGAGGTGTGACACCCTTGATAAAGTGCAAGATTTCCTAGTAAATAATTATAGGCTAAAGGTCAGTCAAGCAAGGCATTTTGATCCAGAAGGATATATTAATGAGGTAAGGGTAAATAAGTTAAAAGTGAGGGGATTTACTCACATTTTTTATGAAAGGGAGGATCTAATTAGGAATGCCTACCAATTCGAGGCCTTGCAAACAAAGAGAAAGTGGGATTATTTAAATAAATTTGAAAGAGAAAGGAGAGAGGAAGACCCTGAATTTCAGGGACTTGATGAACATTCATAATGAATTTTCCAAGATGTCATGCAAAGTCAGAACATTTGATGAATTAATCACAAAAGAGTTGGCCCGAAGACAGGCCAAGCAACCTGATAGAGTCCCCGAGGAGAGGCCTACATTCACTTTCCCTATAAGATATAAAGGGAAGGAAGTTATAATAGAGGATCCTTCACAAGGTGCTTCCCAATAGGACCCCCAAGGAACAAAGCAACCAAGTATCGAGGCAATGAAAAAGATTGAAAAAGGGAAAGCTGGAATCTTTAATTTTGCTGACATTGTTGATGAGGAAATCAATTCTAGTGTGCCACCACCTTCCCCTCCCCATGATGCTTTTCAGGAAGATGAAGCTATAGAAGTGTTGGTGGATATGGATAGGGCAATTATTCCTAGTGTCATCCCTAAGGATGAAGTTATAGATGAAAGGGTAATTGCCTCAAGAGAATTCATGTCAGATGCCAATTTCATCCATACAGATGAATTCAAATATTTTTGGTTGCGATAAAAGTTAAAGGAATTTTTTGAGGAGGAAATGCAAAATTTTGATAAGAATAATATTTAATGCACTCCTCAAGAGGGTAGAGAATTAGTAAAAAAGAGTGGCATCCTCTTGGTACCAGGATGGGACCTTGAGAAAATCTTCATTTTGGACCAAATAATGAGGCAAGAAGACCCCATGTATGCACAAGAATTTGAAGAACATAGATACAGGGTCAACCCAAGCATAAAATATTTTGCCCTATGGTCTAAAGCTCCTAATACAAATAACCCCATGGTATTGTAAAGGGTGGAGCACAAATAGGTGTAGCATCGTAAATTGTACGCCCTTAATTGGGTGGTACAATTCCACACTTAGGTTAGCACCTTCCTTAGTGTGTTTGCATTTTTAATTTCAAATTACCTTTAACTTTTTAATTAATTAATTAAATTAAATATAAATTCTTCTTTTACCCTCCACATATCATTAAATTTGGCCCTTTACCCAAAGTGTGCCCCTTTTAATTTTATTCTTGCAATTAATCATTTCATCAAATACCCTAATTAATTTTGACCTTCAAGGCTCGATTTTGCATATCTAGACATCTTAAATTCCCATATCATATTGGAATTTGATCTAAAAGCACAATATCTTGCTTCCCCGAAAATTTGGCGAAAAGTTGGTCGGATCGTGTGTTCGGACTAGGTAGCTACCTACTTGGTCCTGACTTTTTCTCCCTGAATTTCAGGAGCATGTTTTGGTGGTATTTTTATATTTAAATCCAAGAGATTGGTGGAAAATATTATTTATAGGTTGGCCTATGACTCAAAGCAAAGTTAAGGTTTCATACATATAGCCTTTCCTTTCCTCATTTGAAGGATTCAATTCTCTAGCAATTGAAGGAGCCTCTTATGAAGTGAAAGTACAAGTTATGTGGAGTATACAATCAACAAATCAAGCATTTATCAAGCATTTATCAATCCTTCATCAATCATTTTCAACATCAATTAAGAGCTTTGAAGATATTGAACAATAATAGGAGATCACCGACTGTTGATTGACTTGTACCTCTCCCTTAGGGTTTGGTACGGTTTCATGTTATTTTCATGTCTTTGTATGAGATTCATAAAATTAATTTTCAGATTTACATTCATGCTTTAGATCCATTATTTCACTTGTGATTTCAAACATTTACATTTATATTTACAATCATTTAGGGTTTGATCTCCAAAGCATAGGGTAGAACTCTAGATCTACTTTCTTGTTCGTTTAAGATCTTGCATACACACAAGATTCTTGCACACAAATTTTTAATACATTATTGGCTATTTGTGGAGGTGGAAAATGCCAAAACAAGGGGTTTGACTAAGGCAAAACTCTATATAGCCACCTAGACACTCTTTTTCCAGTTGTAGGTGTAGGTACAAGAATTCGGTGCATGCACGACTTTCAAAACCAACAGAGCACACATATACAAATTCAACCCTATAATTTGACCTCAGTCTTCAAGGACTAGAGCATGGTGTATGGTTCCCTGGTCCTCTAAGTTTTTTAACATTTTTTGGCAGTTCTGCATTTTAGGCCTTCAGAATCCCAGATCCAATAGTTTTAGCCTCCTGCGGTATCACGGACCAAGGTGCCCAATGCCCTGGTCCTACCAAGTTAGCTTTGAATTTCAAGCATAGGTGTACATCTGGATTTCCCTCCCTCTTTTGTGTTCAGTTTCTCAGTTTCAGTTCAATCGGATTCTGTATTTTTTCAGTTTATGCTTGGTTCATTGTTCATCTCTTAGCATAGTTGATCATTGCATCATATATTGTACATCTCCTCTGTATTAAAACAAAGGAATACAAACCCTAAGAGATATTCCTTGACTCTCTCTCCTCTACAAGAAGTAGTCAAAGTGAAATATCTCCCTAGGTTCTTTCGTATTGCAATGTGTGTACATGAGAGTGGGATTAGGTCTTAGCTACTTGGTTCCATTTTTATGGATCACATTTTGGTGAATCTGACGTGAATACCTTTAATTCTGATTTATATTCTCAGATCTGAGTATTTATGCAATTTGAAATTCAAGTTTTCATCCACAGGTTTGATTTCCTTGCAAATTTTAAAAATATTTAAAGGTTAATTTCATTAAAACCCTAATTTTAAAATTCAAAATTGAACTTGTGCATTGCTTAATTTTCTTAATTATTTTTATTTGGGATACTTTGCACTCTTAGATATCATCAAATGATATAAATTTAGAGTGCTTGCATTGGTGAAAACATCATACAAATTGAACATTGTTCTCTATGTTGAAAAATTGTTGGCATAATGCATTCCTTTCATAAATGTGGTAATGGGTTAGCCTCCCTTGTTTCAATTTAATCATCTCTTAAAGATCCTCCTATTCATGATAACATTTTAGTGCAAAGAAGAGTTGTTGATAATTCCTTCAAAACTCTCCCATGTTGTAAGGATGAAGATTTGAAAAAAATGATATTTCTCCTAAAATGTACCTTTCCTATGAAACTATCTTAGAGGAAGAGGATGATATCATAAACACCTTTCTTAATGTTACCTTACCTTCCATACATGATACTTCTCTTAGAGAAAATGTGTTGATGGACATTGATTTATCTTCTCCCAAATTTTGCCTTACTAATGAGGGAACATTAGTGCAACAAGAGGTATTTAAAGATATCCTTCCTAAGGATGAATGTTTGATGGATGATGTTTATTTTTCTCCTAAAAAGTACTTCCCTCATGAGGATCATGTAGTGCAATAAGATGGTATTTTCCATACTTTTCCTAGTGATAGCATACCCTCTTTTGATTTCAATAAAATTCCCACTAGAGATGAAACATTAATGAGTTATGCTGGTCCTTTTCCTAAATCTTGTCTTAATCATAAAGATATTTTAAGATGAAATTATAAGTAATTTCCTTAATGCTCTCTCCCCTAAAGATCCTATTAAAGATATTTTGAGTCAAGAGGATGATTTCAACAACACATGTATTAATGCTCTCCCTTCTAAGGATGAAGCATTAATAAATGATGTGATTACCTCTCCCAAAATTGGCCTTAATAACGGGGACATCATCATGAAAAAATATATTTTTAGCATCTCTCAATGATATCCCACTTTGGGGTGCACCTTTGAAGAATGATGTTGGTTACTCTCTTACCTTGTCCCTCCCTCATAAGAATACCTTGGTCAAATAAGATGACATTATGATAAAAGAGGGTGATATGATTGACAACTCCCTTAATAACACCTCACCTTCTATTCATTTTAATAAAATTCCCTCCAAGGATGAAATATTGATACATAATTCTCTCCCTTTCCTAAAATTGGTCCCACTGATAAGGATACCCTAGTTCAAGAAGAGATTGTTCATATCTCTTTCAAAGATATTCCTCTGAAGGATGAAACTTTGAAGAGTAATGTTGATCCTTCTCCTGGAGAGTCCCTCTCCCATGTAGATCCTTTGGTGATAGAGGACAATATGATATTTACTACTAACACTATACCCTCTTTCATTGACTTTATCTCTAGAGATGAAACACCAATGCTTACTTCTAGTCTATCTCCCAAAATTGATCCTATCCATGATAACATTTTGGTGCAAGAAGAGACTATCAACACTTATTTTAATAATATTTATCATACAAATGGTGTTTATCCTTCTTCTAAAATTCATAAGGACACCTGTGAACAAGAGAATGATCTTATGTCACAAGGGTGTGATATTCCTAAACCATATTCAATCAATATGATACATGTGAATGGTTATGAAACACCTAATAAACCCCTCTTCACAATTCAAGGTGCTAGTCCTTCTCCAGATTCTCAACCTCTAAACAAGCCTCTCTTTGAGGTTCAAGGTGGTTATGGCAATGATCCATTTTGCACTCCTAAAAAACCAGTTATTATTGTGCAAGGAGATTATCCTACTAAGAGCCCTTATGAGTATGCTAAACAAATCACCAAAGAGAGTTACAATGTGGTTGATCCCACATATAATACATGAAAAAATAGGAAACCTAATCCTATTCTAGTTATTTCTTCTTCACTTCCTCCCTCTCAACCTATTCTTCCACAAGAATCTCGTATATCACAAACTCTTGGTAAGGAGTATGATCTTATGGAAAAAATTAAAGCTACTCCTGCCAAGATATCTCTTTGGGATTTAATTCAAACTTCATCCACTCATCATGGAATGTTAGAAGATACTTTAAAAAGCTTAGATGTCCCACCTGCAGTAACACCTAATAATATGGCTTCTTTGATTGACTCCATGACAACACCCAAAGCTCAAATTGTATTCACACATGATGAGTTGCCTTCTCATGATATCCAACATCAATATGGTCCTCTTATGATCATTTTCCTTATCAATGGTAATGCTATAAGAAGAACCCTTGTTGATAATGGCTCCGACCTTAATGTTTGTAGCATTAAATTATTGCATAAGATGAATGTGGATAAATCTCTTATTAAACCATATTCTCTTACTAGATGTGGCTTTGATAATGTTGATAGATATTCTTTAGGTACTATAACCTTACCTATAAAGGTTGGAACTATTATCTTGCCTACACCTATTTATTGTTGGCATTTTTGATGTTTATGTTGTGATTGTCATTGATGGACACACACTTGTATTGAGATCCCCTTTATATGTATGAGCTTGTGCTCAACCAGTATTTGTTCCAACTGATATGCTGTATACTAGTCTTTAGACTAGTGGTGATTTTGCAGAATGTGTTTCCTGGTCTGAAGCGGCATGTCGACCCCAAGCGGTTCGTAGATCACAAGCGATACAAGGGAGCAAAGCGGCACAACACATTCTTACCAGTCTTCATTTTTGTCAAACCAGCAACTGGTATTTTCTATGAACCGGTAATAATCTGTGATGAGTTACCAACCGACATTTTGTGATGAGTTACCAATCCACCGATTGTTTGATGGTGCCGACACATTGATGGTGCTTTTTGTGTCGTGTTACTGAGTATGTCTAGATTCATTGAACCTAGGAAATTGTAATGTAATCCTATTGGACCGACATGAAATTAGATTCCTTTAAAAGGACATCATGTCTAGGGTTTTACGTTGTTGCTGAAAGGGTTAATGTTGAGCTAGGGTTTAAGGTGGGAGTCGAGAATGATCTTATTTGAGAAGATCAAGTTGTAACTATGAGAGAGAGAGAGGAGACTGAAGTAATGCTGGAATGCATTAGCTATGAGCAATATTGGATCTAACCAAGCAGTTTGTCCTATTAGATAGATCAAACACTTGTTGATTACTCACATCTTTGACAAGTCTGTAGCCCTTAACCGGGTAGGCCTCAAAGCCTTTGTAAAATCCTCTAACAAGGTGGTTCACACATGTGAATCTAAAATCCTCTAACAAGGTAGTCTTTAATCGGACTTATCTCCTAACAGAGATGAGATTCCTAACAGGATCTGTTCTGGTGAAGAACATTGTAAGACCTTAACCGGTCAGACCTTAACCGGTCTAGTTTCTATTCTGTAGATAGTAACTTGTGAGTTCCATCTCACCGTGGTTTTTCCCAGTTGGGTTTCCACGTCAAATATCTTGTGTTATGGTTGTATTGCTTTTGTGGGTGAATGCTTTATTCGCATTTTGGTTTGCATGTGTGGTAACTGGTTTGACTGTTAAACTGCTTTACCGGTTTATCTTTAAACTGTGTAAGTGTTTTAGTGTAGAAGTTTTTGGAATACTAATTCACCCCCCCTCTTAGTATTCATCAATTGGTATCAGAGCCTACCTTTCTATAAGTTTAACCACTTGGAAAGAGATATGGGGGAATACACCTTGAGGGAACTTACTCAATGACTCATTAAGTCTGAGCAAGCCTATGATGATCTTATGGTCAAATACAAGGCATCTCAAGCAAAAAAGACAGAAAATGCAGAGAGGCTGATGGAACTATCTGAAAGCAGTTTTGAAGATGAAGCTAACAAGGAAGCCTTGATTGCTGAAGTGAATAAGCTGAATGATTCAAACTCCAATCTGAGAAAGGAGTTGGAACGACTGACTATTCGGTTTAGTCAAGAGCTTGAGAACCAGAGAAAAGCTGAAGATCTAGTAAAGGACAAAGATCATGAGATCTCCAAGTTGAAACAAGAGATTAGTGCACTGACTGCTCGCCTTCAAGAGAGTAGAATGGAAAAAGAAGACATGCAAGGAGAACTGAACATTGCCATCTCTGAAAATGCAAGTTTAATGGAGACAAACACTGCTATTTCCAAAGAACTCTTTGAGTCAAAGGAAATACTTGCTAAGTTTGGCAAAAGTACTGTCAAGCTAGAGAAAAAGCTTGAGTCATCTAGACCGGCAAAGAATACCAATGGTCTTGGTTTTTCTAGACATGAGGAAGGAGAATCCTCAGGAACAAATGCTGAAGCATTAAAGAAGCAACTGACACTCAAAGGAAAAGGTAAGCAAAAATTCAAACCTGTTTGCTTTAATTGTCTTAAAGAAGGACACACTACCAATGTATGTAGGAGCAAAGCCTACAATAATTTTCTTTATTTTATCAACAATGTACCTAGATCCAACAAGTTCAATGGTCATTGTTATGCATGCAACAAGTTTGGGCATAGAGCATTTGAATGCAGGTCTGTAATGGATAACACTAGAAGATATCCTTAGAGGACCCAAGGAACTAGTCCTAAACCTTTTATGAACCGGAACCACAACCAGTTTAATGTCTTCAATCATCAGTCAAGAAGTGGTGGCCATCAAGTGGCAACCGGATGAAGAGAAAGTTGTATGATCTATCATGGTCATGGTCACACTGCTGCAACATGCAGAAGGAAGAATGGGAACATGTACAATGGACCTTGGAGAGCACTTGGACTTGTTTGCTATCGCTGCAACAAATTGGGTCACATTGCAAGATTCTGCAGAAGCAAAAAAAGTATATCTGATGATATACCGGTCACTCAGGAAGGAGAAATAGATGTTGAAAAAGTTCAAGGAGACATGAAGAAAACATGGAAGAAGAAACCAATATTGTCGACAGAGGAACTGGTTTCTGCACCTAGTGTGGAAATATTGGAACCAACAAACTAAGCGTCAAAGGCTTAGGGGGAGCAAATGGCGAAATTCTTTTGAACCCCCAGTTGACACCAGTAAAAGACCTTAACCGGTATGCGATACCTGTTGCTTGGCAGAAGACCGAAAATGGTAAAAAGGCAAATTAGGGTTTACACCCTAATAGAGGAGCATTAATGATGGTAGGTGAGAGACATGTATAAATGCATTTTTCAAATCATTTCTCACTATTTGTTTTCGAGCAAAGAAAAGTTTTCAAGTGCAGAGCGTAGAAAAGGTGATTTGAGCTTAGATTTCAAGAAATTGGATAACCTTGAAAGAGATTCAAATCTATTTTGCAAGCGGTAGTGGAGAACACAAAGCGGTGATTTGGCATCCGATGGAGAGTGAAGTGAAGCAGAATCAGGAAGCTCTGAATTCACGTTTGAAAGGTATTTTTCGTGTTCTTGAAATACTCTTTAATGGCTTCCACATCTCATACCAGTTCAAGTACATCCATTGAGTCAGAAAGTTTCATTCAGAGGAAGTCCAAGTATAATGCTTTATCACAAGTTCCAGCTGGAGTCATAGTCAAAGAAGGAATTTCTGATTATATTGATTGCAAAATAGAAGACCTAGGGTCTTTAGCCATTCATACTCAGTTAGGTCTATTTTGTGGAAAGGACAAAAGGATCAAACCAGAATTTAGTGTCATAGAGAAGAAGAAATTCCACAACGCAGTATATTTCCTGGAAGACTTCACAGAGGATCACATCAGGATCATCTTGAGCAAAGTCCATGGTGACAAGATGTACCTGGAGAGGATGCATGATATCATGCCTCAAGAAATTCATGCAGTCACCAGTTTTTGCAACACAGGGGAAGTGCCAGCCCTAAGAAAAGTGAGCAAAACAGAAATGACCAAGCTCACTGGTTCAACAAGTGATTCACGGGGTATGATAGTCAATCCTATCAAGGATGATCTGGTGAAATATGCCTGCATGGTGATAGGCTACAGAACATTCTCAACCAGTAGGATTAATTCTGTATCTGCTGCAGCGGTAAATGCCACTTACCGAATGATAAAAGAGGATGCATCTTTTGACTTATGCACTGGCATGCAGAGGCAACTCTTGCTAAATCTTAAGGCAATCAAGTAGGACAACTCACTGAGGTTTAAGTTTGGACAACTATTGGTAGGGTTGTTCTTTTATTTCCAAGGCTACTTTCCGGGTGTAGGAGATGTCCAGTGGTCACTTGACCAACCGGTAACCAAGCAGATAAAGGAAAGTGTGCAAGCCATTGGAATCGGCTACCCTGAGGTACTTAACAAATATTTTGATGAGTTCAAAAGAAAGATGAGTCAGAGGGTAAGAATCTCAGGTGACATAGTGAAGAAATACGAAGATGACATCTGTTTCACTATTCAGTCGAACAAATGTCTAATGGAGGCTGTTGAGCCTAAAATGGAGGAAGTGGAGCCTATGGGCTATGAAGTCATGTTTGACATGCTGGAAGGGTATGCTTCAACCCTTATTGCCTCGCCTCTTGATCCAAAGGCTAAGAGGACCGGAACCTACTTGGAGAGGATTGCACCGGTTGAAGAACCATCACTAAAGAAAGGAAAAAAACCGGCAGCTAAGAAAGCTAAAGCAGTGCCAGCAGCATCGGCACCGGCTACCACTGCAACTCCAAGAGTGACCAAGTGGTCACTGGCAAAGAAGAAACCAGAGGTAACATCGACAAAAGTCTTCGAAAGAAAGAGGAAGACTAAGGCAAATGAACCAGACTCTGAAGAAACCGAGTTTGATGAACAGACAAAGAAGGCTAGACAGACAAAGAAGATGAAGAAGAATGAACCGGCAGCATCCGCACCGGTAAATATAGATATCTCCTCTTACAAACCTTTGACACATTGTCAAAGAACAGTAAAAAATATTAGGAGAAAGTTACTTCATGATTTAATAGATTATTATGATGAATTCAATAGTGAGGAAAAAGATGAAGTACTACAGGAAATCATTCTTTATTTATGTAAAAATGACCAGTCACCATTAGAGATTAAATCTCAGACACTGGATTCGTTATTTAAAGCATTGGATAATAAATGGTGCATTGCCATTAAAAAGGAACAGGAGATTAGGGAGAAAGTTTTTGCACAGTACTTCCCCGAACTCTCAAATTCAGAATTATTTGATGCCCTGGATCAAAATAAAGGTCTCTTCTTCACAAGGAGAAGAAGACTCTAGTTGTTGGAGGGGAGAGTTGATGATGTTGAAAAGGATACACATCAGCATATGGCTCGTGCTATCAGCTCTCACAAAGCATGAATGGCTAACCTCCAAGCGAAAAAGGAACTGGTTATTTCCAAACCAGATGAGGTCTTTGATGAGGAAGGAAACCTAGTGGAAGAACCAATTGACACCATCGATGTCGATGACCTAGATATAGATGATGTCACTCAGGACATACCTTCTGAGGGAACAGAACAGGGGCAACAGGTCGATCAAGGTGGTGAACAAGCTGAGGACACACAACAAGCGACAAAGGAATAGGAAGAGAAAAAGAAGAAGGATGAAGATGAGAAACAAAAGAAAGAGGAAGAGAAGAAAAAAGAGGAAGAGGAGAAATAGAAAGATGAAGAAAAGAAGAAGCAAGAAGATGACAGGAAAAAGAAAGAAGAAGAGGATAAGGAAGAAAATAGAAAGAAGGAAGAAGAGGAGAAGAAAAAGAAGGAAGAGGAAGAGAGGAAAAAGAAGGAAACAGAAGAGAAGAAGAAGAAGGAAGAGGAAGAACAGAAAAAGAAGGAAGCGGAAGAGAAGAAGAAGAAGGAAGAGGAAGAACAAAAGAAGAAGAGAGAGGAAGAACAAAAGAAGAAGGAAGAAGAAGCAAAGAAGAAGGTAGAAGCAGAGTAGAAGTAAAAAGAAGAAGAAGACAAGAAGAAGATGGAAGAGGAAGAGAAGAAAAAGAGAGAAGAAAAAGAGAAGGAAGAGAAGGAGAGGAAAAAGAAGGAAGAAACAGACAAGACAATCGAAGCGATGAAGAGCACATAGATGGAAACTCCTAAGGCAACTGTTAGCCAAGCCAAACCGGCTGCTATCTTGAGCCCCATTGATCTCCAATCTGCAAGTGAGTCTGAGCTTATGCAGAGCATCAAGGTTGCCCAAGAGTGCCTTGAAGGCATTCACAGGAAAAGAGAACAAGATATTATTCAGGCGGCTGTAGACACACTTACCGGTTTAATCCCTGGTACTAATCTTCCTGACACTGAATCATCACTAGCACAACTCAAACTTTTGTGTACTGTAGTGGATGATCAGGTGCAGAGTCTAGAAGAAGCAGCAGAGGCCAATGTAAAGAAAGAGCACCAAAAGGCTCTTAATGTTGCTCTAGTGAAGAAGTTGAATGAGCTTAGGACTGAACTACTAAAGGATCAAAAGGACATAAGGAATGCCTTGGATGAGGGAAACTTGCTACTCAGCAAAATCTGTCAACCTCATCTGTTCTATGATGATGTGCTAGCCAATAAGCAACAACTTCAAACGGACTTACAGTCCTACTTGGGCACATTCAAGACTCCTTATGATTCCTTTGCAGCATATGGGCAAACCGTTCACCGGTTCTAGGTCCTGTCAGCCAAGATGGAGCAAGAGATTAGTACACGGTCTAGGGATTTGTAGGAGCTTCAACTAGTATTACTTCCATGACTGCAAATTCTTCAGAAGTGTTATCTAAACCTAGATGCCTTGACAATCACACATGAACTGAGCATAATAGATGCCATGGAGGAATAGGTATCCCAGATGCAGATAGAAAAGGAAGTGGCAACCTCCCTACTTGAGTCTTGGTCCCTCTCCATGAAACAATTTTTGTAGGACTATAAATAGGTTTTTGACAAGTATTATTCATTATTGTCATAAACTCTTTTATATATATGGAAACAGGGTTTTTTCAGTGGTAGTTTGTCATTGTTGGCAAAGGGGGAGAAGTGTATCTGGTTTTTGTTTTTAAAATTTTGAAATTTTGATATATAAGGGGAGAAGTATATCAGGGGGAGAAGTATCTGTTTTAAAATTTTGATATATGCTGTGATATATGTTATATGCTTTGATGATTATGCTCTGAATGCAAAATTGTTATACACTCTGTTGATTAAGGGATAGTGTATATGCTTAGGGGGAGCAATTTTGTTAATGGCAAGTTTTTGTTGTAAAACACTTAGATGTCAAAATTTTATTTTCCTAAGTGTTGCCATCAATGCCAAAGGGGGAGATTTTTGGCATTTTTGATGTTTATGTTGTGATTGTCATTGATGGACACACACTTGTATTGAGATCCCCTTTATATGTATGAGCTTGTGCTCAACCGGTATTTGTTCCAACCGGTATGTTGTATACTAGTCTTTAGACTAGTGGTGATTTTGCAGAATGTGTTTCCCAGTCTGAAGCGGCATGTCGACCCCAAGTGGTTCATAGATCACAAGCGGTACAAGGGAGCAAAGCAGCACAACACATTCTTACCAGTCTTCATTTTTGTCAAACTGGCAACCGGTATTTTGTATGAACCGGTAATACTCTGTGATGAGTTTCCAACCGGTATTTTGTGATGAGTTACTAATCCACCGATTGTTTGATGGTGCTGACACATTGACGGTGCTTTTTGTGTCATGTTAGTGAGTATGTCTAGATTCATTAAACCTAGGAAATTGTAATGTAATCCTATTGGACTGACATGAAATTAGATTCCTTTAAAAGGACATCATGTCTAGGGTTTTACGTTGTTGCTGAAAGGGTTAATGTTGAGCTAGGGTTTAAGGTGGGAGTCGAGAACAATCTTATTTGAGAAGATCAAGTTGTAAATATGAGAGAGAGAGAGGAGACTGAAGTAATGCTGGAATGCATTAGCTATGAGCAATACTGGATCTAACCAAGCAGTTTGTGCTATTAGATAGATCAAACACTTGTTGATTACTCACATCTTTGACAAGTTTGTATCGCTTAACCGGGTAGGCCTCAAAGCCTTTGTAAAATCCTCTAACAAGGTGGTTCACACATGTGAATCTAAAATCCTCTAACAAGGTAGTCTTTAATCAAACTTATCTCCTAATAGAGATTGAGATTCCTAACAGGATCTGTTCTGGTGAAGAACATTGTAAGACCTTAACCGGTCTAGTTTCTATTCTGTAGATAGTAACTTGTGAGTTCCATCTCACCGTGGTTTTTCCCAGTTGGGTTTCCATGTCAAATATCTTGTGTTATGGTTGTATTGCTTTTGTGGGTGAATGCTTTATTCACATTTTGGTTTGCATGTGTGGTAACCGGTTTGACTGTTAAACTGCTTTACCGGTTTATCTTTAGACTATGTAAGTGTTTTAGTGCAGAAGTTTTTGTATACTAATTCACCCCCCCTCTTAGTATTCATCATTTATGTCATGCCCGATAATTTAACCTACAATCTTCTATTAGGGCGACCTTGGCTTCATAATATGCAAGTTTTCCCTTCTACTCTTCATCGCAATGCCAAGTTCATTTATAACAATAAGATGTATACTTTGTACATTGATAACAATTTACAAGTCCCGTTGCAAACCTTATCTTCTTGTTCAACCACTTCTAATCCTTATTCAAATACTCCTGCATCTTCAGGTATGCCTATTTCCTTGAATACCCCTGTTCCTTCTAGTGATTCCATGACTCCTAAAAAGGATTCTACTCAATCTGAATCCTCTCCCAAAGATATCTTTTCTTCCGAAGGGGTACTCTCAGATGATGATTGGGGATCTCTAGACTTTAACCCTACTTTTGTGGTAGAATATAGGGTCTCTTGGAAAGGATATAAAACTGAGAAGGAGAAACATAAGGATGAACTTAAAAACCAATCCTCTTTGTCTAAAGAAAATAGTAACAATTTTGTGGTTGCTTCTAATTCAAATGATTATTTAGAATCTTCTTCTTCTTCATGTAATTGTGGCACCAAGACCTCTGAGGCCCCACCATCTCTTTCTGATATGGCATCCATTTATAGTCTAGGTTTTCACATTTTAGTTAATAGTGGATATAACAACAATGGTTGTGGCACAAATGAACAAGGAATTAAGGTTCCTTTAGAAAATAACATATGTGAAGCTTCATTTGGACTTGGATATAATCTTTTAAAGCCCACCAAAGCATCTAAAAGACCATCTCTCAATGTGAATGCTATATTTAGTGGTGATGATGACTTCACCTTAATCAGGTCATCCTCTATATCTCCCAACACTCACCCCCCTCATGAGGAAATTAGGGTGATTGACAAGTCTCTTTATGAATATCCCCAAGAGATTTCCAATCCCACTTATGAGGCCTTATCCTCTATTCATTCTACTATCCTCTCTTCTAGAAATAGGGCCCTAATGAATTATACTTATCCCTCTCCTAAGGCTTCTTGGGTGCAAGTGGAACACTCTCTTGATCAAGAGTTTTTCAATATTTATCATCTTATACATGCTTTTAATCTCATAGATGGTAGAGAATTTAACATGTCATATTCAAGTTCTTCATCCAATCTGTCATATCTTCAAATAAAATCAGTGGCTATTATGTTACACATCATTATGTGACATTGGTAGCTCACTTATTGGCATCTCATTTTCATTCATGATAGTACAATTGCACATGCAATCATACTTTGGAAGCAACATAATAACCCATTTTTGTCCCATCTCTTGTCTCTATGTGTGTGGGGCAGGAGTGATTTCAAACATCTCTTCTTCTTAAGGTTAAAACTTTCCCCTCTATGAAGCAAGTGTCTTCTATAAGGATTTCTTATCGATTGTAGAGGTGTATATTCCTATTGGGAACTCCCTCTCATATTGGAATAAGTATCCCTAATGAGGATATTTAGTACATTTCCTTAATTGGACCTCTTCCTTAGTGTGGGAAGTCTTTAATCATGCATCAAATTATTTTCTTCCTTGATTCGTATCTTTTATAAGGAACCCATCTATGTTGTGAATGTGCATATCCCTAATGAGGATCTCTTTCCTTCTTTTAGAAGAATGTTTCTTTTATAAGTGATATCTCTTTGATGTCCTTGTATCTATGCTTGGGTAGCAAGGGTGATATTTCAATCTTCTCTCTTTTTCTAAAGATTCACCTTTCCTTTATTGAGTGGTATTTTTCATTCAATGTCATTTCGTGCATAGAATACATGTCTTCCTTATATAGGACCTATTCTTTGTTTGAAATGATACATCTTTCATGAACAATATCTCCTTAGTGAAAGTGTGCAATCATTTGCTAAGAATCATTTTTTCCTAAATATTGGAGGTGTGTATTCTTATTTTCCTTCTCCTCTCCTTCAAGATGTTATCTTTATCAAAGATCCCCTCTATTCTCAAAGGCAAATGTCTTTGAATAATGATCTCTTCCTACTTTTTCAAAATTTAAAAGGTAATTATTTTCTAAACCCTAATTTTGAATTTATTTTCCACTTAATCTTTCATCTTGTGTTAGAGAGCTCCAATCCTCATACTATTGGTTGTGTTGGAATTGGGTTCAGTTCTCTTTCTTACCAAATGTTCCATGATGCACTTCGATCTTGTATCAAGCTTCGTTGTGAGAATTTGTTATTACCTATTTTTACAATTTGTTGTGGTAAACATGATACCCTATTTCACCTCACTAATTTGAAAGCTGAAACAGGTGGGGCATATAGCTACCTGCAAATTTAATCACTTCCCTAGTAAGCAATAGGTGATTTTGTGATTTTATCTAACATGTGGTTTTGTAGGGTGTAGTTCCTAACAGTGTACTACAAATACCATTGGGGGATTCATCTGACACCTTATGGATATATCCTTTTTCATGAATGTTTACTTTTGTATACTTTAGCTTGCATATGCACATAGTGTTATATGACCACTAAAGTGGGGGCTAAATGCAGCGTCGTAAATTGTATACCCTTAATTGAATGGTATAATTTCATGCTTAGATTAGCACCCACCTTAGTGTGTTTGCATTTTGAATTTCAAATTTTCTTTAAGCATTTAATTAATTAACTTAATTAAATCTAAAGTGTTCTTTTATCTGTCTGCATATCATAAAATTGGGCCCTTTACCCTAAGTGTGCCCCTTTTTATTTCATTCTTCCAATTAATCATTTCATCAAATACCCTAATTATGTCCTATTTTGACCTTCAAGACCCAATTTCACATATCTATACATCTCAAATTCCCATATCCTATTGGAATTCGATCTAAAAACACAATATCTTGCTTCCCCGAAAATTTGGTGAAAAGTTGGTTGGACCGTGTGTTCAGACCAGGTAGCTACCTACCTGGTCCCGACTTTTTCTCCCCAAATTTTGGGAGCATGTTTTAGTGTTATTTTAATATTCAAATCCAAGAGATTGGAAGAAAATATTATTTCTAGGTCGGCCTATGACAAAACAAAGTTAGGGTTTCATACAAATAGCCTTTCCTTTCCTCATTTGAAGGATCTGATTCTCTAGCAATTGAAGGAGTCTCTTATGAAGTGAAAGTGTAGGTTATGTGGAGTCTACAATAAAAAAATCAAGCCTTCATAAAGAATTTATCAAACCTTCATCAATCATTTTCAACATCAATTAGGAGCTTTGAATACATTGAAGAATAATAGGAGATCACCGACTGTTGATTGCCTTGTACCTCTCCCTTAGGGTTTGGTATGGTATGGTTTCTTGTTATTTTCATGTCTTTGTATGAGCTTCATAACATTGATTTTATAATTTAAATTCATGCTTTAGATCCATTATTGCATTTGTGATTTCAAGCATTTACATTTACAATCATTTAGGGTTTGCTCTCCAAAGCATAAGGTAGAACTCTAGATCTACTTTCTTGTTCATTTAAGATCTTGCATACACACAAGATACTTGCACACACATTTTTAGTACATTATTGGCTATTTGTGGAGGTGGAAACCACCAAAACAAGGGGTTTGAATAAGGCAAAACCCTATATAGCCACCTAGACACCCTTTTTCTAGTTGCAGGTGTAGGTACGAGAATCCGACGCATGAACGAATTTTGAAACCGACAGAGCATGCAAATATAGATCCAACCCTAGAATTTGACCTCAGTCTTCAAGGAATAGGGTGTGGAACCTTGGTCCTCTAGGTATTTTAGCATTTTTTGGTAGTTCTGCATTTTAGGCCTTTAGAATCCCAGATCCAATAGTTTCAGCCTCCTTCACTATCAAGGACCAAGGCACCCAACGCCCTGGTCTTGCTCAGTCATCTCCAAATTTTAGGCATGGGTGCATATTTAGATTCCCCTCCCTGCTCTATGTTCATTTCTTAGTTTCGGTTCAATCACATTTTCCATTTTTAGTTTATGCTTGCTTCATTGTTCATCTCTTAGCATAGCTGATCATTGCATCATATTTTGTACATATCCTCTACATTACAACAAAGGAATAGAAACCCTAAGAGATATTCCTTCACTCTCTCTCCTCTACAAGAAGTAGTCAAAGTGAGATATCTCCCTAGGCTCTTTCTTATTCCAATGTGTGTGATAGGACCTAAAATTATGTCTTGCAAAATTTTGGTCATTTTGGTTTTATTATGCCTTGTGTCAGGTTTTCAGGGTTTAGGGCTTTAGGGGTTGTGACTTTCTTGATTAAATCCTGGTATAAAAGAAAATCTTGGGGCCTTTTTTATATTTTGTCGTTACCTTTTTTTCACTTAAGGCTGAGGGTTGTATCCCATTGGTGGGGCCATTTTATTCCCTCAGTGATAAATCACATTAGACTGATCTATGAAATGATTTTCCTAAATCATATAAATTTTTCCCTATAATTGGTCTCCTTTTGATATTTGTACATGTGCCTGCATTTTTACTAAGTCCGAAATTCCTAAATATTTCGACCAATTGCTAAAGATAAGACAGATCTAACGGTCCATGCTTCCCCGTGGTCAAAAGTGCAAGGATAATAAAGACTGTGACATCATGAGATGATGCCACGCATGTTTCACAGAAAAAGGTGAGATGATGGTTTGACTTTTCAAAATGTTTGAAATTACTGGTTCCAAGCAGTTAAAACCCGAGTAACTTAAAAAGAATATTTCTGCATGTGCTTATATCAAGCGGTAATTTTTTAATTGCAGTTTGAGAAGTGATCGGGAGTTAGTGGCCTTTGTAAGTGACCAGTGTAGATAGAAGGTAAACAAAGAACAAATCCGACGGTTTTCGTGGTCTTGCGATCAAAATATGTGAGGAAATTATGAACCGTGACATCACGAGATGATGCCACATGTCCAAGGTGAGCTAGGAAAAGCTGATGGTGGGGTCACTAAAGGTGGAGAAGCAAGGCGATGAGTTAGATGTGCCATGTCATGCCAAGGGTGGACCCACTTTCCATATTGGACAGTAACTATCAGATTGAATGGTTTGGTCTGTAAGATTTTCCAACCTGGAGGATGATCGACGGTCATGTTTTAAACTTTTTCAAATGCAAGTTAAGAGTTGTTGTTGCACTCACACAAGTAGTAATGGCAGATGAGACATTTGCATTCCTTTAAAGGTAGTAATTAAATATTTTTAAAATTTGTTCTTCATTTGTAGAAGATTTCATAGCAATCCAGAAGATATTCCTATTGTTGAAGAAGGTTGAAGTGAATCTTTGCAACACAGAATTGTCATCTCTATGGTGAACATCGAAACAGTAAGTTTATCTAACCTCCTTCATCTGTTCTTGAAATGAATTGATGTTATAAATTGTGCATGAAGTTGTAAGAAAATATTTTTATTTTTTTCTAGGGTTAGGAGCTAGACAAAGAAGAGTGAAATTTGTTTAAATTACTGTTGTAATTTAAATCTCATGTTAGCCCTAGTCTTTTATTCCTGAATTTGAAGTTATTGTGTAAAACCCTAGTTTCAAAAGATGGCTCCCTCATGAAAACATTCAGAACAAATGGATTATATGAAAAGAAATCTATATGATGATTTGTTGGATCAATTGAAGCCCTCAACAAATGATAGACAGAAGGGGCAAAGATTTGTGAGTGGGGAAACCCTAGGGGAAGGGTTAACCGATAAAGCATTCTGCTTGGTGGATGTTAGTATACCGATGACTGGACTAGAAATGTTCAAACTGTGGTATGGACAAAGGAACTTACATTCCCCATTATCCAGTCCCTGACAATATGATTTGGGTAAGTTGGTAGTGTCAGGTGTCTTTATGGACGTTGACCTACTCAAAGCTGTTGCGAATAGATATGACCCTGTCTCAAGGGTTATTAGAGGAAATGAAGGAGAGATTTTATTGACTATTAGAAGGGAAGAGTTACATGAGGTTTTTGACTATATGAACCATCTACGATTCTGGTGCAGATAGATTTGATTGAGAAAAAGGTAGAGTACTACAAGATGAGGGAATTCATTAGAAACAATTTCCTTCCAATGCATTTGGCCAAAATAGGGAATACAACATCATATTGACCCTAGCTCAAAGGAGCCATTCCCAATTGGTGCTTTTTCTCCCTACTTTCAAGCTACTTTCTTATCTTTGTGCCAGATATTGGGTTTTAATCCAATTATAGTGATGCCACCAGATTTTATGTACATGGCCATGCAAATACAACATCCAGATTATACAATGGTTTTTGATTTCGCCCCATACCTTAAAGAAAAGATTCATGAGGGGTTACTGGATATTAAGAATGAAGTAGCTGGTGCTAAATTTTTCTAGTATTCCTTACTTGTGTACATATTCCTATTTAGGAATGCAGATTACTTTGAAGGTACTATGAACCTTAGAAGGAAAATTGATAACCAAGAGATTATAGTACAACTTTGGAGCACAGATATGTCTTGGGATAGATAGGAGGCCAGTTTTGTATGATTTGATAACAGTTTTACTTCTAGGTTGAGGCAAAAGTTGACAGTAAATCTGCCAAGGATTCCCAAAGAATTACATGATTTTGTAAGACCCAAAGAAAGGTTACCACTTGTCAAGATTGAGCATAATTGGGGGGATTTTATTCCTTATCCTGTAAGTACTATTATCATAATCTATGGTTTCTCCGGACAACCACATGTATTGCCTTTCAACGTTCCTCTGAGAATGGGTTTTACTGAAGTAATGTGGCAAATAAGATGCATTCAAGACAAGGATTAAAAAGGAAGGGGTAAAGGAACAATTTTCCCATATTACACTATCATCCATTATTTTGTAATTCTGAAGGGAGGATATGAGCATTTTGATAAATTCTTTGCTCCATATCATTTGAGGGTGAGTATAGCTAGACACATTGATCCAAAGGGGTTCTATAATAATTTTAAAGAAATAATTAAAGGAAGTTTGTTGCCCTATGAGCATAACTTTCTTAAGGATATAATAAAAAATGAATTTGATTCCATGACTCAGGAATGGAGGAAAGAAAAGTGGATAATCTTTAGAAATTTATGGGCTGCAACCCAAAAAATGGATCCAAAATATGACCCATTAAAGGATTTTTCCCCATTTTGTGCCAAGGTTGATTTTGTTATGAACAATTTCGATGAATTAAAGCTGATTTTAAAGGAGAAGTTAGCCAAACTTGAAGAAGTTCATGGCCGACAACAATCAAGCTCACAACCTCCTTTGTCTCAGAGAGCAGGTGGCATGGTAGGAAGGAGGCCTATTCATGAATCTTCTCACAAAAGAGAAAGAGAAGAAATGAGTGATGAAGAGGATATCAGTAATGACAGTGGAAGGTTAATACAGAGAAAGGGTAAAAAGATGATGAGTGAAGAGCCTTCCCCTAAAATACAAACCAAGCCTTTTCAAGGAATCAAGATCATTGATCTTGAAGACTCTGATAGAAGTCCTTCGCCACCACCTGTATCCTTTTCACTTGTAAGGAAGGATGAAGAACAAATGGAGGAAGATATGTTCATAGCAACAAGTGCAGAAATGCAGTTTGGTGTTCCTCCCTTGCCTCCTAATTTGGAGTTAGATTTCACTCCTTTGGATATCCACGGTAAAAATTTTAAAGATGCAAGAAAGGAGGCATGTGATAAGTTCCTTGAAGATGATGCTTTTGTGAGAACTCCATCCTTTCTGCAACTAGTATGGAAGATGAAAATTGAGGAGTACAAAGGAAGAATTACTGAGAAGAAGGCCCAAAGGACAGATAGATCGGATCAAGAGAACCAAGAAGAAGTAGAGATTGAGATGAGGGAATAATTTAAGGAAATCACTACTGATGAGGGTAGGAAGATTATAAGTCAGGCTGGAGTCCTGATCTTACTAGAATGGGACATAGTAGATGCAGTAGCTTTTGATACAATCAGGAAGTCAAAGGATCAACATTTCAATTAAGAAGAAAAAGCAAGGTTGGCACTAAAGGGATCAAATTTTGTGGATGATTATGAAACCTTGGCAATATGGGTACTAGAGGAAGGACCTAGAAAGCCTAACATTAGTGATTTAAACCCCAATTTGAGGGGAAGCCTTATTATAAAAAGATCAGCTGACACATTAAGTGTAGAGGCTAAAAAGTTAAATAAATTGGCACATGAGAGTGCAAAAAGAGAAGCTTTAGAAAAGGCGAAGCTGATAAGAAAGTTTGACAAGATTTTCAATGACTACAATGCATCTCAGAAAAGGTGTGTGGAGTTGCAAATGAGAGTGCAACTCTTTGAGCAAGGACAAATAAAGGTTTCCTTTCCTGCACTTACAAGGCCATCCAAGCCATCAACATCTAGGTCAACACCTATGGTCCAGTGAGGAGAAGCAGTTCAACTTGATACATGTGCTGGTATCCCTGGTATGTCATTAATCCCCTATGATGATGATGATGATGAACCTGATGCTACAAGATCAACTAAACCAAATCAGTCTCAGCTTTTAGAAAAGATTGTTGAACAAGAAAATAAGCTGAAAGAATTAGAAGATCAACCAGTCAAGCAACAAAAGGATATAGTTAGTTCAATGCTAACTCATTTGAATGAGAAAGTTGATAGTAGGTTAAATAGTGTCCATGCCCTATATTCATTGCTATTCAAAAATTTAATGATGATAAAGAAGTGACAATTCCTCTATTTACAAAATGGTTGCAAAGAGGAAATGAGCTTAGAATGATGTCCATGGCCTCTAAATATCACGCTGAGAGACCACATGCACTCCAACCAACATATTTGTTGGTAAAATCAATGTAGGAAGCCCAAATTTTGCTAAAGAATATAGAAAGAAAGGTAAGGGAATTGATGAAAAGTTTCAGTGAATTGGAACAAACTCTTTTGCCATATATTGAAGGTAAAGAAAGGGTACTCAAGCCTTTACAATATTGGAAGGAAGATGCATAAATAGTCATCAGTACCCAGGTAGAGATGATATGTGAAGGGATAAATATGGATATGCTGGAGGATAGCATGTATAAAATAATTGCCATAGGATCATTTTTTGAAACTTTTGAAAGAGAGGCAAACCAAGTAGCCATTAAATATATTCCATATAGGGCAAAAGTTGATGAAGTCATGAGTTTTGATTGGCCATCCGATGAAGACTCTAATGCGTGGAGTAGTATGTATCTGAATGATGAATAAAGGTTGTAAACAGTTTGCATAACTATTTTTGTCTTCTAGTGGCAGATATTTTTGAACCTGTATAACAAAAATGGTAATAATATTCATCATGAGTTTTAAAGAGGGCGGATACATACTTTGATCTTGCATAAGAGAATTCGAGGATGAATGTTTGTATAACATAATGCAGTTGTGTGTAATTATTCTGAGATGACAGGTGTCTCCTCTAGCCTGGAGCTTGTTTTCTCCCTTGTTTTTTATAAAAGGGAATTTAGGGCTATGAGATTGGGTTTGAATTTTTGGTCCCTTGAGTGTTTCAAATTTCTGTTTCCAAATAGCAAAGTTTAGGTGAAACAAAAAGTTGTAAAAGGTTATTTTACAAAGCAAAATAGAAAGAGTCTTATGTCTGTAACTTTTTAGGTTCTTGAAGGAGTTATGTATGAATTGTATTCTTACAGAGACAACCAAATATTTCAATAGAAATATAATTCAAACCCATTTTCTCTCCAGTGTATTGTTCTATCATGTTTTGAATGCATATTATCAAGGATTTTATCATTCATTGCACTGTTGTGGTGTATGCATTTTTTGTTCATGCTTTGGTCTAAGGGGCTAATTAAATGCTTGAGTAAAATTGCAGAGTGGTAGGGATATTTGTAGGGATTTTGATAAGTAGTTTTGGGTTGGGGTTGCGAATATGAAGTATTTCAAGGCAAAATTGTCTTAGGTTTATATGTTGTTAGATAAATTCTATCAGAAATGCATTTTATGCAATTTGAATTCATGTGCCCAATGAAATAAGGCACTGATCATAGCTAAGTGAATGCCTTGGTGTGATTTTGTGTTCAGAATCACCACTTGTTTGCTATAACCTGTCGAATATCAGAATATTTTTATTTACATGAATATTGTCATGTGTTTTAATCATCTCATGCTCCAAACTGGTTGAGGATCACTGAGGAATTTTCCATTCCGGAGCATTCTCCCTTTCTGTTGAGTCTTTATATGAGATTATCTGCTTTGTTTCATGTATAATTTGTGAATGTGGCGTAGAAATCACAAATTGGCATGGGGATCACCCTCCTTGGTTTTGTAGAGCCTAAAGTGTAGAAGGATCTTGTATCCTTGTTATTGTTGGTCCAAGTCTAAAGAATATTAATAGTTGGAAGTTTCTTTCCATAGATTTTTTAGAAGAAAACAACTTGGTCTTTGCCTTGTGTCAGTGTAAACCCATTTTTGGGCACCAACAATGTGTACATGAGAATGAGATTAGGTCTTAGCTACTTGGATCCATTTTTATGCGTCACAACAAGGTGATGCAGTCATTAGAACTTTATTAGACACAACTGCATCAAATGTTGTTGCTATTGGCTTGATGATGATTGTAATAGATGACTCCATGTGTTGTCATTGATGGCATATGTATACACACACATATGATCACATTGTCTTAGTCATCCTAGTTAAGACAAACCGGTATTATTCCTAAAAGTTATTTGTATTGCAACCAACATTGGATGTTTAGTTTAAGTTGGTTTAGAGGGTGTCAAACTGGTATATGTAGACAACCGGTATATGCAAGAATGACTTGACACTAGCTTGGAGATTCAATGGAGACCATCAAAGAAGCAAATGAAGGACAATCGGTTTATGTGTTGAATGTGGTTAACTCTTAACCGGTATCAGTGTTCCAACTAGTATTCATTGATTATGTGATGAGTTATTATCGGTCGTGATGAGTTATCCCTAACTGACAAATTTGGCGGCAATCTATGATGAGTTATGTTAGATTGTCCAGATACATTGCACCTAGGAAATTGTGATATGATCCTGAGCTGACATGAAAAATAATGTCTATATAATGACATTATGATGAACTATTTTTATGATGCGAAAATAGAAGCGTTGAGTTGTTAAAGGCGTTGTGGAATATGTTGGTGATGCAGTTTTGAGTGAGCAGAAGAGGATCTATTCAAGCAAGTTGTACTACTTATAGATCACACCACATGTTGTTTTCTAATCACTACGACAGTCAAATCCCTTAACCGGGTAAGCTCTAACAAGATTCAATGTATAAATCCTCTAACAAAGTGATCCATTAGTTTGGATTTTGAAATCCTCTATCGAGGTTACTCCTAACAGGGTATAGCTCCTAACATAGCTTTGGGATCTTTAACAGGATTCACTCCTATCAGAGCACTTTTGTAGACCTTAACCGATCAGTTACCTGTTACTGCAGATAGTTAACTTGTGAGTCCCATCTCACCGTTGTTTTTCCCATTTGGGTTTTCCATGTATAATCACTTATGTTATGGTGGATGTTTTTCTTATTATGGATGCTTTAATATTATTTTGGATTGCATGCATAGTATTAAGTAAACTTGTTAAGTATGTCTACTTGTCTGTGTTTCAAGTGGTATTGTTTTTGCTGTCACTGATTCACCCCCCACTCTCAGTGCTTTATAAGTCTACGAGTTTCCATCTCAATGCATGCAGCTCAATTCACCAAATTGGTTGTGGAAGAGCAGGAAAAGCAACACGAAAGGCTCAAGGCCTTCCACGTGGCCCTTAATGCTGATCACAGGCGGATTTTTATTTGAAAACACCTAGTTAAAAGTTGACTTGGCTGAGAGAGATTCAACATCTTCAATGGGTCCCAGACCTGAGGAGATGGAAAAGATGAAAGAGGAAATGTAAAAGGAAAAAGATGAGGGCGAGAAAAATTATCTTGAGATTAGAAGGTCTACAATTTTGCAGATTTCAAGTAGAGTCCTTAATAAGCTAGATGAGGTTCATACCTCCTATTCTTTGGTGTCACAATTGAGTGACCAATTAGATGAAATTATTTCATTCTTTCAACCTATCAAGGTGACTTAGTTTTAGAAGGCACAATAATTGAAAGAAATTCTTTTGGCCGTAAAAAATGACCCTAAGGCACCCCAAAATGTGGGGGCTACATGGAAGAATTATAATTTGTTAATTAAAGAATTACCCCATGCAGAGGATGAAAGAAAGGCATTAAATGAGAAGATAAGATCTTTTAAGGGCCTACAAAAGTGGGACATTCCCACAATTTTGACAAAAGAGGGGCAAGTAAAGGATCTTGCTAGATGGAAGAAGGACTTTAAATCAATAATAAATACAATCCTAGATACACTAACCAATGCACCTAATCAAGATAATACTTATTATTTGATTATTGATAAAATCATTGATGTGGATTCTTTGTATCATAAGTTTATACTAGAGATTGTCATTGTACCGGCTCCTAGGATGAAAGAGGCAATGAAAAAATTGGAGGGATTGAGGTCTCTTGTCTGGCCAACCAATGAGATTGAAGTTTGGCACAAAAATTACTACTCATTAGAGGAGGATCAGCCCAAAGAAGATGTGTAATTAATATTGGGTAAATGGTGTTGTACACCTTGCATAATAATGTTTCATTGTTGTATTATTTTATTTATTATGTGAGGTGGACAAGGAATTATATTGTAATATCATATTGTATTGTTGCACCTAGGAACACCTAGATGGATGTGCAACATGTAGAGATTCCCTTAAAATATTCTTGTAACCACTTGATGAGTTGTATTGATACATTGGTATTATTATATTGTATTTATTTAATATTAGAGAATGTAATTGTGATGAAGTACCCAATATTAAATGTGGGTCAAGGGTAGGTAGGCAAAATATTATATTTTATTGTCACATGGTTTTGATGTAATACCACTTGGTGGTTTTGTGGTTGCTTGTCTCTATAAAATAACCACAAGGATAGTAGTTTGGGTTAGCTAGGTTAGCATTTGTGAAGGAGGAAGCATGGCATAGGATGTGTGGATTCATGCTTGGTCACATGGAGTACTTGGTTATGGCTGGGTTTTTGAAGGCTTTCCATAGTTGTATTGTAATGGATGCATTGTTGATAATATATGGTGGATGATGCTTTTGGAGGTCAGGTTTTTCCCTCATGAGGGTTTTCCCAGGATATATCTTGTGTCACATTTTCATGGGTATGCTGTCTATTCTTTTCATATAGATTCTATGTGTTGATTTGATTGAAATCTTGAATGGGTTATGTGGAAATTGTCATAAAGATGGCTACAAGTTTCCTTACAAGTGGTATCATAGCTATTGGTTTAATGGTGTTTATAACCCTAGTTGGAATCCATGAATGCATGAAAGAATGATAAGACAAGGCAAGATATATTGTTTTGTAGGTCGTTATTGTAGATCTATGTTATTTGGGTTTTCTATTATAATGGGTTGTTTGTAGATTTGGGTTTGAATAATTTGGTCAATCTAGGGCATCATTGAAATTTTGCTTTAAATGAGGGTTTGGGGGGTGAGCTCTCAAATTTGACCCTATGGCACAAAACCGACCTCATGAATGGATTCAGGTTGGCCGAGAAATGAAAATTCATATAAAACTTGCTCTTGTTTGGTCACAGTTGAAAATATTGGAAAATTTTTGGGTAATGGCTCGACGACCGTCAATTTTGTGACAGTCTGCAGAGAAAATAAAAAAAATACATCCCGTCAGAAAAAGTCAAACCTGCAAAATATTCATAATTTAAAATAAAATAAAATTAAGGGGGTCAACCTTTTTAAAAAGATAAATGAAACAAATTTTTGGTGGGAGGCGGACCACCACCCTCGCCCCCCACGTACTTGCAGGGTTCTGCAGAGTACCAATCACTGGCAGTACCCCGACAGCTTCCACGACTAGTTGGTGCTGGCATGGTTGGGCCCCCCGGACCATGGGTCCCCGCCACGGGCTCGCCCAATGGGCATTAAAAAATTAAAACTGCCTTTTAAAAAATTAAATCCGCCATTATTATATAATAAATTAATTAAATTGCCACTGCTTTTGGGGAGATGAGTGGTGGGGTCTGACTAGTGGGCCCCACCTAGAAAAAGATTTTATTTGTCTAGAAATATGAGAAATTTTTAAAATGATTTTTTTGAAAAAAAACTTGGGAAAGGAAATTTTGAAAATCCACAAATTATTTCTGCAAAAGGAAATGGGTTGTTTTTATTCAATGGAGCATAACTTTCACCCGGGGAGTCCGTTTTTTGACTTTTTATACGTTGGAAAGCTGATTCTGAGCACTATAGTTTGGTATAGGTTTGGCCTCATGGTTTTGATATTTTGATTAGTTTTGGGGGCCTGGAAGTCTGATGTTCTCCTTTACACATTTTTGGTCATAACTTTTGCATACAAAATTGGATTTTGGATTTCGAATAGGCGTTGGAGACCATGTTTAGTTGACTATAGTGTGGTATTATTTTATTAGTTTGATGAGTTTGGAGAGGTTTGCAGGTTTTTTTAAAAGTTGGACTTTGATGGTGACAGGTACACAAGTTATTCTTGGTTTGAGGACATGGTTGGACATGATTTGAGACTTGGAGTCTCGTGTGGGTGAGAGTTGAGTGTAGGTGCAATATTGATGATGATTATGGTGTCATGGGTATGCAGGTACATGTTTTGCATTGACATGACATAGTCATGATTTGGTGGTGATTTGGTTTATATTAGGAGGTTTTTCTTATCTCCTTGATGCCTATTTGGCTCCTTTGACTATGGTACTTGATTGTGGACATGTTTGGTGAATCAGATCGGATGTTGATTTGGTGTTTGAGTCATGTGGTCTATAGTATTATTCTCTTTGATATCTCAATTTGATGTTTACTAATGTGATGATGAGTTTGCATTTTCAATGATTGGATCTATGAGTTATGTGATTGGTACATTTGAGCTCACCTATTCAATTGCAATGGGATGAATCGGATGTGGACTATCTATATCTACCAGGTTTGATTCATTATGGTGCATACTCCTTAGTTGACCTTGTTTATGGTCATTTGTGCATTGGTATGGTTGTTTTGAGATGAGAGGATGGATGATGTTATAGTACTTGGATAGTTGGCATGGGACTTGTAGCATGTATTTGATCATGATATCATGATAGCTTGGTTATTTATTTGATTGCACTTTCAGTGGGAGCTTTTGACAATGATGAGTTAGCGGTGTATGATTGATTCTTGATTGGCGGTTTGTTGGTTGTTGTATATATCTTCTTGAGATGGAGTTCATGGTTTACTTAATATTGTTGATATTTCAATTGGAGGTGTGTAGACCTGGATGTTTTTCATTTAGGAGATGGTTATCACGATGCTATGGAGAGCTCAGTATCACAGTTTAGTGGGAGCTTATACCAGTGATGAGTATTCACCTTGTTGGTTGGTGGATGATCTTCTTAGTGTGCATATGTTGGAGGATGGATTATATCTTGATGCTGCAGAAGGTTTCTCTTGCATTTACGGGTACACTATTAGGAGATGTTTACATCTTGAGGGCTCAAGGGGTCCTTGGGTGAGGTGGACAAGGAATTATATTGTAATATCATATTGTATTGTTGCACCTAGGAACACCTAGATGGATGTGCAACATGTAGAGATTCCCTTAAAATATTCTTGTAACCACTTGATGAGTTGTATTGATACATTGGTATTATTATATTGTATTTATTTAATATTAGAGAATGTAATTGTGATGAAGTACCCAATATTAAATGTGGGTCAAGGGTAGGTAGGCAAAATATTATATTTTATTGTCACATGGTTTTGATGTAGTACCACTTAGTGGTTTTGTGGTTGCTTATCTCTATAAAAGTACCACAAGGATAGCTATTTGGGTTAGCCAGGTTAGAAATTGTGAAGGAGGAAGCATGGCATGGGATGTGTGGATTCATGCTTGGTCACATGGAGTGTTTGGTTATGGCTGGGTTTTTGAAGGCTTTCCATAGTTGTATTGTAATGGATACATTATTGATAATACATGGTGGATGATTCTTTTGGAGGCTCATTTTTTCCCTCACGAGGGTTTTCCCAAGATATATCTTGTGTCACATTTTCATGGGTATGTTGTCTATTCTTTGCATATGGCTTCTATGTGTTGATTTGATTGAAATCTTGAATGGGTTATGTGGAAATTGTCATAAAGATGGCTGCAAGTTTCCTTACAATTAAGGTTGCATAAGTTTTGGTATGTCTTTTTGGTTTCTTCTATGCAAGTTATCAATTTTTGTGAGCTGATTGGAAGGATCAACTACTTCGAACATGTCCATGTGCATTTGGCCCAGCTTCCAGAATCTAAACCCCCATGGTAGTCAATTCAAGTACAGAAAGGACTGCCTAACATAATTAATCAGGGATGGAGCTCCAGTTTTCAAATCCAATCCTTGCATCTACTGCAATTAATGAACCATGAAGACTTGCACATGAGGCGAATTTGGAGCTACTTTGCTAGCATTTTTGGGAAAAAATGTAATGAATGATATTTTGACATGTGTCACTCATGAGCTGAAGCTTGTTTTGCTCCCTTGTGATTATAAAAGGGAATTCAGGGCCATAGTGACTGGATTCTAAAAATTCTCACAAAGTAGTATGTAATAGGCCAATAGAAATAGAAAAGGAGTGAACATTTCATTACTACAGACGTCATTTTGTAATGTATACTGATATTTTGAAAATTAATGGATGAAGATAATATTCATATTGTCTTATATTTTATATCCACATATTGTATGAATTTTTATGTTAATGGCATATGAATTTGTCTTCCTCAAGTAGGAATGTGTGATATGAATGTGGGTCTCTTTTAATGAAGGAGTTAAAGTCTACTTTCAATATTACTGCAATATGTGTTTGATTTAAAATATTGGTAATTTTGTTATGATTGTCAGAATAGATTGTGCAAGTCATGAAATGTTCATAGTGTTAATTGAAAGGTTGCATAGCAAATATTGACATTCTATAGGTTGGAGTCTGTTTACCCTAGGCATACACTGATCAGTTCTATATTTTCAGGATCATTCTTATTTCACCTTTCTATATTCCTTGTTTATTTTTTGCATTCTTATTTCACCTTTTATATTTCCTCAATAGGAGTAGTTCTTAGTTTAGAAAACCAGTTTAAATGCAAGCATATAGGACATAAACTGAGGTTGTAGCCATAACTGAAAGTTTATCCTTTTTTCCTTGGTATATTTTCATTGAGACATCTGCTAAATGTAACAATGTCAGCCCATGTATGATTTCAATATCTTGATGCATTGTTAAGGTCTACCTGCCTTGGTCTTGCAAAGCCAAAAGTGCAGGAGATTGTAACCTTACAGTTGAATCTCATTCATTGGCCAAATCTAGCCTTAGACCTGTTGATAGGAACGTGGTTAAGTCTTTAGGGTCTAGGGATCTATTGGCTTGTGAACCAATAGTGATCTCTTGGGGCTTGACATTTGGAACAAAGGAGGTCCAAGTTCTCTGGGTTGCTAAATATTACATACCTAATCATTCCCTTTGTGGTCTTACTTTTTTGTTGGTGAGAGTGGTGTGGTGGGAACGGGTTTGAGATGCTCATTTCGTGAATAAATTATGCCAGAAGGGGCGATGTGGATGTGGAGGTGAGGCTATTTGTTTTATAGAATGACGATGCAGATCATGTTGTGAGGACAGAGGAAGCAAGGCTCGGGTGGTACAATTTGAAGGACTACATCAGAGAAAGAGAGGTGGAAATACAGATGGGGAGGGCAAAAAAGCATAAGGATGAATCAAAGAAGGTTGATTTTGACCATGAGGACTACTAGGTGAATGGACCAGGTAGAAATAAAATGAAACTTTGAAAGTTTGAGTTTTTTGTATGATTTTGATGACATTTTCTATTTATAGAATGTTTACATTGGTTAAGTTTGTAATTGGCATTTGTCAAATTGTGGGGTGGTAGGGTAGTATGGTTTATAGTATTTCCTTTGCAGCCAGTTTAATGTAGGATTTTGTTTGAACTATGTGGTAGGGACTAGTTCAAGGGTTTACCCAAATTTTACTTTACTGGAAGTATTATTGTATAAACCATTATTATATTAATATTAAAAATTAAATTTACCAATAAAAAAAAAATGGTAATATAGAGAATAAAAAAAAACTTGATCGAAATACTGGTTATGGGGTTTTCTTCTTTGTTGATTTGTATTGTAGATAAAAATTAGAGTTGTTTGGTGCAAATATGAGCACATCATTGAGCTTATAGGGTCAAAGTGTTAGACATTGTTGCTGCTAGGATATGTTGTTGTCATTGATGTCAATATATTCCTGTGATTTATTGTTTCGGTGATTGCAAATTGGTTTATTGGGATTATGGTTTGGTGTATGGAGTATTTATAGTATCATTATATTCTTCTATATTGATTTTGGTGTTCAGGGAAGGATAATTGATCATATCAGATGATCTAGTTTTGTAGTTTATTTATCTGATCAATGCTTTGCAGAGTTCAGTATTTCCTCCGGTATATTTCGGTGTGATCAAATCTTGAGCTCAATTTTTGGGATATTGTTTGGGATGGTCTTGTGTATCTTCATTTTAGATGGTTCATGATTTGGTGCTCTGCAAGTTATCTTTTCTTCATGACAGTTGCTGTTGTTTGAGTATTCTTGAGTTTCAGATTTTGATTGATGAAGATTTGATGTGCTATTGGTGTAGCTATTACTGATGATTCTAATGTTCTTGTCGATGTTTCCTAATCATGTCCTATTTGTCCTGATGATCCACATTGATCGCTGTGCATGTTCTTGGTGACTTTGTTGAACCAGTGATGTTCTTCGTGTTATGCGGTTTTCCTATTGGTGTAGCGTGTTGCAGTTGATCTTGGCGTGATTACCAGTGGTGTTGATAATTTGGATATCTAATTTAGGTCCATGTTATGTCATTTATATCATTATATTGGTCCGGTGGTCAATCTTTATATCATGTGATGTAATTTTGTAATTGTGAGTTAAGGGTTTAGATGACCTTGTTGTCAAGGTTGACGAATTATATTAATAGGCGATATTGTCATGTAATTTAGATATAGAGGTTGTGTCTGCATTATCAGAGAGTGGTATATGTGAAAATAAGGATTCATCTTTCGGTATGATGTATTGAGTAGAGATTGTGTTGTTGAGCAGATAAATGTACTTAACCAGAACTGTAATCAGGCATTTGGAGATGTTATTCTTTCAGTTCATTTCTTCCGGATTGTAGTCTGAATCTTGTTGTAAGTCAGTGAGACTTCCTTGAGGGTTGTAGCCTTCTGAGTCATTATCTTTTAAGCGGCGAGCTCTAGCTAGTGTTCCTGAATGCACGTGCATTACTCATTGTAATATTTTTACATACTACTGTAGATTATCATCTTATTGTGGGTAGGTTCCCATCGTGGTTTTTCCCTTAATCGGGTTTTCCACGTCAAAATCTTGGTGTTGTGTGTTGTGGAGTTTATCTGCTTATCTTTGTTGTTGCTGTAATTTATTAGATTTATTTTTATGGTTATTTGATAGATCCGATAAAAAATAATTCACCCCCCCTCTTAGTTTTCCCTCATTGTTGTTTCCAACTATTGGTATCAAAGCCACATCCTCTGGAAGAATCCTAGCTGCTTGGGGAGATCCGAGATGGCAACTGGAAGTGGAAGTATTATCTTTAAGAAGGAGAGTTTGAGATTTGATGGTAGTAACTATGCTATATGGAAGAACCCAATGGAAGTGCACTTGAGATGTCTTGGAGAAGATTACTAGAAGATTAGAAAGAATGTTTATATGTTGTTCTTCAGAATTGACCAGTTAGTGCTGATGAAATCAAGGATGCTGAAAATAACATTATAGCGAAGCAAGCATTGCTGAGTACTCTAACTAATTTAGAGATGACAAATGTAATGGGACTTCAAACCACACATGAGATCTGGGAGAAGCTGGAAACCCTATATGAAGGAGATAAACAAGTCAAATTTGCTAAGTTGCAGAGTTTGAAAGGGAAGTATGAGATGTTGAAGATGGGAGAAGATGAGAACATAAACATTTTCAAGGTGTTGGTTAATAGATTTGTCTTTCACACAATTTAATTCTTTAACTTCTGCATGCCCATAAACAAAAGAAAAAACACACCAACAGTTGGATAACTACTTAAACAGTTAACCTTTGTATATGGGTACAACTCCCCAAGAATGATTTTCAATAAGCTTAGGTTACAACATTTTCTACACACACTTTTACCATAAAGCATTAAAGGTATTTAAGCATTCATTTGTCAACAAAAAATGAATACTGCACATATTTTTAAGCACAAATTTATTTAAAAAGCTCACAGACTTTCATTCTTTTAATTGGCAAGACAAACATTTTAGAAGTTTTTTTTTTTGTACATTCACATGGAATGCATCGAAAAGATGACAAATTCCTCAGTTGAATCAAATCTTCACAGAGATTCACACTTCAATTCATAAATACATAGATTTAAAAGATAAAATATGTTGCAATTTCATTCACAGATCAAATTGTCTTTCCTTCAAAATACATAGCACTGCAAAAATATAAAGCTTATGTCCTATCTCAACTGAAGAAATTCAGACCTTTTACAAGGCTTACAACAAAGTATATCTAGCCACCAGGCCATGATAGTTTGTTACAATTAAAACCAAAGTAAAATTCTTAACTCTCTCCAATATTCAAAGAAGTCTATCCATATAACTAAAAAGAAAGTACCAAAATAGGAAAAGTGGCATAAGCCATGAACAACGACTATGTGATCAAGCTACGACAGTCGACGTGGAATCCACCTGTTTCTCCAGAGGTGAAGGAGTTCTATAGATATTGCACCATTCCAAATAAATTGCAGAGAAGTTAAGGATGAGATGGTAATGTGGAAGACCAATATGAAGTATCCGTTGCTTCAAGACCTCCTTCTTTTTGCTCACCTGTACAACTTTGCCCTTATGTGTCTCAAGATGATCAAAGAAAACAACCAGCATGGATTCAATTCGTGCAATTTTTGAGAAGTCTCTATTGTTAAGGATTTTGCTTCCTGAATTTGTTGAGCTCGATCCTTGAAGGATTGAATCATATTAGATGAATCTTCAAGTGTCCGTCTATCATCTTTCAGGAGTTGAATATCTATTTACTTCATATATTTTTGCATAATATTAATCAATTCTTTTAACTCCTTCAAAAGTTTGATTAATTCTTCATGCCCCTATTCAATAATTGAATTCCTCCATTCGATATTTTGTCTACATACAAAAAGCACATTGTCATCTAGACCATGCACTGGTTTTTCTACCTAGCACCTTTGGGTATCTCTCATTTGTTTCAGCACAACTACCCATTTTCTTTTCTCTTTCTCCTAGGTGATTGTTTCTATTTCTAATTCCTTGCCCATAGACTCTGCACTTCCAAATACCTTTTACTAGATTAGAGATGTAGCTTGTGCCTTGCTGAGCAATTGATTCTAGCCACTCACTAAAAATTTCTGCTACTATCTGACTTCTTTGAACCCGATCAAGCAATTTCTGGTTCATTGGTGACTTTGGATCAAATGACAATGGTACTTGAGAAAGTGGCTGTGGAATGGGATCTTGTATGACATTGATGTACTGAGCCATCTGTATTATAATTTGTTTCATTTTATTTTTATCTTTTTCGTCCTTCCAAGTCCTGGTCAGAATTCTCTTGGTGGAGGTCTCCAGGTATTTGGCGTCTGCAGCTCGAGAGGATACCCCTAAATCAATTTTCTCAATAAAAAATTCTTTTTCAGTGACTGTCTCAGCATCTTTATCCATTGGAGGTTGAGCTACCTTTGCAACCCAATGCCTTGTTTGATCATCTACATCTATCATTGCTTCAGTTTTGAGTTTCTTGGACTTTGACGTTCTCTCCATATATTTACTAACCATATCCTCCATTGGAATAAAGATTGGAATTATATTTTGTTTCTTTCCAAGTGAAGTGCTTAACCATTTGGGGACAATAGACATTTCCTTGGGTGGAGGTATTTGTTGGCTAGTGATAACAACAACCATGGCATTTACAAAGTCCCCCGCTTCTTGAATATCATTTCCCTTGTCAGTAGCATCAATAGTGAGCTTGTCTAGTACCTAAGCATCCATCATCCCTTGAATTTCTTCTTCAGAGTCTAAATCTACCACAAGTGGATTTGTGAGAAGTTTCTGACTGTTCTTCTTGCTACGAGAGCATGTGACGTGAACAGGGGAGGAACTTAGAGAAGATTCTCCTAAGTTTGTAGTTTTAATTTTATCGGTCCTCTATTTTTCATTACCTGCAACATCAATAGCAATGTTAGAAGAGGGAAAAGATACTTGTGAAGCTGCATGAGTTTGGCCAACTTTTCTACTCTTTGGTGTAGAAATGAACTGCTATTAAAAACAACGGTCCTTTAGCCATCTTTCAGTCCATCTAATAACATTGAAAGTTTTAGCTTGAATGTTGTCATCTCCTTTTCTATCCCAATTAACTTCTAGAATAGGTTGCCCCTGTATCTCCTCATTGAACTCGGGATCAACAACTTCTTCGCCCTCATCCTCTTGTACATCATTGACATTCATAGATAGACCCATCGTCACAATCATTTGAACTATGAACCTAGACCATAATTGCTTTCTGACTTCAAACTCATCATTACAGTTCTCCCAGTAGTCTTCCAACTGAGGTTCATGATGAAAATCAATACCAACATTCAAGTTTTTTATGGCATACCTTTGGCTATCAAATTTGCGTCTAGCAACATATGAATGTAAATTGAACTTCTTGAATTCAAGTTCAAGATTTAAAGCATCTGAAATAGATTTACAACTATAATAACCCAACTCTACTAGAAAAACAACTCCATACTTCCCTTCATTTCTTTTATCAATGTAGGCGAGATCTCGTCTAACCTCAATCAAAATATAACTATCTAGAGCATACCTGGGTAACCTGAAAGGTTCACCCTGAAAGCCACCAACTCTAATATAAGTGAATTGAGAAAACTAAATGAAGAAACTACCATAGATACCTACAAATTCAATCGCTTATGTTGATAATCTTTTGTTTATGTTACCTTGCAATTCATGAACAAATCTACCTACAAAAATATCATTCCACATCATGAAGTTTTTAGGATATTTCTGCTACTGCAGATGATGATAGTATTCATAAACCCTTATCCCATCAACCCAGGGCTCATGATATAAACCATTCTAGTCTCAAGTATAGGTGAGCATATAAAATAGGTACGAGGACTTATAAAAACCGCACATCCCTGCAAATTTATTTAATCCCTCATGTAATCTCTTTGGAATAACTTGCCCCAATCTAGATAAGCGCTTCCATTCAACATAACTTGAATGTAGAAATACATCCAGTCTTCCCAATAGAAATGAGAATTTCCCTTCAATCTGTTCAACAAAATAACAATATCCCGCACTTCTATTATAAAATTTTCTCTGGTGAATGGCATCGGCAACCTAGAGCCTCCTTTTTGGATTTTCAGCAACCAGTTTCTAGCAATTACACTTCTGTAGGTACTCTTCTTCTCGGAGAAGAAAGAGTATGAGGTACCAATGGTCCAGTCTTCATACGACTCCTTATGGGGAATTCCCATGGCTTCCATTATAGTCTCCCTATCAATTTTCAACAATACCTCTCCATTGATAGCCCTAATACACCTTTGTTCCGCATCATACTGGTTCATGCATTCTAAAACTAGCTTCGAGCATAGTGCTGCAATAGGAAATGCAGCAGCTTCAATCAGACCACTTCTTACAATTTTCTCCATCATGGAATTCTGAGCTGGATTCTTAGCTCTTTCTAGGAAGTTAGTGAGGTTTGCATGAGCCAGTGAAGTGTCACCCATCTCTGGTAATGAGCTAGTCAAAGAGGAAATACTACCCAATTTCAACAGAGTTGGCCTCATGATGGCCCCTCTCATACTTATCAAACAACTTCGAGAATAAAATGAACTCCACTATTACAATAAAGGAAACAAACAACAACTAGCTTTTGAGCAAGAAAATACAGCAGGAGAAGAAATAATTGAAACTAACCTAATCCTGACAGCAAATTCCCGAAACCTTCTGAGTGTAGATACAATACCTTCGACCTCCTTCGCTTTCATAGCTACTGAGAAAATACTTGAGAGATTTCTAGTTTTTACAACAAAAATGAATAAAATCTAACTCAAATCCTTCCTAGCTACTCTAATTAAGTAAGTTCGTGTGAATTGACACCTGATTTGATGGATAACCAACATGAATTTAATTTCAGGTCACTCCATTACATATCACATGAATTACCATGATTACTTGTCATAATTAGAAACTGAAATCCCGAACTTCCCAGAATATTCCCTTTCCCACTGTCATTTTCCTTCCATGATATGCACACCACTTCTGGATAAGGCCTCAAATTATGACTTTCGAACATTGAACCTTGAACCAAGAACCAAAAGGTTCAAGGGTTGAAGTTCAACTCTGAGAAGAAACATATAACACAACCCAAAACAATCTTCACAACATAAAAAGACAACAAATGAACAAAGATAAGACCGACACACAACTAACTTTGAACCTTGAACCTTGAACCAAAAGGTTCAAAGGTTCAAGTTCAACATGAAATTTCAACAATAATGCTCACCTTTTACCATGAAACAAAGCTGCAAAGACAACTAACTTTAAAGTGGACATTGAACTTGAACTTTGAACTAAGACAAGGTTCGATCACTTAAGTTCAAAGGAAGGAAATACACAACTGAAAAGGAAAATAATACTTAAAGGATGAATTTGAATTGAAACTCAAAAACAAAAGGGTAACTAACATTGGCTTTGACTGGGGACTGGGACGACAAGGGACCAAGACATGAACCCCAGGATCTCTGGTTTTGAAAACAAGCTTTTAATCAGAAATGACCGAAGAAAAACAAAGCATAACCAAAACAACTAAGTAAACATAACAAAACTTATGTACAAGACTTGCAGGGGACTCCTGCTCACAATTGATATAATTTCAAATCCTCCTCATTATAGACAGGGGAAGAGCAATACCATCCTGATATGCAAGTTTTAATGAATTAGGTCCTTTTACCTCGTGAATTAAGAATGGTCCTTTCCACAGTGACTCAAACTTTCCATGTGCCCCTTTTGGTTCCCTTCTACTGTCCCAAAGTAAAAATTGATCACCCTGCATAAATTTTCATGGCCTAGCTCTTCTGTCAAATATTTTCTTGACCTGCATTTGATGTTCTATAATTCGATCAACCAATTTATCTCTTTCTTCTACAATCCTCATTAAATGCATAATTCTCTTCTCCAGAGAATCTTGAAAATATGCATCCTCAACAATTGTTTGTAACTTTGAAGCTGCAAGTTCCAAGGGAAGTGATAATTGAGCTTCCACGCCATACACTAGTTCAAAAGGTGACATACCTATGGCTCTTTCTGAAGATGTGCGATCCACCCAGAGAGCCTCATACAACTTCTTATGTCAGTCTTTAAATTTTTCACTCACCAGCTTCTTCGTAATATTTATCAGATTTTTATTGCTTGACTCTGCCTAGCCATTACCCTGTGGGTAATAATTTGAAGAGTGAGAAAGAGAAATTCGATGATCATAACAAAATATTGAGATCTCAGTAGAAGATAAATTGGTTGCATTATCAGCCACAATCTTCTAAGGGAGCCCAAAATGAACCAGAATATTTTCTTTAATAAAATTGCAAACTACCTCAGAAGTTGTCTTCCGTACTGGAATGGTTTCAACCCATTTGGTGAAGTAATCAGTAGCAGTCGATATGTGCATATTTCTGACACTTGAAGTAGGTGACAACATACCTATAAAATCTAAACCCCATTGTTTAAATGGTTCATCAATAACTACGGGTCCGAGAGGCAATGTTGCAAGTTGTGGCTTTCGAGTGAATAACTTGCACTTTTCACACTTAGCTACCCAATCATAAGCATCCTTGAACATACCCGACCAATAATAAAAACTTCTCAAGATTTTATAGTAGTTACTATTGATGAAAAATGACCACCACAGGCTTCATCATGAAAAGTTTTCAACAGTGACTCTTGAAGTGACTTATCTACGTAGCGTAGGAAAGTCCCATTCAACCCCTTCTTATACAGTACATCACCAAAAATGACATATTTAGCATTCTTTAATGTTAGGTTCCATTTTTCTCTCGGAGAGAGGTATGCTGGATAGTCTCCATAAGTCAGGTAATATGCAACATCTGCAAACCAAGTGTCTTGAAGTCCAACAAATAAAACTAAAGGTAGTTCCTCATTCACTCCATTCTTACTTTCTGCAATTAATTTACACAATCCTTTCCCTCTCACCAATCTAGTTGACTTGATGTCTAGATTGAACTCTTGTATCTTAGACACCCATGAGGCTCTATTGTTCATCCCGATATCTTGCTGTGTTAGAATGCTCTTAATAGTAGAGTGCAGTACATACACTACTGCATGAGAATGAAGAATATAATACCTGAATTGTTTTACAACTTCACAACAAAAAATGCTTGTTTATCCATCAGTGAATATTTCAATTCATGTTTCTTGAGAGGAAAACTCATGAAGAATATTGGAACTTCTTCATTTTCTTCATTCTTCTGCAACAAAATTCCTGACATAGTATGTTTTGAGGCATAACAATAGATAATAAAATCTTTCTTAAAATCTGGATTACAAAGGGTAGGTGCTTGCGCTATATCTTTTTTTATCGCTTCAAATGCCTTCTTCCCCTCATCACTCCACTTGAATACCCACTTTTCACTCATCAGGTTCATAATGTATCTAGTGGTCTCCGCAAAATCTGGGACAAATCTTCTCATAAAATTCACCTGTCCACAGAAGGACCTGACTGCATTTCTATTAGATGGCAGACTTAGCTGCTGAATTGCCTTTAACCTTTTAGGATCCACTTTGAAACCCTCTTTAGAAATGATATGACCAAGTAATTTGCCTTCAATAACCCAGAACACTGACTTCTTTAGATTCAAGGACACTCCATGCACCCGACATCTCTGCAATACTTGCCTTAAGTCTCTTAGGTGATGCTTTCTCCTCTTTGAAAAGACAGTTAAATCATCAAGGTATATAACAATTATTTTATCTTTCAGATGGCGAAAAGACAAGTCCATAGCCCTCTTAAAGGTTTCTCCAATGTTTATCAAACCAAACGACATCCTATTGTATGCGAAGGTACCCCAGGCAGTGATGGAAGCTATTTTATGCTAGTCCTTTTCAGAGACACTAATATGGTTATAACCAAAAAATCCATCAAGCATAGACATCATTTCTAAACCCAAAACCATTTGCAAAATATGATCCATAGCAGGCAGTGGATAATTATCTTTCAGGATAGCTTGATTCAAACTCCTAAAGTCCACACAAATTCTTATCTTTCTATTTTTCTTACGAATTGGGACTATGTTGGCTATTCAAGTGGAATGATGAATAGGATATATGATGTTGGCATTTGGCATTATAACAAACAATGGGAGATTGTTGGCATTTCAATAAGGATATTGAGAAGGTTGTTGATGATTATGGATATAACTGATTAAGGATGTTTACTATCTTAATATTATTATTTTGTCATTGATGTCAAGAAATTGATTTTCTAATTCAGTATGATGTTGCCATATCTTTTGATGAGTATAAAGATGTCGGTAAAAGACACAGAAAGAATATGATGAATAAGGGGATGAATAAGGGTATTCAATGGGCAACTATTACCGAGTCAGACAATGATGAGATCATGATGTTTAGATTGTTTTGACATCATACATATGTTGTAAATTGTAAGGTTAATACTATACTATGTTACCGAGCAAAGAACCTAGTTGGTAAACCCTAAGGTTATCGCTATCGGTTAATGAAGGTGGAATGTCTACCGAGTGAAGTTTAGTATTCACCGAGTTGTTACTGAGTTGTAATCGAGCTGTAATAGAATACATTAAATGATTACATGCATTATGTAATGCAGGAAGCTGATGAGCTAGCTATGATTAAATGATTGGTATGCCGTGCATGAAGTTTGTTAATGAATCTATGGCAAAGGAAAATCGGCATGAAGATCTACAATGCAGATTGAACCCCATTACCCTAGCACAAGTTCCAAGAAATGTATGCAAGTTCCAAGGTAGGGTAAAACGTTTTCAGATTGAAGGATACATTGAACCTGGACAAGATTGAAGATCTGATGGCTATGATTGATCATGGGAAATGTGATCAAGGAGATTAAGCGGTTAGCTAATTGTTTATAAATAGGGAACTGTTGATAAACAATGTATGTGGGCAAATGTATGCACATGGATGCTACATAGTGATTACCGAGCATAGAAGCTTGAAGACCTGTTTGAATAACAGAGTATAGAAGCCCAGTAGATGGACAAAATTAGTTCTATGTCTATATTGAATTTAGCAAATAAGAATCTGCTTTAGCATTTTAGATGTGAAGTTGCAGATAGATTTTTATTACTATTATTTTGTGAGAGTGACAGAAAATCTCTTAACTGAGTGAACTTAACAGTCTTATTTTTAAAACCCTCTAGTAAGGTGACATTCTGATTGAGTGTTTGAAATCCTTTAACAAGGTCACTTTTAACAAGGTGAAGATCCTAACAGATTTGAGGGAAATCCCTTAACCGGGTCACATCTAGCAATGTGTTTGTAATCTTTAACAAGATTTGCTTTTAACCGAGCATACTCTAGAAGAGTATATTTCTTAGTGGGTCCGAAATCCCATAGTGGTTTTTCCCTATTTGGGTTTCCACGTTAAATCTGGTGTTATGAGGTTTATGATGTTTATATGCTTTTGAGTTTGAATGTTTAGCAGTTTTAGTTATATTACTGAAGTATATGTTACCGAGGTTGAATCTGATGATTTTATGGAAGATTAAGTTTGTATGATTCACCCCCCCCTCTCATCTTATTAGCTTGGCATCTGTACTTATCTTTAAGTATCAGAACTATCATATGATTCTAGCCTTCAACATTTTGTCTACCTCATTAAAGATGGCTTAAACAACTTTAGGATTAAAATTTCTTAATTTCTATCGGAAAGGACTTGTTCCAGGCTTCAAAGGAATATGGTGTTGAAAGTTTCCTTCCCTGAAGTTTTTTAGGTCATCATAGCACCAGGAAAAAATGTCTCTGTATTCCATTAGGAGACATATGAACCTTTATATGAACCTTTTATTCTCTTTAGGTGTGCAAAATTTTCCTAAGTTAACATAACTAGGACCCTCCTCAGTTCCAATATTAACTCTTTCATAGTCACCAACATCCTAAACTGTAGGAATTCGCTCATCCTTTTTCTTAGTAAAGGAATCATGACGATCAAAGAGACATTTTAAAGAGACTAACCCTTTAGGAATATTATTTCCTTTTATTTTTATTACTCCATCATTTATTTCTTGACCTAGTTCCAGAGAAAACTCCTTGTACTCAGCGTCTCATCCTTCAAAGAAAGTAGCAATGAACATTTCTACACAATGCAAAAAATTCTTGATTTGCTTGTCATTTTCAAAGACCTACCAAAATTATGAATTATTAGGTACACTCAGTTGATATATAAATTCCACTTGGTAGGTATCATCCATGAACTCGGGATGAGGAATCAAAAGGGAAGCTGATACTGCCAAAGAATCGGCTTTAGAATTATGTTCTCTAGGAATGACCTTGATAGAAAATGCATCAAACTCCTCAATTTCATTCCATACTCTATTCTGATAGTGCCTCAACCTCTCATTCTTTACATTTCACAACCCTCTAACTTGTTTCACAATCAACTCTGCATCTCCCTTGACTTGCAACAACTTCACTCCCAGTTTCTTTTCTTCAACTAATCCCAACAACAGGGCCTCGTACTCGACAATATTATTTGTGTTCTTGAACTCCAACTTGAAAGAGAAAGGAATATGTCTTCCAAAGGGAGGAATAAGAACCACCCCTGCTCCAGAACTAGACACTGAAAAGATACCATCAAAATCCATCACCCACAATTTGTCAGGTGTCCTTAGTTGGGATGGATTTTCTGCAACGTCATTGTTAGATAAGATCATGTAATTGCCAAATTCACATTCATGATACAATATTTGTGCCTTTGGATCATCATAAGGGAAAACGATGAATTTAGACCTAGCTTCTAGTTGTAATGTGACTTGTCATTTATTTCCCTATGGGGATAGTGGCTTGAGACCAGTCCATTTTATCTCTCCCCCAAGTCTTTACAAAAAGTGTAGCTAAGCAACATGCCATAACTTGTAGGAATATCAACCACTAGAATAGTCAACTTAACCCTTTTATCAAGATAAGTAGCGAGGGCTACTTGGGCATCTTTAATCTGTCCCAACAAGGATATTTGTTTGGAGTCCATGGAGTAAAACCTACCAAAAGTTTTAGTCAAGGATAATCCTAGGGCCTTGGCTACAACAGACAACATGATATTATCTGAGGCACAAGAATCTATAATACAATTATTCAATTTGTGTCCATTTATGAACAAAGACACATAAAAATGGTCAAGTTTCACTTCAATGACAGGCACTGCTTCATCAGTTTGATGAGAAACTATTTCAAAAGAAGCTTCAGGAGTAGTGGGGCAAGTTGGCACTTCTTCTTTTGTGAGGGAAGTGAAGTTAGTTGATTGTTGTGTGACTTCAGCTTGTACATAAGCATTATTTCCTTCACAAACTTAACCAATCTATCAAGTTCCTTAAGGTTCAATTTTAGATATTTAGCTGGTGTAATTTAAATTTGAGAGGACTTACAAAATTTAACAATATCAAAAGAACTCTCTGTGTCTAAAGGTTTTAGCAATTGAATCTCTTAAGCCCTTAAATCATTATTATGTGAATGAGAAAAGATCTATTTACCTTTAAAATTTCCAGCAAAATATGAAGGAGCACCTTGAGACACAACATTTCGTTGATTTCTCATTAGTACAACACATGAAGGATCCTCCAAGGTAACTAGAATGTCACCTCCTCTGTCTGAATCAGACTCATACTCCAGGAAGTAAATTTCAGAGTTGCCAGGTTGCCTGAAAGATTCTTCTTCACTCAGTTCACTCAACATCTCCTTAGAACCAATCAACTGGGTATAACACACCATCTCTGGGCAAGAACTTCCATCATGGTCATCCGTAAGATGAAAAATACACATGTTAGATTTTGGTGGAGGCGCCTCAATAGCTAGCATTTGCTGCGTGGGAGATAATTGTAGTGCTTTACCTCTGGTTCCTACTGACTAATTTGGAAATCTCCTTGGGATATCTTGATAGGTCTGTGGATAAGTAGTATTGGATTTAGGCAATTATCTCTTGAGTGTTATCACATCATTCATTAACCTCTGATTCACAGGGTCTGATGAAGTTATTGAGGTTGACGCCTGCGGGCCAGTAGTTTGAACTTCCTCCTTCCACTTTCCTACAATGATTAAATCATCCTCTAATTCTACAACTAAAGTCTTGGCAACTGCTAAACTTTGCACTCTCTATCTATGGATCAAAAAACTTATTTTTGAAGGCATTGAGTTAATAAATAAATACTTCAATTTATCATTAGAGGGCCTTTGAGTGGAAAAGATCTTATGGACTATCTTATCAAACTTAGCCACAAAGTCTTTCATTGTCTTAGGGATATCCTTTTTCAATTGTGCTAATTGAGATAAAAGGGAGTGTTCATCCTAAACTAATTTAAATCTAGCTTCGAATTTTGTCTTGAGATCTTGCCAATTTGTAATATCACCATTAGGTAAATGGTAAAACCAATTTGTGACAACTTTAGTCAATGTTTGAACAAATAATCTTATGACCACATCTTCATGCTGAATTGCTAACACACCACAAGCCAAACTAAAGGCATTCAAATGTTCATCGGTCATGACCTTCCCATCACCACTAAACTTGGGTAAATGATCTCTTGATCCTTTCGGTAAGGGATTTAAATTTTCTCCAAGAGCAAGTGGCCCTACAACAGGACCCCAAGGGTTATTAGCAGCCATGGGTAAAATGATATTCAAAGGTGTGGGATTGATTATAGTAGGAAGGGAAACACCATACAAAGTTAGGGCATGACAAACAGAAGATATAGGTAAAACAAGAGATGAGCTTGGAGGTCTACTTCTTTCTCTTCTTCTGGGTGTAAAGTAAGCGGAAAAATTAAAATTTTGTAATTCTTGAAATACAGAATCAAACACTCCATCACACCTCTGAGACCTTGTATATCTTCTTGACTCCAGCCTATTTACAAAATGTCCCTACAATATACACACAGGATGAATACTTAATCACAAGACATCCCTATGCACCTCATGATTATATCTAATCTACTATTCGACTCCCCAATAGTCGCCAAAAACTATTGGTTAATAGATTTGTGTTTCACACAATTTAATTCTTTAACTTCTGCATGCCCATAAACAAAAGAAAAAAAACACCAACAGTTGGATAACTACTTAAACAGTTAACCTTTGTATACGGGTACAACTCCCCAAGATTGATTTTCAATAAGCTTAGGTTACAACATTTTCTACACACACTTTTTACCATAAAGCATTAAAGGTATTTAAGTATTCATTTGTCAACACAAAATGAACACTGCACATATTTTTAAGCACAAATTTGTTTAAAAAGCTCACAGACTTTCATTCTTTTAATTGGCAAGACAAACATTTTAGAAGTCTTTCTTTTTGCACATTCACATAGACTACATCAAAAATATGACAAATTCTGCAATTGAATCAAATCTTCACAGAGATTCACACTTCAATTCATAAATACATAGATTTAAAAGATAGAATATGTTGCAATTTCATTCACAGGTCAAATTGTCTTTCCTTCAGAATACATAGCACTGCAAAAATATAAAGCTTATGTCCTATCTCAACCAAAAAAAATCGGACCTTTTACAAGGCTTACAACAAAGTATATCTAGCCACCAGGCCATGATAGTTCGTTATAATTAAAACCAGAGTAAAATTCTTAACTCTCTCAAAGAGTCAAAGAAGTCTATCCCTATAACTAAAAAGAAACTAACAAAACAGGAAAAGTGGCATAAACCACGAGCAACTACTATGTGATCAAGCTACGACAGTCGACATGGAATCCACCCGTTTCTCCATAGGTGAAGGAGTGTTACAAATATTGCACCATTCCAAATAAGTTGTAGATAAGTTAAGGATGAGTTGGTAATATGGAAGACCAATATGAAGTATCCGCTGCTTCCAGACCTCCTTCTTTTTGCTCACCTATACAACTTTTCCCTTATGTGTCTCGAGATGATCAAAGCAAACAACCAACATGGATTCAATTCGTGCAATTTTTGAGAAGTCTTTTATTGTTAAGGATTTTGCTTCTTGAATTTGTTGAAATTGATCCTTGAAGGCTTGAATCATATTAGCTAAATCTTCAAGTGTCTGCCTATCATCTTTTAGGAGTTGAATATCTATGCACTTCATATCTTTTTGCATAATATTAATCAATTCTTTTAACTCCTTGAAAAGTTTGATTGATTCTTCATACCCCTTTTCAATAATTGAGTTCCTCCATTTGATATTTTCTTTACATACAAAAATCACATTATCGTCTAGACCACGAATTGGTTTTTCTTCCTGGAAGTTCATGACTCCATACCTTCGAGTATCTCTCATTTGTTTCAGCACAATTACCCATTTTCTTTTCTCTTTCTCCCAAGTGATTATTTATGTTTCTAATTCCTTTCTCACAGACTCTGCACTTCCAAATACCTTAATCAAATTAGAGATGTAGCTTGTGCCTTGCTGGGCAATTGATTCTAGCCACTCACTAAAAACGTCTGCTACCATCTGACTTCTCTAAACCTAATCAAGCAATTTATGGTTCATTGGTTACTTTGGATCAAATTACAAAGGTACCTAGGAAAGCGACCGTGGATTGGGATCTTGTATGGCATTGATGTACTGAGCCATCTGCATTATAATCTATTTCATTTCATTTTTATCTTTTTCATTATTCCAAGTCCTGGTCAGAATTCTCTTGGTGGAGGTCTCCGGGTGTTTGGCATCTGTAGCTCGAGAGGCTACCCCAAAATCAAATTTCTCAATAACAGTCTTTTTCAGTGACCGTCTCAACATCTTTATCCATTGCAGGTCAAGCTACCTCTGCAAACCAATGCCCTGTTTGATCATCTACATCTATCATTGCTTGAGTTTTGAGTTTCTTGGACTTTGATGTTCTCCCCAAACATTTACTAACCATATCCTCCATTGGAATAGAGATTGGAATTACATTTCATTTCTTTCCAAGTGAAGTGCTTAACCATTTGGGGACAATAGACGTTTCCTTGGGTGGAGGTATTTGCTAGCTAGTGATAACAACAACCATGGCATTTACAAAGTCCCCTACTTCTTGAATCTCCTTTCCCTTGTCAGTAGCATCAACAGTGAGCTTGTCCGATACCTGTGCATCCATCATCCCTTGAATTTCTTCTTCAAAGTCCAAATCTACCACAAGTGGATTTGTGAGAGAAGTTTCTAACTGTTCTTCTTGCTACGGGAGCATGTGACACAAACATGGGAGGAACTTAGAGAAGATTCTCCTAAGTTTGCAGTTTTAATTTTCCCCGTCCTTTGTTTTTTATTACCTACTATATGCGGGAAAAGCGGGTCGATAGAACTCAATATGTGAAAAATGGAGTTCTATGGAGCCTTGCTCACACACACACAGGACTTTTTGGTGCAAGCTATGGAGTAATGAAATATCACTTAGCTTCCCAAGGTTGGTCCCATGGTTCTCTATCTTACACGGTCCCTCAAACCAATGTTTTTGCTCTCAGATCACTGAGCAAAATGGTTTAGGGATGGCAAATGCAAGAACGAGGGATGTTTTTGTTGGTTTTAATATGAGATGCATCCTAAGCTATGCATGATTCTAGAAATGCAATAAACTAACTATAAGATGACAAGGTTAGCAAACAAACTATCTTAGCATACTATATTAGTTAATGATTTAAGCTAATGATAATAGAAATTATTCTAAACATGCATATTTAGACTAATTCCTAGTTAAAAGAGAGGCTAAAAATGATGAGCATATATGAAATGAAAGCTTGAATGTATTTGAGCATAAATATGATACTACAAACTTGTATTTATATCTCAAAATGGAGGAATGAGAGCTCTATTTATAGCAAAAATAGGGCAATGGATGGTCAGGATTGAAAGAGTTGATCAAGGGTTGAGTTTGAAAGTTGGGAATCCATGTTTGCAATTGTCACCAATGAAATGGTGACAATTGTCAACATAAGACTGGTTGAGAAAAGGGGTTGGAGACATTAAATGCCTGAGAAGACCTCATGGCTATCTAGAGGGTAAGGGTCAAGCTTAAGTTAAGATTACCCATTGGATTAAGTTTTAATCAAAGGATAAACCCTTGTGCAAATGATTAAGGGATAACCATGGTCAAAGCAATGAATGCTTGATGAGACCCTTGGGTTATATGGAGGTTGAGTTTAGAGAAAGTCTCTAATCATGCTAGAGGGTTGAGTTAACCATTAATGGTTTGGGAGACTTTGGAAAATTAAGTGGTTGAAGACTTGAAGCTTTTAATGGTTATCAAAGACTTTAAGGGTTTGAGAAGTGACTTCCCTTTGTTTAGGGATGTGACAAAGTTTAAAAGATGGGTTAGGTTAATTTAGAAGTGATTAGAAGGGTCTAGAAGAAATTAGGAATAGGGTTTAGGAAGAGGGATAATAGGATTTAATTGAAATAAAGTTAATTTAATTCAATTTGGTTGTAATTTGGGGAAATTAAATAAATTAGATTTATTCAATTTAGGATAACTATTTAATTAAATTTGAATTTAATTAAAAGTGGATAGGGGGGATTTAATTGAATAAAATGATTTATTCATTAAATGGGTATAGTGAATTTAATTGAGTAATTTACTTAATTAAATAGAGGAATGCGGTTAATTTAATTAAATTGGATTTAATTAAATAGAGAAATGAACATAAAATATTCATTTAGGAATATGGTCATTTTTATATGTCTACACCTGCAACATCAATATAAATTTTAAAAGAGGGAAAAGATACTTGTGAAGCTGCATGAGTTCAGTCAACTTTTCTACTCTTTGGTGAAGAAATGTACTGTTGCTCAAAATGGTGGTCCTTTAGCCATCTTTCAGTCCATCTAATAACATGGAAAGTTTTAGCTTGAATGTTATCATCTCCTTTTTTATCCCAATTAACTTTTGGAATAGGTTGCCCTTGTATCTTCTCATTGAACTCAGGATCAACAACTTCTTCGCCCTCATTCTTTTGTACATTAGAGATATTCATAGATAGACCTATCGTCACAATCTGTTGAACTGCAAACCTAGACCATAGTCTCCTTCTGACTTCAAACTCATCATTACAATCAAATTCTCCCAATAGTCTTCCAGCTGAGGTTCATAATGAAAATCAATAACAACATTCAAGTTTTCTATGGCATACCTTCGACTATCAAATTTGCGTCTAGCAACATATGACTGCAAATTGAACTTCTTGAATTCAAGTTCAAGATTTAAAGCATCTGAAATAATTGAACTTCTTGAATTCATAGCTACTCAGAAAATACTTGAGAGATAGCTAGTTTCTAAAACAAAAAAATAAAATCTAACTCAAATCCTTGCTAGCTGCACTAATTAAGTAAGTTCATGTGAATTGACACATGATTTGATTGATAATTGGTATGCATTTAATTTTGGGTTACTCCATTACATGTCACATGAATTACCATGATTACTTGCCATAATTAGTAACTGAAATCTTGAACTTCATGCAATATTCCCTTTCCTGCCGTCATTTTTCTTCCATGATACGTGCACCACTTCTAGATGAGGCCTTAGATTATGACATTCAAACATTGAACCTTGAACCAAGAACCAAAAGGTTCAAGGGTTTAAGTTCAACTCTGAGAAGAAACATAGAACACAACCCAAAACAATCTTCATGGCATAAAAAGACAACGAACGAAGAAAGATAAGAGTGACGCACAAATAACTTTGAACCTTGAACCTTGAACCTAAAGGTTCAAGTTCAACATGAACTTTCAACAATAATGCTCGCCTTTTACCATGAAACAAAGCCGCGAAGACAACTAACTTTAAAGTGGACATTGAACTTGAACTTTGAAATAAGAAAAGGTTCAATCACTTAAGTTCAAAGGAAGGAAGTACACAACCGAAAAGGAAAATAATACATAAAGGATGAACTTGAATTGAAACTTAAAAGCAATAGGGGCAACTAACACAAGGCTAAGGTGAAAGATCTTGTCCGAGGTATCAGATGTGTCGGTGGAACCCTTGACGAAGATGAAATTGTTGCTAAGGTGCTGAGATATTTGCCTTCTGATTACAAACATAAGGTAGCTGCTATTGTTGAGATCCAGAGTGTGACTACAATAACAAGAGATATATTGGTGGGAAAGATTGTTGCATTTGAGTTGAGCAAATTTGATGAATCACATGGAAAGTTTGAGACAACATTTAGAGCATCTGTATCTAGAAAGCAAATGTATGAACCTAAAGAATGCATAATATCCAGATATGAAAGAGAAAGAAGAGAGATGGAAGTGCAATAATGATAAGTGGATGAGCTTGAAGCATTGATTTACCAGATATTGGGTAAAGGAGCTAGTAAGTATGATGGAAAATTACCTTTGAAATGTTTCTCTTGCACTAAGGTAGGACATTTTGCTTCTAGGTGCCCGAAGAGAATAGCTAAGTATGATAGACATGATAAATTTGATAAGTATGATAAGAATGATAGATATGAGAAGCATGAGAAGTATGATAAGCCTTACAAGTCTAACCAAAAGCATAACCATAAGAAGAACTACTATTATACTGCTGATGAAGGTGTTACAGATTAAAAATCATAAGGAGACATGATGAATAATGATGAACAATAAATACCCTAACTGGTACTGAGAGGGGGGGGGGTGAGTTAGTACATACAAAAACTTATCAAGTTAAAACAATGATAACCGATTGTCTTCATCACTGAACTTAACCATGGCAATACCGATTAAACACAGTAAGACTTCAGACATCTAAACCAATAAAATTGAATACTTCAAATATCATTCAACACTTGATAACTAATTCACCAATATACATATGCATGTGCTGTATCAGAAATACCATAACCATAAGCTTTGCATGCATAATCACCTAAACAAAGAATACTCAATCATCACATAAAAAATGCACAACTCATGACGCACATTTTTCATGTGGAAACCCAAAAGGAAAAAACCACGGTGGGGATGAATATCCACAAGCTTTTTTTTGAACACTTTTGAAGCTCTCTCTGTTAGGAGCCTAGTCTGGTTAAAGACTTTACAATAAGGCTTTGCTAGAAACCGATCCTATTAAAGATCACCCAGTTAAGGGATGGCTATATACCCCATTAAAGGTTGAAACCTTGTTAAAGGTTACCTCGCTAGAGGATTTGAAGAACTCAATGATCTTGAGTCACTTGATTAGAGGATTTACAATAAGCCTGTGAAAGCTACCCAGTCAACGGATTTTCCTTCTATTGAAATGGTTAGAAGTCAAGAGGTAAAACTTTGATCTGATAACAACACTAGATGCTAAGGTAGATCCTTTTTAGGTCCTCTCCTTTGCAATCATACTCTGCAAGTTCCACACTCTGGTTTGGCAAGTATCTCAACATGTAGACACAAAAACAATATTTGCCAACACTTACGATAACAAACATCATCGACCTTATAGACAACAATTAGGTCGATAGCATAAACCCTAAACCATAAACAATTTAGGTTTATAATTACAAGAGGCCCAATCTTGACCGTTCAAACACTTTGCATAGAATAAAAAAATCTCAAATAGATCACAAGTCATTCTGCATCATCCATTCTTCACCACACATGGGAATCAATAACCTATCACGCTCTCTTCACATACCACTAAGAAGAATGTTCATTCCCGAGGTAGACATTTAATGCAACCGATCTTCACATGCAAGATCCTCAAGGAAATCCTTCACGTGCACAAAAGTGATGTGGCATCTCGATCTCATCCTTATTTCTTAGCTAACTCATCACAGAGTGTCACCAGTTGCATCACACAAGCTAGATTGCCAAACCAGAAACCCTAGAGCTGAGGCTACCAATCGGTAGTCACACTTAGTGAAACCCTGACACCGGTTCACTACATCTCTTCATACCAGTTCTCCAACTTGAACACCAATAAAAAATTCTTCCAATCTTAATTCCGGTTCACCTGTACTTATTGACATCAATGACAACATACATTATCATCATAATCATCATATTGATTCATCATATGCCAACAATCTCCCCCTTTGGCATTGATGGAAATACTCAGTGTAGCATTGCAACTATAACATATATCTTCATCATTAGATATCTTCTCCCATATCATACATCGGATATCTTCTCCCATATCATACATCAAATATCTTCTCCCCCTTTGACAACAATGCCAAAGTGGAGGCACAAGATTCCATTCTCCACTCTTTTGCTCCCCCTATGGAGTAGCATCCTTCAACACATAAACCTTGTAAGATTTGTCACTGTAGTACCTCATTGATGTGGAGCACAAAATTTTAGTTTACTTCATGAAGGGGCAGAACCCCTAATTCACCTCTTAAATAGGTAAATGTAGTCTTCGATAAGGGCTTAGTGAATATGTCTGCTAGTTGCTCCTTACTGGAAACATGTTGTAATACAACCTCTCTATTTTGAACCTTTTCTCTCAAGAAATGATACTTAAGCTCAATGTGCTTAGTTCTAGCATGCAATACCAAATTCTTGGAAATATTGATTGCACTTGTGTTGTCACAAAATACACTCACCGGTTCAGATATAAGTACTTTGAAACCATCCAATACATGTTTCATCCAGATTGCTTGAGTGTAGTTCATAAATGCTACCACATACTCCACTTCAGCTGTAGACTAAGAAGTGCAACTCTGCTTCTTACTCGTCCATGAGACTACTCTTCCACCAAGAAGGAATGCTCCATCGGTTGTGCTCTTCTGGTTGTCCACATTACCTCCCCAATCTGCATCGGTATATACTTTGAGATTAAAATCACCATTGTATGAATACCACAATCCATAATCAACTATTCCTTTTAGGTATCTAAGAATCCTCTTGACTGCTACCAAGTGGGATTCTCTTGGACTTTTCTGAAAACGGGCCACAATGCCCACTGCATGAGTAATATTTGGTCTGTTGTGTACCACATAGTGCAACTTACCTATCATTTACCGATACTCCTTCTCATTCACCAATGCTGAATCATCTTCCTTAGTCAATTTACATTTGGTCACCATTGGTGTACCAACCGGTTTTCTTTCCTCCATGCCAAAGGTCTTCAATACCTCTTTGACATAGACTGGGTAATAAAGATAGCCTCTTTCATTTGTTGAATCTGTAAACCAATGAAGAACTTTATCTCTCCAATCAAAGACATTTCAAACTCTTTCTTCATTTCATCTACAAATGCATGGCTCATTTCATCATCTCCTCCAAAGATTATGTCATCTACAAACACTTCATAGATCAAAATCTGATCACCTTCAGATTTCAAGTAGATGTTGTTGTCCTCACTTGTTCTCTGAAATCCTATTTTCACAAGATGAGAGTGTAATCATTCATACCATTCCCTTGGTGCTTGTTTCAATCTATACAGGGCCTTGTGTAATCTACACACCATGTTACTATCTTCTGATAAGGCAAACCCATCTGGTTACTCAATATACACTTCCTCTTCTAGGATTCCATTCAAGAATGCAGACTTCACATCCATCTGGTAGACCTTGAATCCCTTAAATTTTATAAATGCAACTAGCATTCAAACACCTTCCAGTCTAGCCACTGGGGAAAAGGTTTCTCCATAGTCTTCTCCTTCTTTCTAAGCATATCCCTTGCATACAAGTCTTGCCTTGTTCCTTACAACTATGCCTTCTTCATTCAACTTATTCCCGAAGACCCATTTGGTACCTATGAAATTCTTGTGTTCTGGTCTGGGTACCAAAGACCATGTTGCATTCTTTTCTATTTGTTCTATCTCCTCTTCCATTGCCTTAATCCAGTCTTCATCTGTAAGTGCCTCTCTAGTAGTCTTAGGCTCAAATTCAGAAATCATGCAAGAGTTTTCTTTCACCTTTCTTCTTGTGAGTATCTCTGCATCTTTATCTCTTATGATCTACTTTGGATAATGATGTAGTTTAACATATCTAGGAATGACTCTAGTTGGTTCTTCTTGCTTTTCATCATCATCTTCTTCTTCTCCATCTTCTTCTTCACCTACTGCAACTTCTATAGGTACAGGAACACTGAGGTCTTTGCTTGTTTCTTTCTTAGCTGGTTCCCAGAAGCTTACACCTGGTTCATCTTCCACTTGCTCACTGCAAGTTTCCTCAGGATTCTTAGGGGATTTATTGATGAGGAGGTTAAAAAAATAGAAGTTGGTCTTCTTTGAGGTTGGTGGGCTTTTGTTCTCAATGTACTTCCCAACTCAATCCCTAGGCACAAATGGGATTCTTCTAAACCTTTCTCCTATCTCCTCCTCTCTACTCAACACTGCTTGCACCCTATTGTATTGGACATCACTCCTCCTTACCTTCCATGCTAAGGCATTCAAGTCTGAAATGAGGTCCTCTTGAGTGTCACCAAAAATGAACAAGTTTGGTTGTCCAACTGGCTGAATCTCCTCTCTTCCAGGAATGGGCAACTGTTGAAGAACCATGGTTTACCTAATATTAATTGCACCTTTAAGGATTTCAATCATATTAATCTGTTGATTGAGCATCTAGATAGGTCTGCAAAGTATGAAGACTGTCCTTCACCTTTCAAGAATGAAAATTTCTAAATTGGATGCAAAGAACGTTGGGTTACTCAAGGCAACTTCTAAGTTCAAATGATCATTTTGGTCAAATGACTTAATGCAATACTATGGAGTTTGTAGTAGGGTGTCTCAGGGCTTAACTTATCAGTTTTGATGATTTGAAACCATCACTTGCTTCTCCTTCCTTACCGATTTCATGAAATGGTCAAATTTGCTCCAAAAAGGCTACTAGAATTAGCCCTAGTTTTTAATGAAATTTGTTCACCTAGCTCAACCTGCTAAACTTCATGACAAAACCTTGCAGATGTGGTCATTTGATGATGAAAGCTCAAGGATTTTTTCTATGGAAAGTACTATACGGATTGTTTTAGGACTGTCCCACAAAATATGCACTTTTCAAGTGTTTTTAAGGGTTTTAGAGAGGGTTTGCAATTTAAAGGTCTCCTCCATGGTGCTAGACCCAAATTAAATAGTTCACACTTTGCTATAACATATGTCCAACACTTCCAAGGATTCAAAACTTAACCAAGCACACTGTCATTTTATCAAACAAGTACCATTCTGCTGCATTTACTCAGAAATAACAGTCTAAAGACTGGGACAACGATGTTTTCAAGGTTTTGCATACTTTGTTAACATTAATAAAACAAATATAATGAAAGTATATCACATATGAATGCAAAAATGTCTTGATAGTAGTTGGAGCAACCTGCAAACAAGTAGGAAAGGGTTTTTTTCATGACTGTTGGTCATTTACCAGCCTTACTGCACTTTTACAGTCTTAAAACTGTGACAACTTTCTTTCTCTGTTTTGACCTACTTCTTCACTCTGTCCCTGGCCTGCAAGAAGGTATTAATGGCATGATAGAACAATGCATATAACCTCTTCAAAGATCTTGAAGGTTTGAATACTTAAAGGATGACACAAATCATGATAGCATTATAAGACTGTGACAAAGGAAACACTTTTCTAGGATCCTTATTTAGGTCCTTTACAATCAAATTGTGTAATTTGTCTTCTTCACATTGAAACCACTTGCGAATACATTTCCATGATGCATAAAAGAGGAATCCATCATTCCATACTATCCATTAGGGAGGTTGGCAATGAGGTTTTATCCATGAAACAGTGACACACTATTTTTACAATCTGATTACACCTTTGCTTCTTGCAACCAACCAAGTCATGAGAGAGACAAGGATGGTAGAATAAAATTAAGACTCTTGCCAACTTAATTCTTCTTCAACACATCAAAGTACAGTGCTATGAACAACAAAGTACCATTCAAACAACTTTATGGATACCCAAGCCAAGTTGCTCACTCCACATACTTGCCATGGGTTTACAAACACCTGTGCATAGTTAGAAAAGGAAAATAGATGTATGATATAGTATGTACAGAGGGTCCAACAAATTTCCTCAAAGCCATGGATGAAAAGACCTTGAAGAAACTAGTTGGACCATGAAAGACCTTCCATTTGAACCACAAAACAATGCCTTTCCTAAGAGTACTTCAAATAAAACTTGTTCCAATCACTACTAAAACATCAAAGGAGATCACATCAATCAAAAACAGGATCAGTACGGACTCATGGAGCCATGGTACGGACTGTACTCTAAAAAGTGCAGAAAACTAGTTAAAAACTCACAAAATACAAGCACAAACAAGTATTTCTCTTATTTTTCCAACATGAACTGCACATACAATGATTGGAACATGGTTTTTATACATTTTCCAACTTGTTGAAGCCTTTGTATGGACAGGTACAGGCTGGAACTAACCAAAACCACCAAAAGTCACTTTTTGCACTTTTTTGACAGCTTTTTGACAACTTTTGACAACTTTTGTTGCTCAAAAAGTTGCATTTTGACTCCCGGTGACTTGGCACTCAAACCAATGACTCAAAATCATTAGAAACACTAAATAAACATGCTCCAATGCCTTTCAAGGCTTTAAAACATCAAAAATTCAAAAATGCTCATTTGGACCCAAAATTGACAATTTTTGGCCCACTGAGAAAAAAAACAAAATCTTGGAAACTCTTAACACAAATGAGTTCCAAACCTTATTACACCACAAAACAAACCTATTAAACCTAATAGAAGCATAAAATAAACACACATGCTTAATTTGCAATAAAATGTTATACCTGCTAGGATTTGAGCATTCAGGTGCTCAGGTGCTCCTGCACCATTTATCAACCCTGACATTGATACTCTCAACAATTTTTTGAGTCCTATTTTTGTATCACTTGAGAGATTTTCTCTTAGTGGAATATCCCATAAATATTCCTTCATCACATTTAGCATCAAACTTTCTCAGATGCTCACCTCTCTTGATATAACATTTACTGCCAAATACTTGCAAATAAATCACAGTGGGAGTCTTTCTGGTCCAGTACTCATAAGGGGTTTTAACTTTACCGTTCTTGATGAGTACCTAGTTCATAGTATAGACTACAATGCTCATTGCTTCTCTCCAAAAAGTATGAGCAACCTTTCCTTGGATCAACATTGTTCTGGCCGCTTTAACTACAGTCATGTTATTTTTTCTGCTAAGTCATTCTATTGTGGTGTCCTTGGGGCAGATAACCACCTCTTGATACCATTCTCTTCACAGTACTTGTTGAATTCATCAGAAGTGAATTCACCTCCTTGATCAGTTCTTAGGCATTTCATCATTTGACCACTTTCCTTCTCTACTAATGCTCTAAAAGCTTTAAACTTTCCAAACGCCTCAGACTTGTGTTTCAAGAATGTGACCCACATCATTCTTGAGTAGTCATCAGTAAGAATCATGAAATACCTATCTCCTTGAATACTTCTAGTTTTAATTGGACCACAAAGATCGGTATGCACAAGATCAAGTGAGTTCTCTATTGAAAAAGACTTACCTTTGAAAGTTGAGGAAGACATCTTTCCAAGTTGACATTCTCCGCACAAAGAATTCTTTGGTCTGTCTACGAAAGGCAACCCTCTTACTACCTTGATCTTACCAGCTTTTACAATATTATCAAAATTCATATGACAAAGTATCCTATGCCATATCCAACTATCATCAAAATTCTCCATTAGACACTAACTAATCTTGGCATTCAACTGAAATAAGTTACCTCTGGTCTTCTTACCGGTGGCAATAAGTTCACCACTCTTTCCAATTATACTGCAAACTCCACCTTTGAACTCCAAAATGAGTCCTTTGTCATTTAATTGATCAACACTCAAAAGGTTATGCTTGAGACCTTCTACCTTGTAGACATCATCCACACTGCTCTTTCCATTCAGTGAGATGGATCCTTTACCTTTTACCAAGCATGGTGCATCATTTCCAAAACAAACAACACCTCCATCATATTCTTTCAAAGACAAAAACTTTCTCCAATCACCAGTCATGTGGTGAGAACACCCGCTATCAATAATCCACTCATTAGAGTTTTCAATGTGAGAGACAAGGGATTTATGATCATACACCTCTTCTTTTATAGCTACAAACACTATGTCCTCATTCTCTTCATTCTCAGATTCTTCATCGGTAGCACCTTCATCCACTACAATAAGACAATTTCTTCTACTTCCTCCTTTATACTTTCTAAACCTCTCTGATTTATCCTTATTGTCATTTTTAGGATAGTTAACAACTATATGTCCTATCTTATTGCAGGAAAAACATTTTAAAGGAAGCTTACCTTTGTATTTTCCGGTGCCTTTTGGAAGTCTCTTGGCAAGAAGACCTTCAAACTCTGTCAGAATCTCTTCATCATCCATACCTATTCTTTGTATGGATTCATAACTTGCACTTACTTCTTTTCCTTTTTTGGTTGGTGCAACAAATGCTCTAAAAGCTGACTCAACCTTTTAAACACTGCCATCATAGCTATTCAAGTCATATGCTATCAACTTTGCAATGATAAAGTTTAAGGATAGCTTGATTTTGTCGATAGACCTTAGCTCCTGGATAACAACAACTTTGATTGCATAAACCGGTAACAATTATCTCAAAACTTTACTGACAATGGTGGCATCATCAATTGTTCCACCAGTGCTTTTGATGTCTCCAACCATAGTCTTGATCCTTATGCCATATTGCTGAATGGTCTCACCTTCAACCATCCTCATGTATTCAAATTTTCCTTGAAGGCTTTCTTCCTTAGCTTGCTTGACATGCTCATCACCATCATAAATGGTTTCCAATGTGTCCCATACATCCTTAGGAGTGTCCTTATCTTGTACATCAATGAACTCAATATCGAACAGACTGCTAATAAGGGCTTCCATGACTTGCCCATTTTCTTGAATCTCTCTTTTCTGATCATCGGTTAGAGTGCCAGTGGGGATTACATAGGCATTCTCAACATAGCTCCAGTGTTGAGCACCCAAACTCTTGATATAAATTTTCATTTTGTCCTTCCATATTTTGAAGTTATCTCTATTGAACTTAGGACCTTCCCTCTTCATCATTAAAGCAAGATCTTTTACCTCAAGCGGTTAAGATTATATCACCGAGGGCCTGGAGTTGCTCTGATTCAGACATCTAAACTAGTAAAACTAAATACTTCAAATATCATTCAACATTTGATAACTACTTCACCAATATACATATGCATGTGTTGTATCAGTAATACCATAACCATTAGCTTTGCATGCATAATCACCTAAACAAAGAATATTCAATCATCACATGAAAAATGCACAACTCATGACACATAGATTTTTCACGTGGAAACCCAAAAGGGAAAAACCATGGTGGGGATGAATACCCACAAGCTTGTTTTTGAACTCTTTTGAAGCTCCCTCTGTTAGTAGCCTATTCTAGTTAAATACTTTACAATAAGGTTCTGCTAGGAACCGATCCTGTTAAAGATCACCCAGTTAAGGGATGGCTATATACCCTGTTAAAGGTTGAAACCCTATTAAAGGTTACCTAGCTAGAGGATTTGAAGAACTCAATGATCTTGAGTTACCTAGCTAGAGGATTTACAATAAGCCTGTTAAAGCTATCCGATCAAGGGATTTTCCTTCTGTTGAAATAGTTAGAAGTCAACAAGTAAAGCTTTGATCTGATAACAACACTATATGCTAAGGCAGATCCTTTTCAGCTCCTCTCCTCTGCAATCACACTTTGCAGGTTCCACACTCTGGTTTGGCAAGTATCTCAACATGCAGACACAAAAACAACATTTTCCAACACTTACAATAACAAACATCATTGACCTTATAGACAACAATTAGGTCGGTAGCATAAACACTAAACCCTAAACAATTTAGGTTTACAATTACAAGCGGTCCAATCCTGACCATTCAAACACTTTGCATAGAATAAAATAATCTCAAACAGATCACAAGTCATTCTGCATCGTCCATTCTTCACCGCACATGGGAATTAGTAACCCATCACGCTCTCTTCACATACCACTAAGAAGAATGTTCATTCCCGAGGTAGACATTTAATGTAACTGATCTTCACATGCAAGATCCTCAAGGAAATCCTTTACATGCACAAAAATGATGTGGCATCTTGACCTCATCCTTATTTCTTAGCTAATTCATCACAAAGTATCACCAGTTGCATTGCACAAGCTAGATTGCCAAACCAGAAACCCTACAGCTGAGACTACCAACCGGTAGTCACACTTAGTGAAACCCTGACACCAGTTCACTACATCTCTTCATACCGGTTCTCCAACTTGAACATCAATAACAAATTCTTCCAATCTTCATACCGGTTCACTTGTACTTATTGACATCAATGAAAACATACATTATCATCATAATCATCATACTGATTCATCATATGCCGACAAGATGAAGTTGCATTTATTGCTATTAAAGAAGATAGACCAGTACTTGTTGATTCCACTAGCTGTACTGTTGAGGAGAAAGCTTCAGTTGCTAAAGTTGAAGAGAAAGATGAATGGGTTATTGATAGTGGTTTTTCACATCATATGACCGGTGATAAAAGAAAATTGCGAGTATTAAAATGTATGATGGTGGAATAGTGAGATTTGGAGATGACAAAGCCTATGTGATCCTTGGTAGAGGTTCTATTTCCTTTGATTGTAAGCATAACACCGATGATGTCTTATATGTTAAAGGTTTGAAGCATAATATTTTGAATGTTGGACAAATGGTTGACAAAGGTTATGATCTACAATTCAAGAATGGTAAATTCAAGATCCTAAATGCCTTTGGTATATAGATTGCATCTGGAACTAAGACTGAAGGTAATATATTTCATTTGAATGCTGGTTAGAAAAGTTGCTTGATTGCTCAGATTGATGAAAGTTGGTTATGGCATAGGAGAATGTGTCATGTTAATTTTTATTCAATGCTTAAGATCAGTTCTACTCAAGCTGTTAGAGATTTGCCTAAGATTGTTAAGCCTGCTAATCTGGTATGTAAGGAATATCAATTGGGTAAGCAAACATGAATTTATTTCAAGAGAAAATAATATACATCTGATGGATTGCTAGATCTTGTACATACTGACCTATGTGGACCTACAAATGTTATAAGTGTGCAAGGTGATAGCTATTTTGTGTTTCTAATTGATGATTATTCCATAATGATGTGGGTTGTCTTTTTGAAGGAGAAATCTGAAGCATTAGGCAAGTTCAAGATATTCAAAGCAAAGGTTGAGATTTAGTCAGGATTGAAGGTGAAATGTCTGAGATCTGACAGAGGAGGATAATTATGTTCTTGTGAGTTTGGTTCATTCTGTGAGAAGCATGAGATTTGAAGACAATTATTTTCTCCTAGAACCCCACAATAGAATGGAGTTGTTGAAAGGAAGAACATGATTGATTTGGATGCTGCAAGGACTATGCCGATTGAAGGGAATGTTCCAAAGATCTACTAAAGAGAAGTTGTTAGCATTGTTGTTTACACATTCAACCAAGTTCATATTAAAGGTGACACCGGTAAGACTCCTTATGAGCTATGGTTTGGTCATGTTCCTACTGTGAGATATTTCAAAATATTTAGCAGCAAATGTTATATGAAGAGAGATGAGGACATAGGAAAGTTTGATGCAAGAAGTGATGAAGGAATTTTCTTGGTATATTTAACAAAGAGCAAAGCCTATCAATGATACAATAAGAGACCGAGAAAGATAATAGAAAGTGCAAATGTGAAGGTTGATGAGGATTATATAAAAGAGATTAAAGCATGTGGATATGATGATGGTCAACATGTTGTTATAATGCCTAATCAAACTAAAGACTTGAAGCAAACTGATCTGGTAGAGATACTTAATCCGGATGTTGCTGCTATCGGTGGAGAGGTGCAAGAACTTGAAAATCAGAACAATCAGAAGACTTTGAGGTATGTAAGATTGAATCATTCAGAAAATCAGATTATTGGTGATAGAAATAAAGGTGTGATGACTAGAAGATGGCTAGCTACTGAAGAGGTATATTTGATTTCTAAAATTAAACCTAAAGATGTTATTGAAGCTTGCAAAGATGAAAATTGGATGAGATCTATGGAAGAAGAATTAGATTAGATTGAAAAGAATAACACATGGGAGCTTGTGTCTAGACCTAAGGATAAGAATATGATTGGTACTAAATGGGTATTCAGAAATAAATTGAATGAAGCCCGTGACATTTTCAGAAATAAAGAAAGATTGGTATGCAAAGGATATTCACAGAAAGAAGGAATTGACTATGAGGAGACTTTTGCTCTGATAGCCAAACTTGAAGCTATTAGACAACTTTCTTGCATATTTTGCCTATAAAATTTTAAAGTATATTAGATGGATGTCAAATATGCTTTTTTGAATGGTGAACTTGAGGATGAAGTCTACATTGAGAAAGCCGATGGATTTTTATTATCAGATGATGAAGACATGGTATGTAAACCGAAGAAATCTCTCTATGGATTAAAACAAGCCTCTAGAGCTCGGTACGCTATATTGGATAAGTATTTACTGAAATTGGGATTTAATAAAGGTACTATTGACAGTAATCTATATTTTAAGATTGCGAATGATAACATTCTAATTGTTGAAGTCTTTGTTGATGATATTATCTTTAGAGGTGATGATGACTTGAGCATGAAGTTTGTCGGTGATATGCAGAAAGAATTTGAGATGTCTATGTTAGAAGAAATAAATTTTTTCTTAGGTTTGCTAATTTCACAAATTGGAAAAGGTATTTTTATTTCTCAAACTAAATATGTGAAGGAATTATTGAAGAAGTTTGGGTTAGATGAATCCAAACCAGTTGGAAATCCTATGGCGTCTAGTTGCAAATTGTCTAAAAATGATGAATCTCCAAAAGCTAATCAGAGTTTATATAGATCTATGGTTGGTGGACTGCTATATCTTACTCAAACTAGGCCTGACATTATGCATGTTATGTGCATGGCTGGTAGATATCAAGCTGATCCGAAAGAGAGTCATGTCACTGCTATGAAGAGGATATTCAGATACTTGAAGGCAACTATGGATTATGGTTTGTGGTATCCGAGGAATGATGATTTCATGTTATATGCTTACACTGATGCTGATTGGGCTAGTGATGTTGATGATCGGAAGAGTACCTTTGATGGTGCATTCTTTTTAGGTAAGAAATTGGTCTCACGGGCTAGTAAGAAACAAGATTATGTGTCCTTATCTAATGCTCAAGCTGAGTACATTGTTGCTACTGGTAGTTGTGCTTAGGTGATTTGGATGAAGAAAATGTTGAAAGATATCAATTATTTATGATGAGGCTACTCTCATATATTGTGATAATTCCAGTGCTATTAATATGTCAAAGAATCCAGTGCAACATTAAAAAACTAAACATTTATCAATCAAATATAATTACTTGAGAGAAAAAGTCAGTGAAGAGGAAGTTGGAATATGTATCTACAAAGGAATAGATTGCTGATATTTTCATTAAGCCTTTGCCTGAAGATACATTTATCTATTTCAGAGACAAGTTAGGGGTATCTACCCCTCTTGACGAGAACTATATCTATTGAGTTGCATCAATCTGGTGGACTTCACTATCTCATCTCTTTCTCCAGATTGATGAGTTGGTGTTGCTCCTCTGGTGGAGTAGTCTAGCTATGTGTTTTAGGGGGAGAGATTCAATTTTTATATTCTAAGGGGGAGAGTTTGGTTATCTATTTTGAGATCTTTGGCATTTCTATCAAAGGGGGAGAGAAGCATGTGAAAAACTGTTTTATCTGCTTGATCTTAGGGGGAGTCTCTTGGAGATGTTTTCTTTCTTTCCATTGATTGTTTTTCACATTCATATGTTGCCATCAATGCCAAAGGGGGAGATTGTTGGACATTGCTGCTGCTAGGATATGTTGTTGTCATTGATGTCAACATATTCTTATGATTGCAGATTGGTTTATTGGGATTATGGTTTGGTGTTCTGGGAAGCCTAATTGATCATATCAGATGATCCAGTTTTGCAGTTTGTTTATCTGATTAGTGCTCTACAGAGTTTAGTATTTCCTCCGGTATATTCCAGTGTGATAAGATCTTGAGTTGAGTTTTTTGGATATTGTTTGAGATGGTCTTGTGTATCTTCTTTTCAGATGGTTCATGATTTTCTGCTCCATAAGTTATCTTTTCTTCGTGACAGTTACTACTGTTTGAGTATTCTTGAGTTTCAGATGTTGATCGATCAAGACTTGATAAGTGGTGCTAGTGCAGCTGTTATTGATGATTCTAATGTGTTTGATGGTATTTCCTATTCATGTCCTATTTTTCATGATGATCCACATTGATCGTTGTGCATGTTCTTGGTGACTTTGCTGAACCGGTGATGTTCTCAGTGTTATGCGATTTTCTTGGTGATGTAGCATGTTGCGGTTGATCTTGACATAATTACCAATGGTGTTTAACATTTGAATATTTGATTTAGGTCATGTTATTTCATGTATATCATTATGTTGGTCTAGTGGTCGATCTTTGTATCATGTGATGTAATTTTGTAATCGTGAGTTAAGGGTTTAGACAACTTTGTTGTCAAGGTTGATGAATTATATAAATAGGTGATATTGTCATGTAATTTAGATATAGAGGTTGTGTCTACATTATCAGAGAGTGGTATATGTGCGAATAAGGATTCATCTTTCTGTATGATGTATTGAGCAGAGATTGGTGTTGCTGAGTAGACAAATGTGCTTAGCCGGAACTATAATTAGGCATTTGGAGATGCTATTCTTTCAGTTCATTTCTTCTGGATTGTAGTACGAATATTGTTTTAAGTTAGTGAGACTTCCCTAAGGGTTGTAGCCTTTTGGGTCATTATCTTTTGAGCAGTGAGCTCTAGGCAGTGTGCTTGAATTCATATGCATTCCCTTTTGTAATATTTTCACATACTACTGCAGCGTATCATCTTATTGTGGGTAGGTTCCCACCATGGTTTTTCCCTTAACTGGATTTTCCACTTTAAAATCTTGGTGTTGTATGTTGTGGTATTTATCTGCTTATCTTTGTTGTTGTTGTAGTTTATCAAATTTGTTTTTATGGTTAGTTTGTAGATTCGATGAAAATTGATTCACCCCCCCTCTCAGTTTTCCCTCATTGTTGTTGCCAACACAAAGAAGGTTAGTTTTGTATTTTGTTTTGTCCAAATTAGATATTAAAGGTTAGATCTAGAAGGGTTTGAATTTGGGAGGTGATTACCATATCTAGAAGGTAGTTGCAATTTTAGAGCATTTTGGGTCAAATTTGATCCTCCCATCACATTTAGAATACCTAATAATGATCAATTAACAATTCATCAAACTTGGACACTTCCATATGAGGCCCTTAGAAAATATGTATGTATGTATGTATGTATGTATGTATGTATGTATATGTATATGCATATGTATATGTGTGTGTATATATGTATGTATATATGTATGTATGTATATATGTATATATATATATAATATCAAAAATTGCATCTTGCTTAATTCATCATGGCAAATGGTGCCTTCCTCCATGTCATCAGAGGTCATGCATCGCCATCTTTGTCCTTTTGTCCATCGGGATCACTTTGTTAGCTTCAAACTGGAACTTTACCAACTTTGTCGACCCGTTACCTTCGAGACTATAGCACAATGCATAGACGCCCATGCGACGCGCTAGCATTCCACAAATCTAAGAGTCCATAGGTAGTCGTTTAAGCATTACACATGCGCCTGGAAGGAATCGTAATGCCCCTGCATGCACCCATTGATGTGAGTTTTTGGTCCAGAGCCTATATCTCTCCCGTTTGATGGCTTTTTTAGGATCTTTTGGCATTTTGAGATCACTTCTTGTAGGTTGGAGCTTTTGGAAATCTCTTTGGACAACGTTCATAGCTTCTCTCACAAAGACCTACATTATTGCAATCTCTTGGACAACTCACAACGCAATCTTCATGATTGTAAAAGGGAAGTTCACTCATCCTTATTCAATTTATTGCATATTCGAACTTCTTTATTCTAAATCTATTGTCGTATTTATCATTGTCTTTATCATTTTTATCTTTCTTGTGGCTTTATCTGGGTTGGTTGTGGAGGTGGAAACACTAAAGCGGGGGTCTGACTTAGGTAGGCTCCAAAACACAACCCCCAATATTTTATCTCTTATTTATGTGTAGGCACATAATCGTAGAAGAATAATCACTTTATGGGAGGCTCCAAATCATGGATCAATTGTGAGTTTTTCTCACCTTCTCTCCTTTTATTTTGTCCTAGTTAATTTGTATTTTTGTGTTTACTAGCTTAGTTTTTTCATTTTCTATCATATTATAGTCATGTATGCTACTTTTGGTATGACCTCTGTACCTCATTCCTACTAGATGAAAAATGCATCGCACTGGTGTCCCAGATCTACACACCTATCCTCCAAACAAACGTTGGGTAGAGTAGATTGAGAGTCTCAAATTGCAGTCAATTTACTCAATTTGTTATTTTCATCCCTTGGCTCACCCTTAGCGCCAGTTTGAGTGAGGTATTGGAGGGTCGATTTGTTCTCTAGGTTCATCATCCTTGAGGTAGAAAATTTCCTCTATTACATTTTGGTGAATCTAACATGAAACAACTTTCTTTTTTTATCATACATTCATCATCTAGTATATCGCATAAATCTAAAAATTTAAAATCTAAAAAAAAATGTAATTTGCATCTTTGTTCTAACATTTGCATTAGCCTCTTCATCTTTCTGAGTAGAAAACTTTAGTATAAGAAAATATCCTTCATGTCCCTATAGTGTAGTCTTAGCATTATAAGACTCATCTATGAGCTTTATGACCCAAACTGCCATAGGAGCCATAGTTAGGAGGTCATTTAGACAAAGTTTTCCTCCTGACCATTATAGTCCTCCTTTGCCCAACACGATGTTTAATGATCATCTTTTTGACCCAAATGATTTCTTGGCTTCTCATCCCCTTAAGACCATTTTGATAGGTGACCCTTCTCCACCTGGTTCGCAATCCAACTCTCAGAGCAACTCTCCACATGATTCCTCTCCACCTTCCCCTCCTGTCGTTGATCATGATTTTTTGTCACTATTGATTTTGAGAAAATTAACATGCTAGAGAAGAATTTGAGAGAATTTAAGGGTTTCTTAAACTGAGAGAATGTCCTCCCCCAAGATGGAAATGTTTTAAGCATTCTAAGAGATATGTTGATCTCAGATAGAAGAGGCCTAGAGATGAGGGCATTATCTATGATTGTCAAGAGCCATGTGCCTTTAGTTGGTGCCTCTCCTCAGGAGGGCCAGTCCAACATTTGTGATTCTCATCTTGGTGTGGCCATTCCTAGCTCGACGATACACATGGATGATCCTAGGCCTACCATCCCTAACATCAATGCCTTGACCACTCCCTTGGGGTATATAAGTATGTCTAGTAGTTCGACTTCTACCTCTGTTGCAACTTAGGTCTCTATGGTCAGTGTTAGTACTACCTCTGTTGGTGGTTCCAGTGGATATGGTAGTGTTGGAGGTGTGGGTGGAGGTGGTGGGGCATCTAACACACCTCCTCCACCTGCTAATCCAATCTTGAACACCATCTTACAAAACATGGGGTAGTTACAATTACAACTCACAAACTTGGCCTCTGCTTTTGGTCAATTTTATATGCCTACATATTATAGGAAGAGTCTCGTTGACATCACCATCATGAACACCATCCTTCCTATTGTCTCTGAATCATTGAAGTAAGATAACCTCAATGATGATGGGGCCCTAATGTGCACATTGATTCTTTCCTGACCATGTGTAGTAATTACCATAACGTGGACTTCATTCTGCTTAAGCTATTCTCGTAATCCCTTAAGGGAACCATAGTAGAATGGTATATCTCATTACCGGATCACTCTATTTGCACCTTTGATCAACCCATGGATCTATTTCTTAGACAGTTTCAGGATAATATTGGTAACAGGGTCACTTTTGCTGACCTTGTTCACTGTAAAAAAAAACCCAATGAAAAAGATCACATATTTCATCTCAAGGTATCAATCAATCTCCACGAGGATCTCCTTTGCCCTACTAGATAGCGACCTAGAGATACTGTTCATCGGTAATCTGCAACCGATATTGAGGGAGAAACTATCTCTTAACTGGTATCAAAGCTTCACTAATATGTGTTCTGCACTCACAGATAATCAGCACACCATGTCATGGTTTGAAGAGTCCACTTCAAACCCTCACGATGGGTCATTCACAGACACATCCATGGAAGGGTCTTGGAAGAATAAGTTTGTATCTAATGTTGTGACTATTCCTCTAGTGGTTGCTACACTAGCATCACAACAAAACAAAGTCTTCAATAAATTTAATGACTCTTACTTAAGCATAATGCAATGACTATTGAAAGACAATATTATCACCCTTCTCGAGATTAAATTGTTGTCTGATAGAAGGCTCTATCCGTGCTGGTACGATGGATCCAAATTTTATCATTACCATTATGTGCCTAGTCATGACACTGAGCAAAATTATTATCTTTGATACATTGTCCAAGACCACATCAACAATGGTGTAATGAAAGTTGATGCATGGAAACACAAGTCAAACAAGTCCATTGACAAATCCAACAATGACTTGAAAATCTATACCGATCCCTTTCCCCCACATTAAACAAATTTTATCTCTGCATCAGATCTTTCTTCAGATGATGGTCCATTTGTGAATATGGTCGCCATCACTCCTATTTGTTCACCTCCTAGCTAAAAGGAGAAGGTGTCAAATGTGTCTTTCACCCCTCTAGATGCTCCATATTGTGGAGAGATTTCTCCTTTGTACATCCTTGCTAAGTTGAACGATCAAACTATCATAGGTGTGATGGTTGAACCATCTTGCAAAGTCGATGTTATCACATAGGAGACTCTATTCATGAACGGTTGACATAGGCCTACGTATGATGAATTTCAAGTGACCCTAAGGATGCATGATGGGTTATCTATCCCTCCTTTGGGTACCATCACCTTGATGATCCTCGTAGGACCCAAGACAATATCTTCTACATTTGTGATCATTCCTGAGACAGACCTATTTTGAGCTAAGCTAGGCATTCCCTAGCTAATTGCCATGGAAGTGGTCCCTTCATAAATTCATAAATGTCTCAAGTTTCCCTATGAGGGTTCAGTGCATGTCATGTAGGATACTAGATATTGACCCCTAGTAGCCTGTTGGGACTCTTTGCTAGACCATTTTTGGCTTGCTCCAGTGGGACCCATGCTTACCCATGGTGATCTAATGTATCACGCTTATTATCAGTATAAGACGGGGGAGTTAGCCCCTAAGTCAACTCGGCCTAGTTATTCTTTGCCTCTTTCTGCATCAACCTCTGCTCTATATATTCTTGTGTTGGAGTAGTAGTGCCCCATGTCCCCTCATCATCAAGGTCAGAGCTAAGCCTACTACTCCTAATGGACCATCTTGTTTGCTCAGGACTGCGCAGCCTCCAGTGGTGTCTTTTGTTCTTGCGACTGCATCTAGTGCAAACAAGGGACAAGCACCCACGTTGTCACAGTTTGCGGCCCACCCTCCCTTAGAGATCTTGATCATGTCTAATATCCCTTAAACTTCTCGCTATGAGAAAGGGAAGTGTTCCTCTCATGTTCTTTCATCTCTACTTGCTCCTGTAGACGTATAAAAATGACCATATTCCTAAATGAATATTTTATGTTCATTTCTCTATTTAATTAAATCTAATTTAATTAAATCGCCCACATTCTTCTATTTAAATTAAGTAACTTACTCAATTTATTTAAATTAAACTCACTATACCATTTAATGAATAAATCATTTTATTCATTTAAATCCCTTCTATCCACTTTTAATTAAATTCAAATATAATTAAATAGTTATCCTAAATTGAATAAATGTAATTTATTTAATTTTCCCAAAATTACAACCAAATTGAATTTATTTCAATTAAATCCTATTATCCCTCCATCCACTTGCATTCTCCTACATCTCCCACTTGCATTCTAAAACCTATTCCTAATTTCTTCTAGACCCTTCTAATCACTTCTAAATTAACCTAACCCATCTTCTAAACTTTGTCACATCCCTAAACAAAGGGAAGTCACTTGTCAAACCCTCAAAGTCTTCAATAACCATTAAAGGCTCCAAGTCTCCAACAACTTTCTCTTACAAACCATTAATGGTTAACTCAACCCTCTTACATGGTTAGAGAATTTTTTGCCTAACTTAACCTCAATGTAACCCAAGGGTCTCATCAAGCATTCGTTGCTTTGACCATGGTTATCCCTTAATCATTTGCACAAGAGTTTATCCTTGGATTAACTCTTAATCCAATGGGTAATCTTAACTTAAGCTTGACCCTTACCCTCTAGATAGCCATGAGGTCTTCTCAGGCATTTAACGTCTCCAACCCCTTTTCTCAACTAGTCTTATGTTGACATTTTTCACCATTTCATTGGTGCAAATTGCAAACATGGATTCCCAACTTTCAAACTTAGCCCTTGATTAACTCTTTCAATCTTGACCATCCATTGCCCTATTTTTGCTATAAATAGAGCTCTCATCCCTCCATTTAAAGGATCCAAGTATTTAGCATCATACTTATGCTCAAATACATTCAAGCTTTCATATAAACTAGGAATTAGTCTAAATATGCATGTTTAGAATACTTTCTTTATCATTTAGCTCAATCATAAGACTAATATATCATGTTAGGATAGTATTTATACTAACCTTGTCATCTTATAATTTAGTTTATTGCATTTTAAGATCATGCATAGCTTAGGATGCATTTCATTCTAAAATCTATCAAAACATCCCTCATTCTTGCATTTGCCATCCCTAAACCATTTTGCTCAGTGATCTGAGAGCAAAAACATTGGTTTGAGGGACCATGTAAGATAGAGAACCATGGGACCCACCTTGGGAAGCTGAGTGATACTTCATTACTCCATAGATTGCACCAAGAAGTCCTGTGAGTGTGTGAGCAAGGCTCCATAGAGATCCATTTTTCACATATTGAGTTCTATTGACCCGCTTTTCCCGCATACAACTCCTATTTCTCAGCCTGCATCGACACCTTTTGTTCATCTCGTTGCTCCCCGTGCGAAGCAAAGTCAAGCACCGATTGCTATCAATGGTGTGCCTATTTTAGATGCATCTCTTGTTCCATAAGTTGGGTCTCCTCCCGTGCCTGGCATGATTATAGAGGTCTCTCCCATGGAGCATGATGCTTCTAAATCCTCTCAAGCTTTAGTTGGTGGCCTATATATCCATTGTAATCAGTGTGCATGTGAACGTAAGTGCTATCGATGGGCCATGGCTCGAGACTATGATGTTGCTCTGTAATCTATTGCTACATCTGCAACACCCAACTTTGTTGCATCAAATATTGCTCCATCTAGTGCTCTTGTTTCTGCATCTTCTTTGATTTTTCTTCCAGCTGCTTTGGGGCCTATTGACAAGTCTCCCCCTAAATGGGTGCAGGTTTTCATCGCTCCTTCTTTGGAGTCTCCCCTCATCACCTCCTTGCTAGATGTACCTCCCTTGTCTCAACCTATTGATATGCTGCATACATAGGTGGTGCCTAGTGTAACTTTGTTTGCTCCCCGTGTTTCATAGTCGTTCCAACATCAACATCAACTCTTGCTCCATCTAGTGCTCTTGTTTCTGCATCTTCTTCAATTTTTCTTCCAGTTGCTTTGGGGCCTATTGACGAGTCTCGCCCTAAATGGGTGCAAGTTTTCATCACTCCTTCTTTGGAGTTGCCCCTCATCACCTCCTTGCCAGATGTACCTCCATTGTCTCGACCTATTGATATGCTGCATACACAGGTGGTTCCTAGTGCAACTTTGTTTGCTCCCCCTATTCCGCAGTTGTTCCAACATCAAAGCTTTCTTGGAGTCCTTCAGCCTGCTACAGTTGATTGAAGACTTGCTTCTCCTATTTGACCCAAACACAAGCTTGAGCGGGGCCTCGTTCCAGAATTTGGATGGTGGAAATTCTCGCAGGTATGTTCATCACCCTCTTCTATGCATGTTTTAGTGCCTCCTAGTTTTCCTATTTCTATGTGCATGGTTGAGAAGGCTTCACCTTCTCCTGAATGTGTCACTACCCTTCTTCTGGAGGCTGACAATCCTATTCATGTTTCATCTTCTTCGAGTGAGTCACCTGCTTCCTCTATGGAGGATTTCTTGTTCAACTCCTTGGAAGACATCCCGACCTTGTCTATGGTCTTCACGCGATCGTTGACCCTTACCTCCTCCTAGCCTATGGACATAGATGTTGTTATTGATTCGTCCCTTTCCCTCGTTGCTAGTGAGGCGCCCGATGAAGCTCTTGTGGTGGTCCTTCTCTGATCTCATCCTCCTTCTCCCTATGATCTAGATTGGGAGGATGATGATCTCCTACACCTAATGACCTTTAGGATGTTTATCTCTTACCTTCATCATTTTGTGCATGCGCTTGACTGTGTTCCCCTGTGCTTGATTTATATGTTTGTTCCCTCTCGAAGGACCTAGGTTACTTTATAGATACTTGGATATGGGAGGTTGGTTGTCTTTCTCTATTGTGCTCTCCTAGAGGACCCAAGTTACTCCATAGGTATTCAGATATGGGAGATTTTCTATCGTATATCTTCTTTTATTTGTCTCTTTACTTCTTCTATCTGTCATGTCTTGCTTTCTCAATATTTAGGGATGATGTAAAGCATTGGGGGCATCTTTTCCCCTTCTTCCATGTTGACCCGAATTTTTATTTTATCTTTGTCTTCATGTCCTCTCTTTCAAATCCGAGAACTTTGGCGCTATGACGATATACCCATCTCACAGTTGTATTGCATATCTCTTCTCATTGTGATTGGTTTTGATGCCAAACTATCGAATCCCCCTGTCCTCTTACATTAATCATCGATGGTGTGGATATTTCTGTGCCACCTGCTATTGGTGGCATTCCATGGAAACATCTTGCTATGTTAATATACCACAACTTCTCTTCTCCTTATAATAACATGCCTTTCACACATATCATTCTAAGGGGGGGCCATCATATCTACATAATCTGCATTTGTCTCTTAGCTTTTTGTGTTTATGTTTGGTGTTGATTATTTTTTCATGTTTGTTTAGGTGGGGGCCAAACCACTTGATATTTTCCTTATCATGTTTGCCTAGGTGGAGGTCAAACCACTTGATCTTCTTTGCCTCGATGGGGGCCAATCCATTCAATCTATCACTTTCATTTGCCTTCGTAGGGGCCAATCCACTATTTATCAATTCTATCTTTAATTACGCCCAATCACATGGCTATCTAGCATATCACTACCCTTGACGACAAAATATTTCCCTATCATATGGTTACCCATATTGGCATATATCAATCACCCTATCGTATGGCTATCTAGCATAACAAAATTTTCTATCCATACCAACACATCTCATATCACGACGGTCGCTTATCTTGTATCTTTTTTCGTAATAAGGGGCTTTCCTTCAAAGTGAGGTTTGTTTCTATTACTCTATCTTATCAACCATCTAAATCTATCCTTTATCTTTCCATTCAACATGTTTGTGATGTATCAGTTAACAATATCTATTTCAAAATCATAGTTTCATTTCAATGGGGGAAACCTCGTCTGATCAACAAAATTCTATTTTCCTGTCATAACCCTTTATCTTCCACAAGCTCGCTAAAGTCAGGGCAAAATGTAATATCAAAAATCATATCTTTCTTAATTCATCGTGACAAATGGAACCTTCCTCCATGTCATCAGAGGCTGTGTACCACCATATTTGTCTTTTTGTCCATCGGGATCGCTTTGTCAGCTTCAAACTGGAATTTTACCAACTTTGTCGACCTGTTACCTTCAAGACTATTGCGCGGTGCTTAGATGTTTGTACGATGCGCTAGCCTCCTGCGAATCTGATAGTCTACAGGTGGCCATTTGAGCATTATGCCTATGCCTGGAAGGAACTGTAATGCCCCTACATGCACCCATCAACATCAGTTTTTGGTCTAGAGCCTATATCTCTCTTGTTTGATGGAATTTTTGGGATCTTTTAGCATTTTGAGATCGCTTCTTGTAGGTTGGAGCTTTTGGAAATCTATTTGGACAATGTTCATAGCTTCTCTAACAAAGACCACCATTATTGAAATCTATTGGACAACTCATAATGAAATCTTCACGATTGTAAAAGGGGAGTTCACTCATCCTTATTCGATTTGTTGCATATTTGTACTTCTTTATTCTAAATCTATTATCATATTTATCATTGTCTTTATCATTTTTATCTTCTCATGGCTTTATCTGGGTTGTCTGTGGAGGTGGAAACACCAAAGTGGGGGTCTGACTTAGGTAGACTCCAAAACACAACCCCCAACATTTTCTCTCTTGTTTGTGTGTAGGTGCATAATTGTAGAAGAATAATCACTTTGCGGGAGGCTCCAAATTGTGGATCAGTTGTGCATTGCTCTCACCCTCTCTCCTTTTATTTATTTTGTCCTAGTTAATTCATATTTTTGTATTCACTAGCTTAGTTTTATCGCTTTTTGTGTCTTTATAATATTATAATTTTGCGTCTGCTACTTTCTGTATGACCTTTGTACCTCATCCATATCGGATGACAACGCATTGCACTGGTGTCCCAGATCTACGTGCTCATCCTCTATACAGAGGCTGGGAAGAGTCATCTGAGAGTCTTAGATTGCAATCAATTTACTCAATTTGTTATTTTCATCCCTTGGCTCACCCTTAGCACTAGTTTGAGTGAGGTGTCAGAGGGTCGATTTATTCTCTAGGATTCATCATCTTTGAGTTAGCAAATTTTCTCATTTACAATATATACATATACATATACATATACATATACATATACATATACATATATATACATATACATATATACATATACATATACATATATACATATACATATACATATATACATACATATGTATGTGTATATGTATGTATATGTATATATATATACATATACATAGGTATGTATATATATGTATATGTATATGTATATATATATCTATATATATATACATATATGTATATATTTATTTATATATATATGTATATGTATACATATACATATATACATACATATACACATATACATATACACACACACATATATGTATATATATATATACATATACATATGTATGTGTATATGTATACATATACATATACATATACATACACATACACACACACATATATGCATATATATGTGTATGTGTGTGTGTACATATGTTCTATACATGTGTATATATATATAAATATATACATATCTTTCTCTCTCTCTCTCTCTATATATATGTATATATATACATAATATATATACCAAGATATATATATCTTTGTATATATATACAAAGATATATATATGTATATGCGTGTATATATGTATATACAGATATATATATGTATATGTATGTATATATATGTATATATAGATATCTATATATATATATATGTATATATGTATATGTATAGATATATATATATATACAGAGATATATATATATATATCTCTTTATATATATGTGTGTATATATATTATGTATATATATACACACACATATATATATATCTCTGTATATATATAGAGAGATATGTATATATTTATATATATATATACACATGTATAGAACATATGTACACACACATGCATGTATGAATGTAGATATATATGTACATATATGTATGTAAACACACATATATAGATACATACATACATATGTACATACGTACGTCCATGCATATATATGTGCATACATACATACATATGTATACATATACATATACATATGTTAGCATTTCACATTATAATAGACAATGAAAGATTGTTGGCATTTCAATAAGGATATTGAGAAGGTTGTTGACGATTATGGATATAACTGATTAAGGATGTTTACTGTCTTGATATTATTATTTTGTCATTGATGTCAAGAAATTGATTTTCTAATTCAGTATGATGTTGCCATATCTTGAGAAGTATGATTTGAAGAATATAAAGATGTCGGTAAAAGATACAGGAAAAAATATGATGAATAAGGGGATGAATAAGGTATTCAATGGGCAACAATTACCGAGTAAAACAATGATGAGATCATGATGTTTAGATTGTTTTAACATCATACATATGTTATAAATTGTAAGGTTAATACTATATTATGTTACCCTAAGGAACCTAGTCGGTAAACCCTAAGGTTATCGCTATCGGTTAATGAAGGCAGAATGTCTACCGAGTGAAGTTTAGTATTCACCGAGTTATTACCAAGTTGTAACCGAGCTATAATAGAATACATTAAATGGTTACATGTGTTATTTAATGAAGGAAGTTGATGAGTTGGAACTGATTAAATGATTGGTATGCCGTGCATGAAGTTTGTTAATGAATCTATGACAAAGGAAAATCGACATGAAGATCTACAGCGCAGATTGAACTGCAATATCCTAGCACAAGTTCCATGAAATGTATGCAAATTCCAAGGTGGGGTAAAATATTTTTAGATCAAAAGATGCATTGAACCTAGACAAGATTGAAGATCTAATGGCTATGATTGATCATGGGAAATGTGATCAAGGAGATTAAGCGGTTAGCTAATTGTTTATAAATAGGAAACTGTTGATAAACAATGTATGCGGGCAAGTGTATGCACAAGGATGCTACATAGTGATTACCGAGCATAGAAGCTTGAAGACTTGTTTGAATAACAGAGTATAGAAACCCAACAGATGGACAAGATTAGTTCTATGTCTAGATTGTATTGAACAAATAAGAATCTACTTTAGCATTTTAGATGTGAAGTTGTAGATAGATTTTTATTACTATTATTTTGTGAAAGTGACATAAAATCTCTTAACCGAGTGGACTTAACAGTCTTATTTGTAAAACACTCTAGCAAGGTGACATTCTAATTGAGTGTTTGAAATCCTTTAACAAGGTCACTTCTAACAAGGTGAAGATCCTAATAGATCTGAGGGAAATCCCTTAACCGGGTCACATCTAGAATTGTGTTTGTAATCTTTAACAGGATTTGCTTTTCACCGACCATATTCTAGAAGAGTATATTTCTTAGTGGGTCCAAAAATGAGTTTCCACGTTAAATCTGGTGTTATGAGGTTTATGATGTTTATATGCTTTTGAGTTTGCATGTTTAACAATTTTGGTTATATTACTGAAATATATGTTACCGAGGTTGAATCTGATGTTTTTATGGAAGATTAAGTTTTTATGATTCACCCCCCCTCTCATCTTTTTGGCTATTGGATCTGTACTTATATTAATTATCAGAACTATCAATTGGTATCAGAGCTTTGGAATCCGGAAGAAAAGTTTAAAGGTACTTGAGGCAAAGATCCGAAGATGTATAAGAGGGATGCACCAAAGCTGAACAAGTCAAGTTTCTCTAAATGGCAGAAAAGGATGAAGCTGCACCTATCATGAGTTGGAGAATATGCTGTATACTATTTGGAGAATGATTTTGTTACACTGAGCACCTATCCATTGACTATGGAAGAGATAAAGGCAAAGTAAGAACATATCCATGCAATGATTGAAATAACATCTGCATTGACCGATTCAAAGTTTAATGACCTAGAAGGCTGCAGTGATGCAAAGGCTATGTGGAATAAGCTCATATCAGTATATGGAGGAGATGAACATGTTCAAAGAGAAAAAGTAGATAGTCTAAGGGGATGACTTGAATCTATGAGGATGATTGAAGGTGAGAACATAACTCAGTACAGTACAAGACTAAAGGAGATTGTCAATCAAATCAAAGGAGCAGGTGGAACTATTGAAGAAAAGGATATAACAAGTAAGTTGTTAAGAACCCTTCTACTAGCTTATGCAAACCGAGTCTCTGCAATCAATGAATTGAGGTCTGTACCTAATATGCCAGTTTCTTTAGATGCTACTATTGGTAAGCTACATGCATTTGAGTTAAGTAACTTTGATAACAATGGATCTTCGGTAAATAAAGTTGAATCTGCATTTAGTTCTTTTCATCTTGATGAATCTAATGATTACAATGAAAGAAAGTATAAGTACTCTGAAGGAGATCACAGTGGAGCAAGTGAAAGATTTTGTAAGAACATGGAAGAAGTACACAAACTATATGAGGAAATTAGAAAGCAAGAAGAGTTTGAAGCACTATTAGTCAGAAGGTTACCGAGAGCCAAAGGTAAGTATAAAGGAAAACTACCTTTGAAATGTTTCAATTGTGATAAAATAGGACATATAGCTTCTAACTGTCCTGACAAAGATTCTACTGAAAAGAGAGATTACCGAGATGACATACAGAAAGATAATCATTATAGAGGACACTAAGATTTCAGAAGAAGAGATAGAAAGACATGCTTAATAGCTGATGAGGAATCCAATGATGATAAATCAGATGAAACCGATACAGAGAAAGTAGTTTATGTGGCTATCAAAGATGGATCAGATGAAGAAAGGTATGAAGAAAAAGCCCTAATATCTCACATAAACACTAATGATTCTTAGACCATAGATAGTGGATGCTCACATCATATGACAGGCAATAAACACAAGTTTGTTATATTATAAGATTATGATGGAGGCTATGTTAGATTTGGTAATGATGCACCATGTCCGGTAAGAGGTAAAGGATCCATAACACTTCTTGAAAATGCTAAATGTAATGATGTTTATTGGGTTGAAGGTTTGAAATACAATTTGTTGAGTGTAGCACAGCTAAACAACACAGGTCATCGAATAGAATTTCAGAAAGGAATTGTCAAAGTTCATGACAAGAATGGAAAGTTAGCTGCTACTGGGACACAAACAATAGGTAATACATTTCATCTTGACTCAACTCGGAATAAGTGTTTGTATGCAAAGATAGATGATACCTGGTTATGGCATAAAAAGGTTTTGTCATGTAAATTTTGATAATCTGATCAAAATAAGTAAGAAGCACCGAGTAAGAGGTCTACCGAGTCTTGAAAAACCTGAGAATGCTATGTACCGAGGATGCCGAATGGGTAAGATGACAAGATCAAGCTTTACAAGTAAGTCTTACACTTTTAAGGGAATTTTAGATCTAGTGCACATTGATCTTTGTGGTCCTATGAAAGGTAAAATTTATTATGGTGATAAATATTTCATATTATTTGTGGATGACTATTCAAGGATGATGTCGATAATGTTTTTAAAAGATAAATCAGAAGCTTTTCAAATGTTTAAATGGTACAAGGCAAGAGTTGAAAATGAAACAGGAAGACAACTGAAATGTCTTAGATCATATAGAGGAGGAGAGTTCACATATGATGAGTTCAACTTATTCTGCAATGATCATGGTATTAAAAGACAAGTCTCTACATCGAGAACTCCACAACAGAATGGAATAGCTGAGAGAAGAAATAGATCTATTGTGGATTGTGCTAGAACTCTGATGATTGAAAAGAAAGTGCGATAAACAATTTGGAGAGAAGCAATAAGCACAACTATTTACACCCTGAACTGAGTACAATTGAAGAAAGGTACTTTGAAGACACCATATGAAGTTTGGTATGATAAGAAACCTAATGTAAGTTATTTTAAAATCTTTGGAAGTAGATGCTATGTTCACAAAGATGATAGAAATGGGAAATTTGATCAGAAGAGTGAAGAAGGAATATTTCTAGGTTATTCTTCAGGAAGCAAAGCATTTAAATGTCTGATCAAATCATCTAACAAAATAGTAGAAAGTGCAAATGTGAAAATTGGTGAATTTGCATAAAGAAATGATGAAGGAAATTCCAAGGAACCAGAAGACTATGATGAGTTTGTCTCTGTTCAACCAACAAGTCTTACCAAGAAGAATGTTGAAAAAAATGAAGAGAATATCCAGTTATCGAGTGATGAAGAGGATCATACAGAGCCTACTGAGCCTGTAATAGCCAAGTATGTCAAAAGACACCATGCACCAAGTCAGATTATAGGAGATAAGGATGATCCAGTGATGACAAGGAAAAAACTGAGACAGAACACATGTTTGATATCTGAATTTGAACCGAGAATAGTGAAACAGGCATTTAACAGTGAAAATTGGATAAATGCTATGACATAAGAGATTGATCAAATCAAGAAGAATGACACATGGACACTAATCCCAAGACTGAAGGACAAAAATGTAATCGGTACAAAGTGGATTATCAGAAACAAGCTAAATGAAAAAGGAGAGGTCATTCGAAACAAAGCAAGACTAGTTTGCAAAGGTTATGCTCAAGAAGAAGGAACTGATTATGGTGAAACTTTTGCAACTGTTGCTAGACTTGAAGGAGTAAGAACATTGTTGGCATATGCCGTTTTCAAAAACTTCAAGGCATATCAAATGAATGTCAAATCTGCATTTCTGAATGGAATATTAGAAGAAGAAGTTTTTATTGTACAACTTGAAAGATTTGTTGAAGATAAGAATAAAGATCAGGTATGTAAATTGAACAAAGCTTTATATGGTTTGAAACAAACACCTAGAGCATGGTATGAAAGATTGCACTCTTATTTGATTAAGATTGGTTTTATAAGGGCAAGTGAGAGCAACAATAGGTACATGAAGAATGATGAAAATGGAATACTGATCTCAGCCATATTTGTTGATGATATTATATTTTGTGGAAATGACTCTCTATGTAAGAACTTTGGAAATGAAATGAGCAAAGAATTTGAGATGTCAATAATCGGTGAGATAAAGTAGTTTATAGGTTTACAGATACTGCAAATGAAAAATGAGATTTTCATTACTCAATCCCAGTACATAAAGGAAATCTTGAAGAAATTTGGAATGGAGGATTCAAAACCAGTAAGTACTCCTATGATTACCAACTATAAATTATCAAACAATGATGAATCTGCATCTGTGGATGAGACACTTTACCGATCCATGATTGGAAAGCTACAATATGTTGTTCACAATAGACCAGACATAGCACATGCAGTAGGTATAGTTGCAAGATTCTTTGCAGATCCTAAGGAAACACACATGACAATAATCAAAAGAATTTTTAGATACTTGATAGGCATAGAGGATTATGGCTTAGTATATCAGAAAGGAAATGAGATTAATTTTAAAGTTTATACTGATGCTGATTGGGTAAGCAACATTGATGACAGAAAAAGCACAAGTGGAGGAGCTTTCTTTTTAGGAAAAATACTAGTGAGTTGGCTTTATAAGAAACAAGGATTTGTTTCACAGTCAACATCAGAAGCTGAATACATCGCTACAGCATTGAATCGTACCAACATTGCATGGATCAAACAACTGTTGGAAGGTATAAATGAGAAAGTTACCGAGCCAGTAACTATATTCTGTGACAATACTAGTGCCATTAACATTTCAAAAAATCCTATTATGCACTCTAAGACAAAGCACATCTCTATCAAATATCATTATCATAGAGAAGAAGCTCAAGAGAAGAAAGTGGTGTTGGAGTATGTTAGCACAAAGGAACAAATACCAAATATCTTCACCAAGCCAGTACCAAAAGACACTTTTGAAAATCTCAGAAGTAATTTAGGGGTCCTACCCCTATCTTCTACTCACTGACCGAGTTCGGTGAAAGCATCAATCCGATGACTCTATCGAATATCTTTTAGGAGTTGATGCTGATTTACACACTTTAGGATGTTTTCTAAAGGTGTACAAGAAATATTACAGGGAACAGGAATTGAAGACAAAATGCTCTGACTGAGATTGAATTGATACACAATAGCAGGAAATCACTTCATGCAGGAAGAAATTATGTTTTAGTTCTTTACTTTTTGGCATTGTTGTCAAAGGGGGAGAAGACTAATTTAAGGGGGAGAAAATTGAGAAGACTACAGATTGGAAAGAAGAGTGAAGAAAATAGGAGAAGACTAATGTATGGGGGAGAGCATTTCAGCATTTCAGAATCACAACAATCCAAATCTTTTTAAGGTCAAATCAATTGGTTTTTCCATCAATGCCAAAGGGGGAGATTGTTAGCATTTGGAATTATAACAGACAATGAAAGATTGTTGGCATTTCAATAAGGATATTAAGAAGGTTGTTGATGATTATGGATATAATTGTTTAAGGATGTTTACTGTCTTGATATTATTATTTTGTCGTTGATGTCAAGAAATTGATTTTCTAATTCAGTATGATGTTGCCATATCTTGAGAAGTATGATTTGAATAGTATAAAGATGTGGGTAAAAGACATAGGAAAGAATATGATGAATAAGGGGATGAATAAGGTATTCAATGGGCAACTATTACCAAGTCAGACAATGACGAGATCATGATGTTTAGATTGTTTTAACATCATACATATGTTATAAATTGTAAGGTTAATACTATATTATGTTACCCTAAGGAACCTAGTCGGTAAACCCTAAGGTTATCGCTATCGGTTAATGAAGGCAGAATGTCTACCGAGTGAAGTTTAGTATTCACTGAGTTATTACCGAGTTGTAACCGAGCTATAATAAAATACATTAAATGGTTACATGTGTTATTTAATGAAGGAAGCTGATGAGCTGGAACTGATTAAATGATTGGTATGTCATGCATGAAGTTTGTTAATGAATCTATGGCAAAGGAAAGTCAGCATGAAGATCTACAGCTCAGATTGAACTGCAATACCCTAGCACAAGTTCCAAGAAATGTATGCAAGTTCCAAGTCGGGGTAAAAAATTTTCAGATCAAAAGATGCATTGAACCTGGACAAGATTGAAGATCTGATTGCTATGATTGATCATGGAAAATGTGATCAAGGAGATTAAGCGGTTAGCTAATTGTTTATAAATAGGAAACTGTTGATAAACAATGTATGGGGGCAAGTGTATGCACAGGGATGCTACATAGTGATTACCGAGCATAGAAGCTTGAAGACCTGTTTGAATAACAAAGCATAGAAGCCCAGCAGATGGACAAGATTAGTTCTATGTCTAGATTGTATTGAACAAATAAGAATATACTTTAGCATTTTAGATGTGAAGTTGTAGATAGATTTTTATTACTGTTATTTTGTGAAAGTGACAGAAAATTTCTTAACCGAGTGGACTTAACAGTCTTATTTGTAAAACCCTCTAGCAAGGTGACATTCTGATTGAGTGTTTGAAATCCTTTAACAAGGTCACTTTTAACAAGGTGAAGATCCTAACAGATCTGAGGGAAATCCCTTAACTGGGTGACATCTAGCAATGTGTTTGTAATCTTTAATAGGATTTGCTTTTAAGCGAGCATACTCTATAAGAGTATATTTCTTAGTTGGTCCGAAATCCCACAATGGGCTTTTTCTATTTGGGTTTCCACGTTAAATCTGGTGTTATGAGGTTTATGATGTTTATATGCTTTTGAGTTTGCATGTTTAACAATTTTGGTTATATTACTGAAATATATGTTACCGAGGTTGAATCTGATGTTTTTATGGAAGATTAAGTTTGTATGATTCACCCCCCCCTCTCATCTTGTTGGCTATTGGATCTGTACTTATATTAAGTATCGAAACTATCAATTGGTATCGGAGCTTTGGACTCCGAAAGAAAAGTTTAAAGCTACTTAAGGCAAAGATCCGAAGATGTATAAGAGGGATGTACCGAAGCTGAACAAGTCAAGTTTCTCTAAATGGTAGAAAAGGATGAAGCTGCACTTATCAGGAGTTGAAGAATTTGCTGTATACTATTTGAAGAACTATTTTGTTACACCGAGCACCTATCCATTGACTATGGAAGATATAAAGGAAAAGCAAGAACATATCCAAGCAATGATTGAAATAACATCTGCATTGACGATTTCAGAGTTTAATGATCTAGAAGGCTGCAATGATGCAAAGGCTATGTGGAATAAGCTCATATCAGTATATGGAGGAGATGAACATGTGCAAAGAGAAAAAGTAGATAGTCTAAGGGGATGACTTGAATCTATAAGGATGATTGAAGGTGAGAACATAACTCATTATAGTACAAGACTAAAGGAGATTGTTAATCAAATCAAAGGAGCGGGTAGAACTATTGAAGAAAAGGATATAATAAGTAAGTTGTTAAGAACCCTTCTACCAGCTTATGCAATCCAAGTCTCTGCAATCAATGAAGTGAGGTCTATACCTAATATGCCAGTTTCTTTAGATGTTACTATTGGTAAGCTACATGCATTTGAGTTAAGTAACTTTGATAACAATGGATCTTCGGTAAATAAAGTTGAATCTGCATTTAGTTCTTTTCATCTTGATGAATCTAATGATTACAATGAAAGAAAGTATAAGTACTTTGAAGGCGATCACAGTGGAGCAAGTGAAAGATTTCGTAAGAACATGGAAGAAGTGCACAAACTGTATGAGGAAATCAGAAAGCAAAAAGAGTTTGAAGCACTATTAGCCAGAAGGTTACCGAGAGGCAAAGGTAAGTATAAAGGAAAACTACCTTTGAAATGTTTCAATTGTGATAAAATAGGACATATAGCTTCTAACTGTCCCGACAAAGATTCTACTGAAAAGAGAGATTACCGAGATGACAGACAGAAAGATAATCATTACAGAGGACACCGAGATTTCAGAAGAAGAGATAGAAAGACATGCTTAATAGCTGATGAGGAATCCAATGATGATAAATCAGATGAAACTGATACAGAGGAAGTAGTTTATGTGGCTATCAAAGATGGATCAGATGAAGAAAGGTATGAAGAAAAAGCCCTAATATCTCACATAAACACTAATGATTCTTGGATCATAGATAGTGGATGCTCACATCATATGACAGGAAATAAACACAAGTTTTTTATATTTGAAGATTATGATGGAGGCTATGTTAGATTTGGTAATGATGCACCATGTCCGGTAAGAGGTAAAGGATCCATAATAGTTCTTGACAATGCTAAATGTAATGATGTTTATTGCATTGAAGGTTTGAAATACAATTTGTTGAGTGTAGCATAGCTAAACAACACAAGTTACCGAATAGAATTTTAGAAAGGAATTGTCAAAGTTCATGACAAGAATGGAAAGTTAGCTGCTACTGGGACACAAACAAAAGGTTATACATTTCATCTTGACTCAACTTGGAATAAGTGTTTGTATGCAAAGAGAGATGATACCTGGTTATGGCATAAAAGTTTTTGTCATGTAAATTTTGATAATCTGATCAAAATAAGTAAGAAGCACCGAGTCTTGAAAAACCTAAGAATGCTATGTGCTGAGGATGCCGGATGGGTAAGATGACAAGATCAAGCTTTACAAGTAAGTCTTACACTTTTAAGGGAATTTTAGATCTAGTGCACACTGATCTTTGTGGTCCTATGAAAGTTCAAAGTTATCATGGTGATAAATATTTCATATTATTTGTGGATGACTTTTCAAGGATGATGTCGGTAATGTTTTTAAAAGATAAATCAGAAGCTTTTCAAATGTTTAAATGGTACAAGGCAAGAGTTGAAAATGAAACAGGAAGACAACTGAAATGTCTTAGATCAGATAGAGGAGGAGAGTTCGCATATGATGAGTTCAACTTATTCTGCAATGATCATGGTATTAAAAGACAAGTCTCTGCACCAAGAACTCCACAGCAGAATGAAATAGCTGAGAGAAAAAATAGATCTATTGTGGATTGTGCTAGAACCCTACTGATTGAAAAGAAAGTGCCACAAACAATTTGGAGAGAAGCAATAAACACAGCTGTTTACACCCTGAACTGAGTACAATTGAAGAAAGGTACTTTGAAGACACCATATGAAGTCTGGTATGATAAGAAACCTAATGTAAGTTATTTAAAATCTTTGGAAGTAGATGCTATGTTCACAAAGATGATAGAAATGGAAAATTTGATCAGAAGAGTGAAGAAGGAATATTTCTAGGTTATTCTTCTAGAAGCAAAGCATTTAAATGTTTGATCAAATCATCTAACAAAATAGTAGAAAGTGCAAATGTGAAAATTGGTGAATTTATAGAAAGAAATGATGAAGGAAATTCCAAGGAACCAGAAGACTATGATGAATTTGTCTCTGTTCAACTGACAAGTCTTACCGAGAAGACTGTTGAAAAAAATGAAGAGAATATATAGTTACCAAGTGATGAAGAAGACGATACAGAGCCTACCGAGCTTGTATTAACTAAGTATGTCAGAAGACACCATGCACCAAGTCAGATTATAGGAGGTAAGGATGATCCAGTGATGATATGGAACAAACTAAGATAGAACACATGTTTGATATCTGAATTTGAACTAAGAATAGTGAAACAGGCATTTAACAGTGAAGATTGGATAAATGCTATGACATAAGAGATTGATCAAATCAAGAAGAATGACACATGGACACTAATCCCAAGACCGAAGGACAAAAATGTAATCGGTACAAAGTGGATTATCAGAAACAAGCTAAATGAAAAAAGAGAGGTCATTTGAAACAAAGCAAGACTCGTTTGCAAAGGTTATGCTCAAGAAGAAGGGATTGATTATGGCGAAACTTTTGCTCCTGTTGCTAGACTTGAAGGAGTAAGAACATTGTTGGCATATGCTGTTTTCAAAAACTTCAAGGTATATCAAATGAATGTCAAACCTGCATTTCTGAATGGAATATTAGAAGAAGAAGTTTTTATTGAACAACTTGAAAGATTTGTTGAAGATAAGAATAAAGATCAGGTATGTAAATTGAACAAAGCTTTATATGGTTTGAAACAAGCACCTAGAGCATGGTATGAAAGATTGCACTCTTATTTGATTAAGATTGGTTTTATAAGGGAAAGTGAGAACAACAATATGTACATGAAGAATGATGAAAATGGAATACTGATCTCAGCCATATTTGTTGATGATATTATATTTTGTGGAAATGACTCTCTATGTAAGAACTTTGGAAATGAAATGAGCAAAGAATTTGAGATGTCAATAATCGGTGAGATAAAGTAGTTTATAGGTTTACAGATACTGCAAATGAAAAATGAGATTTTCATTTCTCAATCCCAGTACATAAAGGAAATCTTGAAGAAATTTGGAATGGAGGATTCAAAACCAGTAAGTACTCCTATGACTACCAACTGTAAATTATCAAAGAATGATGAATCTGCATCTGTTGATGAGACACTTTACCGATCCATGATTGGAAAGCTACAATATGTTGTTCACAACAGACCAGACATAGCACATGCAGTAGGTATAGTTGCAAGATTCTTTGCAGATCCTAAGGAAACACACATGATAGCAATCAAAATAATTTTTAGATACTTGAAAGGCACAGAGGATTATGGCTTAGTATATCAAAAAGGAAATGATTTTGATTTAAAAGTTTATACTGATGCTGATTGGGCAGGCAACATTAATGATAGAAAAAGCACAAGTGGAGGAGCTTTCTTTTTAGGAGAAAGACTAGTGAGTTGGCTTTATAAGAAACAAGGATTTGTTTCATAGTCAACATCAGAAGTTGAATACATTGCTACAGCATTGAATCATACCAACATTGCATGGATCAAACAACTGTTGGAAGGTATAAATGAGAAAGTTACTGAGCCAGTAACTATATTCTGTGACAATACTAGTGCCATTAACATTTCAAAAAATCCTGTTATGCACTCTAAGGCAAAGCACATCTCTATCAAATATCATTATCTTAGAGAAGAAGCTCAAGAGAAGAAAGTGGTGTTGGAGTATGTTAGCACAAAGGAACAAATAGCAGATATCTTCACCAAGCCACTACCAAAGGACATTTTTGAATATCTCAGAAGTAATTTAGGGGTCCTATTCCTATCTTCTACTCACTGACCGAGTTCAGTGAAAGCATCAATCCGATGACTCTATCGAATATCTTTTATGAGTTGATGCTGATTTACACACTTTAGGATGTTTTCTAAAGATGTACAAGAAATATTACAGGGAACGGGAATTGAAGACAAAATGCTCTGACCGAGACTGAATTGATACACAATAGCAGGAAATCACTTCATACAGAAAGAAATTATGTTTTAGTTCTTTACTTTTTGGCATTGTTGTCAAATGGGGAGAAGACTAATTTAAGGGGGAGAAAACTAAGAAGACTAGAGATTGGAAAGAAGAGTGAAGAAAATAGGAGAAGACTAATGTATGGGGGAGAGCATTTCAGCATTTCAGAATCACAACAATCCGAATCTTTTTAAGGTCAAATCAATTGGTTTTGCCATCAATGCCAAAGGGGGAGATTGTTAGCATTTGGCATTATAACAGACAATGAAAGATTGTTGGCATTTCAATAAGGATATTGAGAAGATTGTTGATAATTATGGATATAATTGATTAAGGATGTTTACTGTCTTGATATTATTATTTTGTCATTGATGTCAAGAAATTGATTTTCTAATTCAGTATGATGTTGCCATATCTTGAGAAGTATGATTTGAAGAGTATAAAGTTGTGGGTAAAAGATATAGGAAAGAATATGATGAATAAGGGGATGAATAAGGTATTCAATGGGCAACTATTACCGAGTCAGACAATGATGAGATCATGATGTTTAGATTGTTTTAACATCATACATATGTTGTAAATTGTAAGGTTAATACTATACTATGTTACCCTAAGGTTATCGCTAGCGGTTAATGAAGGCAGAATGTCTACCGAGTGAAGTTTAGTATTCACCGAGTTATAACCGAGCTATAATAGAATACATTAAATGGTTACTTGTGTTATTTAATGAAGGAAGCTGATGAGCTGGAACTGATTAAATGATTGGTATGCCATGCATGAAGTTTGTTAATGAATCTATGGTAAAAGAAAGCCGGCATGAAGATCTACAACACAGATTGAACCACAATACCCTAGCACAAGTTTCAAGAAATGTATGCAAGTTCCAAGGCAGGGTAAAACATTTTCAGATCAAAAGATCCATTCAACCTGGACAAGATTGAAGATCTAATGGCTATGATTGATCATGGGAAATGTGATCAAGGAGATTAAGTAGTTAGCTAATTATCTATAAATAGGAAACTGTTGATAAACAATGTATGCGGGAAAGTGTATGCATAGGGATGCTACATAGTGATTACCGAGCATAGAAGCTTGAAGACCTGTTTGAAGAACAGAGTATAGAAGCCCAGCAGATGGACAAAATTAGTTCTATGTCTAGATTGTATTGAACAAATAAAAATCTTCTTTAGCATTTTAGATGTGAAGTTGCAGATATATTTTTATTACTATTATTTTGTGAAAGTGACAGAAAATCTCTTAACCGAGTGGACTTAACAGTCTTATTTGTAAAACCCTTTAGCAAGGTGACATTCTGATTGAGTGTTTGAAATCCTTTAACAAGGTCACTTCTAACAAGGTGAAGATCCTAACAGATTTGAAGGAAATCCCTTAACCGGGTCACATCTAGCAATGTGTTTGTAATCTTTAACAAGATTTGCTTTTAACCGAGCATACTCTAGAAGAGTATATTTCTTAGTGGGTCTGAAATCCCACATTGGTTTTTCCCTATTTGGGTTTCCACGTTAAATGTGGTGTTATGAGGTTTATGATGTTTATATGCTTTTGAGTTTGCATGTTTAACAGTTTTGGTTATATTACTGAAATATATGTTACCGAGGTTGAATCTGGTATTTTTATGGAGGATTAAGTTTGTATGATCCACCCCGCCCTCTCATCTTGTTGGCCATTGGATCTGTACTATAATAAGTATAAGAACTATCAACATATACATATACATACACACGCGTGCACACACACACACATGTTTTATATATATATATATTGTAGACGTATAAATTTGACCACTTTCCTAATTGAATATTTAATATTCATTTTAACTCCATTCTTTCTATTAATTAAATTCTATTTAACTAATTTCCCCGCATTCATCTATTTGATTAAATAAGTTACTCAATTTATTTAATTAAGTTCACCTAAGCCTTTTCTAACCTTTAATTAAATAAATTACTTTATTTAATTAATTCCCCTCTCTCCCTTTTTAATTAAATTTATATTTAATTTAATTGATCCTTGCAAATAAATAAATCTAATTTATTTATATCTCCCACTTGTATTTATTTGATTGAAATAAAGTAATTTTATTTTAATTAAATTCCTTTTCCCTCCACATGCATTATCCTATATCTCCCACTTGCCTCCTTAACCCCCTTCTAGATTCTTCTAATCACTTCCAATTTAGCCTAATCCATCTCCTAATTATTATCACAATCCTAAGCAAAGAGAAGTCACTTCTCAAAGGCTCCAAAGTCTTTGAAAATCATTAAAGACTTTATGTCCTCAACAAGTTAACCCTCAAAGTCTTCCAAAACATTAAAGGCTCTTATATAACCATTAATGGTTAACTCAACCTTCTTGCATGATTAGAGACTTTCTCTCTAACTCAACCCTCATCTAACCCAAGGGTCTCATCAAGAATTCATGGATTTAACCTTGGTTATCCTTTTAACCCTTGCACAAGAGTTTACCCCTTGGGTAAAAGCTTTATCCATTGGATAACCCTAGTCTAACCTTAACCCTTACCTCCTAAGGTATCCTCCATGTCTTCTCAAGCATTTAATGCTTCTTTCATCTCCTCTCAAGCAACCTCTTGTTTACAATTGTCACCATTTCATTGGTGAGAATTGTGAACATGGATTGATTAACTTTCAATCCCGGCCCTTGTTAAGATTATCCAATATTGACCATCCATTGCCCTATTTTTCCTATAAACAAAGCTCTCATTCTCTCATTTTGAGATAGAAATCTTTCATGCATCCAATTTATAGTCATTTTTACTAAGAATCTAGCCTCTCTTTGTTAAAACACATTAAACATTTAGAAGCATTTTTAATATCATAGCATATCCATGTTAGACTAGTATATCTTGTTAGGATAGGAATACTAATCTTTATCATAGCATCATATTCATACTAGCTTAAAACATTCTAGTTTCAATATTATACATGTTGTAGGAATGCGTTCATACTTATAGCAAATATCACTCGTTCTTGGAGTTGTCATTCCTAAGCCACTTTTCTCAATGATCTGAGAGCAAGAGCGAGACCTTAGGAATCCTGTAAGATAGAGAAAAATGGAACACCCCTTGGGAAGTTGAGATATTCAATATAGTTCCTATAACTTGCACCAATAGTCTCATTGGTGTGTGGACACTTTGAAATTAGACTTTCACGTTTATATCACCCACATTTTCCCCACACACACACACATATGTATATATATGTATGTACACACACACACATATATGTACGTACATACATATGTATGTATGTATGTACATGTATGTATATGTGGAGGGGAAAAAAGAGAAACTGGGTGACTAGGACCTAGTCCCACTTTAGCCAACACATTGGGAATACAAAAGAGCCTAGGGAGATAGCTCACTTTGGCTACTTCTTGTGAGAAAGAGAGAGCCAAGGATTATCTCTTAGGGTTTCTATTCCTCTTGTTGTATATGAAGATAAAATGTGAAAGATTGATTAACTAGACTAGGAGATGAACAATGACGCATATATGAACTGAAATTGCAGAAACTTATAGATCTGAAACTAAGATACTGAAAGCAGAGAAGGGGAAGGAATCTAGATGTGTACCTGGTGTTAAAAACTGAGCCAAACTAACCAAGACCAAGGTGCCACACCCCTGTCCTTGATGATTTGATAGAGAATTGCAATTGTAGACCTGCAATCCTGAGATCTTGAGCCTTCATCCTATTAAAAATGACTAAAATTGAGGGGGACCAGAGCACAACACCCCTATCCTAGGAAGGACTATGGTGCCATGCCCTTGTCCATGATGGATTTGGGGAAATCTGAGGTCTTAGGACTATCCTTGTGCCTTTTGCTGATCCGGGAAGCCTTTCAGGTACCTATTTTTGCACTTGCAACTGAAAAGTGAGGGTTTGGATGGCTATATAGGGTTTTGCCTTAGTCAAACCCCTGTTTTGTTGATTTACACTTGAACAAATAGCCAATTTTTATAGTAAAATAGTGTGTGCAAGAATCTTGTGTGTGTGCAAGACCCTAGTATGAATGCAAGCAATCTAGAGCAACCCTAAATGCTTGTAATTGACAAAGTAAATGCCCTAAATCAATGATGCAAAGTGGTCTAAAGTATTAATGTAAATATGAAAAATTGATGTAATGAAGCTCATGCAAAGACATTAAAACAACATGAAATCATACCCAACCCCTAAGGGAGGGGTACAAGCCAATCGTTAGTCGGTGATCTCCTATTATTCTTCAATGTCTTCAAGGCTCCTAATTGATGATGAATGCTTGACAAATACTTGTGAATTCTTGATGAATATTGTTGAATGTTGTTGAAGACTCCACATAAGCTTCTCTTTCACTACATAGAAGGCTCCTTGTGATCGCTTCAAAAGATTTTTCCTAGATTCGATTAGATCTTAGTTTCCTTCAAATGAAGAAAGATAGCTCTTATGTTTGAAACCCTAGATCTTAATTTCATCTTTAGGCCAACCTAGGATTTTAATTTCTTGCCAATTTCTTGGGGTTAAGCATTATAATATCATAAAATTATGCTCCCAAAATTTTGGGAAAAATGTTGGGAACTAGGTGCAAAGTGCACCCAGTCCAACCAACTTTTAACCAAATTTCTAGGACTGTTAGATATGATGATATTAGAGTGAATCCCAAAGTTACAACTGATTTTGAGATGTTTTGATGTGCAAAATCGGGCCTTAAAGGTCAAAATAAGACATACTTAAGGTTTATGATTTAATGATTTATTGGAGGAATAAAATAAAAAGGGGCACACTTAGGGTAAATGACCCAATTTTATGATGTATGGAGTGATGAAATATGACTTAAGATTTAATTAAATTAATTAATTAAATTCTTAAAGGGAAATTACAATGCAAGATGCAAACACACTAAGGTGGGTGCTAAACTAAGCATATAATTGTACCACCCTAGGAAGGGTGTACAATGTACGACGCTACAATATATATATATATATTGTTGACATATTTTTGATGTTTATGTTGTGGTTGTCATTGATGGACACACATTTGTATTGAGATCCCCTTTATATGTGTGAGCTAGAGCTCAATCGGTATTTGTTCCAACTGGTATGTTGTATTCTAGTCTTTAGACTATTGGTGATTTTGCAGAATGTGTTTCCTGGTTTGAAGCAACATGTCGACCCCAAGCGGTTTGCAGATATCAAGCGGTACAAGGGAGCAAAGCGGCATAACAAATTCTTACAAGTCTTTATTTTTGTCAAACCAGCAACCGGTATTTTGTATGAACCGGTCATACTCTATGATGAGTTACCAACTGACATTTTGTGATGAGTTACCAATCCACCGATTGTTTGATGGTGCTGACACACTGACGGTGCTTTTTGTGACATGTTACTAAGTATGTCTAGATTCATTGAACCTAGGAAATTGTAATGTAATCCTATTGGACCGACATGAAATCAGATTCCTTTAAAAGGACATCATGTCTAGGGTTTTAGGTTGTTGCTAAAAGGGTTTATGTTGTGCTAGGGTTTAAGGTGGTTGTTGAGTTGTTGGAAGAGTGATCTTATCTGAGAAGATGAATTTGTAATTGAGAGAGAGATAGAGAAGACTGAAGTAATGCTGGAATGCATTAACTGTGAGCAATACTAGATCCAACCAAGCAGTTTGTGCTATTAGATAGATCAAACACTTGTTGATTACTCACATCTTTGACAAGTCTGTAGCCTTTAACCAGGTAGGCCCAAAAGCTTTTGTAAAATCCTCTAACAAGGTGGTTCACCTTTGTGAATCTAAAATCCTCTAGCAAGGTAGTCTTTAATCGGACTTATCTCCTAACAGAGATTGAGATTCCTAACAGGATCTGTTCTGGTGAAGAACATTGTAAGACCTTAACCAGTTTGACCTTAACCGGTCTGGTTTCTATTCTGCAGATAGTGACTTGTGAGTTCCATCTCACTGTGGTTTTTCCCATTTGGGTTTCCACGTCAAATATCTTGTGTTATATTACTTTTGTGGGTGAATGCTTTATTTGCATTTTGGTTTGCATGTGTGATAATCGATCTATCTTTAAACTATTTTACCGATTTATCTTTAGACTGTTTAAGTGTTTAAGTACAAATTTTTTTGGCATACTAATTCACCCCCCCTCTTAGTATTCATCAATTGGTATCAGAGCCTACCTTTCTATAAGTTTAACCACTTGGAAAGAGATATGGGGGAATACACCTTGAGGAAACTTATTCAACGACTCACTCAGTCTGAGCAAGCCTATGATGATCTTATGGTCAAATACAAGGCATCTCAAGCAAAAAGGAGAGAACATGCAGAGAAGCTGATGGAGCTATCTAAAAATAGTTTTGAAGATGAAGCAAATATGGAAGCCATGATTGTAGAAGTAAATATGCTGAATGATTCAAACTCCAATTTGAGAAAGGAGTTGGAAGGATTGACTATCCGGTTTAGTTAAGAGCTTGAGAACAGGAGGAAAGCTGAAGATCTGGTAAAGGACAAAGATCATGAGATCTCCAAGTTGAAACAAGAGATTAGTGCACTGACTGCTCGCCTTCATGAGAGCAGAATGGAGAAAGAAGGAGTACAAGATGAACTGAACATAGCCATCTCTGAAAATGTAAGCTTAATGGAGATAAATACTGCTATTTCCAAAGAACTCTCTGAGTCAAAGGAAATACTTGCTAAGTTTGGCAAAAGTACTGTCAAGCTAGAGCAAAAGCTTGAGTCATCTAGACCTATAAAGAATACCAATGGACTTGGTTTCTCTGGACATGAAGAAGGAGAATCCTCAGGAACAAATGCTGAAGCATCAAAAAAGCAACCGGTGTTAGAGTATTCAGGTATTTACTTGTTTAATTAAACATTATTTGTTTAATTATTTAAGTTCCCTTTATCTCTTTTACACTTAAGCTAACTTTAGGTGCATATAATTAATTATTTTAATTAATTATTATGTGCAAACCCAAGTTTTCCCTTTTAGGGTTTCTTGACCTATTAAAGGTTGAGTTCTTTCTTTTCATTGTATGAAGAAGGATTATTATTGTCAATACATTTTTGGAGATTATTGAGCTCTCATCTTTTGGAGCATATCTTTCTTGTGTATTCTTTCCTTTTGTGATTTGCTTCATTGCTTCTCCTTATAACAAGTTTTTCAGCTTGCAGAGATTATTTGAGCTCCTGTGGTGTTGTATTTTCTCAACTCCTATATGGTATTAGAGCTTCAGATCTGCAGCTACCTATTCTTGTTTTGAGATTTTTGGCTTTGGAAGCAGATCTGGGGTTTCAAGAATTTTTTATGTACCTAGGGTTTGACCTTTTTTTCTGAGCACTTTAGGCCTAAATGGACCCCACCATTGTGCTCAGAAGGCCCAAAAACCCCTATGGTCATATAAAATTTGACCTATTTTGGTTCCTGAGCCTCTAGGTGAATTTTTTTTTCTCAGATTTAGGCCGTACAGCCATTGCACGCAAATCAATAAATTTTTTTTGAAATTTTTGTTTTGGCCTTTTTACGGCGTGCGGGCCGAAATTTGATTTTAAAAAAAATTCTTTCAAAAAAGCAAAAAAAAAAGGTAAAAAATTTTTGGGGAAAAAGTCTTTTTGGGGGTCCCTACGGTACGCAGGGTACCGTGGGGTCCCTGCCTTGTTGCAGGCTCTACACATGTTTGTACGGTCTCTTCCGCATGTCCGAACCTTGGGCCCCGCTCATCCTTCGGCTCCCGATAGCTTTCTTCGGCCTTTGCGGCCCCCACCGGCGGCCCCTCCGGCTCCCTGCCGACTCCTTGCGCTTTTCGGCCCGCCGCTACTGCAGCCTCCGGCCCCTGCCGGTAGCGCCTCCACTGGCCTTCGCCCTCCCCAGCTCCCCGCCGACCGCCACTAGCCTGTAGTGCTCAGCCCAGCCTTGGTCTCCCCACTGCCAGTTCTGGCCCCGCCACTGCCGGTGGCCTCCATTGCACTGCCGCCCCTGCTGGACGCTCCTCTCCTTGGTCGTCGCCCTGCAGCTCTCGGCCGCTGCTCAGCCTCCCAGCTGTTGCTCAGCCACCCGACCGCTGCCCACGCCTAGTCACCGCGCCGCTCGCTACTTCTTTGCACTGCCCGGTCACCGCATTCAGCCACCGGCCACCCTTGGGCCACCGGAGCTCCACCCAATCTCCACCGAAACGCCGCTCCCTGGCCACCGGACCACCCACTAGCCACCAAACCTCCTTTTTTGACCTTTTTCAGGGGGGGTTTGTTTTTTTGGCACCATCTTGGGCATACGGAGTCATTTTTTCAAAAATGAATTAGCGTCGAAAAGCTGGTTCCGAGGCCGACCTCATGGTGTTGGTAATTTTTTCCAATTTTTTTGTTTAACTATGTTGTTTTACAGTCAAAGTGAGGTCTCTTTTTTGCACTTTGGGAGACATAGAATGAGCATCCGACCTCCATTTTTCAAAAACTTTATATTTTCGGAAAGCTTGTGCTGTGTACTTTTTAGAAATATGAGTTTTATTTCTAGATTCTGTTCTATGCATATTTTATTTAGTTTTTTGCTTTTCAGCACTCTGGTGGATATCATGGTTGTTTCAGGTCTTGGGATCTCTTTTCTGAGTAGGGTGTCTCTGTTTTGATTCTCATTTCTATTTCTAGTCTTCTTATCATTGTAGCGTTGTATATATGCAAACGCACTGAGATAAAGTGCCATCATGCATTATTTACTTGGAATCTTACATATCTTGTGTCTTGTTGTACATGCACTATTGATGAAGTGCCATGAGGGGGTTGATGTTTGCTTGTTGTTTGCCATCTTCCTTTGTCCAGTGAGTGTTCCTTCCATGACATTCACCTCATGATGATGTGTCTCAACACCTTTGATGTTCTTGGTTCTTCGTCATGCAGTTGTTTTTGGCTGTCCTTTTCAGTGTTCCTGTCCCTCTCCCACTTTCACATTATGGGGAGGTTTATCCTATTGGTTCTAATGCTTCCGTGGTTTGATTGATTAGCTCTTCAGGGTTTGGTGTCTCGTGCCATCTGTATCTTTGATTTTAGTTATTTTTCCTTGTTTGTCTTTTGATTTGAGTAGTGTCATTTGAGGTCACTCATGCAGATTAGAGTCTTCTCTACCTAGTCATGTTCTACTTCAGTGGATGTTCTTCAGATCAGTATTTATTCTTCGATAGAGTTTGCAGGTTCTTCATGCTTCAGTGGTGTTCTTTTATCTCTTTTTGGAGTAGAGTTTTGTTCCCACGTGGTTTTCTCTATTTCTCTAGTTCATAGAGATTTCATTGTATTTGGGTACCTGATCCGACCTTGTTGTCGGGACCCATCTTTATTGCTTTCAGTAGCTATTCTAGGTTTTAGCTTCTCCCTAAGTCTAGCTTAAGGGGGGGTGTTAGAGTATTCAGGTATTTACTTGATTAATTAAACATTATTTGTTTAATTATTTAAGTTCCCTTTATCTCTTTTACACTTAAGCTAACTTTAGGTGCATATTTTAATTAATTATTATGTGCAAACCTAAGTTTTCCCTTTTAGGGTTTCTTGACCTATTAAAGGTTGAGTTCTTTCTTTTCATTGTATGAAGACGGATTATTATTGTCAATACATTTTTCGAGATTATTGAGCTCTCATCTTTTAGAGCATATTTTTTCTGTGTATTCTTTCCTTCTATGATTTGCTTCATTGCTTCTCCTTGTATTAGGTTTTTTAGCTTGCAGAGATTATTTGGGCTCCTGTGGTGTTGTATTTTCTCAACTCTTATAACCGGCACTCAAAGGAAAAGGTAAGCAAAAATTCAAACCTGTTTGCTTTAACTGTCTTAAAGAAGGACACACTACCAATGTATGTAGGAGCAAAGCCTACAATAATTTTCCTTACTTTATCAACAATGTACCTAGATCCAATAAGTTCAATGGTCATTGTTATGCATGCAACAAGTTTGGGCATAGAGCATTTGAATGCAGGTCTGTGATGGATAACACTGGAAGATATCCTCAAAGGACCCAAGGAATTGGTCCTGAACCTTTTGTGAACCGGAACCACAACCGGTTTAATGTCTTCAATCATCAGTCAAGAAGTGGTGGCCATCAACCAGCAACTGGATGGAGAGCAAATTGTATGATCTGTCATGGTCATGGTCACACTGCTACAACATGTAGAAGGAAGAATGCAAACATGTATAATGGACCTTGGAGAGCACCTGGATTGGTTTGCTATCACTGCAACAAACTGGGTCACATTGCAAGATTCTACAGAAGCAGAAAGTGTATATTTGATGATATACCGGTCACTTAGGAAGGAGAAATAGATGTTGAAACAGTTCAAGCAAACATAATCAAAACCTGGAGGAAGAAACCAACAACGTTGGAAGAGGAACCGATTTCTGCACCTAGTGTGGAAACATCGAAACTGACAAACTAAGTTCCAAAGAGGCTTAGGGGGAGAAAATAGCGAAATGTTTGTGAAACCCCGATTACACCGATAAAAGACCTTAACCGGTATGTAATACCTATCGCTTGGCAGAAGACCGAAAATGGTAAAAGAGGCAAATTAGGGTTTACACCCTAATAGAGGAGCATTAATGGCAGTAGGTGAGAGACATGTATAAAAACGTATTTCAAATCATTTCTCACTATCTGTTTTCGTGTGAAGAAAAGTTTTTCAAAGTGCAGAGTGAAGAAAAGGCGATTTGAGCTAAGATTTCAAGAAATTGACAAGTCTTAAAGGAGATTCAAATTCAGTTTGCAAGTGGTCGTGGAGAACACAAAGCGGTGATTTGGCAATCAATGGAGAGTGGAGTGAAGCAGAATCAGGAAGCCCTAAATTCGCATTTTAAAGGTATTTTTCGTGTTCTTGAAATACTCTACAATGGCTTCCGCATCTCATACCAGTTCTAGTACATCCATTGAGTCGGAAAGTTTCATTCAAAGGAAGTCCAAATATAATGCTTTATCATAAGTTCCGGTTGGAGTAATAGTGGAAGAGGGAATTTTGGACTATATTGATTGCAAAATAGAAGACCTAGGGTCTTTAGCTATTCACACCCAGTTAGGTTTATTCTGTGGTAAGGACAAGAAAATCAAACCGAAGTTCAGTATCTTAGAGAAGAAGAAACTCCACAATGCAATATACTTCCTGGAAGACTTTACGGAGGATCATATTAGGATCATTTTGAGCAGAGTCCATGGTGACAAGATGTACCTGTTGAATTGTAGTGACTGATCAGCAAAGTACTGTACACTCAACATGTATCCTCGCTAGGGTCCGGGGCCAGGCCGGGCCCTGGGCAGGGGTTCGGGGGTGGCAGCCCCCGAGAAAAGTGAGGGTTCGGGGGTGGGAGCCCTCAAGAAATTTTTTTTTTTGGTATTTTTTTGATGAAAATCGACATTGTAATAAAACCCTAAAAATGCCGACTTTGTTTATTGCCCTAAAAATGCATGTTATAAGCGGCTAGGATGCTTACGACATTGTAAGGTTGATGTACTATTTTTTGCTGGATAATAAGAAAGATTGGACGGCTATGTATGGTGGACGTAACCCATTCTAGGTGAACCACATTAAATCTCTGTGTTATCTGTGTCCTATTTTATTTCTTTATCTTTTGTATTTAAATATGCATATAATTGTTAGTTCATATTTGCTTCAGATCTGCTTGAAACCTTAACAATTGGTATCAGAGCGAGGTTTTCTGTAAATTGGCAGGACTTTTAGATTTGAGTGGGAGCAATGGAAGATTCCAAATTCAAGGTCGAAAAGTTTAATGACCAGAATTATCAGCTATGGAAAATGTAGATGGAGGATTACCTGTATCAAAAGGATTTGTGGCGGCCATTGGAAGGAAAGGCAAAGAAAGTGACCATAATGTCAGATGAAGAGTGGGACATTTTAGATAGAAAGGCACTGGGATCCATTCAATTGTGCCTTGCGCCATCTGTAACATTCAATATAACAGAAGCAAAAACGACTATAGATTTGATGGCAATATTGGTTAAGCTGTATGAGAAACCCTCAGCTTCGAATAAGGTATTTCTTATGAAGCGTTTGTTTAATTTGAAAATGAGTGAGGGAGGATCTGTAGCAGAGCACTTAAATGAATTTAATACTATTACCAGTCAATTGTCTTCGGTAAAAATTACCTTTGCAGAAGAGGTTAGGGCTCTCTTGATTTTATGTTCTTTGCCAGAAAGTTGGAATAGCTTGGTTATGGCTGTAAGTAACTCTATCTCTGGTAAAAATACTTTAGTATTTGATGATATTGTTGGTGTTATCCTAAGTGAGGAAATACGAAGGAAAAGCACAGGTGAGAATCCAACATCATCGGGTAGTGTTTTGAATGTGGAGAACAGAGGAAGATCAAAAGAAAGAGGAAAAGGCCTTGGGAATGAGAAGTCACGAGGGAAGTCAAAGAAATGATGCTCTCAATCTAGAAGAAAGAAAGATTACTGGTACTGTGGAAAGCCTGGTCATCTAAAGAAAGACTGTTGGTCTCGGAAAAACAAAGGAGGAGACAAAAATGAAAATGACAGTAAGGAAGCTAATATTGCAAGTAATACTTTACAAGATGCTTTAATCTTATGTTTGGATAATGTTAATGATTCTTGGGTAATAGATTTTGGGGCTTCATTTCATGCTACACCCCATAGAAAATATTTTCTAGATTATGTTCAAGGTGATTTTGGATAGGTATATTTGGGTGATGATGAGCCCTGTCAAATTGTTGGAAAAGGAAAGATCAAGATCAAGTTGCAGAATGGTAATGACTGGTTTCTGTAGGAGGTAAGACATGTTCCTAATTTAAGAAGAAATTTAATTTCTGTAGGGCAACTAAGTAGTGAAGGTTGCATAGTTACCTTCTCAGACAGTATGTGGAAGGTCACTAAAGGATCATTAGTAGTATCTAAAGGTGCGCAGGTAGGCACATTATATCTGTGTACTGGTAACACTTACTCTACCTTAGCTACTACAAATAAAGTTACTGCAGGGACAACAACAATAAATGTTGCAAGAATAGATTCGATAATGTGGCACCATAGACTTGGGCACATGAGTGAGAAAGGGATGAAAATGCTTCACTCCAAAAATCTATTGCCAGGACTAAAGAAGATTGATTTAAAGTTCTGTGAAAATTGTGTTTATGGTAAACAGAAAAGAGTCAGATTTCTCAAGGTTGGGAAAGAGAAAAAGAGTGAGAAGTTAGAGCTTGTGTATTCAGATGTATGGGGACCGGCTCAGGTATCATCTCTTGGTGGCTCTTGTTATTATGTTATTTTTATTGATGACTCAACCAGAAAAACATGGGTATATTTCCTAAAACAAAAATCAGATGTTTTTGAAACTTTTAAGAAATGGAAAGCTTTGGTTGAGAATGAGATAGAAAAAAAGTTGAAGTGTCTCAGATCAGATAATGGAGGTGAGTATTACAACAAAGCATTTGAAGATTACTACTCCTTAAATGGGATTCGAAAGTAGAAGACAGTTCCAGGAACTCCACAGAAAAATGGTGTGTCAGAGAAAATGAATAGGACTATCATGGAACGTGCGAGGAGCATGAGATTGCATGCTGGATTGCCCTTACATTTTAGGGTAGATGCTGTACATACTGCTATCTGTTTGATAAATAGAGGACCTTCAACCCATTTGGATGGTGGTATTCCAAAGGAGGCATGGATTGGTAAAAAAGTAAATTATTCTTTTCTAAAAACTTTTGGTTGCAAAGCTTTTGTCCATGTTGATAAAGAAAACAGAACCAAGCTTGATGCTAAATCTCAGAAATGTACCTTCATTGGATATGGGATAGATGAATATGGCTATCGGTTATGGGATTTTGAAAATAAGAAAATAATTAGAAGTAGAGATGTTATATTCAATAAGAAGGTTATGTATAAAGAACAGATGCAGGAAAAGAAGCATGAATAGGACAAACAAGAATATGTGGTGTTGGATGAGATTCCTGAAAATGAAATGTCATAGGTACTTGATGCTCAGCAACAACAGATTGTCCCACAAACTCCTGCAAGTGTTAGACATTCTACAAGGACAAGTAGACCCCCTGAAAGATTTTCTCCTTCTTTGTATTCTATTTTATTAACAAATTCTGGTGAACCAGAAGAATATGAAGAAGGAATGCACGTAGATGCCAAACAACAGTGGGAGCTAGGCATGACAAAAGAGATGGACTCCTTGATGAAAAATAAGACTTGGGACTTAGTCCCTTTACCTACAGAAAAAAGAGCCTTGCCTAACAAATGGGTTTATCGGCTAAAGGAGGAGGAAGGAGGTCAAAAAATATATAAGGCTAGACTTGTGGTAAAAGGTTTTGCACAGAAAAAGGGTATAGATTATGATGAAATATTTTCTCCAGTTGTAAAAATGACTTCAATTAGAACTGTACTTAGTCTTGTGGTTGCAGATGATTTACATCTTGAACAATTAGATGTCAAAACAACTTTTCTCCATGGAGATTTGGAGGAGCAAATTTACATGTTGCAACCACAGGGATATGAGGTCAAAGGTAAGGAGAACTTGGTGTGCAGGTTGAAGAAAAGTTTGTATGGCCTAAAGCAAGCACCCCGACAATGGTATTTAAAATTTGATAGTTTCATGGCTGAACATGGTTATCATACATGTCATTCTGATCATTGTGTATATTTTAAGAGATTTGATAATGACTGTTATATTATCCTGTTGTTTTATGTTGATGACATGCTTGTTGCTGTGTCTAACATGCAACATATAAATGATCTTAAACAAAAATTAGCCAGGTCATTTTCTATGAAAGATTTGGGTGCAGCTAAGCAAATGCTTGGTATGAGGATTACATTGGACAGGAAAAATAGAACCTTGAATTTGTCCCAAAGTGAGTATATAATGAAGGTGTTGAAAAGATTTAACATGCAGGATGCAAAAGTAGTTAGTACACCTTTGGCTAGTCATTTCAAATTGACTAAGGAGATGTGCCCAAAGGCATAGGAAGAGGTTAATAAAATGTCTAACATCCCGTATTCATCAGCTGTTGGTAGTCTGATGTATGCAATGGTATGCACAAGGCCAGCTTTTGCACATGTAGTGGGAGTTGTGAGCAGGTTTATGAGTAATCCGGGTATGGAACATTGGAATGTTGTGAAATGGATTCTTTGGTATTTGAAAGGAACTACTATGAAGGCATTATGTTTCAAAGGATCTAATGCTGCTCTAAGTGGATTTGTTGACTCTGATCTGGTGGGTGATATTTATTCATGGAGGAGTACTATAGAGTATGTTTTTACTATAGGGGGAACTGCAGTCAGTTAGATTTCTAGGCTGCAAAAGGTTGTTGCACTTTCAACTACTAAAGCTAAGTATGTTGCTGCTACAGAAGCCAACAAGGAGATGATTTGGTTGCAATGTTTTCTGGAGGAATTGGGTCAGACACAAGAGGATAGCCCATTGTATACTGATAGCTAGAGTGCCATTCATCTTGCGAAGAACTATGCTTTTCATTCAAGGACAAAGTACATTCAGCTCAGGTATCACTTCATCCGGACTATTTTGGAGGAGGGTCAGTTACGACTTGAGAAGATTCACACAAGTGAGAATCCTGCCGATATGTTCATGAAGGCAGTTCCACAGGGGAAGCTGATTTCTTCATCAGTTTCTATTGGTCTTCTTGATTGATAATTGTGAAATTTATACCAGTCGAGTCCTAGTGTTTTATCCAGCGGATGCTGCATGTATAGTTGTGTCGTGTAGTATCAGTGTCCAAGTGGGAGATTGTTCGGTGTGGAGCCTGATCAGTCTCCAAGTGGGAGATTGTTCGGTGTGGAGCCTGATCAGTCTCCAAGTGGGAGATTGTTGAATTGTGGTGATTGATCAGTAAATTACTATACACTCAGCACGTATCTTCATCGGGGTCTAGAGCCGGGTTGGGCCTTGGGCAGGGGTTCGGGGGTGGGAGCCCCCGAAAAAATTGTTTTTTGGGTATTTTTTTGATGAAAACCGACATTGTAATAAAACCCTAAAAAGGTTGACTTTGTTTGTTGCCCTAAAAATGCATGTTATAAGTGGCTGGGATGCTTAAGGCATTGTAAGGTTGATGTACTATTTTTTGCTGGATAATAAGAAAGATTGGACGACTGTGTATGGTGGATGTAACCCATTCTGGGTGAACCACGTTAAATCTCTGTGTTATCTGTATCCTGTTTTATTTCTTTATCTTTTGTATTTAAATCTGCATATAATTGTTAGTTTATATTTGCTTCGGATCTACTTGAAACCCTAACAGTACCTAGAGAGGGCACATGATATCACGCCACAAACAATTCATGCAGTCATCAGTTTCTGCAACACAGGGGAAGTGCCAGCCCTAAGAATAGTAAGAAAAATAGAAATGGCTAAGCTCATCGATTCAACAAGCGACTCACAAGGTATGATGGTTAATCCTATCAAGGATGATCTGGTGAAATACGCTTGCATGGTGATAGGCTACAGAACATTCTCAGCCAGCGTGATTAATTCTGTATCTCCTGCAGTGGTAAATGCCACTTACTAGATGATTAAAGAGGATGCATCATTTGACCTATGCACCGGTATGCAGAGGCAACTCCTATCTAATCTGAAGTTGATTAAACATGATAATGCACTAAGATTCAAGTTCGAGCAACTATTGGTTTGGTTGTTCTTTTATTTCCAATGCTACTTTCCTAGAGTAGGAGATGTTCAATGGTCTCCTGACCAACCGGTAACCAAGTAGATCAAGGAAAGCATTCAAGCCATTGGAACCGGTTACCCTGATGTGCTGAACAAATATTTTGATGAGTTCAGAAGGAAGATGAGTCAAAGAATGAGGATCTTAGGTGATATCATTAAGAAATATGAAGATGACATCTATTTCACCATTCAGGTGGACAAATGTTTAATGGAGGCTGTTGAGCCTAGAATGGAAGAAGTGGAGCTGATGGGCTATGAGGTGGTGTATGATTTACTGGAAGGGTATGCCTCAACCCTTATTGCCTTGCCTCTTGATCCTAAGGCTAAGAGGACCGAAACCTATCTGGAGAGGATTGCACTGACCGAGGAACCCTTTGTTAAGAAAGGAAAAGAACCGGCTGCAAAGAAAGCAAAGGCAGTGCCTGCAGCATCGACACCGACTACTACTACAACTCCAAGAGTGACGAAGCGGTCACTTGTAAAGAATAAACCAGAAGTGGCACTAGCAAAAGTATTTGAAAGAAAAAGAAAGACTAAGTCAAATGAACCAGACTCTGAAGAGACTGAGTCTGATGAAAAGCCAAAGAAGGTCAACTAGACAAAGAAAATGAAGAAGAATGAACCGGCAACATCCGCACTAGTAAATATTGATATCTCCTCATACAAACCTTTGACACATTATCAAAGGACAATAAAGAATATTAGGAGAAAATTACTGCATGATTTAGTAGATTATTATGATGATTTTAATAGTGAGGAGAAAGATGAAGTACTACAGGTAATTATTATTTATTTGTGTAAAAATGACCAGTCGCCATCAGAGATTAAATCTCAGACACTAGATTCTTTATATAAAGCATTAGATAACAAATGATGCATTACCATTGAAAAAGAACAGGAGATTAGGGAGAAAGTCTTTGCACAGTACTTTCCCGAACTCTCAAACTCAGAATTGTTTGATGTTTTGGACCAAAATAAAGGACTCTTCTTCACAAGGAGAAGAAGACTCTGGCTGTTAGAGGGGATAATTGATGATGTTGAAAAAGACACTCATCAGCATATGGATTATGCTATCAATTCTCATAAAGCACGTATGCCCAACCTGCAAGCGGAAAAAGAACCGGTTATTTCCAAATTGGATGAAGTTTTTGATGAAGAAGGAAACCTGGTTGAAGAACCAATCGACACTATTGATGTCGATGCACTGGACATAGAAGATGTCACTTAGGACATACCTTCTGAGGGAATAGAATAGGTGCAACAAGCCAAACAGGGCAGCGAGCAAGCCGAGGATAGACAGAAAGCGGCTAAGGAACATGAAGAGAAGAAGAAGAGGGATGAAAATGAGAAAAAGCAGAAAGAGGAAGAGGAGAAAAGAAAAGATGAAGAGAAAAAGAAGAAAGAAGATGAGAGGAAAAAGAAAGAAGAAGAGGATAAGGAAGGAAAGAAGAAGAAGGAAGAAGAGAAGAAGAAGAAGGAAGAGGAAGAAAAGAAGAACGAAGAGGAAAAGAAGAAGAAGAAAGAAGAAGATAAAGAAAAGGAAAAGCAGAAGGATGAAGATAAGAAGAAGAAGGAAGAAGAGGAGAAGAGGAAGGAAGCAAAGAAGAAAAATAAAGAAGAAGAAGATAAGGAACAAGAAATGAAGAAGGAAGTAGAGAAAAAGAAGAAGGAAGATGCAGACAAGGTAGTGGAAGCGATGAAGAGCACACAGATGGAGACTCCGAAGGCAACCGGGAGTCAAGCCAAACCGGCTGATATCTCCGGTCCTATCGATCTCTAGTCTGCAAGTGAGTCAGAGCTAATGAAGAGCATCAAGGTTGCTCAAGAGCGCCTTGAAGTCATTCGAAGGAAAAAAGAGCAAGACATAATTCAAGCGGCTGTAGACACCCTTACCGGTTTGATCCCCGGTACCAATCTTCCTAACACTGAATCATCACTAGCATAGCTTAAACTACTATGTACTGTAGTGGATGATCAGGTGCAGAGCCTGAAAGAAGCAGCTGAGGCAAATATCAAGAAAGAGCATCAAAAGGCTCTTAACATTGCTCTGGTGAAAAAGTTGAATGAACTCTGGTTTGAACTTCTGAAAGACCAAAAGGGTATAAGGGACGCTTTGGATGAGGGAAATCTACTGCTAAGCAAAATTTGTCAACCCCATCTATTCTGCGATGATGTGCTAGCTTAGAAGCAAAAGCTTCAAATGGACTTACAGTCCTACTTGAGCACATTTAAGCCACCTTATGATTCCTTTGCAACTTATGGGCAAACCGTTCACTGGTTTTAGATCCAGTTAGCCAAAATGGAGCAAGAGATCAGTACACAGTCTAGGGATTTGCAGGAGTTACAATTGGTTTTACTTCCACGTCTGCAAATTCTTCAGAAGTGTTATCTGAACCTGGATGCCTTGACAGTTACGCAGGAGATGAGCACAGTTGATGCCATGGAGGAACAGGTATCCCAGATGCAAACAGAGAAAGAAGTGGCAACGTCCCTACTTGAGTCCTGGTCTCTATCCATGAAACAATTTTTATAGGACTATAAATCAGTTTTTGACAATTATTATTCATTATTGTCATAAACTTTTATTATTTTAACATCACATGGAAACAGGGTTGTTCAGTGACACTTTGTCATTGTTGGCAAAGGGGGAGAAGTACTCTATCTATTTTGGAGAAGAATAGGGAGAAGTATCTAGTTTTAAAATTTTGCTATATGCTTTGATATATGCTATATGCTCTAATATCTCAATGTTTATGCTCTGTATGCAAAATTGCTATACATTGTATTGATTAAAGGATAGTGTATATGCTTAGGGGGAGCAATTTTGTTAAAGGCATGTTTTTGTTGTAAAACACTTAGATGTCAAAATTTTATTTTCCTAAGTGTTGCCATCAATGCCAAAGGGGGAGATTGTTGGCATATTTTTGATGTTTATGTTGTGGTTGTCATTGACGGACACACACTTGTATTGAGATCCCCTTTATATGTGTGAGCTAGAGCTCAACCGGTATTTGTCCCAATCAGTATGTTGTATTCTAGTCTTTAGACTATTGGTGATTTTGTAGATTGTGTTTCCCGATCTGAAGCGGCATGTTGACCCCAAGCAGTTCGCAGATCTCAAGTGGTATGAGGGAGCAAAGCGGCATAACACATTCTTACCAGTCTTCATTTTTGTCAAACTGGCAACTGATATTTTGTATGAACCAGTAATACTCTACCCAATCTTTCAATTTTAATCTGACCCCTAAATGCCACGAGTCTATTATCAATTGCAGAGACCAACCTAAGATTTGATTTCATTTTCATAATACCACTGTTTATGGTGAAAATGGATTACAATAACAACAATATTGAAAGGCTAAAATGAATCCAACCACTAAACCCTAGCCTAACAATCAACAAAGATCCACCATAACATATGAAGACAACCTAAGACAATGCAAAATAACTCAAAATCACAAAGATTATACCATCACATGCCCAATAGGGTTTTGATCTCCATTCTTCCTATCTCCATTGATCTTGCTTGATATATTTGCTCTCAGATTTTTATATGCACAAGAGCTCAACAAAGAACGGAATGTGGTTGCAAGTAAGATCGTAGTGTAGCCAATTGATCAAGTAGTTAGGGTTAGACAATGAAGAAAGCATCTCCTTAAATAGAAGACACAATAAAAAATGGAGGGTTAAGATTGAGAGGTGTAAAAAGAGAGGTCGGCTAGGATTAGAGGGTAGGTAGAGAAAATAGTAAAATAATGAAAGAGGTAGGTAGTGTATGAATTAAGAGATGAATGACATGTGTCATGTGTAGAAAAAGGTAATGAATTAATTAAATAAATAAAGATTTATTTAATTAATAGAAGAAATAGGACAATTAAATAAATAAAATATTTATTTAATTTAGGAAAGGGATAATTTAAATAAATAAATGTATTTATTTAAATGAGAAATAAGGCTAGAAGAGGATAAATGAATTAATTAAATAAATAAAAATTTATTTAATTAATAGAAGAATTAGGCTTAGATAATTAAATAAATAAAATATTTATTTAATTAGACATGACAATTTTGAGTGTCTACATTTTGCCCCTCTTTGAGACAATGCGGCTTGTCGCATTGTTTCAAAGAAGATAAAATGAACTGATACAGAGTTGCCCCAAGATGGGAATGATATGCCCCCTCGAGAGATTGGATGAAAATGTCTGAAAAGATTGCAGACAATCTCTCGATAAGAAAGAAAGGCTAGAATGGACTGACCGGATAAAGTGACAAAGTCACAGGAAGAAGAATACTGACTCGAGAAATGAGGGCGAGGGCTAGGGTAGGCTATAAGATAGACCACAGGCAAAAGACATCCTCATTGTCATCCACACCCTTACAAGATCACAGTGCAGAGCGAGAAAAGAGCAGCAACAGTCAGCAGCGATGGCTTTGGTTCATAGATTTGACCGCGTTTGCCGATTCCAACGACCAGCAGAGGCAGGAGAGCCGGTAAGTACCGCAAAATCTCCTCGTACTTTCACGCATTTCAAGTTTTGTCATTAATGCATGATAGGTAGCAATAAATGCGCTAGGAATAGGATAGTTAAAAAAAATGCAAAAACGCGCAACCGCGTCTGTGTCAGTGCCAGGCGCGTCTGTGTCCAACAGGCGCGTCTGTGTCAGGTCCAGGCGCGTCTATGCCTGGGACCGCGTTTATGCTGAATGCGGACGCGTTTGAGAATTGTAGGGGCGTCTATGTCATGTAGGGACGTCTGTGTTCCCTGGCCGCGTTTGTGAATGGTATAGGCACGTATGTGTTCAGGAAGCGCATCTGTGTTTCAAAAGCGCGTTTGTGCAGTCTATAAGCGCGTTTAGGAGTGTAAAGCGCATTTGTGTTGCAAAAATGCATGGTTTTGGTCTTCTAGGTCAAATCGACAGTTCTGTGATGAACATACGCTGTCGATTGGATAAGCTGTTGAGAGGATACACTCAAGCAGGTCCTCTAGGATGACTAGGATAGATCAAGGCACTTTGTGATGAACAAGGAGCACCAAGATAAGCAGCACTTTGTGATGAACAGGGAGTGCGAATGTGAGTAACACTTTGTGATGAACAGGGAGTGTCACACACGTAGTACTTTGTGATGAACAGGGAGTACTACTAGGATAGATAGCAACACTTTGTGATGAACAGTGAGTGTCACTAGGATAGATAACCATATGCATTTAGATAGCAAGTAGCATTTTGCGATAAACAGTGAATGCCACTATAACTGATATGATTGATTGGTTGACTGCAGGAGTATTTGCCTATGTTGGAGTCACGGGAGAGATTCCCATCGACTCAGAGGTTGTGACCAGAGTTGTCGATTCAGGACATGATTTCTATTGAGGAGATGGGTCTCACACATGTGCTATATGTGCCTGAGTTTCGGGAAAACATGGGTTTGCTGACTGCACTGGCGGAGAGATGGCACTCCGAGACTTGCACATTCCATTTGCCTATGGGGGAGATGACAATGACGCTGGAGGATGTCTACAGGATTTTGCATATTCTGATCGATGGAGAGTTGATTCCATATGATCAAGACGGAGACAGAGAGGCACTGAGACGGGTATTGCAAGATCCCGGGCTGGAGATGAGAGCAGGTCACGTGGCATGGGATACCATGACCGCGACAGGGCTAGCGTTGCCGGCTGTTATTGGAGGAGCCATCAGTGGTTTCTTATGTCCAGACAGGGCTACACGGGGATTGGCAGTTGGCTGGGGAGGAGCATTGGAGACACTGATGACAGAACACACCAGATACGCATGGGGGCCATGTGTCCTGGCACATTTATACTATGAGCCGCATCAGTTTGTTTACCATGGATCAGTGGGCCTGGGCTGTGGAGTGACTCTCCTACAGGTGTGGGCATATGAGCACCTTCCTATCACACGACCTATCCACTTCAGAGGCAGAGGACATGGACGGAGTTTTGTACACCTGTACGATATGATTACGTCACAGCCTCGGATTGGTCGACTGGAGCACTGGAGGCGGGTTATAGATGACATTGATATGGTTATCTGGAGGCCGTACCTGGGGTGCGAGGAGTGGGATGACGACGCAGTGGAGCTACCCTATGCATTCAGGAGCAGGTATCTTATTGGGCGGACGCCCTATATTCTGGAGAGGCAGCTTGTTGACAGGGTATGCAGACAGTTCAACCGGATCTAGAGGATGCCGCGAGGCTCGGGCATGTATGCCCGTACAGTCAGAGATCAGGTACAGTTCGGGCCACTTCTATCATATGATCAGGCCGTGACACAGATGGCCGAGATGATGCCATTACCATGGGACATGTGGCCGGAGGTAGAGGATGCAGGGATGGACGCAGAGTATTCTGCATATTGGGCAGAGCATCCATTTTCGAGGTTGACAGATCCGGGAGAGCTGCTGGAGGGAGAGGTGGGAGGGGATGATGATGATGATGATGGTGGAGGAGATGGAGGCAGGGGCCGACGGAGGCGGAGAGGAGTGGTGGGGGAGAGGCGAGTAGCACCTCGGAGGGAGGGAGGACAGGAGAGAGCAGCCCAGGTGGTGAGGGGTCAAGGTGGATTGCCCCTACATGTACCAGCAGCACAGGGTCCTAGAGCACAGGGACCGAGACAGGTGCAGGGACAGGGATAGGTGCAGAGACAGGTACCTATTCAGGCACCTAGACAGGTACAGGGGGAGGCACAGGTACAGGCACCTGCAGAGGAGGAGCCACAGGCAGTGGCTGAGGGTGGTGATCCTGAGGAGGATGAGCTGCTAGGGCTGAGAGAGATCTGCCAGGGCCAGGCAGATGAGATTGCGGATTTGGAGCGGGAGAGGGATCACCTTAGGATCAGGCTCAGGGACACAGAGCGGGAGAGAGACCAGGCCATCCAGCGATATACTGAGGCCGAGACAGCTCTGAGGGCAGGGAGGCGGGCAACAGAGGATGCAGGGGCAGGCTATGCATATGTGCTGTGAGCCGGAGAGGAGATCGCCTACTGGAGGGATCTGTACTATGGTGTCGTGCCAGCGGATCAGCGGGCAAGGAGCTTCCATAGATCGTCGCACACAGCGACGGCTACGGGAGGGAGTTGTAGGAGGCAGACATCTAGCGGTGGGGTCATGGGTCCTCCACCACCACCAGATAGGCAGGGGGATCCTGGAGCGGGACCATCTAGAGCTCAGACTCCATCGAGGCCAGCGGCTCCGAGGGAGGGAGTTCATCATAGCCATAGAGGGCTCCCCTTTGTATCAGTATATGTACCATTTTTGTATTGTAGACACCTGCGGGTGATTTTGTAGCCATATGATTCTTTTGACATCATTGTATCATGACACATTTTGATTATATATGAGATGATCCATTTTTTGCGGCAGTTATATGCATGTGTACCTTATGTGATGAGATGTTCTTATGTGATGCATGTTTTATGATATGGATGCTTATATGATGCAATGCAATATATTTTTGTTCTTTTATGTTGTATATGTGATGCATGATGCAAATGTGAATGTATGTAATGCAGATGAATATGATAATGCAAATGATTATTTACATAATGAAAATGTGAGATGTGTTAACATGTGTTGTATGTAGGATGTGATACAATTGTGATATCTATATGTATGTATGAAATGCTTATATGTGGTGATGCAGATGTAACTATATGAAATGCAAATGTTTTTGGTGTGTCATCATACTCAGTCATGTGATAGCGGGCTACGCGGACTCGAGAAGGATGATGGAAGTCAATCAAGAAAGGGGGATGGAAGATAGAAGATATGAAAGTGAAAGAGCTTCTTGTGCATTATCATCATTGAGCTTATTATGGCAAGTAGGTTATGACAATCGAGGCATCTGTTCGACCCAGAAAGTCATTGTACCCGTTTGCATGGAGATAAGACAATCACAAACAAGGAATGCCCCAGTTCATACTAGACTCACAGTGTCCTCATATCCTTGGACAAGTCATAGCATTACTAAGAGACAATCCACAGACAGCAAATGCAAATAGGTGACGATACCCCATCCTCGCCTTTCTAGTCAAAGACATCCTAGAGATAGAATCTCTAGTCAAAGACATCCCGGAAAAACTAAAAGACATGTCACCAAAAGATAAAATCAAAAGAAAACCAAGACTCGACACCAACATCCACTGTAGTCCTCAAGTTTAGTGTCTCTTGTCACTTGTATAAGTCTTATTTGATTATGGTCACAATGTTCACTTTCACAAAAAGGATAGATAGCACTGAACCATATGTTGTCTGAGTCTATTGAAAGATTTGATTTGTTGAAGCCCATTGTTGCTGCTGTGTCTCATCTGAAACTGACTGAATCTATGAAACTGATACTTTATTGCGGAGAAGATGAAACTTTATTGCGGATCTGTGATGCAAATGTTGCTTTATTGCGGATTGTGCGCGGATAGACTTGAAGGAAGCTGGAAGAAACTGTACTCCTCAAAACATGTGATGTTCTCAATTCCACACCCATCACTAGACGTAGGATTTTGCCTTAGCCATAGATAGGATCGGATTTATTATGGATGGAAAGGGATGTGAAAAGGGAGGTTTATTATGAATGGCTAACCAATCTTAGGTAGATCAATAACAAGCCATGATGGGACTGGGTAATTTTATTATGGATGAATAGGTTGTGAGTGTGTGCAAAGTGAAAGATGAAAGAGAATCCTGAAGGAGAGAGGAGCAAAGTCTCTACGCATGGCGCTGATGACCCAGTTTTCACCATGGTACTTGCCCAGGGCGCCACCAAAGTGGTTTTCACCGTTGGACGAAATTATTTCTCTTTACTTTTTCGATTTTTCAAATTTTTTTTTTTTTTGGTTGTCACAAGGCGCCTATTTACCAGGTTTTCACCAAGTAACGATTTTTTTGTTTTATAATTTTTTTTTGTATTTTTGAATTTTTTTACTTTTTTTTTGTATTTTTGTATTTTTGGATATTCCGAAGAGCTTATGTGTAGAACCTGCGAAGGTGCATGCTATTGATAGGATCCTCTAAGGGTTCACCTTCTGTAGTTGAGAGCTGATATGCCCCAGATCCATATACCGCTGTAATGATGTAAGGACCAAGCCAGTTTGGTTCGAACTTGCCCTTCTTATCTCTGTCTTGCTGATTCTTGGGGTTCTCTCTGAGTACTAAGTCATCTACCTCAAATGTGCGAGGCTTAACTTTGTGATTGTAACTGCGACTCATTCGTTGTTGGTAAGCCTTGAGATGATTAAAAGCAGTGTGCCTTCGTTCCTCCAGCAGTTCTAGTTCTTATAAGCGAGAGACCCTGTAGTCTTCATTGTTGATTATGTTTCTCAAGGAGACTCGTAGAGAAGGTAACTCGACCTCAATAGGCAAGATGGCTTCAGAGCTGTAGACAAGTGAGTAGGGTGTAGCTCCTGTAGGTGTGTGGACACTTGTGCGATAGGCCCAGAGTGCAGGATTGAGTTGGATATGCCAGTTACGACCAGCGTCGTCGACTGTCTTTTTAAGGATTTTGAGAATTGTTTTATTAGACACCTCAGCTTGGCCATTACCTTGGGGGTAATATGGTGTGGAGAAATGGTGGGCAATATGGAAGTGCTCACAGAGTTCATGAACATCCTGATTTTTGAAGGGACGCCCGTTATCAGTAATAATGGAAGTAGGAATCCCGTATCGGCAAATGATGTAATTCAAGATGAAGGTAGTGATTTGTTTCCCAGTAACTTGTGTGAGAGGCACGACTTCAATCCACTTTCTAAAATACTCTGTGGCTGTGATAATGAATTTATGTCCATTGGAAGAAGGAGGGTGAATCTTGCCTATGAGATCGAGTCCCCACTGACAAAAGGGCCAAGGAGATGCAAGTGGTTGTAGTTCTTGTGCTGGTGCATGTATGAGGTCTCCATGAATTTGACACTGCTTACACTTCTTGACAAACTGATATGCATCTTTTTCCATAGTAGGCCAGTAGTATCCAGTCCTGATGAGTTTCTTGGCCAAGGTAGGACCACTAATATGCAGACCACATATCCCTTCATGCACTTCTCGTAACGCAATCTGAGCTTCGTCACTCTCTAAACATCTAAGAAGGGTGCCATCTAGACCTCGTCGGTATAGGATGTTAGCTAAAATGACGTATCAAGAGGATTGGCGAATGAAAGTACGGCGTTGATTGTTCGATAGATCGGGAGGTAAGATATTGTCGCGAAGGTATGTGAATATGGAACCATATAACTGGGATTCAGGACCAACAACACATATCATTTCCGTAGGAGTGATTTCATATGAGGGAATCAACAGGTTGTCTACCAGGAATTCATAGCAGGTCTCATTTTGCGGTAGATCAATGAGCGAAGCAATTGTAGCCATGGCATCCGCAGCGCGATTCTGTTCTCTTGGTATCTGCTCAAACTCTATCTTTGCAAAGTGCTGTTTCAGCTCATCTACCAGTTGTTTGTAAGGCATTAGCTTTTCATCTTTTGTTTGATAATCATCAGTTGCTTGACGGATGACAAGTTGAGAATCCCCAAAAACACGAAGTTCTTGGATCTTCCATTGAACTGCAATTCTTAACCCAGTTGTTAATGCCTCGTACTCCGCTATATTGTTAGTGCACGGAAATGATAAGCGGTATGACTTTGGTATAGAATCGCCTTGGGGAGTTATAAAGAGTATACCCGCTCCTGCCCCATGCTGTGTATATGAGCCATCAAAATATAATTGCCATGGCTTTGCAGGTGATATTGTTAGAATGGACTCATCTGAAAATTCTGACTGTAGAGGAGCATCATCTATCATGGGAGCATCTGCCAATTGGTCTGCAATGGCTTGTCCTTTTATAGCTTTTCTGTCCACGTATTCAATGTTGAATTCACTCAAAATCATTACCCACTTGGCCAGCCGCCCAGTAAGTGTATCTTTGCTGAGAAGATATTTTAGTGGATCAATTCTGGCAATCAACTTAGTCTTATGAGTGAGCATATAATGTCGTAATTTTTGTGAAGCAAAGACTACAGCGAGATATGCACGCTCGATCGGTGTGTAGTTTAGCTCATATCCCACCAATGTGCGACTGATATAGTAGACTGCTTTTTCCTTGCCGTCAGGTATGTGCTGTGCTAGGAGTGCCCCCAGTGCTATCGAAGTAGCCGATATGTAAAGTAGCAATGGTTGATTTGGAATTGGTGACATCAAAACTGGCGGGTTCAAAAGATAGTCTTTGAGCGCCTGAAAAGCCTGTTGACAGTTCTCATCCCATTTGAACTTGATGTTTTTGTGTAGCAGGTGCTGGAAAGGGTTACACTTATCTGCAAGTTGTGCTATGAATCTTCGTATGGACTGGAGTCTCCCTTGTAAAGATCGAAGTTGACTAATATTCTTGGGTGGCGGCATGTCCAAGATAGCCTTGACTTTTGCTGGATCAGCTTCTATTCCTCTTTTAGACACAATGAATCCTAGGAGCTTCCCGAAGGTTACTCCAAAGACACATTTCTTTGGATTTAGTCTTACCTTGTATCTTTCCAGCCGATCAAAGACAACTGAAAGTATGTCCAAGTGTGTATCTCTGTCTATTGATTTTCCCAAAAGATCGTCAACATAATCTTCCACGGTTATGTGCATGAGATCATGAAAGATAGTAGTCATCGCTCTTTGATAAGTAGCACCTATATTTTTCAACCCAAAGGGCATGACGTTCCAATAGAAGGTTCCCCATGGACAAGTGAATGATGTTTTATGTTGATCTTCAGGTGCAATCCTGATCTGATTATATCCAGAAAATTCATCCATTAAAGATAACATTTCATGGCCTGCTGTGAGGTCAATGATCAAGTCAATGTTTGGTAATGGGAAATCGTCCTTTGGACAAGCCTTGTTGATATCTCTGAAGTCTGTACATATTCGAATGCTGTGATCCGGTTTGCTGACAGGTACTAAATGGGAAATCCATTCGGGATAATCAATTGGGCGTATGAATCCGACATCCAGTAATTTCTCCAGCTCTGCCTTGACTAGCAATGCCACTTGTGGATGCATTTTTCTTAATTTCTGCTTTACTGGTTTTGCCCCCAGTTTGACTGTCAAATGATGCATAACCAAATCCGGATCCAGTCCAGGCATATCAGCGTATGACCATGCAAAGTTGACTTGTCGTCCCTTAAAGAAGCTTATGAATTTTGCTCTCTCGGCCTCTGTCAATGATTGAGCCAAAAATATGTTGTGTGGAACCTCTGCTGTACCAATGTTTGTCTTTATAGTCTCCTCTACCAACATGGATGATTTTTCCTCGTATGATGCTGGGAGAATGTCGAGCCTTCCATCTTCGGGCACCTCAAAGAGGTTTTCACCCTCAGATACGTCCTTTCTTTTTACTTTTTTGGAGTCAGATAGCGCCACAGTGTGGTTTTCGCCATAAGACCCTTGTTTTGTTTTTATTTTCACATTTTTACGACTAGAAGGCCCGACACCTTCACCAAAGTATGCTATGTTGTTGAGCTCTATGGCGTATCCTGCTTTGTGGTCTCTAGGGGGAAGATCATCTCGAATGCCAAGGTAGTCGATAATAGCTTCGTCATTTTGAAATGTATCAAATTGTGCTGGTCCTTCATGATCCCAGTCAATGAGTTGAGGATGAACAAGGGGAAGGTCATTAGTGTTTTCTGAATTTGCTGGACGAAGAGTGAAGATGTGGTTATATTCAGGTATGTCAAGGTAATCGTCGAGGTCATCGATGGCACTCTCCTCATCAGTTTCGATCGTGAGCGAATCCAAATTGTCATCACTAGTAGAGCCTTCTGGGACAAGTGTCCTCATCCTATGTGATTTTGACCTAGGACCTTGAAACGAAGCTTGTGCGGGATCCTTATGGGTTGGTTCTTGACCAACTCTGAACTTTTTGTAAAATTCCTCCTCCTTTGTGGGTTCATCTGGCTCTCTGAATGTTTCAGTGAGCTCATAGTCACTGGAGGATTTGTCTGAACCCCATTCCCACTCATTGGAGTATGTGGAATAGTAATCCTCTTGTTGAACTTCGGCAACTTTAATTCGCCATACCTCTTTTTTTCTTTTATTATGTAGTCTGGGATTCAGAAAACCAAGCCCCTTGGAGCATTCCCTTCTTGTAGTTAGCTCAGGTTGTAAGGGCTCCATGACACCTTCTTTGCGTAGTCCAAGAGGGCTTTTTCCATCATACCCGAATCTTTGCAAAATTTTGAAGCCTTTGCCATAGTTCTCACAGGGTATAATAATCTGATCATGTGTGTCGTCTTCAACGTCCTTATAGAGCATTTTATATAAATTTTCTTCTTCTAGTTCACCCCATTTTTGAAAGATGGTAGGATCCCATTTGAGCATCATGATGGAGATTTGCTTGTTAGGATGTGGCCTCCCATATTCCTTGGGAGAGGTCATGACTTGTCGTAAAAACATTGTCTGATTCAGAGTGTATTCTCCCATGCCTTTTTCTTGAAACTTGGCTCTAAGTTCACCTTGTTTGGATGTCGAGGGCTTTAATGACTCAGGATCAATATATGCTGACGAAGGAGTAGCCTCATGATTGCTGGGAATGATAGTCTCAGTATGTGATCTCAAGTTATTACAATATATGAATGGATTTGGATCACCATTGACCGTTACCTCGACTCCATTGTGAGGGAACTTTATGCATTGATGGTATGTTGATGGGACTACCCTCATTTCATGAATCCACGGACGTCCTAGCAATATGTTATACGTGAGATCTAGATCTAGGACTTGACAAACCACATCCTTTGTAACTGGCCCAACTCTGAGAGGTAAGGTGACTGTGCCCTTGGATGAGCGCTCTTCATCATCATAAGCCTTGATGGTGATTTGGTTTGTAGCATTCACAGCCTTGTCAGAATATCCCAATTGTCTGATGGTGCTCAATGTACAAATATTAAGACCTGCTCCTCCATCTATCAGGACTCGCTTTATTTGATGTTTATGTATGAAGGCCTCAACATGTAGAGGTGCATTATGTGGCTGACTTATGGAGGCGTCATCGGCTTCTGTGAATGTGAGGGAGTGTGGAACGGATAGGTATCCCACCATGGCTTGGAACTGGTCCACGTTCAGATCAGTAGGGATGGCAGTATCTCTCAAGATTTTGTCAAGGATAGCTTTATGTGTAGGAGATATACGTAAGAGCTCAAGAATAGAGATGAGTGCAGGTGTCTTCCCTAGTTGTTCTACAAGGTCGTACTCAGGCTTGGTTGATGAAAGATTGGTATTCTTAGTGGAGGCACCTGGCAATGTAATCTTACCTTGACGGGTTGTAACATGACATTCAGAGGTAGATTCAGACGAAGATCCCACACCTTTTAGGACAATCTTGGGTCTCTGAGAAGGATTCTCAGGATTTTTGTTCTTGATAGTAATAGTAGAGATATGATTGTCCATTGAGATGTGATTGATAGTAGAATCATAATTGTAAGGTGCTCTAGTGTAATTGGCTTGATCATCTGTGACTTTGGCTTTTCCTTTGTCATGTTTTGGGAATGGTTCCTTAAACATCTCATGCTCTTGATTAGATGAATGTCCCTCAATCTCAATGTCGCCTCTATCAATGAGATCTTGCACAATGTTTTTCAATCGATGGCAATTACTTGTCTTATGACCCTTGCTCTTATGAAACTCACAAAATTCATCATCATTCCACCAATTTAGTTTGACCTTTGGTTCATATGGAGGAAAATCTGGAACTGTGATCACTTTGTTTGCCACAAGCTTTTTGAATACTGATTCAAGTGGTTCCCCCAATGGAGTGTACTTCCTTCGAGGTTTTGAAGTTGTTTGGTTGTTCACCTGATTGTTGGTAGAACTTGATCCAGAAAAGATGAACTTTGGTCTCACTATATTTGCATCGACAACACCATCATTAACTGTGTTCTTGTTCTTGTTCCAAAATTTTGGTTTGTCCTTTCCTTTAAAGTCCTCTTTGTTTTCTTTGAATAGTTTGATAACTCCTTGTTCAATTAAGACCTTTTCTGTTGCTAGGCCCTTTTCAATAACGTCCTTGAATGTAGACAAACAAGATTTTCTAAGATCATAGCCAATAGCCTTATTAACATTTTGTGTGAACATCTCCACCATTTGTTTCTGCGGGATTTCACAAGAGCATCTGCTAGCTAAGTTTCTCCATCTTTGTAAAAATGTTGCGAAAGATTCTCCTTCCTTTTGTTTAGTATTGCACAAGGTAGTAACTGAGACATCTATTTCAATGTTGTAAGAGAATGTTGAATGAATGCCTCTGCTAGGTCGCCCCATGACTTAATACCAAGAGGTAATTGAGAAAACCATTCCATAGCTTGATCTCCTAAGCTCTGTGGGAACAACCTCATTAAGTATGTTTCTTCTGCCGCTACCTCAATGCAAGCTGTGAATAATTGTCTTATATGTGCCTTGGGGTCTCCTCTCCCTCTATATTTGTCAAATTTTGGTGTCACAAAGTGTGGAGGAAATGGAGGCATTGGAATGCTCTTATCAAAAGGATAAGGGCATATATCTCTCATAGTGTATGTAGGTTTTGATGTACTCATGTCCTCCACTTTCTTTTGTAAATCTCTTATTTGTTGCTCCAAATTATTCTTGGGAGGAGATTGATTTCTTGTAGCATACCCCATGTTTGAAACACCCATTTGAGGAGGAGCTTGTTGCATGTATGGATGATATTGATCGTAGACATGTCCATATGGAGTTCTATATTGTTGCGACATGTATGGAGCATTTGGCATAACTTCATGTTGAGGGACCCCATATCTATTTTGTGTGTATAAACCATATTCAATAGGCCTTTCATTTTCCATTGTGTTGCCCCCAATTTTGACATGAGGTCTCCTTGTGTCAAAATTTTGAGGATGTCCTTGAGTATCCACTTGTTTTGATTGATTCATACCTTGAGCATGTGATTGAGCCTAAGGCCTCCATGATGGTCCTTGAGTGTAAGTATCATATGTTTGAGCTTGTGTATGTGGGATTGCTGGCTTTTGAAGCAAAGCTGATGGTGACTCCGGCATCATATTATTCAGTCCTCTATTTCCTCCACTATTTGGTCTCCTTTGATCCATGTTGGGTTGAATTTGTTGTGAGGGTCGACTTTCCATAAGTTGAGATAAGTCAAAATCATGCGGTATTTTAGCTCCACTATGTGCCATCATGTTTAGAAAGTATTGTCGATCTCTCCTCATTATCTCTTCAACCAATCTATTGAATTGAGGATTCATTATGGATTCTTCTATGTCTGCTGATAATATTGAAGAGTTGTCCACTGTGTCATTGTGTGTAGCATTGTTGTTTATAGTGTTTGTGCTCTCCACATTTGGATTGTGTCTATAAACATTCATGTCTGGTAATGTAGTGTGCTCAGGATTGTAGAATAGATCATTGTCATACTCATAAGAACTCATGTTTATGGATTCTTGAGCTTCTTTAGCTATTCTCCTAGATTTTTGAAGGCGGGTTTCAACCATGAACTAGGTGTTAGACCAAGATGTGAGAGACTAGATGAAAAATGACGAGAGTACGGAAGACCAAGAGTTGTATGGAGTGTAAGTGAATCTTGAGGTGTACTTGCAATGTCCAAAGTGTAAGACCAAGTATGTAAGTAGTAGAGTAGGTGTGACTTCCAAAGAGAGGATAGTTTCTCTTGATGAGGTAAGCTGACCTTGACTCTAAGTAAGACCAAATGAGACTCAAAGGTAAGAAACCTTGATGAGGGACCACTTAGCAAAGTGTAATTGTATGTAGTGTGTTGACAAAGTATGATGAGGACAAGCAAGTGACCTTTTGACTCAAGTTTAGACAAGTATGAATGTAAAATGAGGTATGAAGCAATGATGGACTGTGTGAAACCTTAGAACAGGCTGAATGCTAGATGAAACCTGAAGAGACAACCTAAGAAGCTCAAGTATGCTGAAACTGATTTTCTTTGTTTGCTTGACTGTTAAAGTTTTCAAATCCTGACACAGACGCCTCTGTATACTTCACACACGCGATTCCCAGACACAGACGCCTCTCTATTTGACACAGACGCTGATAAAAACATAGACGCTATTCTGTACTTCACAGACGCGCTTATCTGACGCAGACATGGTTTGAACAGACACAAACACGTTTCTGTAACCTTAGTGCAATTTTTCCTATCTGTGAAGTTGTTTTGTTGTGACCAAATCTGATTTTTCGACTGTTTTTCGTGACAAGAGGACACAATGTTGATGACTCAATGTTTGCAAACTGTTTAGACTCCAAAAGTGTGTTGTTTGATGTAAAAAGTTTTTGCATACACTTGAAGACACAAAAGACACAATGTTTTGCTGTTTTGTCTTGAATGTTTGAGTGTTTAGCATAAGACAAGCACAAATCTTAGGGCTGGCCAAGACAATAGTTGTTGATCCCACATAGGGTTTTACCCCCGAGGCTACGCTATTCAGAGCGGATACTTAGATGCTTGACCTCACTGGCTCCACCCTCGGCACTCACTTCTCGGGTCAGCCAAGCATCAGTCCCCATGAAAACTCCCCATGGCGAACTTTGTATCTCTACTAAGAACCGTATGTGTGTGGGCCGCTACCAGAGGTCCAACCTCCTGCCTCAACAACTAGAAGGATTTGGGAATCTAAAACAAAGAGGTGCTAGTAAGGGCATCCGCTCGTGTGGCCATACATGCAGCACTTTCAGCTCTATAAATACAGAAGGCTCCCAGCCAGTAGGGGTTACGCCCTACAAATGATCAAATAAATTTGATCAAACGGGTTTATGGGGAGACATAGTGTCGGTATGAACTAATCAGCACATGTTATTCATAGTTTTCACCATGAATACATTTGATTATAGTGGTTTGGATGAGGTGGGTTTTCCTCGCTACCACTTGGGTCGTTCTCTTCTCACTAGTAGTCCTAATGACCACACGGGAAGACAGGCCCTCTAAAGATTAAACAAAAAGAGCCTATTGCTCGAGACACAAAAGACAATGATTCAATTTTAGTGCACCAATTGAAGTGTTTGCTAAGCTATGAAAAACAAGGCACACAAACAAAACCCTAACTAAGGCCCTGCAACAAAATTGTTAGTAGTTTGGGTTGTTTCAAATGATCACCCCTTCCTGCAAGCACACAAGTTAGGTAAATTTTAGAAAACCCAAAAGACTTTGTAAAAAGGGGCCTTCAACAAAAATGTTTTTGCCTCCAAAGCAAGCTGCACAAACCAGGTTAGCTAGATCTGCAAGGGTTAGCCGAAAATAAACCAGATCTGAAACCCTAAGTACAAAATCCGAAAACCCGAATCTCAGAAAAATTGAAATTGCAAAACAGAAAGCACAGACGCCTCTATACCAGACACAGACGCGTCTGTATGACACAGACGTGGTTCTGTTATGCATAGACGTGCTCAGAGATCACAGACGCTGTTAAATGATGCAGACGTGGTCCGATGCAGCGCAGACGCGGTTAGGAGTCACAGACACACCTTTCGGAAACCTGCAAAAATAAAAATTGACAGAAACACAGACGCGATTCTCTCTATCGTAGACGCTTCTGAAACACAAAAACGCGATCCGAACACTCGCAGACGCGGAAAAAACCTAAAATATTGTTGAAATTGTCCGATCTGCAACTTCAAAAATGCAAAATCTGCAACAAAATTGTTAAATGCAAAGGGACAAGAGTCCCACCGGGCATGCCAAAATGTTTATGGTGAAAATGGATAACAATAACAACAATATTGAAAGGCTAAAATGAATCCAACCACTAAACCCTAGCCTAACAATCAACAAGGATCCACCATAACATATGAAGACAACCTAAGACAATGCAAAATAACTCAAAATCACAAAGATTATACCATCACATGCCCAATAGGGTTTTGATCTCCATTCTTACTATCTCCATTGATCTTGCTTGATATATTTGCTCTCAGATTTTTATATGCACAAGAGCTCAACAAAGAACGGAATGTGGTTGCAAGTAGGATCGTAGTGTAGCCAATTGATCAAGTAGTTAGGGTTAGACAATGAAGAAAGCATCTCCTTAAATAGAAGACACAATAAGAAATGGAGGGTTAAGATTGAGAGGTGTAAAAAGAGAGGTCGGCTAGGATTAGAGGGTAGGTAGAGAAAATAGTAAAATAATGAAAGAGGTAGGTAGTGTATGAATTAAGAGATGAATGACATGTGTCATGTGTAGAAAAAGGTAATGAATTAATTAAATAAATAAAGATTTATTTAATTAATAGAAGAAATAGGACAATTAAATAAATAAAATATTTATTTAATTTAGGAAAGGGATAATTTAAATAAATAAATGTATTTATTTAAATGAGAAATAAGGCTAGAAGAGGATAAATGAATTAATTAAATAAATAAAAATTTATTTAATTAATAGAAGAATTAGGCTTAGATAATTAAATAAATAAAATATTTATTTAATTAGACATGACAATTTTGAGTGTCTACAACCACAACTACTCTTTCCGCTTCTGAAATCTATCTGTTACTATCACATATTCTAGAATTATCTGCCTTAGGAAAATTATTAATATTACTGACTACTACGACAAGGTGTTTTGGATGAATTAACACATGTGAAGGTCTTCAAGATTCTAAAGAAAATATTGTTGTGATCATTTACCTACAAGCTAATAATGCCACCTAAAACTTTCCCAATGCTTCCTTGGGCCCACTCTCCCAATCTCTTATCACTGACGTGGAGTTAATATCTTACGATATTTACTTAGTTCAACTAGGTCCACCTAGCATAGATGTAATACTAACTTCTATAATTAATAATCAATTCCTAAGATAAAGATGCCTTAGAGCACAAATTTATATAGATAGACAAAAGGCCTATCAATTTGAGAGCCAAATCTTGACTTGAACTATCCCGTCACTGGATTGGAAGTAACAATAACATACTATAGACCTCACTGATCTTAGTCTATCCTATCTTATCGATACAGATTCCATCTTCTCCCAAATTAGCAAGTCCATTTGTCGTTATATTCCCTTCTCTATATATGTGGTTGATTGATAACTCTTCAAAAAATTCTAATAATATATAGCTCTGCCTATCCTAGAATTCAGTTTCCAGTTTGGGGTGTTTTTAGTCCTTATTGCATTAATTATAATTTGAGAGTCACCTTCTATGACTAATTTCTTGATGTTTAAATATTTACTCAATAGTAATCCTTTTATAAGGGCAACCAATTCTATGATATTGTTAGTTACCTTTCCATTAGGTTTGGCTAATTTTGCACATATGGACCCATCCCAATGATGAATGATGCAAGCAATGCCAGCTGTTCCCTGGTTACCTTTGGATGCACCATCGAAGTTGAGTTTATACCAATCAAAATCTAATTTTGACCACTTACATTGGTCCCTCGGGAGTTTGTTCTCTTTGCCCCCTTTCCCATAATGGGGAGGAATGATTAAGCCATACCATTCTTTCCTTATTTTACCATCCCATGCTTAAAATGTGTAGTCTTTTAGATTTCCATTCCTGATTCTATTTTTGGGGGTTTCTACAATTGCTGCTTCTATCTTATGATAGTTCTAATACTTAATATAAGTACAGATCTGATAGCCAACAAGATGAGAGGGGGGGTGAATCATACAAACTTAATCATTAATAAAAACATCAGATTCAACCTCGGTAACATATATTAGTCATAGTATAAAAACTGTCAAACATGCAAACTCAAAAGCATATGAACAATATAAACCTCATAACACTAGATTTAACGTGGAAACCCAAATAGGGAAAAACCACTATGGGATTTTGGACCCACTAAGAAACATACTCTTCTAAAGTATGCTTGGTTAAAAGCCAATCCTGTTAAAGATTACAAAACACATTGCTAGATGTGACCCGGTTAAGGGATTTCCCTCATATCTGTTAGGATCTTCACTTTGTTAGAAGTGACCTTGTCAAAGGATTTCAAATTCTCATTTAGAATGTCACCTTGTTAGAGGATTTACTTGTAAGACTGTTAAGTCCACTCGGTTAAGAGATTTCCTGTTACTTTCACAAGCTAACAGTAATACAATCTATCTGCAACTTTACATCTAAAATGCTAAAGCATATTCTTATTTGTTCAACACAATCTAGACATAGAACTATTCTGGTCTATCTGCTGGGCATCAATACTCTGTTATTCCAACAGGTTTTCAAGCTTCTATGCTCGGTGATCACTATGTAGCATCCCTGTGCATACACTTGCCTGCATACATTGTTTATCAACAGTTTCCTATTTATAAACAATCATCTAACCGCTTAATCTCCTTGATCTCATTTCCCATGATCAATCATAGCCATCAGATCTTCAATATTGTCCAGGTTCATTATATCTTACGATCTGAAAAATGTTTTACCCTACCTCGAAACTTGCACAATCATCTTGGAACTTGTGTTAGGGTAATGCGGTTCAATCTGAGCTGTAGATCTTCTTGCCGACTTTCCATTGCCTTAGATTTGTTAACAAACTTCTTCCACACCTTGCCAATCATTGATCCGCTCCAGCTCATTAACTTCTTTCATTAAATATCACATGTAACCATTTAATGCATTCTGTTATAGCTCGGTTACAACTCAGTGAATACTAAACTTTACTCGGTAGATATTTTGTCTTCATTAACCGACTGCGATAACCTTAGGGTTTACCGACTAGGTTCCTTAGGGTTTACCGACTAGGTTCTTTGGCTGATAACATAGTGTAGTATTAACCTTTACATTTTACAACATATGTATGATGTTAAAACAATCTAAAACATCAAGATCTCATCATTGTCTGACTCGGTAGAGTTGCCCATTGAATAACTTATCCCTTTATTCATCATATTCTTTCCTGTGTCTATACCGACTTCTTTATAATCTTCATATCATATTTCTTAAGATATGGCAACATCATACTGAATTAGAAAATCAATTTCTTGACATCAATGACAAAATAATAATATCAAGACAGTAAAACATCTTTAATCAGTTATGTCCATAATCATCAACAACCTTCTCAATATCCTTGTTATATTGCCAACAATCTCCCCCTTTGGCATTGATGGCAAAACCAATTGATTTGACTGTTAAGAATTCGGATTACTATGATTCTAAAATGCTGAAATGCTCTCCCCCATACATCAAACTTCTCTTTTGGTTTTCTCTCAATCTTCTCAGGTCTTCTCCTCCTGGTAGTCTTCTCCCCCTTGGGTAGGTCTTCTCCTCCTAGTAGTCTTCTCCCCCTTTGACAACAATGCCAAAAAAGAAAAGAACTAAAACATAAGTTGTTTTTGTAAGAAGTTATTTCCTGTTGATGTGTATCAACTGAGTCTCGGTCAGAGCATTTGTTTACAATTCCTATTCCCTGCATCATTTTCTGTATTATCCCAATATTGTTCCAGTACACTTTCAAAAAAGCATTCTTAAAGTGTATCACTCCAGCATCAGCTCCTAAAAGATATTCAATAGATTAATCGAAGTGATGCTTTCACCGAACTCGGTCAGTGAGTCGGAGATAGGGGTAGGACCCCTAACTTACTTCTGAGATATTCAAAAGTGTCCTTTGGTAGTGGCTTGATGAAGATATCAACTATTTGTTCCTTTGTGTTAACATATTCCAACACCACTTTCTTTTCATGAGCTTCTTCTCTAAGATAATGATATTTGATAGATATGTGCTTTGTCTTAGAGTGCATAATAGGATTCTTTGAAATATTAATGGCATTAGTATTGTCACAAAATATAGTTACTGGCTTGGTAACTTTCTCATTTATACCTTCCAACAATTGTTTGATCCATGCAATGTTGGTACAATTCAGTGCTACAACAACATATTCAACTTCGACTGTTGACTGAGAAACACATCTTTGTTTCTTGCTAAGCCAACTCACTAGTCTTTCTCCTAAGAAGAAAGCTCCTCCACTTGTACTTTTCCTATCATCAATGTTGCCTGCCCAATTAGCATTAGTATAGAATTTCAAATCAAAATCATTTCCTTTCTGATATGCTAAGCCATAATCTTCAGTGCCTTTCAAGTATCTGAAAATTCTTTTGATTGCTATCATGTGTATTTCCTTAGGATCTGCAGAGAATCTTGCAACAATACCTACTGCATGTGCTATATCAGGCCTGCTGTGAACAACATATTGTAGTTTTCCAATCATGGATCGGTAGAGTGTCTCATCAACAGATGCAGATTCACCATTCTTTGATAGTTTGCAGTTTGTAGTCATAGGAGTACTTACTGGCTTTGAATCCTCCATTCCAAATTTCTTCAAGATTTCCTTTATGTATTTGGATTGAGTAATGAAAATTTCATTTTTCATTTGCAGTATCTATAAGCCTATAAAATACTTTATCTCACTGATTAATGACATCTCAAATTCTTTGCTCATTTTATTACCAAAGTTCTTGCATAAAGAGTCATTTCCACAAAATATAATATCATCAACAACTATGGCTGAGATTAGTATTCCATTTTTATCATTCTTCATGTACATGTTGCTGTTCTCACTTGTCCTCATACCATGCTCTAGGTGCTTGTTTCAGACCATATAAAGCTTTGTTCAATTTACATACCTGATCTTTATTATTGTCTTCAACAAATCCTTCAGGTTGTTCAATGAAAACTTCTTCTTCTAATATTCCATTTAGAAATGTAAATTTGACATCCATTTGATATACCTTGAAGTTTTTGAAAGCAGCATATGCCAATAATGTTCTAACTCCTTCAAGTCTAGCAACAGGTGCAAAAGTCTCACCATAATCAATTCCTCCTTCTTGGGCATAACCTTTGCAAACCAATCTTGCTTTGTTCTGAATGACCACTCCTTTCTCATTTAGCTTGTTTCTGAAGATCCACTTTGTACTGATTACATTTTTGTCCTTAGGTCTTGGGACTAGTGTCCATGTGTCATTTTTCTTGATTTGATCAATCTCTTCAGTCATAGCATTTATCCAATCTTCACTGTTGAATGCCTCTTTTACTATTCTTGGTTCAAATTCAGATATCAAACATGTGTTTTGTCTAAGTTTGTTCCTTGTCATCACTGGATCATCCTTATCTCCTATAATCTAACTTGGTGCATGATGTCTTCTGACATATTTGGCTAATACAGGCTCGATAGGCTCTGTATGATCCTCTTCATCACTCAGTAACTGGATATCTTCTTCATTTCCTTCAACAGTTATCTCGGTAGGACTTTTCGGTTGCACATAGACAAATTCATCATAGTCTTCTAGTTCTTTGGAATTCCTATCATCAGTTCTTTCTGCAAATTCATCAAATTTTACATTTGCACTTTCTACTATTTTGTTAGATGATTTGATCAGACATTTAAATGCTTTGCTTCTAGAAGAATATCCTAGAAATGTTCCTTCTTCACTTTTCTGATCAAACTTGCCATTTCTATCATCTTTATGAACATAGCATTTACTTCCAAAGAACTTAAAATAACTTACGTTAGGTTTCTTGCCATACCAAATTTCATAAGGTGTCTTCAAAGTACCTTTCTTCAATTGAACTCGGTTCAAGGTATAAACAGCTGTGCTTATTGCTTCTTTCCAAAACTTTTGTGGAACCTTCTTCTCAATCATCAATGTTCTAGCACAATCCACAATAGATCTGTTTCTTCTTTCAGTTATTCTATTCTGCTGTGGAGTCCTCGGTGTAAAGACTTGTCTTTTAATACCATGATCATTGCAAAATAGGTTGAACTCATCAGAAGTGAACTCTCCTCCTCTATCTGATCTAAGACATTTCAGTTGTCTTCCTGTTTCATTTCTAACTCTAGCCTTGTACCATTTAAACATTTGAAAAGCTTCTGATTTTTCCTTTAAAAACATTACTGACATCATCCTTGAATAATCATCCACAAATAATATGAAATACTTATCACCATAATAACTTTGAACTTTCATAGGACCACAAAGATCAGTGTGTACAAGATCTAAAATTCCCTTAGAAGTGTAGGACTTACTTGTAAAGCTGGATCTTGTCATCTTGCCCATTTGGCATCCTCGACACATAGCATTCTCAAGTTTTTCAAAACTCGATAAACCTCTTACTCTGTGCTTCTTACTTATCTTGATCAGATTATCAAAATTAACATGACAAAACCTTTTATGCCATAACCAGGTGTTATCAATCTTTGCATGCAAACACTTATTGTGAGTTGAGTCAAGGTGAAATGTATTACCCTTTGTTTGTGTCCTGGTAGCAGCTAACTTTCCATTCATGTCATGAACTTTGACAATTCCTTTCTGAAATTCTATTCGGTAACTTGTGTTGTTTAGCTGTGCTACACTCAACAAATTATATTTCAAACCTTCAACCCAATAAACATCATTGCATCTTGCTTTATCAAGAAGTGTTATGGATCCTTTACCTCTTACCAGACATGGTGCATCATTACCAAATCTAACATAGCCTCCATCATAATCTTCTAACATAACAAACTTGTGTTTATCTCTTGTCATATGATGTGAGCATCCACTATCTATAATCCAAGAATCATTAGTGTTTATGTGAGATATTAGGGCTTTTTCTTCATACCTTTCTTCATCTGATCCATCCTTGATAGCCACATAGACAACTTCCTCTGTATCAGTCTCATCTGATTTATCATCTTCAAATTCCTCATCAGCAATTAAGCAGGTCTTTCTATTTCTTCTTCTGAAGTCTTGGTGACCTCTGTAATGATTATCTTTCTGTCTATCATCTCGGTAATCTCTCTTTTCAGTGAACTCTTTGTCAGGACAGTTAGAAGCCATATGTCCAATCTTATCACAATTGAAACATTTCAAGGGTAGTTTTCCCTTATACTTACCTTTGCCTCTTGGTAACCTTTTGGCCAATAGTGCTTCAAACTCTTCTTGCTTTCTAATTTCTTCATACAGTTTGTGTACCTCCTCCATGTTCTTCCGAAATCTTTCACTTGCTCCACTATGATCTCCTCTAGAGTACTTATACTTTCTTTCATTGTAATCATTAGATTCATTCAGATGAAAATAACTAAATGCAGATTCAACTTTATTTACCGATGACCCACTGTTATCAAAATTACTTAACTCAAATGCATGTAGCTTACCAATAGTAGCATCCAAGGAAACTGGCATATTAGGTACAGACCTCAATTCATTGATTGCAGAGACTCGGATTGCATAGGTAGGTAGAAGGGTTCTTAACAACTTACTTGTCACATCCTTTTCTTCAATAGTTCCTCCTGCTCCTTTGATTTGATTTACAATCTCCTTTAGTCTTGTACTATACTGGGTTATGTTCTCACCTTCATTCATCCTCATAGATTCAAGTTGTCCTCTTAGACTATCAGCTTTTTCTCTTTGAACATGTTCATATCCTCCATATACAGATATGAGCTTAGTCCACATAGCCTTTGCATCATTGTAGCCTTCTAGATCATTAAACTCAGAATCGGTCAATGTAGATGTTATTTCAATCATTGCTTGAATGTGTTCTTGCTTTGCCTTTATCTCTTCCATAGTCAATGGATAGGTGCTCAGTGCAACAAAATCATTCTCCAGATAGTATATAGCATATTATCCAACTCCTGATAGATGTAGCTTCATCCTTTTCTGCCATGTAGAGAAACTTGACTTATTCAGCTTAGGTGCATCCTTCTTATGCATCTTTGGATCTTTAACTCAAGTTCCTTTAAACTTTCCTTTCAAAGTCCAAAACTCTGATACCAATTGATGGTTCTGATACTTAATATAAGTACAGATCTGATAGCCAACAAGATGAGAGGGGGGGTGAATCATACAAACTTAATAATTAATGAAAACATCGGATTCAGCCTCGGTAACATATATTAGTCATAGTATAAAAACTGTCAAACATGAAAACTCAAAAGCATATGAACAATATAAACCTCAAAAACTAGATTTAACGTGGAAACCCAAATAGGGAAAAACCACTATGGGATTTCAGACCCACTAAGAAATATACTCTTCTAGAGTATGCTCGGTTAAAAGCCAATCCTGTTAAAGATTACAAAACACATTGCTAGATGTGACGCGGTTAAGGGATTTCCCTCAGATCTGTTAGGATCTTCACTTTGTTAGAAGTGACCTTGTCAAAGGATTTCAAACACTCATTTAGAATGTCACCTTGTTAGAGGATTTACTTATAAGACTGTTAAGTCCACTTGGTTAAGAGATTTCCTATTCCTTTCACAAGCTAACAATAATACAATCTATCTGCAACTTTACATCTAAAATGCTAAAGCAGATTCTTATTTGTTCAACACAATCTAGACATAGAACTATTCTGGTCTATCTACTCGGTATCAATACTCTGTTATTCCAACAGGTTTTCAAGCTTCTATGCTCGGTGATCACTATGTAGTATCCTTGTGCATACACTTGCCAGCATACATTGTTTATCAATAGTTTCCTATTTATAATCAATCATCTAACCATTTAATCTCCTTGATCTCATTTCCCATGATCAATCATAGCCATCAGATCTTCAATATTGTCCAAGTTCATTGTATCTTACGATCTGAAAAATGTTTTACCCTACCTCGGAACTTGCACAATCATCTTGGAACTTGTGTTAGGGTAATGCGGTTCAATCTGAGCTGCAGATCTTCTTGCCGACTTTCCATTGCCTTAGATTTGTTAACAAACTTCTTCCACACCTTGCCAATCATTGATCTGCTCTAGTTCATCAGCTTCTTTCATTAAATATCACATGTAACCATTTAATGCATTCTGTTATAGCTCGGTTACAACTTGGTGAATACTAAACTTTACTCGGTAGACATTGTGTCTTCATTAACCGACTGAGATAACCTTAGGGTTTACCGACTAGGTTCTTTGGCTGATAACATAGTGTAGTATTAACCTTTACATTTTACAACATATGTATGATGTTAAAACAATCTAAAACATCAAGATCTCATCATTGCCTGACTCGGTAGAGTTGCCCATTGAATAACTTATCCCTTTATTCATCATATTCTTTCCTGTGTCTATACCGACTTCTTTATAATCTTCATATCATATTTCTTAAGATATGGCAACATCATACTGAATTAGAAAATCAATTTCTTGACATCAATGACAAAATAATAATATCAAGACAGTAAAACATCTTTAATCAGTTGTGCCCATAATCATCAACAACCTTCTCAATATCCTTGTTATATTGCCAACATCTTATTGCAAAGGTTACATGGTTCTAGTTTCTTGCCTTGGAAAATCCTCTTATTCCTCTTTCTAAATTTCCTAAACCAAGATGGAGGGCACTAATTTCCAAATGACCTTATAAAGACCATTTTTGCATAACATAGGCCAAATCTTCATATTGATCATTAGATCATTTGATAGAGTTGTCTTCCGATCTAATTTCACGTAGAGCCAATCCCAACATTCTGAGGTGTAAGGGAAGCTCATTAAGAGATAATTTGTTGTTTCCTCATTTGCTTCACAGAGTATGCACATAGAGGGACCTTCAAAACCAATTTTTCTGAACCAATCTGTAGTTGAGATCTTCTTTTTTGTAATGTTGCCCACATAAACATTCCTGCTTTAGGTGAACATGCTTTATCCCAACACAAATGAACGGGTATGCCTGTCTTTCCCCATTATTGGGATTTAATCATTTTTCACGTATTCCTCTTTAACTTTATAATATCCCAAATTTGAACCTATCCAAATTAATTTATCCTCTCCTTTCTTAATTGTGATTTGTCTTTCTGATAAGATGTCCTCAAGTTCTCTTTTTTCTACCCCAGAAGGAGGTGCCTGATCTAATTCCTTCCATCTCCAACCAAGGATAGGATCCTCGCTAGGGATATCAATATAGTCCTTTAAATAATCACCCCAAAAATTTCTTAATACCCCTTGTGTGCGGGAAAAGCGATGCAATGAAACGAAAATTATAGAAATTCAAAGACTTTCCCACACACCAATGAGACTCTTGGTGCAAGTTATGGAGCTATGTGGAATAGATCAACTTCCCAACGGGTTTTCCATTGTTCTCTATCTCACAAGACCCCTCAAGCCAATGCCTTTGCTCTCAGATCACTATGAAAAGTGACTTAGGGATGACAATCATGAGAATGAGGGATGCTTTTGATCAATCTTAGTATGAATGCATCCTATCTATGCATGATTTAATAAATGAACTAAACTAGTGAGGATAAGATGAAAAGATTAGTGAAATACTATCCTAACATGATATACTAGTTTATATGATTAACTAAGATGATAGAAATGCTTCTAAATTGCTTATTAGATTTATTTCTATTTCAAAGAGAGATTAAATGCTTTTCTAAAAATGAGTATAAGTGAGATGCTAAAGACTTGGATTCTTTTGAAGAAGGAATGGGATCTATTTTTAGGGAAAATAGGGCAATGGATGGTCAAGATTGGATGAGCTTATCAAGGGTTAGGATTGAAAGTTATCAAATCTTGTTTACAATTCTCACCAATGAAATGGTGACAATTGTCAACATAAGACTGCTTGAGAGGAGATGTAAGAAGCATTAAATGCTTGAGAAGAGCTCATGGTTACCTTAGGAAGTAAGGGTTAAGGTTAGGTTAAGATTACCCATTGGAAAAAGCTTTTACCCAAAGGATAAACTCTTGTGCAAGGGTTAAAGGAATAACCATGGTCAAAGCAATGAATGCTTGATGAGACCCTATGGTTAGATGAGGTTTGAGCTGGGCAAAAAGTCTCTAACCATGCCACAAAGGGTTAGTTAACCATTAATGGTCTGGAAGACTTTGGGGACAAATTTGTAAGAGTCCTTCCAAATTTGGGGGTATTCAACAAGTTATCTTGTTGAAGGCATAAATGCTTTAATCCCTTTGGAAGACTTTACTCCAAATTTGAGAATTGACATCCTCAAATTTAGGGAAAGGGGATAAATGAAAGGTTTAGGCTAATTGATTAGGATTAGATAGGTTCTAGAAGAATTTAGGAAGGGGGTTTAGGAGGTAAGTGGTAGATGTAGGAAAATGCAAGTGGGTGAGGGATAATAGAATTAATTAAAATAAATTGCTTTATTTCAATTGTGTTTGCAAGTGGAGGATTTAAATAAATTAGATTTATTTATTTAGAGTGAACAATTTAATTAAATGTAAATTTAATTAAAAGTAGAGAGAAGGGATTTAATTAAATAAAATGATTTATTTAATTAAATGATGTGAAAGGCTTAAGTGAATTTAAATAAATAAATTGAATAATTTATTTAATCAAATAGAGGAATGTGGATGATTTAATTAATTTAGATTTAACTAAATAGAAGAATGAGAATAAAATGAACATTAAATATTCATTTAAGAATATGGTCATTTTTATACGTCTACATTTTGCCCCTCTTTGAAGTGACGTGTGTGCACATGTTGATTCAAAGAAAATTGATGTGTCGTCAAAATTTGATCATCATCAGTGTAATGTCGTGTATAGAGATGTTCATGTTGTGCCCTAGATTTGATAAATGATGCCCCAGATTTGATAAATAATGTTGATAATGCCCCCTCAGGAGATGAATCAAAAAATTGAAGATTTGGTTGATTTTGATAATTGTTGATAAATTTCATTGCATTTAAAAATTTTGTCTATGGTGAATGTGCCGATTTGATTCATCTCCCGATAATGATGTTTGTTAGGGTTAGAAGCGAGACCACGAGCAACATACATGTCTCACTGACTAACCCTCATTTTTGTTTACCCTATTAAAAGGTGAAAAGTGATTTTATTTGTATCATTTACGCTTGTTGACTTTGGAGAAAGTGACATTTGGAGAGAAAGACAAAATGTCGGTTCTCCATGCTTCTCATCAATTGGAGTGCGTTTATCGGTACCAGAGGCCTGCCATGTATGGTCTACCTATAAGTCATCAAATTTTGCCCCTTTTTGCTTTTTGGTTTGTCATTTTTGGTCACGTCTTTCATTTTTTATTTTAGAATTTCACGGGTTAGCGCATAGGGTATGCACCCTAGCGCATACGATAAAAACCATAGTGCATAGAGTTTTAAAACTAGGGTAGCATCGGGGTTAGGTTCTGTAGTGTGTAGCCAATGTAGGCTAGCGCATCATGTAGCTTTAGCATATAGGGCTAATAGGATAGCGTGCAAGGGAGAAAGGGTAGCGCGTAGGTGAAACCTAGCGCATAGGGTTAGAGTTGCAGCATATGGGTGGATTAGGATAGCGTGTAGGTGTAATGTGTGCGGGAAAAGTGGTGCAATGAAACAAAAATGATAGAAATTCAAAAACTTGCCCACACACCAATGGGACTCTTGGTGCAAGTTATGGAGCTATGTGGAATAACTCAACTTCCCAAGGGGTGTTCCATTGTTCTCTATCTCACAAGACCCCTCAAGCCAATGCCTTTGCTCTCATATCATTGAGCAAAGTGACTTAGGGATGACAATCATGATAATGAGGGATGCTTTTGATCAATCTTAGTATGAATGCATCCTATCTATGCATGATTTAACAAATGATCTAAAATAGTGAGGATAAGATGAAAAGATTAGTGAAATACTATCCTAGCATGATATACTAGTTTATAAGATTACCTAAGATGATAGAAATGCTTCTAAATTGCTTATTAGATTTGTTTCTATTTCAAAGAGAGATTAAATGCTTTTCTAAAAATGAGTATAAGTGAGATGCTAAAGACTTGGATTCTTTTGAAGAAGGAATGGGCTCTATTTATAGGGAAAATAGGGCAATGGATGGTCAAGATTGGATGAGCTTATCAAGGGTCAAGATTGAAAGTTATCAATCCATGTTTACAATTCTCACCGATGAAATGGTGACAATTGTCAACATAAGACTGCTTGAGAGGAGATATAAGAAGCATTAAATGCTTGAGAAGATCTCATGGTTACCTTAGGAGGTAAGGTTTAAGGTTAGGTTAAGATTACCCATTGATAAAGCTTTTACCCAAAGGATAAACTCTTGTGCAAGGGTTAAAGGAATAACCATGGTCAAAGCAATGAATTCTTGATGAGACCCTATGGTTAGATGAGGGTTGAGTTGGGCAAAAAGTCTCTAACCATGCCACAAAGGGTTAGTTAACCATTAATGGTTTGGAAGACTTTGGGGACAAATTTGTAAGAGTCCTTCCAAATTTGGTGGTATTCAACAAGTTAGCTTGTTGAAGGCATAAAGGATTTAATGCCTTTGGAAGACTTTACTCCAAATTTGAGAAGTGACATCGTCAAATTTAGGGAAAGGGGATTGATGCTCTACAAAATGGATGGTTAGAAAAACCTATGGTGAGACAACACACTAAAAACACAAGAAACAAGAGTTAGTCATTAGTGTTAGCGAATCAAAGATTGAATACTATCCTAAGCAAGCATATCAAATAAGACACTACTAAACAAATAGAAAGCTTAAGGAATCTACAAAAAGTAACTAAACATCTCCATATGCTCTCTACCATGTCGGTAGCTTCTCCTTCCTTGTTCCTCTCCTCTCCAAGTTCCAAATTAGTGTAGCTCTCAGCAGCTTTTTGCACTATGGATGCCTTATGGAGGTTCAAGATGAAAAGATGATTAATCTAAAATGTTATGCAAATGTGAACAAGAGCTAAAATAAGAGATTATCTAATTATCTAGTGTTGATTTTAAAATAAAAGAGTGAATATGATTGATTATCTAATGCTCTCTAAAAATGACTATAATATAAATGCATACAAGTTTCAGGATTATGGCTAAGAATGCTAAATGCTTGAGGATTTGAAAATGAGGAATGTGAGCTCTATTTATAGGTAAAATGGAGCAATGGATAGTTGAGATTGAGTAATCTCAACAAGGGTCAGGATTGAATGGTATTCAATCCATGTGAGGACTTTCAACCCAATCCTAGGATGACAAGTGTCAACATGAGAGGGGTTGAGAGGAGAGGGAAGAAGAATTAAATGCTTGACATGACCTGAGGGTTAACTTGGGAGTTAAGGTCAAGGTTGGATTGAGTGAATAAATTTATTATCTAAAGGATAATGCTTTTATCCAATGGATAAAATCTTGTGCAAAGGTTAAAGGGATAACCATGGTCAAAGCAATAAATGATTGAGGAGACACATGAGTTACATGAGGGTTGAGTTAGGGGTCAAAGTCCCTAACCATGAGTGCAAGTGGATTTAACCATTAATGGTCATGTAAGAGCCATAAGTGGTTTGGAAGACTTTAGAGGTTAAATTGTTGAACACACAAAACATTTAATGCTTTTCAAAGACTTTGAAGTCTTTGAAAAGTGACTCCAAGTTGCTTAGGAATGTGACAATATTTAGGGGATGGATTAGTCTAATTAGGAAGGAGTTAGAAGAATCTAGAAGGGATTAGGATTGCAAGTGGGTTTGGTGGGTGAGGGAAAATAGGATTTTTATTAAAATAAAATTTATTTATTTCAACAAATAGGTGCAAGCTTTCATTTTTAGGAGAATGCAAGTGGGAGGGGATTAAATGATTTAAATAAATGTTTTATTTAATTTATTTAAAAGAGGAAAGTGGATTAAATTGAATAAATAGGATTTATTCATTTAATTGATTGTGAATTTGGTTTAATGAATTAATTAAAATAAATTGAATAATTTATTTATTACTAGGAGAATGTTTGAGGATGAATTAATTAAATGTTAATTTAATTAACTGATGGCTAGTGGGTTTTTAATCAAATAAATAGCAAATATTCATTTAATTAAACTTGACAGATTTATGTGACTACATTTGCCCCTCTCTGAGATGGTGCGGTGCGAAGAAATATGCCACATAAAATGTTAATTTAATGGGTGGTATGCCCCCTTGAGAGATGGGCCGATTTTTTTTGAAAAATCGGGCGATCTCTCGAAAAAGAATGAAAATTGGCGGGGAGGTAGAAGAGAAGAAAATATAACTAATGGTGAAAGAATAGAAGAAAATGGAATGAATACGAAGAAACAATAAGCCAGCGAGTATCCTTAGGTCATGCAAGAGATAGAGAGCAGATGTAGTGTGTGGTTTGGATTGATGCTATACAATTGGTCAAAATTGGTTGGACAATCTGGTGCAATTGGTTTAATTGCCTTACTCGAGTCAAAGCGTGACAGTTGGTTTCAGTTGGTAGCTTGGACAGGATAAAGTCTAAGTAAGTGAATCAAGGTGACCTGATGTGACTTAGATAATTGATGTAATTGCCCGATGAAGTCAAGGTATATGAAGTAAAATACTCGTTGAGACTTAGAAAATTGATGTAATTGTCCGATGTGATTGTGTTTAATTGGTTGATCAATTGATAGTGTGTGTGTGTGTGTGTGTGTGTGTATGTGTGTGATGGATGGTTGTGGCGAATCGTAGCAGCCCCATTGAGACTAGGTCATTATGAGAAATGCTTGTTGTAGTTTAGGATTACCATGATCGATTACCTGTTGAGACCCGAAGATACTTGATTAGAGTATATGTTGATAGTCTAGGTGTGTGTGAGTCAATGTACCTATGTAGATAGAGTAACTTGCTTGATTGGGTTGACTTAGGATGGGAAACACAGTCCATCCTATTTAGACATGGATGGTGATGAATGTAGCTTGATTGAGTTGATTGGAAATGTTGAAGGGATTATGATGATGTTGATGATCAAGATAGGGAGAGTGAGGGGGTGGATTCAATGTTAGATAGAAGATATGGAGGACCTATTCCTATGGAAGATGAGCGAAATAGAGTATGCACCCCATTGTCATTACTATGTATGAATGATATGCAACTATTTATGAATGGATGGATGGATGGAATGCAATATATACAGATGAGATGGAATGACGATCCATAGTGCTTTATTTTCATCATTGAGCATGATAATATCAAACTTTGGATGAGGCAGTAGGAACCAAGGATCGAGCATGGTACCTGCAAACAAACACCATAAATAAAGTATAAAGAATATGGACCCTCCATAATGGTTCATGCTCATATGGTCAAGGTATGCACTGTAGTCAGCAAACCATAGTGATCCATGACTATATTTGGCATATGATCACGTAGCTTAGTGAACTTCCCACGTAGACACCATTAGTATGTGCCCCAAAACTTCATTGGAATAATTCACAGAAGACATACAAACAATGCTTAGGAACCATCCCGACCACTCTAATCACTTGTGGATATCTTGGAGTAGCGTAGGAACCTGATATAAATGAATAAATAACCTACAAATCGACCAAGTATTTGATAGCTTAAAAAAAAATTTCTTGTCAAAGAAAATGTCACTGTGTCTTTGTTTTGGTAAGGAAGGATGCATCCTTGTTGAAGACAGTTGTGTGTAGATGTTTATTGTTTGGTTGATTTTGATAAGTGATTATCATTTGAGTATTTCTCATTGTTTGTTTGGTATCTGCTTGGATGCGTATGTACAAAAGCGTTGCCATGTTTTTGATTGATTTTTGATGTTTTCTATATATTTTTGGATTTTGTGAGATAGTTTTCCAATGTTTTTGGTATTTTGTGAGACAATTTTGAATGTTTTTAGTATTTTATGAGATAGTTTTGAATATTTTTAGTATTTTGTGAGACAGTTTTGAATGAATAACTCAATGAATCACAAGTAATGCAGAATCCACTTCCATCAATAGGTTAAGGGCATTGCCCCCAGTTAGGTGTTGCTATGAAAAAGCGGGATGCAAGACGCATGAAGTACTATCCTTGATTGCAAATCAATAACAAGCCATAGTTGGGATGGATGGATGAATGGATGAAATGAATGTGATCGCAACAAGTCTGAAAGACAATGGAGCCATAGCCGTTATGAGTGGTGCCTATTTGCCAGGTTTTCACCATCGCACTTACCCAAGGTGCCACCAGAGTGGTTGTTCACCATATGGATGCATGATTTTTCTTTACTATTTTGATTTTTTTGTATTTTCTTCAAGACATTTATCTGAATTTTTTTGGTGTTTTCATGGTATGTAGGGGGAGCCTGAAGCTCTGCACAACTTATGTATAAAACCATTTGAGGTGCATGTTATTGATCAGATCTGCTAGCACTTCTCCTTCTGAAGTAGCCAACTAATATGCCCCAGACCCAAATACAACAGTGATAACATATGGACCCAACCATTTTGATTCAAACTTTCCCTGATGTTCTTTGTTTGGTTGGTTACGAGGATTCTCTAGAAGAACAAGATCACCTACCTCAAATGTACGAGGTCTAACTCGATGATTATAGCTCCTGCTCATGCGTTGCTGATAGGCTTTGAGGTGATTGTATGTAGCTTGTCATTTCTCATCAAGTAGCTCTAAATCTTAGAGATGTGAGACTCAGTATGCTTCATCATCTATGAGATTATGCAAGGAAACCCATAGAGATGGTATCTCAACTTCAATAGGAAGGATGGTGATGTGGAGCTTCAAAGGACCCAACTCAAACTTAACAATACAAGACTATTTGATGATAAATTTGACACAAATGGTGTCATAATACTCAATCAAGAGAAACACGACCCTTTGAGACTTTACAAACTACCTCAATGCATTGACAAAGAAAAATCATTGCAAAACTACCACCTTGCTGCCATATTGATAGATCCTTACACATTCACCCATAACTTTTTCAAATAAACAAATTTATTTGATCTCTCTAGTGAAATTATTTGTAACTTGGTTATACAAAACATATCCAAAACTCAGAAAAATCCAACGGTGGAAATGTGAGATATGGCTCCCGTATTAGGACTGTATTTTCTGCAACACTCTGCCCCTAAAATTTCAAACCTTTACTCCCACAATGCACATACCATCTTGTGCATGGCCTCCTCAAACCAAAAATTATGAAAATATACAATATAATATACCATCATACCCATTTTTGGGGTTAGATCAATCTAGAAATAAAATATAAAACATTTTCATGCTCACTATTAACCCTAGGGCAGGAATATGACTGTTTTCACAAGAAATTAGACATCTTTACCAAAGAAAAACCAAATCACTTCAAACCAAATCCAAAATAAACTTAGTTCATTATAGAAACATCTCCAACCATGAAGGAATAAAAAATAATTCATAAAAGAACTCAAAACAATGGAAAATCAGACTGTTCTATGTGGAAACTTGGAAAATACACATGAAAATTAGATTTTTATTGCTTCAAAACTCCAAACTTGAAGAAAAAACCTTTACCAACAACAAAAAAAGATTAAATTTAATCCATTTATAACCCTCAAGGACTTCTAGGCTGAAATCCAACCTAAAACCAACTTATAACTAACTTATGACAACGTTTTGCATTCTTAACAACTTTTTGACAACAAAAGGTTGCTCCAAAGTTGTCAAGTTTGACAACTATGTATGTCAACTTGCCAAACCTATATTTGAACCTTCTAAAACATTAAAATGGTCATTAGATGACATTATAAACATATTTTATCCACTTAAACACACTTCTACCCAAAAAACCCAATTTTAGCCTTTTCTAGGTCTAATTTCTCAAAATGGCAATTTTATACTTTTTGACCATTACATTGTATTTCACTACATTTTATGGCTCACATGGCCACGTTACATCATTTAAAGACCTTATAGGTCTTTTTTGTCTTCATTTTTCATCAAATCCTCTATAGGGCCTATCAGTGACCCTGCTCCACCTTGTCTTCCTGGGTGCTCCTGCACCATACTCCTGGGGATAAAAAGAATGCAAGGTCCCCTTACATGGCTGCTTCCTCTTCCTGGTTTTCCAATTCATTGGAACTTTCATTGTATTCCCTACAAAAAATTGTGCATTCTTTGGCAACTCATGGCACCTCCTCTCAAAAAAATGGTACTCAAGGTAAGCACCTCCAACATGATCATCCTTGTAAACACTCAACAAACTTGCATACAAAACATTAGGATAAACAAAAACAACTTCTTCATTGATTACAATATCATCTTGTTCCAGCAAACCCATTGAAATATCTTCATATTTAAAATGTCATTCTCCTTGGCATGTCACCATAACCTCACCCATCATCAAGGCTTCATCATGAGCCTTCTTCTTTGTTGCAACTAGCCTCTTCACAAGCCAAACTACCTTCTTGTGCACCCTCAAGTGCAAATTCTTTGCTGTAACCTCTAGGTTTTCCAATTTCAACTTCATTTGTGCTTCCCTAAGTTCATATTCCTTTCTCTTTTTCTCTAGTTCCTCTTTAAGCTCCCTCAATCTTGCTTCATTTGCTTCTAAAGCCCCTCTTAAACTTCTAAACTCGTCTCATTTCTTTTCTTCTTCTTCTCTCTTCGTTCTTTCTACTTCTTGTTTCCTCAACTCTTCTTCCTCTCTTTTCTTCTTTCCACCAAACATTAGTTCTTTCCACTTCTTGTAAGCACCTAATATCTCTTTCTCAGATTTTGTTAACTCCATCTTCACCCCTATATCCCAGACCTTTCGCTTGCGCTGATACCACTTTGATGCGAAGCTTCAAAGGACCCAAATCAAACTTAACAATACAAGACTATTTGATGATCAAGTTGACATAAATGATGTCATAATACTCAATCAAGAGAAACATGACCCTTTCAGACTTTACAAACTACCTCAATGCATTAACAAACAAAAATCATTGCAAAACTACCACCTTGCTGCCATATTGATAGACCCTTACACAGTCACACATAAATTTGATACATTTTGGTACATTCTACTATTGTCATTTTGATTGGCTTTCCCATTTTTATGTTTGTTCCAAGTCTTGTACGACCATGTATGGCCTGAAAACCTTTGTATATATATAGCAGATAGTTAGATATGTGAATTACCTTTCTTTTCCTTTTGGTTTGGAGTGATTATCTTTAGAAATGAAGAAGTTATTTGAACCTTAAAAGACATATTTGGGACTGTTCTTCATGTTTGCAAAATCAATGTAAGGTTATAGATACTATCATTTCATTCATAACTTCTCCAACATCCACCCTTTGAAGTAGTCTCATACCCTTACTCAACTCACTCCTCCTTGATCAAACATGCTCTAACTCAATACCCTACTTTCTAGGCATTCATACCTGCTGTTCTAAGACAAGGAAAACTCTTCCTAGGAAGTTGGGCAAAAGTTTATCTTTGTTCATGAGCAATTTTGTAGTTGCTAAGCATTTTTCTCTTCTTTCTCAAACCCTTTTGCTAGGTTACAAACCCCAAAACTTTCTGTCATACTGTCAAGAAGGTGGAAGGGTCTCCTTCAATGTTCTTAGATAGTTTTCCAAAGGTTCTTCAAGTTCTAACAATCTCAAACAAATTGGGTTCATAAAAATGTAGTTTGACAGTCCAAAAAGGCTTGTAGCCCGTCGAGCACTTTTCTAGCAATCTCCCTATCATAGTGGTATCAAAACTTGAGTAAGATTTAGGGGAAAAGAGAAAAAAAATTGACTTAGGATCAATAGAATCCTTAGAAGCAAACATGGTGACTAATGTTGAGTTAGCCAAGAAAGTCGAAGACCAAGAAGAAGAAAACAAAGTACTCAAGGAGAGATTGGAGTAGCTAGCAATGAAACTAGTTGAAGTAGAAGTCAAAACTGAAGAAGTCCATGATAAGGTTGGAGATAAGGGCAAAATGGTGGCAATAGAAGATGAGGTTCCCATACCTGACCTTGTTCTTCAGCAAGAGCCATTCTTGAAGGATTTGAGAGCCATGAGTGGTAAAACCTTAGAGGGAGTGGCTCTTTTTAGTGGAAAGATGAATCCAGATGCTCTTATAGAATGGATTGAAGGCCTATAAAACCATTTTGAATGTGATGGAATAACTGAAGCACAAAAGGTTAAAGTAGAAAAATCAAGGTTGAGAGGGGTAACCTTAACTTGGTGGAAGTTCATCCAAGAGGAAAGGGTGAAAGAAGGTAAACAACCAATAGTCACCTGGAAAGCAATGGTATCCAAAATTAGAGAAACCTATTGATCGGAAGAAAATTTGAATTATATTATTTTTTAATTTTAGTTTGTCTATATGTTAGTATTTCGCATTTTTGAAGGTCTTAAGGGCATTTTTAGCCCTGGTGAAAGAGTATAGCTAGCATATGCTCTCTCAAATTTGTGTCTACAACTCTTGGAGACCTTTCCAACGAGGTCAACAGCTCCTCATTTCGAGTTCCGAGCAGAAAGTTATGTCTAGTTGAAGTTAGGATAAAATTTGATATAGTTTTTTGAAAATTTCATAGTTTTTAGATTTTATTATGTAATGAACAAATGTGACTGTTGGACTTCGATTCTCAAGAGGTTTTTTGTGACTCTTGGAATCTCATGAACTTCTATATGTTGGGTTTTCAAATGAAATAGATTACTTTTTTGGCTTGCTTCAATTATATGATTTCTGGTTCTTGTAACAAAATTTACAATACCACAGGTTCCAACTCAGGTGTTGTCATCCAAATCCATAATTCGGATCACCTATCTTCCTGAAGACTATGAAATCCCACTACATAGGAAAATACAAAACTTGAGGCAAAAAGATTTAGATGTCAGTAGCTACACTGAGGAGTTTCAAAAACTATGCATGAGATCCAAGGTAGTAGAGGATGAGAGTATAAAAGTGGCAAGGTATTTGAATGGATTGAGATGGAACATACATGAAGATATGAGTTTGTTATGTCCACAAATAGTACATGAGTGTTTTCAAATAGCACTTAAAGTGGAAGAGAAGAGTAAGAGAAAGAAAGATCAAAGAAACAAAGGAAGAGGTAGGGGTAGAGATGGTAGATGCCATAGAGGAAGTTTTGGTGGAAGAGGAGATCAAAGATCCCAAGGAGAATCCAAACTCATTGAGTAAAGTGGGGATTCATATAGCAAGAGCAGCTATAGAGGAAGAGGATCTAGCAACCCAAGTAGAGGTAGATCTAGTGGACCAGGAAGAGGGTCCTACTTCTCCACCATGAAATGCTACAACTGTCAGAAGTTGGGGCACCTTGCCTATAAATGTCCAGAGAAGTCCACCTCATCATAGGGGGGTGAAAGAAGAGTGAATTATGTGAAAGAAAATGCAGCAAGTAGTAAGGCTCATGAAGTGAGCTTAGCATCAGAAGATGGGCAAAGTCTGATGATAAGAAGAGTCTTGATAAAAGAACCAATCAAGGAGGAACCTACTCAAAGAAGGTCATTGTTAAGAATTAAGTGCAAGATCATGGGAAAGGTATGCAAGGTGGTCATAGATTCTGGATCCATAGATAATATAATCTTAGAAGAAGCAGTTGGTAAACTTAAACTTGAGAGAATCACACACACACATCCCTATAGTCACATGGTTGAATAGGGAGCAACATGTCCTTATAAATGAATAAAAATGGGTAGAATTCACCATAGGAGAGTATCAAGATAAGATCATATGTGACATTTTTCCAATGGATGCTTGCCATCTACTTCTTGGTAGACCTTGGCAATTTGATAGGAAAGCCATCCACAATGGGGAAGAGAACTCCTACTCTTTTCAGAAGAAGGGAGTTACATACAAAATTCAGTCCATAAATGATGAGAAAGAGGGCAGCAAGTTAGCAAATCAAAATGTTTTAATCGTGAATGCGAAGGAGTTTATAAGTACACTTGAAGAAGGTGAAGGAGTGAGATTTGCACTCATAGTGAAACTCAAGGAAGAAAAGGTGGAAAAGAAAGTTGAGATACCATATGAGGTGCAACAGATCCTTGATAAATTCAAAGCAATAATTAGTGATGGCACACCTGCAACCTTACCACCTCCTAGAGCCATTGGCAATCAGATTGATTTCATACCTGGAGCTTCTTTGCCCAATAAGACAGCCTATAAGATGACCCTTGAACAAAATGAAGAAGTAGCAAGACAAGTACAAGAACTCTTAGACCAAGGGCTGATTAGGAAAAGCATTAGTCCTTGTGCAGTACCTACAGTGTTGGCACCTAAGAAGGGTGGAACATGGAGACTTTGCACAGATTCCAGAGCCATAAACAAGATCACCATTAGATACAAATTTCCCATACCTAGGATAGAGGATTTGATGGATTGCTTGGGGGGTGCACAGTATTTCAGTAAGATTGACTTGAAGAGTGGTTACCACCAGATAAGAATCAAAGAGGGTGATTAATGAAAGACAACTTTCAAAATGAATGAGGGTCTCTATGAGTGGCTTGTTATGTCATTTGGACTCTCTAATGCTCTTATCACATTCATGAGACTCATGAATGAAGTTTTACATGATTTCATTGGCAATTTTGTTGTTGAGTATTTAGATGATATTCTTATTTACAGTAAAACTAAGGAAGAACATCTGAAGCATTTAACTATTGTTTTGAGAAAGTTATCTGATGAACAACTAACCATTAATCTAGAAAAAGTGTGATTTCATGAAGCAAGAATTGGTCTATCTTGGTTTTATTGTCTTAGGAGGCAATCTAAAAATGGATCAATCTAAAGTTGCAGCAATAACCAGTTGGCTGACTCCAAAAATAGCCAGTGATGTCAGAAGTTTTCATGGTTTAGCACAATTTTACAGGAAATTCATTAAGGGATTCAGTGAGATTTGTGCCCCTATGTTAGACACAATCAAAGGGGGTGTAAACGTAAAGTTTCAGTGGATAGATGTAGCCAATAAAGGGTTTGAATTATTGAAAACTAAAGTAGCTTCTCGACCACTGCTCATTTTACCTAGTTTTGATAAACTTTTTACTATTGAATGTGATGCTAGCAATATTGTTGTAGGAGCTGTTTTAAGTCAGGACAATAGACCAATTTCATTCTTTAGTGAGAAGTTAAATGATGCCAAGAAAAAATAACCTTCCTATGATTTAGAACTTTATGAATTAGTCCATGCACTTAGGAAATGGAGACATTATCTTCTTCCTAAAGAGTTTGTTGTATACATAGACAATCAGGCTTTAAGTTTCTTGAACTCACAGGATAAACTGAATCATAGGCATGTTAAATGGGTAGAGTACTTGAAAGCTTACACTTTTACTCTTAAGCATAAGAAGGGTTAGTTGAATAAAGTAGTAGATGCTTTGAGTAGGAGGTTGTTAACTATTCATGAGATTCAAGTACAAAGCATTGGTATTGATAGTTTTAAAGATATGTATCCTACTGATGATGATTTTGCTGAAGCTTATAAAGTTTGTCAAGATTTTGAGAATCATTTCCATGGTGCATATGATGATTTCACTTTGCAGGATGGTTTGTTATTTAGGGGTGGACAATTATGTGTTCCAAAAGGTTCTATGAGAGATAACCTCATTCAGGAGAAGCACAATGGGTGCTTAAGTGGACATTTTGGTCTCAACAAGACCTTAGAGTTTGTTCAAAGATTCTACTATTGGCCTAAGATGCAGAGAGACATCAAAAGGTATGTTGAGAAGTGTTTGGTATGTCAGAAAGCAGAATGTAATTCCTCCAATGCTGGTATATATCAGCCTCTTCCCATTCCACATAGGCCTTGGGATTGCATCAGTATGGATTTTATGGTAGGATTACCTAGAACTCAAGCAGGATTTGATAGCATCTTTGCAGTAGTTGACAGATTTAGTAAGATGGCTCATTTTATTTCTTGTAAGACAACACATGATGCAAGTCATATTACTTACTTGTTTTTCAAAGAAGTTGTTAGAATACATGGTTTTCCTACTAGCATTGTTTCAGATAGAGATGTGAAATTTCTTGGTCATTTCTGGAAAACATTGTGGAAGAGACTGGGTACTAATCTCTCTTTTGGTTCAGCTTATCATCCACAAATTGATGGCCAAACTGAGGTTGTGAATAGGTCTCTTGGAAACTTTCTTCAATGTTTGACAAAAGAATATGGAAAAAGTTGGGATCAACTCATTCATCAAGCAGAATATGCCTACAATGATAGTGTCCACCGGTCTACAGGCAAAAGTACTTTTGAAGTTGTTTATAGTATGCATCCAAAAGGTATAATGGAGTTGAGAGATATAGATAACTTGCAGCCTAAGAGTGGAACAACATATGACATGGCTCAATCCGTGAAGGAGGTTCATGAGCAAGTGAGAAAGGCTCTTCAGGATACCTCCCAAAAAGTCAAGGCAAGAGTGGATGCTACAAAGAGAGATGTTCAGTTTTCTATAGGAGATTATGTGATGGTTCATTTGAACAAGGCAAGGCTGCAAAAAGGAGTTCCAAGCAAACTTCAGATGAGGAGAATACGACCTTGCAAAATCTTGGTTAAGTATGGGTCTAATTCTTACAAAGTTGATTTGCCTACTGATATTTCTTTGTCTCCCATTTTCAATGTTGCAGATTTGATTGCTTTCAAGGGGAAGCCACCTGAGGATATTCAAAGGGTTTCATATGTTACACAATCCCTTTCTGATCTTTCTTTACCTATTCTCTCTATTCCTCAAGAAGAATAGGTTCTAGACTCCAAGGTTCTCAAGAAGACAAGGACTCACACCTATATGAAGCACCTACTCAAATGGAAGGATAAGCCTATCTCAGAGGCCACATTTCTTTCCCAAAACAAGGAACTCACTATCCTTCACAAACAGTGACATCTTTCAACACAAAAAGAATAAAGTATAGAGCTCCAATTCCTTCAAAATGCTAATAGGACAAGTGCAGACCTCTGTCCATGTCTTGTTTCAACATTTGGTTCTTAGAACCCAAATTTTGAGCATTAAGGAAGGATATTAACCAAGTTAGACAACTTGCCTAATAAGTGCTTAAATTCCCCTTCAAATCACAACTCTGGCACAAAAATGAACATATATATACTATATACATGCATACCAACTTGACCAAGTCCATTTGTGAGAGCCCAGACTTGGATTACAAACAACATATCCAAAAATTTTCCACATCCAATGGTTTGATTAAAAGTTATGGCCACTACATTGAGACCCATTTCTGTTGTCCCCAAACAAATCATGTGCATGCCCAGTCTGCCTAGGGCATCAAATATATTTCAAAAAAACAAGCCAAAATGATCCCAAACCAATTTAACATGAACCCTTTATGGATTTATTTTCATAATATGTAATCCATTAAATTTTCCAATGTTTAATCATTATATAAAGACAAACCATTGCCTGCAACTCTATTGAAGATGGTTTAAAACCAGCTTTCACCAAAATCTTCATAACTTTCACAAATATAAACAAAAATGACTCAGACCAAAAGGAAAAGAAAGAGGATTCACATATATTTCTAATAAATCTATTTAGAGGTCATAACTATTCCATATGAGTCCATACCATATGCTGCAACATGACTGTTCTCAGGAAACCTCAAATCTGCAATCAACAACTTTCACCAAAAATTCCATAACTTCTTCATTTCTAAAGATAATCACTCTAAATAAAAAGGAAAAGAAAGGTAATTCACATATCTAACTATCTGTTATATATATACAAAGTTTTCTAGGCCATACATGGTTGTACAAGACCTGAAACCAACATAAAAATGGGAAAGCCAATCAAAATGACAATAGTAGAATGCACCAAAATGTATGAAAATGTTTTCCTTTCTTCCCTTTCTTCCAATCAATATGATTCAAAACTCCAAACCCGAACAAAAAACCTTTACCAACAACCACAAAATGATTCAATTTCATCCATTTATAACCCTCAAGGCCTTCTAGGCCGAAATCCAACCTAAAACCAACTTATAACTAACTTATGACAACTTTTTGCATTCTTAACAACTTTTTGACAACAAAAAGTTGCTCCAAAGTTGTCAAGTTTGACAACTATGTATGTCAACTTTCCAAACCTATATCTGAACCTTCTAAAACATTAAAATGGTCATTAGATGACCTTATAAACATATTTTATCCACCTAAACACACTTCAACCCCCAAAACCCAATTTTAGCCTTTTCTAGGCCTAATTTCTCAAAATGGCAATTTTACACTTTTTGACCATTCCATTGCATTTCACTACATTTTATGGCTCACATGGCCATGTTACATCATCTAAAGACCTTATAGGTCTTGTTTGTGTTCATTTTTCATCAAATCCTCCATAGGGCCTATCAGTGACCCTGCTCCAAAATTTCATCCATTTATAACCCTCAAGGCCTTCTAGGCCGAAATCCAACCTAAAACCAACTTATAACTAACTTATGACAACTTTTTGCATTCTTAACAACTTTTTGACAACAAAAAGTTGCTCCAAAGTTGTCAAGTTTGACAACTATGTATGTCAACTTGCCAAACCTATATCTGAGCCTTCTAAAATATTAAAATGGTCATTAGATGACCTTATAAACATATTTTATGCACCTAAACACACTTCTACCCCAAAAACCCAATTTTAGCCTTTTCTAGGCCTAATTTCTCAAAATGGCAATTTTACACTTTTTGACCATTACATTGCATTTCATTATATTTTATGGCTCACATGGCCATGTTACATCATTTAAAGACCTTATAGGTCTTGTTTGTCTTCATTTTTCATCAAATCCTCTATAGGGCCTGTCGTCACATAAATCTGTCCACTTAATTAAATGAATACTTAGTATTTATTTGATTATTTAACCATCAATTAATAATTAATTAAATTAATATTTAATTAATTCATCTTAACCCTCTTCTCCTATTAATTAAATAAATTATTCAATTTATTTGATTTAATTCACTTAACCAAATTCCTACCATTAATTAAATAAATAAATCATATTTGTTTAATTAAATCTTCTCTCACATTTAAATAAATTAATATTTATTTAAATCCCCCAAAATCCCACCTCTCACATTTAAATAAATTAACATTTATTTAAATCCCCCAAAATCCCACCTCTCACATTTAAATAAATAAATCATTTATTTAAATCACCTTTATTCTCTACCCACTTGTATTTTCCTACAAATGCAAGTTGCACAATTATTTTAAATAAATAATTTATTTAGTTCACCTTTATCCTCCACCCACTTGTATTTTCCTACAAAAACAAGTTGCACAACTATTTTAAATAAATTATTTATTTAAAATCCTATTTATCCTCACCCACTTGAAACCTTTAATGGTTTCCCTTAAAGTATTCAAACTTGATGGCTTTAAAGTCTTCAAACTTGATGGCTTCCTTCTATAGTCTTCTTAAGACTTTAATGGTTTTCCTTAAAGTCTTCAAGCCTTTAATGGTTCCCCTCAAAGTCTTCAAGCATTTTAATGCTTTATCTTCCTTTTTCTCATTTAAATAAATTAATATTTATTTGAATATCTATAAAAATTAAACTTGCACACATTTATTGAAATAAATAAATTTTTATTTTAATAAAATCCTATTTTCTCTCACCCACCAAATCCACTTGCAAAATCTAATCCCCTTCTAGATTCTTCTAACCCCTTCCTAATTAACTTAATCCATCCCCTAATTATTGTCACATTCCTAAGCAAAATGGAGTCACTTCTCAAAGCCTAAAAGTCTTGGATAACCTTTGAAAGCTTCCAACCTTCAACCACTAAATGGATCAAAGTCTTTGATAACCATTGAAGGCTTTCAACCTTCAACCACTTAATCCCCAAAGTCTCCAATAACCATTAATGGTTACCTCAAACCCTCCCACATGGTTAAAACATTTGTTTTGACTCAACCTCTACCCAACCCAAGGGTCTCATCAAGCCTTTAATGCTTTGACCATGATTATCTCTTAATCATTTGCACAAAGGTTTATCCTTGCATTAACTCCTAATCCAGTGGGTAATCCTAATTTAGGCTTGACCCTTACCTTCTAGATAACCATGAGGTCTCCTCAGGCATTTAATGCCTCCAACCTCTTCTCTCAACCCAATCTTATGTTGACACTTGTCACCATTTCATTGGTGCAAATTGTGCACATGGATCCCCAACTTTCAAGCTTGACCCTTGATTAAACCTTTCAATCCTGGCCATCCATTGCTCCATTTTCCCTATAAATAGAGCCCATTCCTTCATAATCCAGATCCTGAAAACTTGTATGCATTTAGGCTATAGACATTTTTAGAGAGCATTTAGCATAGCATAACTAAAATCTTGTCTTTTTGGTAAAATCAATCATTTTAGCATCAATAGCATAGTATTTAGCTTTTCATTTCATATTTGAAGCTTAATATTAAATCTCAATCCTCCATAAGCATCCATAGTGCAAAAAGCTGCTGAGAGCTACACTCATTTGGGACTTGGAGAGGAGAGGAACAAGGGAGGAGCAACTATGAGCATCTTGATTAACTATTTTATTCTATGTTTATATGCTTTCTATTTCATGCTTAATATCTCTCTTGATATGCCTGTTTAGGATAATCTTTTGTTGCTAACACTAACGTTTGTTTCTTGTGCTCTTGTGTGTGTTGCCATCAAACAGATTTTCTAATCCTTTTTGCAGAGCATCATTTGGTGAACCCGACGTGAATCCAAACACCAAAAAGATCAACTTTTTTTTTAACCAATAACATGTTTGAATGTTGAAAATGTCACACAGGTTGCGTTTTTGACACTGTTTTGGTGCGTTTGACATTGTTTTGGTGCTATTCACCTTGTTTCGGCATTTTTCCCTTCTCTGTCTTTCCCTTTCTTTTAGTGCGTTTGTGTTAAATAGCGCCTCTGTTCAAACGCAGACTAGCGCTATTGTAACAAAACATTGTACAAATCACCTTGTAACCAAAAATAAATAAAAATAAAATAAATTTAGGCTTGTAGAAGCCCACCAAATAGGTGGATTTTACTAACTATTTTTCTCTTTTGTGCAGATTTAAATTAGATTAAAAAGTAGATTTATATTTTTTTACTAACTTGTTTTTTGAAGTTGGTTTTAAAAATGAATTCATTTTTTTTTTTTTTTTGGTTTAAAATTAACTTCACATTTCAACTTTGGGCTTTTAAAAAAAGAATCACATATTTGTTTGGCGCTCTTAAAAATAATTTCATTGTTCCAAGGTAAAAAGAACCACAAACTTACACAAAAACAACTTTTTTTTTTTTTTTGCAAGTTAGGAAACAAACTTCGTTTTGGTGCTTAAAATCAACAAGGCAAATTTTATTTCTTGCATCAAGATAAAACTCACAATCCACACTTCCATTTTTGGTGCAAATAAAATTCACAATCAACTTGTCTCATTTTTAAAGCAATTTTACTTCAGGCAAACGTGTTTTTCATTAAGTTGACCAGGATTTTCAAATTCTAGTTTACTCAAACAATTGCCTTTGAAAATTAAAAAGAACACCATGATTGTTGGAGCAACATCTCCAAATAGTTAGATCACATTGCAATGATAGATTAAAAAGAACAAGTGTTTTTCGTGCTTGGCACACTTGTGCAAAGGTCAGTCGAGTGGTCCTACCTCTAACACACACTATCCTCTCCCTTGGCTCTCGTGGTCCTAGGTGCAAGAGAAAAGTGTTAGTAACACTCAAATTTTATCTTTTTAAGAGAGGCCTGCCAAGGGATCAATACTCTTGGGAATGACCTCGAGCGGTAAATCCTTCGAGCCGCTATAGAAATCAGGTGAGAGCGAAAGCTGTAGCGTTGGGTATAGCTGTTCCTACAGTGTAACTGGTCGAAAGGACAAATGGGCCCCACCACCAGTTACAAGGCTCTTAAGTGAGTCACTGCAGAATGAACTTATGTCCAAGAACATCGAACATGACTAAACACTTTTAAGTAGTAGCCCACCCGTTCTATTGATTGAGGATATTTGAGATATAATTTAGTGCAAGAGCATAGATGGTTTTGCTCCCAAGATACTCACCATACATATTTCCTTGAGTAGAAACATAGCTTTTTGAAAAGTCACTTGTGGCTTGATAAAAGTGGTGACTCCCCCATCATAGGGATCATCTATTTGTTATGCTCGTGCAAGACTTAGTATATCACATCCTTACCTGCCAAGGCGGGATTCATAAGGTATGTAGTACCAAAGTCGAAGAAATATCAAGATGTGGGCTAAATTTATCACAACTGGCCATTTGACCTTAGGGATAAAAAGTGTTTGAAGTGTGTTCATTTTAAAGACCAAGTGCAAATTGAGCCGACTTCAGGCTTTGGAAATACACCTTAAAATACATCTAAAGGAAGGGTCAAAAACAAGTCCAAGGATTGGGTTGATCTAGACCCATACTCATTTGTGCCTTTGAGGCTACAATTTTGTGTTTGTGTGCTTGCTTTGTGAAGTGGCATATGAAGACACCTACCTAATGCGCCTTTTTCCCCAAATCTTGGGAGGAACAACCACATCATGGTTTTCCCAACTACCAGGTGGCATTAGAACATTTGAGGAACTCATCCAGAAGTTCCTATCTCATTACTCTTATAACATTGAACGCGACATCACCATGGCTGATCTATGCAATACCAAACAAAAACCAGGTGAACTATTCTCAGTATTCCTGCAACGATGGCGCCAAATGTCTAGTAGACGTTCTCTTCAGTTACCTGAACGAGAACTAGTGGAAATTTTCATTTCCAACTTAAACGAAGAAATGGAATTTCACTTGGATGTCAAAGACACAGACTCTTTTAACGATATGATCACCAAGGGTTTAAAATGTGAAAGGGCACTCATCAAGAAAGAAATCATCAAAATCTTTAATGAACCAAAAGATGGTCCTCGCCCGCGCTTCAATAGTGATAAACCAAACTTCTGGAACAAGAATAAGAATATCGTCAACGATGGGGTTGTGGATGCTCGAACTATCCAAAATGCACAACTTGTGGTTCGGTTTGCAGGACAAAATCCTCCACCTCAGAATAACACAAATGTTCCTTCCAATCAAGGTCGCATCACGTCTCATGATGAACCAAGACCTCGCCAGCAAAAACAAAAATGAACATACACACCCTTAGGGGAACCCATTGAAACAGTGTTGCGACAACTCCTCTCTCAAAATTTGGTCACTCTACCTAAGCTATCAAACTATGAGCCTCAAGTCAAACCAGCATGGTGGAGAGATACTGAACACTGTGAATTCCATCAAGGAAGAGGACACAAGACAAGTAATTGTCACCGATTGAAATATCTCATTCAGGATCTTATTGACCGAGGAGAAATTGAAATTGAAGGACATGACCCAAAAACAACAAATAATGATCATTTGATGTTCAAAAATCCACTTCCATCACAAGATCAAAGGGGTCCTTCCACTTCCCGACGAGGCACTGATACCACTGATTATACGTAGGCTGCGTATAACTACACTGTAAATCACCTGTATGATGCTAGTGAACAAATTGCAACTATCACCTTCAAAAATCCCACCTCAAATTGCAATGTTGTTACACGTCATGGCAAGGTCACCATCAAGGCAGCTCCACAAGGCACCACCTCCGTCCCAAAGTAGTACAATCTTGTGGAACAATTAGACAAAACCCCTGCACTTATATCCATTCTAGAACTATTGCGCCTATCGCCATCTCATAAAACAATCTTGGATCAAGCACTCCAAGAGGCGTCAGTCCCTGCAAACCTAAATACGGACCAATTTCAAGCCATGGTTGGAAATCTAAAGTCATCACCTTGTCTCACTTTTTTTGAAAGTGACAACTCTTCCTTCCAGCAACCTCATAATGCCTCGCTACACATTGAAGGATTTATCAACCAGCATAGGATTAAGCGAGTCTTGATCGATAATGGAGTAGGCCTGAACATTTGCACACTACAGTTGGTCATAGCATTGGGATATGCAATAGAATCAGTGGATCCTCACAAGAAGATCACCATCAAGGCCTATGATGATGCAGAGCGTTCATCCAAAGGAGCTGTGGTACTACCAATCCGAGTGGGCCCTGTAGTAAAGCACATCATCTGTCAGGTTCTGGACCTTCCTCTGCCATATAATCTATTATTAGGGAGACAGTGGATACATGCCATGCAAGCTGTTCCATCTACCTACCATCAATGTATCAAGTTCCCATATAACTGTACAGAGATCACAATCCTGGGCGATGCAAATCCCTTTGCATTTTGCCATAATATCAGCCATCAACCAGAAATTACTGTTCCTAATAATAGGGAAGCCATTTCCTCCACATCATATGTAAGTCCCGCCTCTCTTGCCAGTTCGAACACCCCTATACCCAAGCAAGAAAAGCTTAAGATGAAAGTAGTAGAGGAAGGTCCTGGAGAATACAACTTGAGTCAGCTCTTTTGTGTGGGACAAATGCCCACTTCTCCTAGAACACATGGTAAGCCACAGCAATTACTCCAGCAACCACTAATCATACCAGCATGTGCCTTGACGCCATTCATCCTTGGAAAGAGTCAAGAGGAAGAGACACAAGATGAGGACCTAGCGGACTGGATTTATAAAGATCCCATCACCACTGATAAACCGCGAGTTACACTTCCTACAGAACAGTATGGCAAAGGCCTCCTCATTATGCAAAGAATGGGATATGATGGTCAGAGTGCATTGGGATACTGCAAACAAGGACGACATGAACCTCTACTACCAAAATTCAAGCCCAAAGGTAATACAGGCCTAGGCTTTGAAAAAGAGATCCTTCCTAAACTCAAATTCAAAGGAAAACCCAGCAAACCATTTTTCCCACCTACTACAAAGAGGACACCTTTCATAATCAAAGCACCATCAAGCACTATCCCCACTGCCCCATCGAGGCTCACAACCCCACCCCAACCGTCATCAATATCATTCATCCCACAAAACGAACCAGTAATCCCATCAGCAACACCATTTGTAGCAACAATTGTATGGAAACCTACAACAACATCTATGGCACCAGCCATTCCAACAAAAGCCACTAAATCAACACTGCCGATACTTCCAGTAACAAATCCTTTAATCCCCATCACAGTTCCTGCAGCACCGATCACTACAAAGATACATAAACCAATCACACCTGCCGTGTTTAACTCCAAAGACATCCCAGTATGGTATAGTGATCGGATGCTGGAGAGTGATTCAAAGACCGACTCACATGAGTGGGAATTTGATTCTGTACAGCTTAACACTTCAGATGAGGAAGACACATCACCACCTCCACCACGCAAAGACATCCCTGTTTACGGAGAAGCACAGATAAAAACCACTTGGGTACCTGAGCTGGAAACATCTTCCACAGACCCTATGTCTCATCCTACGCCTAATTCTGACAAGGAGAGTACCATTAACGACCTTCACCATAACGTCTTAACCCTCACTGATACATCTCCCGCACTTAACCTAATTGATGAAGTAATGCCCATTATCCACGCTGAACTCATCGAATGGAACCAATCAAATCCTCCATGTCTTGAAGTCTTCCAAAACGATGAGGCTATCATTGACTTTTTGGAATTACGGGATAATCTACCAAGTGGTGATCACAAAGCTGGATTCGCCATTGAACGTAATAGCGCAGCATACTTCGGGGCGGATGCCAAACCTTTCAGCTGCAAAAATATAACAATGAAACATGGATCTTCCAGTGAAAACCACACTGTGACACTATTTGATCCCACAAAAGTAAAAAGAAAGAGCGTATCCAATGGTGAAAACCTCTTTGAGGCACCTGAGGATGAAGGGTTTGACATTCTCCCTGCTAATGCACAACAGGAATGATCAACGATTCTCATCGAGGAAACCAAAGAATACAATGTGGGGACTCCTGAAAATCCTCATATCATACATCTGGCATCTCTTCTCACTCCAGAGGAACAACCTAAATTTATAGAGTTCTTCCTGAAGCGTCAGATCAACTTTGCATGGTCATATGCAGACATGCCTGGGCTTGATCCTGATTTAGTCATGCATCACCTCACCGTAGCAGAAGGAGCCAAACCTGTCAAGCAGAAGCTTCGTAAGATGCATCCCCAGATTGCAGTGCTAGTCAAAACAGAACTCAAGAAACTCCTAGATGTTGGTTTCATTAGGCCAATTGATTATGCAGAATGGATCTCCAAAATTGTGCCTGTCGGCAAACCAAAAGGGGGCATCCGCATTTGTACTGACTTCAGAGATCTGAATAAGGCATGTCCTAAGGATGACTTTCCCCTACCAAATATCGACATCATAGTGGATCTAACAGCAGGACATGCGATGCTTTCACTCATGGATGGCTTTTCCGGCTACAATCAGATAAAGATCGCACCCGAAGATCAACATAAGACAGCCTTCACATGTCCATGGGGCACATACTGCTGGAATGTAATGCCTTTTGGTCTAAAGAATGTAGGAGCGACCTATCAATGAGAAATGACCACCATCTTCCATGACATGATGCATACTATGATGGAAGATTATGTGGATGACTTACTAGCAAAATCACTTACTAGAGAAGGACATCTCCACATCTTAGATCAAATCTTTGATAGACTGGAACAATATCATGTTCGACTCAACCCAAAGAAATGTGTCTTTGGAGTGACCTTCAGGAAGCTTCTAGGATACATTATCTCAAGCAAAGGCATTGAGGTCGACCCAACAAAGGTAAAAGCAATCATGGATATGCCACCTCCAAAGAATATCAGTCAGCTAAGGACATTACAAGGGCGGCTTCAATCCATCCGAAGATTCATTGCACAATTGGCTGATAAGTGTAACCCATTCACACACTTGCTACACAAGAACATCTGCTTTCAGTGGGATGCCAGATGCCAACAAGCATTTCAGATGCTTAAAGACTATCTCATGAATCCACCATTGTTGATGCCACCAGATCCAAGTAGACCGTTGTTACTTTATATCTCAGCGACAAGTACAACATTAGGTGTATTATTGGCACAACATAATGTAGAAGGCAAAGAGTGTGCTGTTTACTACATCTCTTGCACACTGGTTGGCTATGAACTCAATTACACACTCATTGAGCGAGCTTGCCTAGCAGTAATCTTAGCAGCCACTAAATTGCGACACTATCTGTTGACACACAAGGTACAACTCATCGCAAAGATTGATCCACTCAAGTATTTACTCAGCAAAGCAGCATTGACAGGTCGTTTGGCCAAATGGGTAATGATTCTAAGTGAATTTGACATCGAGTATGTGGACCGTAAAGCTATCAAAGGGCAGGTCATTGCAGATTAGTTGGCCGATGCACCACTCATAGGCGATCATCCCCTCATTTCCAATTTTCCAAATGAAGAGATATTCATGATCACAGAAGTACAACCATGGAAACTATATTTTGATGGTTCATACACTAGGCACGGCTCAGGGGCAGGCATTTTGTTTATCACACCTCAGGGTGACAGCATCCCAAAGTCTTACAGGCTCACATTTGTATGCACAAACAACATAGCAGAGTATGAGGCCTTGATCACAGGAATCAGGTTAGCCGTACAATGGAAATTACAAGAACTACAAGTATATGGCGATTCCCAACTAGTCATTCGACAAGCAACAGATGAATATCAGACCAAAGATGATAAACTCATGCCATATAAGCAAATGGTGGACACTCTAAAGACATCATTTACTACTATCACTTTTGAGCAGATACCAAGAGATCAGAATCGAGCTGCTGACGCTATGGCTACCATCTCATCTCTCCTAGATCTTCCACAGAATTCAACACGCTACGAGTTCTTGGTAGAACAGCTTTGGATCCCCGCTTATGATATCCCTGAATCTAAAATGATATGTCGCCTTGTTGGTTCTGAATCCCCATGGTACGGTGAGTTCTACACCTATCTCCGCGATCACACCCTTCGTCCCAACCAATCAAATAACCAACAAAAAACCTTCATTCGCCAAACTGCTCGATATACCATTATTGCTGAAACCCTATACCGACGCGGTCTTGATGGTACTCTCCTTCGATGTCTGGAACAGGATGAGATAACAAAGGTTTTGGAAGAGGTACATGAAGGAATTTGCGGGACTCACTCAAGTGGTCCATCACTAGTCAAGAAGATCATGCGAGCTGGATACTATTGGCCATTTATGGAAAAGGATTCCTACTACTTTGTCAGGAAATGCAAGAAATGTCAAGTTCACGGTGACCTGATACATGCACCAGCACAGGAACTGCAACCAATCACAACACCATGGCCTTTTTGTCAATGGGGCCTTGACCTTTTGGGTAAGATTCATCCATCTTCATCCAATGGCCATAAATTCATTATTACCGCTACCGAATATTTCACAAAGTGGATCAAAGCTGTTCCACTTACCCAAGTCACCGACAAGCAGATCGCCTCATTCATCCTCAACTACATCATCTGCCGATATGGTGTACCCATGTGCATCATCACAGATAATGGTCTTCCTTTCAAAAATAAGGATGTCCGTGAGCTTTGTGAGAAATTTCATATCCAACACTGCTTTTCCACTCCCTATTACCCACAAGGCAATGGTCAGGCCGAAGCATCCAATAAAAACATATTGAGAATCCTAAAGAAGACAGTCAATGATGCCGGTCATGATTGGCATGTTCAATTGAATCCAGCATTATGGGCATATCGAACTAGCATTCGAACCCCTACAAGTGCAACTCCTTATTCATTGGTCTATGGTGCAGAAGCTATCTTACCTATTGAGGTTGAGATACCATCATTATGAGTTTCCTTGCATAATCTCATCGATGATGAAGCATACAGAGTCTCACGTCTTCAGGACTTAGAGTTACTTGATGAGAAGCGACAAGCTGCATACAATCACCTCAAAGCCTATCAGCAGCGCATGAGTAGAAGCTACAATCATCGAGTTAGATCTCGTACATTTGAGGTAGGTGATCTTGTTCTTTGAGAGAATCCTCGCAACCAACCAAACAGAGAACATCAAGGCAAGTTTGAATCAAATTGGCTCGGCCCATATGTTGTCACTGCTGTATTCGGGTCTGGGGCATATCAGTTGGCTACGTCAGATGGAGAACCGCTCACAGATGCAATCAATAGCATGCACCTCAAATGATTTTATACCTAAGGTGTACAAGGCATCAGGCTCCCCTGCATATCAGAAAATACCAAAAACATTCAGAAAAAATGTCCTGAAGAAAATACAAAAACATTCAAAAAAAGTAAAGAAAAATCATGCATCCAAACGGTGAACAACCACTCTAGTGGCACCTTGGGTAAGTACGATGGCGAAAACCTGGCAAACAGGTGCCACTTGTAAAGGCAATGGCTCCAGTATCTTTCAGGCTCGTTGCGCTCGCATCTACTTCATACATACATCCATCCATCCAAAACCATGGCTTGTTATTTGATCTGTAATCCAAGAAAGTACTTCATGCGTCTGGCATCCCGCTTTTTCATAAATCATGTCCAACTTGGGGGCAATGCCCTTACAATCTAGATGATGGAAGTGGATTCTACATTACTGGTGATTCATTGGCAAAAACATTCAAAAATGTCTCGCAAAATACAAAAACATTCAAAAATGACTCACAAAATCCAAAAACATTCAAAAACTATTACACAAAATCCAAAAACATCGAAAAACCCATCGAAAATCACACAAAAACATGGCAACACCTTGTACATATTCATTCAAGCAGATGCAAAACCAACATTAACATAGTACTCACACAATGACCATTTATCAATCGACCACACAATCCACATCCAACAAATCCAAAACTGTCTTTAAAACAAGGATGCATCCTTCCTTACCAAAACAAAGACAAAAGTGACGTTTTCTTTGACAATAAAATTATGTTAAGCTATCAAATGCTTGGTTGATTCGTGAGTAATTCATTTGTTTATCTGTATCGGGATCTTTCAGCATTGTTTTGTATCATTTGCGCATTATTTCCGATGAAGTTCTGGGGCATGTACTAATGGTGTCTACGTGGGAAGTTCACTAAGTTACGTAATCTTATGCCAAATACAGTCATAGATCACTACGGCTTGCTGACTACAGCATATACCTCGACCATATGAGCATGAACCATTGCCAAGGATCCATATTCTTTTATTCTTTATGTATATACTATTTGTTTACAGGTACAATGCTCATTCTTTGGTTCCTCCTCATCCAATTTGGATAAAGGTTTTTATTTCTTAGTACGGTATGCACTTGTCTCAGGATATGATCAGCCTAAGATCAAGGAGGATGATCCAAGTCATGCATGAACAGAGATAATCCTTGTCTGTTCCGCAAGCAATACTCAAGTCAACTTGATCCATTATATCAAGTTGCTTGTATTAACTTGCTATATCAAATCCATGTAAGAAATACTCTGGTCATCTTGAATCTTTATGTCAAGTTGCTTGTATTTTCTTACAACATTTTAAAGCTCAATGATGAAAATAGAGCACTATGGATCGTCATTCCATCTCATCTATATATACTGCATTTCGTTGCATTCCAACCATCCATACATTCATAATAGTTGCATATCATGCATACATAGTCATAATAATGCATACTCTATTTTCCTCTTCTTCCATAGGAATGAGTCATAAGTCCTCCATATCTTCTATCTAACATCGAATCCCCCCTCACCCTCCCTATCTTGATCATCAACATCATCCTAATCCCTTCATCGCTTCCCATCCTCACTCATCCACAAAATTAAGCCAGTTACTCTGTCTACACAGATACATCGACTCCCACACATCTAGACTATCAACAGATACTCTGATCACGTATCTTCGGGTCTCAACAGGTAATCGATTATGGTAATCCTAGACTACATCAGGCATTTATCATAATGACCTAGTCTCAACGGGGCTGCCATGATTCCCCACAACCATCCATCACACGCACACAATATCAATTGATCAACCAATCAAACACAATCCAACGGACAATTACATCAATTGTCTACGTCTTAACGAGTGTTTTGCTTCATATACCTTGACTTCATCGTGCAATTACATCAATTGTCTAAGCCACATCAGGTCACTTTGATTCACTTACTCAGACTTTATCATGTCCAAGCAACCAACTGACATCAACTGTCACGCTTTGACTTGACCGGGGCAATTAAATCGATTGCACCAGATTGTCCAACCAATTTTGATCAATTGTATAGCATTAATCCAAACCCCACACTACATCTGCTATGTATCTCTTGCATGACCTCAGGGTACTCGCTGGCTTGTTGTTTCTTTATATTCACTCCATTTTCTCCCATTCTTTCATCATTAGTTCTAATTTCTTCTATTCTACCTCCCCTCCACTTTGCATTCTTTTTGAGAGATCGCCCGATTTTTCAAAATAAAATTCAGCCCATCTCTCGAGGGGGCATACCACCCATTAAATTTACATTTTATGGGGCATTTCTTCACACCTATTTTTCTTTCTTTGAAACGATGCGATAAACTGCACTGTCTCAAAGAGGGGCAAATGTAGTCACATAAATCTGTCCACTTAATTAAATGAATACTTAGTATTTATTTGATTATTTAACCATCAATTAATAATTAATTAAATTAATATTTAATTAATTCATCTTAACCCTCTTCTCCTATTAATTAAATAAATTATTCAATTTATTTGATTTAATTCACTTAACCAAATTCATACCATTAATTAAATAAATAAATCATATTTGTTTAATTAAATCTTCTCTCACATTTAAATAAATTAATATTTATTTAAATCCCCCAAAATCCCACCTCTCACATTTAAATAAATTAATATTTATTTAAATCCCCCAAAATCCCACCTCTCACATTTAAATAAATAAATCATTTATTTAAATCACCTTTATCCTCTACCCACTTGTATTTTCCTACAAATGCAAGTTGCACAATTATTTTAAATAAATAATTTATTTAAATCACCTTTATCCTCCACCCACTTGTATTTTCCTACAAAAGCAAGTTGCACAACTATTTTAAATAAATTATTTATTTAAAATCCTATTTATCCTCACCCACTTGAAACCTTTAATGGTTTCCCTTAAAGTATTCAAACTTGATGGCTTTAAAGTCTTCAAACTTGATGGCTTCCTTCTATAGTCTTCTTAAGACTTTAATGGTTTTCCTTAAAGTCTTCAAGCCTTTAATGGTTCCCCTCAAAGTCTTCAAGCATTTTAATGCTTTATCTTCCTTTTTCTCATTTAAATAAATTAATATTTATTTGAATATCTATCCAAATACAACTTGCACACATTTATTGAAATAAATGAATTTTTATTTTAATAAAATCCTATTTTCCCTCACCCACCAAATCCACTTGCAAAATCTAATCCCCTTCTAGATTCTTCTAACCCCTTCCTAATTAACTTAATCCATCCCCTAATTATTGTCACATTCCTAAGCAAAATGGAGTCACTTCTCAAAGCCTAAAAGTCTTGGATAACATTTGAAAGCTTCCAACCTTCAACCACTAAATGGCTCAAAGTCTTTGATAACCATTGAAGGCTTTCAACCTTCAACCACTTAATCCCCAAAGTCTCCAATAACCATTAATGGTTACCTCAAACCCTCCCACATGGTTAAAACATTTGTTTTGACTCAACCTCTACCCAACCCAAGGGTCTCATCAAGCCTTTAATGCTTTGACCATGATTATCTCTTAATCATTTGCACAAAGGTTTATCCTTGCATTAACTCCTAATCCAGTGGGTAATCCTAATTTAGGCTTGACCCTTACCTTCTAGATAACCATGAGGTCCCCTCAGGCATTTAATGCCTCCAACCTCTTCTCTCAACCCAATCTTATGTTGACACTTGTCACCATTTCATTGGTGCAAATTGTGCACATGGATCCCCAACTTTCAAGCTTGACCCTTGATTAAACCTTTCAATCCTGGCCATCCATTGCTCCATTTTTCCTATAAATAGAGCCCATTCCTTCATAATCCAGATCCTGAAAACTTGTATGCATTTAGGCTATAGACATTTTTAAAGAGCATTTAGCATAGCATAACTAAAATCTTGTCTTTTTAGTAAAATCAATCATTTTAGCATCAATAGCATAGTATTTAGCTTTTCATTTCATATTTGAAGCTTAATATTAAATCTCAATCCTCCATAAGCATCCATAGTGCAAAAAGCTGCTGAGAGCTACACTCATTTGGGACTTGGAGAGGAGAGGAACAAGGGAGGAGCAACTATGAGCATCTTGATTAGCTATTTTATTCTATGTTTATATGCTTTCTATTTCATGCTTAATATCTCTCTTGAAATGCTTGTTTAGGATAATCTTTTGTTGCTAACACTAACGTTTGTTTCTTGTGCTCTTGTGTGTGTTGCCATCAAACAGATTTTCTAATCCTTTTTGCAGAGCATCAGGGTGTATCAGTGACCCTACTCGACCTTGTCTTCCTGGGTCCTGTTGGCATTTTCAGTAGAAAGAGAGATTGTTGATATTCATTAAGGATATTGAGAAGGTTGTTGAAGATTATTGATATAACTAAAAAAGGATGATAACTATCTTTATAACATTATTTTGTCATTGATGTCAAGAAATTGATTTTCTGATTCAGTATGATGTTGCCATATCTTAAGAAGCATGTTTTGATGAGTATTAAGTGGTCGGTAAAAGACACAGAAAGAATGTGATAAGAAAGGGGAGAAATAAGATATTCAATGGGCAGCTATTACTGAGTTAGACAATGATGAGATCATGATGTTTAGATTGTTTTGATATCCTACATATGATGTTGATTGTAAGGTTAATACTATACTATGTCACCAAGCAAAGAACCTAGTCGGTAAACCCTAAGGTTATCAATATCGGTTAATGAAGGCGGAATGTCTACCGACTAAAGTTTAGTATTTACCGAGTTGCAACCGAGCTATGACAGAGCATATTGGATGAATACAAACATTATTTAATGAAGGATGCTGATGAGCTGGAGATGTATAAATGATTGGTATGTCATGCATGAAGTTTGTTAAGGATCTATGGCAATGAAAGATCGACAGGAAGATCTACAACTCAGATTGAATCGCAATAACCTTGTGAAAGTTCCAAGAAAGGAATGCAAGTCCCAAGGCGAGGTAAAACATTTTCAGATCAAAGGATACATTGAACCTAGTCAAGATTGAAGATCTGATGGCTAAGATTGATCATGGGAAATGTGATCAAGGAGATTAAGCAGTTAGCAAATTTTTTATAAATAAGGAATTATTAATAAACAATGTATGCGGGGAAGTGTAAGCACAAGGATGCTACATAGTGATTACCGAGCACAAAAGCTTGAAGACCTGTTTGAATAACAGAGTAAGGAGCCCAGTAGAGGAACAAGATAGGTCCTATGACTAGATTGTTTTGAGAAAAATAGAATCTGCTTTAGCATTTTAGATGTGAAGTTGCAGATATATTTTTATTACTATTATTTTGTAAGTGACCGAAAATCTCTTAACCGAGTGGACTTAACAGTCTTATTTGTAAACCCTCTAGCAAGGTAACATTCTAAATGAGTGTTTGAAATCCTTTGACAAGGTCACTTCTAACAAAGTGAAGATCCTAACAGATTTGAGGGAAATCCCTTAACCGGGTCACATCTAGAAATGTGTTTGTAATCTTTAACAGGATTTTCTTTTAACCGAGCATACTCTAGAAGAGTATATTTCTTAGTGGGTCTGAAATCCCACAGTGGTTTTTCCCTATTTGAGTTTCCATGTTAAATCAGGTGTTATATGTGTTATGACGATTATGTGTTTATGAGTTTGCATGTTTAGCATTTTTTGGTTATATTGTTGAAGTTTAAGTTACCGAGGTTGAATCTGTTGATTTTATGGAAGATTAAGTTTGTATGATTCACCCCCCCCTCTCATCTTGTTAGCTATTGGCATCAATACTTTACATTTAGTATCAAAACCTAACAATTGGTATCAGAGCTTTGGAATCTGGAAGAAAAAGTTTAAAGGTACTTGAGGCAAAGATCCGAAGATGTATAAAAGGGATGCACCAAAGTTGAACAAGTCAAGTTTCTCCACATGGCAGAAAAGGATGAAGCTACATTTATCAGGAATTGGAGAATATGCAACATATTATTTGAAGAATGATTACATTGCACCGAGCACCAACCCGATGACCTTGGAAGAGATAAAGGCAAAGCAAGAACATATTCAAGCTATGATTGAAATAACATCAGCATTGATCGACTTAGAGTTTAATGACCTAGAAGGCTGTAATGATGCAAAAGCAATGTGGACCAAGCTCATACCTGTATATGGCGGTGATGAAAATGTTCAAAGAGAAAAAGTAGATAGTCTAAGAGGACAAATTGAATTCATGAGAATGAATGAAGGTGAGAACATAACCCAATACAGTACAAGGTTAAAGGAGATTGTCAATCAAATTAAAGGAGCAGGAGGAACTATTGAAGAAAAGGATGTAACAAGTAAGTTGTTGAGAACACTTCTACATGCTTATGCCATTCGAGTTTTTGCAATCAATGAATTGAGGTCTATACCTAACATGCCAGCTTCTTTGGATGCTACTATTGGTAGGCTACATGCATTTGAGTTAAGTAATTTTGATAACAGTGGTTCTTCGGTAAATAAAGTAGAATCTACATTCAGTTCTTTTCATATTGGTGAATTTGATGATTACAATGATAGAATGAGTAAGTACTCTGAAGGGAATCATAGTGGAGCAAGTGAAAGATTTCACAAGAACATGGAAGAATTGCACAAACTGTATGAGGAAATCAAGAAGCAAGAAGAGTTTGAAGAATTATTAGCCAGAAGGTTACTGAAAGGAAAAGGTAAGTATAAAGGAAAGCTACCTTTAAAATGTTTCAATTGTGATAAAATAAGACATATGGCTTCTAACTATCTAGACAAAGAATGTAGTGAAAAGAGAGAATACCGAGATAACAGGCAGGAAGACAACCAATATAGAGGACACCGAGACTTCAGAAGGAGAGACAGAAAGACTTGCCGAGTAGCTGATGAGGAATCCAACGATGACAAATTTGATGAAATAGATATAAAGGAAGTTGTTTATGTGGCTATTAAAGATGGATCTGATGAAGAAAGGTATGAAGAAAAAGCCCTAGTATCTCACATAAATAATAATGATTCTTGGATCATAGACAGTGGATGCTCACATCACATGACAGGTGATAAACACAAGTTTGTTAAATTAGAAGACTATGATGGAGGCTATGTAAGATTTGGTGATGATGCACCATGTCCGGTGAAAGGTAAAGGATCTATAACACTTCTTGACAATGCTAAATGTGATGATGTATACTGGGTTGAAGGTTTGAAATACAATTTGTTGAGTGTAGCATAGCTAAACAATACAGGATACTGAATAGAATTTCAGAAAGGAATTGTCAAAGTTCATGACAAGCTTGGAAAGTTAACTGCCACTGGAACACAAACAAAAGGTAATACATTTCATCTTGACTCAACTCGGAACAAGTGTCTTTATGCAAAGATAGATGATACCTGGTTATGGCATAAAAGGTTTTGTCATGTAAATTTTGATAATTTGATCAAAATAAGTAAGAAGCACTGAGTAAGAGGTCTACCGAGCCTAGAAAAACCTGAGAATGCTATATGCCGAGGATGCCAGATGGGTAAGATGACAAGATCAAGCTTTACAAGTAAGTCCTACACTTCTAAAGGAATTTTAGACCTAGTACACACTGACCTTTGTGGTCCCATGAAAGTTCAAAGTTATTATGGAGATAAATATTTCATATTATTTGTGGATGATTACTCAAGGATGATGTTAGTTATGTTTTTAAAAGAAAAATCAGAAGCTTTTCAAATGTTTAAATGGTACAAGGCAAGAGTTGAAAATGAAACAGGAAGACAACTGAAATGTCTTAGATCTGATAGAGGAGGAGAGTTCACTTCTGATGAATTTAACTTATACTGCAATGATCATGGTATAAAAAGGCAAGTATTTGCACCGAGAACACCTCAGTAAAATGGGATAGCTGAGAGAAGAAATAGATCAATTGTGGATTATGCTAGAACCCTGATGATAGAAAAGAGGGTACCTTAAACATTTTGGAGAGAAGCAATCAGCACTTCAGTTTACACCCTGAACCGAGTTCAGCTGAAGAAAGGAACTATAAAGACACCATATGAGATTTGTTATGACAAGAAACCTAATGTGAGTTATTTTAAAATCTTTGGAAGTAGATGCTATGTTCACAAAGATGACAAAAATGGAAAGTTTGATCATAAAAGTGAAGAAGGAACATTTCTTGGTTATTCTTCTAGAAGTAAAGCATTTAAATGTCTGATCAAATCATCTAACAAAATAGTAGAAAGTGCAAATGTGAAAATTGATGAATTTGCAGAAAGAAATGATGAAGAATATTCCAAAGAATCAGAAGATTATGAAGAATTTGTTTATGTTCAACCGAGAAGTCCTACCGAGAAAGCTGCTAAAGAAAATGAAGATAATGTCCAGTTACCGAGTGATGAAGAAGATCATATAGAACCTACCGAGCCTATATTAGCCAAATATGTCAGAAGATATCATGCATCAAGTTAGATTATAGGAGATAAGAATGATCCAGTGATGACAAGGAACAAACTGAGATAGAACACATGTCTGATATCTGAATTTGAACCGAGAATAGTAAAAGAGGCATTTAATAGTGAAGATCGGGTAAATTCTATGATAGAAGAGATTGATCAAATAAAGAAGAATGACACATCGACACTGATCCCAAGATCAAAGGACAAAAATGTAATCGGTACTAAGTGGATTTTCAGAAACAAGCTAAATGAAAAAGGTGAGGTCATTCGCAACAAAGAAAGACTAGTTTGCAAAGGTTATTCTCAAGAAAAAGGAATAGATTATGGTGAGACCTTTGCACCTATGGCTAGACTTGAGGGAGTAAGAACATTGTTGGCATATGTTGCTTTCAAAAATTTCAAGGTATATCAAATGGATGTTAAATTTGCCTTTTTGAATGGTATACTAGAAGAAGAAGTTTATATTGACTAGCTTGAAGGATTTGTTGAAGACAAGAGTAAAGATCAGGTATGTAAACTAAACAAAGCTTTATATGGTCTAAAACAAGCACCTAGAGCATGGTATGAGAGACTGCACTCTTATTTGATCAAGATTGGTTTTATAAGGACAAGTGAAAACAACAATATGTACATGAAGAATGATGAGGATAATGGAATACTGATATCAGCCATATTTGTTGATGATATTATTTTTTGTGGTAATGACTCCTTTTGCAAGAACTTTGGAAATGAAATGAGCAAAGAATTTGAGATGTCATTAATCAGTGAGATAAATTATTTTATAGGTTTACAAATATTGCAAATGAAAGATGAGATTTTCATTACTCAATCCAAGTACATAAAGGAAATCTTGAAGAAATTTGGAATGGAGGATTCTAAACCAGTAAGTACTCCTATACTACTAACTATAAACTATCAAAGAACGATGAATCTGTATCTGTTGATGAGACACTTTACCGATCTATGATTGGGAAGTTGCAATATGTTGTGCATAGTAGACCAGATATAGCACATGCAGTAGGTATTGTTGCAATATTTTCTATAGATCCCAAGGAAACCCATATGACAACAATCAAGAGAATTTTCAGATACCTGAGAGGCACTAAAGATTATGGCTTAGTATATGAAAAGAAGAATGATTTTGATTTAAAAGTTTATACTGATGCTGATTGGGCAGGCAACATAGATGATAGAAAAAACACAAGTGGTGGAGCTTTCTTTTTGGGAGAAAGACTAGTAAGTTGGCTTAGCAAGATTTCACAGTCAATAGCAGAAGCTGAATATGTTGCTGCAGCATTAAATTGCACAAATATAGGATGGATCAAACAACTGTTGGAAGGTATAAATGAAAAATTTATCGAGCCAGTAACTATATTCTGTGATAATACGAGTGCCATTAAAATTTCAAAGAATCCGGTAATGCACTCTAAGACAAAGCATATCTCTATAAAGTATCATTATCTCAGAGAAGAAGTTCAAGAGAAGAAAGTTGTGCTGGAATATATCAGTTCAAAGGAGCAAATAGAAAACATCTTCACAAAGCCATTGCCAAGAGACACTTTTGAGTATCTCATAAGCAAGTTAGGGGTCCTACCGCTATCTTCTACTCACTGATAGAGTTTGGTGAAAGCATCAATTTGATGAATCTACAAAATATTATGTGTGGATTGATGCTGATTTACGTCCTTTAGAAAGTTTTCTAAAGGTGTGTAGGAAATAGTGAATAGATACAAGTTTCTCTGATCGAGACTAAGATGATACAGAACAAGGCAAATCACTTTACAGAGGAAGAAATCATGATTTAGTTCTTTTACTTTTTGGCATTGTTGTGAAAGGGGGAGAAGACTAAATGGTAAAATCCTAAATGAAGAAGATAACCGAAGACTAATGACTAGGGGAGAAGATTACAACAGGGAGAAGACTTCAGGAGATTTTAACAGCTCAAGGATAACAGGAGAAGTCTAACAACAATCTGAATCCGAATCAATTTTAATATCTTGTTGGTATTACCATTTAATTGTTGGTTTTTCCATCAATGCCAAAGAGGGAGATTGTTGGCATTTTCAGTAGAAAGAGAGATTGTTGATATTCATTAAGGATATTGAGAAGGTTGTTGAAGATTATTGATATAACTAAAAAAGGATGATAACTATCTTTATAACATTATTTTGTCATTGATGTCAAGAAATTGATTTTCTGATTCAGTATGATGTTGCCATATCTTAAGAAGCATGTTTTGATGAGTATTAAGTGGTCGGTAAAAGACACAAAAGAATGTGATAAGAAAGGGGAGAAATAAGATATTCAATGGACAGCTATTACCGAGTTAGACAATGATGAGATCATGATGTTTAGATTGTTTTGATATCCTACATATGATGTTGATTGTAAGGTTAATACTATACTATGTCACCAAGCAAAGAACCTAGTCGGTAAACCCTAAGGAGCCTAGTCGGTAAACCCTAAGGTTATCGATATCGGTTAATGAAGGCAGAATGTCTACCGACTAAAGTTTAGTATTTATCGAGTTGCAACCGAGCTATGATAGAGCATGTAGTCACATAAATCTGTCCACTTAATTAAATGAATACTTAGTATTTATTTGATTATTTAACCATCAATTAATAATTAATTAAATTAATATTTAATTAATTCATCTTAACCCTCTTCTCCTATTAATTAAATAAATTATTCAATTTATTTGATTTAATTCACTTAACCAAATTCAGACCATTAATTAAATAAATAAATAATATTTATTTAATTAAATATTCTCTCACATTTAAATAAATTAATATTTATTTAAATCCCCCAAAATCCCACCTCTCACATTTAAATAAATTAACATTTATTTAAATCACCTTTATCCTCTACCCACTTGCATTTTCCTACAAATGCAAGTTGCACAATTATTTTAAATAAATAATTTATTTAAAACACCTTTATCCTCCACCCACTTGTATTTTCCTACAAAAGCAAGTTGCACAACTATTTTAAATAAATTATTTATTTAAAATCCTATTTATCCTCACCCACTTGAAACCTTTAAAGGTTTCCCTTAAAGTAGTCAAACTTGATGGCTTTAAAGTCTTCAAACTTGATGGCTTCCTTCTATAGTCTTCTTAAGACTTTAATGGTTTTCCTTAAAGTCTTCAAGCCTTTAATGGTTCCCCTCAAAGTCTTCAAGCATTTTAATGCTTTATCTTCCTTTTTCTCATTTAAATAAATTAATATTTATTTGAATATTTATCCAAATAAAACTTGCACACATTTATTGAAATAAATGAATTTTTATTTTAATAAAATCCTATTTTCCCTCACCCACCAAATCCACTTGCAAAATCTAATCCCCTTCTAGATTCTTCTAACCCCTTCCTAATTAGCCTAATCCATCCCCTAATTATTGTCACATTCCTAAGCAAAATGGAGTCACTTCTCAAAGCCTAAAAGTCTTTGATAACCATTAAAGGCTTCCAACCTTCAACCACTAAATGTCTCAAAGTCCTGGATAACCTTTGAAAGCTTCCAACCTTCAACCACTTAATCCACAAAGTCTTCAAAAACCATTAATGGTTAACCCAAACCCTCCTACATGGTTAAAACATTTGTTTTGACTCAACCTCTACCCAACCCAAGGGTCTCATCAAGCCTTTAATGCTTTGACCATGATTATCTCTTAATCATTTGCACAAAGGTTTATCCTTGCATTAACTCCTAATCCAGTGGGTAATCCTAATTTAGGCTTGACCCTTACCTTCTAGATAACCATGAGGTCTCCTCAGGCATTTAATGCCTCCAACCTCTTCTCTCAACCCAATCTTATGTTGACACTTGTCACCATTTCATTGGTGCAAATTGTGCACATGGATCCCCAACTTTCAAGCTTGACCCTTGATTAAACCTTTCAATCCTGGCCATCCATTGCTCCATTTTTCCTATAAATAGAGCCCATTCCTTCATAATCCAGATCCTGAAAACTTGTATGCATCTAAGCTATAGACATTTTAGAGAGCATTTTAGCATAAGCAATCTAACATCTTGTCTTTTTGGTTAAAATACATCATTTTAGCATTAGTATTAGCTTTTATTTCACATTTAGAGTTATACTACAATCTCAATCCTCCATAAGCATCCATAGTGCAAAAGGCCGCTGAGAGCTACACTATTTTGGAACTTGGAGAGGAGAGGAACAAGGGAGAAGAAGCTAAGGCCATGCTAAGAGGCAGTTGGAGATGTCTTATGATCTTTGTTTTACTTATTAGATATATTAGCATGTCTCTTTGTGTCTCTTTTGGAATGCCTTCATAGATTAGTTTTAGATTGACTAACGCTAATGTTTTGTGTGTTTTGTGTTCTTTGATCTTAGACTAACCTTGTGCCATTTAGGAGGGCATCATTTGGTGAACTTGACATTTCTCAAAAACAAACAAAAATACCAAAAACAAAGTGCAAACAACAAAGAGACAAATTTTATGACCATTCTTCACATCTTGCGAAAGAAGAAGTGTCATCAGAATATCAACTTGAAAAGGAGACCATTAAGCTCAAAGGCTTTGATCAAAAGGAGGAACTTCTTCTATCTCAATAGACAAACCTTTGTCTCACATAGAGTCTTTCTACATTGCATGCGTCTATACCTTCAAGGTAAAACAAACGAGTTTGATTCAGAATCATTGAATCGTAGAGCTTTTATGCAATATAGAGCTCTGAGTTATCACAAAAATCAAGGAGGAAAGATTAATCCCAACTTCTTCCCAAACATCTGTATCACCTACAACACAGCTCGAGAAGTACCACCAACGCCTGAAAGGGAAGAGATAGAGTTTGTCCCATTTGTAACACAAAGTTTTTATTGAAGTTGAAAACATTTTCATCCATCATCTCACTCATACATCATCACTTCATCATCAATCCGTCCCAACTCTCAAAACATTAAGAGGTTCTTGTCCCAAGTTCTCTTTTAGATATTGCTTGAAATCAAACACATCACATCACTTTTTAGATTGTTTCTACATCTAGGATAAGCTCATCCTAAGAGACACATCTACGCAGGTTAAAACTAGTTCATGAGTGAATCCTCTCATTACTAGGTAGTCAAAATCTGTAACACATCTCAGATTTCTCTACACCTTATCACATCCAAACTCCTCAAAACAAACAAGCAATTCAAAGAAGGAATTTCGGTTACATCTACCTTAAAGTGCTAGAGATCCCCATACAACACAAATCACCAACCATCAATCTTTCATTTCATCGACAACTCATCATCATCTTCAATCAACTTCACACAAAACTTGCAAACAAAATGGCTCAATCCCGATCACGGTCAAGGCAATGAGAAATAGAAATTGAGGAAGAAGAAGACGAAAATCTCAATGAATTTCAAGAGGCACTTGGAGGAAATATGAATGACGAAAACCCAAATACTCCCACTCCTGCAACAATAGAGAGGGCCTAGCATAACCCTCTCTTTAACAGACTGTTTGACGAAATACTCAGGAGTAATGCGGATGTTCACTTCTTAAAACTCGCTCAAGAAGGAGCCAAACTCCCCTCTGACTTTGATCTTTCCCAATTAAGACAAGCATCAGGAAGACAAAGTCACCATGAGGAGGAAAGAGGTAGAGATCACATCGGATATAACATTCCTCGAGGTAACCCACCACCTCCTCCTCCAAATGAAATGGAGATGTTGCGACAACAAGTCAAGAATCTCGCCCAACAACTTCATAGTGGTGTTAAGACCAATCAATTCTCACTTAACGACATCTATCCCTATCTGTTTGATAGGAATCTTTATATGCCACCCTTTCCACGAGGATTCGAAACACCCAAATTTGAAAAATATAGAGGAAAGGGGGATCCCCGTGATCATGTCCGAGAATTTCATTCCGCTTATCTTGAAGTGGCATATGAAGACACATACCTAATGCACCTTTTTCCCCAAAGTTTGGGAGGAACAACCACGTCATGGTTTTCCCGACTACCAGGTGGCATTAGAACATTTGAGGAACTCATCCAGAAGTTCCTATCTCATTACTCTTATAATATTGAACGCGACATCACCATGGCTGATCTGTGCAACACCAAACAAAAACCAGGTGAACTATTCTCAGTATTCCTGCAAGGATGGTGCCAAATGTCTAGCAGACGTTCTCTTCAGTTACCTGAATGAGAACTAGTGGAAATATTCATTTCCAACTTAAATGAAGAAATGGAATTTCACCTGGATGTCAAAGACACAGACTCTTTTAATGATATGATCACCAAGGGTTTAAAGTGTGAACGGGCACTCATCAAGAAAGGACTCATCAAAATATTTAATGAACCAAAAGATGGTCCTCGCCCACGCTTCAATAGCGATAAACCAAACTTCTAGAACAAGAACAAAAATATCATCAACGATGGAGTTGTGGATGCTCAGACTATCCAAAATGCACAACTTGTGGTTCGATTTGCAGGACAAAATCCTCCACCTCAGAATAACACAAATGTTCCTTCCAATCAAGGTCGCATCATGTCTCATGATGAACCTAGACCTCGTCAGCAAAAACAAAAACGCACATACACTCCCTTAGGGGAACCCATTGAAACAGTGTTGTGACAACTCATTTCTCAAAATTTGATCACTCTACCTAAGCTATCAAACTATGAGCCTCAGGTCAAACCGGCATGGTGGAGAGATACTGAACACTGTGAGTTCCATCAAGGAAGAGGACACAAGACAAGTAATTGTCACCGATTGAAAGATCTCATTCAGGATCTTATTGATCGAGGAGAAATTGAAGTTGAAGGACATGACCCAAAAACAACCAATAATGATCATTAGATGTTCAAGAATCCACTTCCATCACAAGATCAAAGGGGTCCTTCCACTTCTAGGCGAGGCACTGATACTACTGATTATACGCAGGCTACGTATAATTATACTGCAAATCACCTGTATGATGCCAGTGAACAAATTGCAACCATAACCTTCAAAAATCCCACCTCAAATTGCAATGTTGTTACACGTCATGGCAAGGTCACCATCAAGGCAGCTCCACAAGGCACCACCTCCATCCCAAAGTAGTACAATCTTGTGGAACAATTAGACAAAACCCCTGCGCTTATATCCATTTTAGAGCTTTTGCGTCTATCGCCATCTCATAAAACTATCTTGGATCAAGCACTCCAAGAGGTGTCAGTCCCTGCAAATCTGAATACAGACCAATTTCAAGCCATGGTTGGAAATCTAAAGTCATCACCTTGTCTCACTTTTTCTGAAAGTGACAACTCTTCTTTCCAACAACCTCATAATGCTTCGCTACACATTGAAGGCTTTATCAACCAACACAGGATCAAGCGAGTCTTGACAGATAATGGAGCAGGCCTAAACATTTGTACACTATAGTTGGTCATAGCATTGGGATATGCAATAGAATCAGTGGATCCTCGTAAGAAGATCACCATCAAGGCCTATGATGATGCAGAGCGTTCATCCAAGGGAGCTGTGGTACTACCAATCCGAGTGGGCCCTGTGGTAAAGCACATCATCTGTCAGGTTCTGGACCTTCCTCTGCCATATAATCTATTATTAGGGAGACCTTGGATACATGCCATGCAAGCTGTTCCATCTACCTACCATCAATGTATCAAGTTCCCACATAACGGTACAGAGATCACAATCCTGGGCAATGCAAATCCCTTTGCATTTTGCCATAATATCAGCCATCAACCAGAAATTACTGTTCCTAATAATAGGGAAGCCATTTCCTCCACATCATATGTAAGTCCCGCCTCTCTTGCCAGTTCGAACACCCCTATACCCAAGAAAGAAAAGCTTAAGATGAAAGTAGTAGAGGAAGGTCCTGGAGAATACAACTTGAGTTAGCTCTTTTGTGTGGGACAAATGCCCACTTCTCCTAGAACACATGGTAAGCCACAGCAGTTACTCCAGCAACCACTAATCATACCAGCATGTGCCTTGACGCCATTCGTCCTTGGAAAGAGTCAAGAGGAAGAGACACAAGATGAGGACCTAGCGGACTAGATCTATAAAGATCCCATCACCACTGATAAACCGCGAGTTACACTTCCTACAGAACAGTATGGCAAAGGCCTCCTCATTATGCAAAGAATGGGATATGATGGTCAGAGTGCTTTGGGATACTGCAAACAAGGACGACATGAACCTCTGCTACCAGAATTCAACCCCAAAGGTAATACAGGCCTAGGCTTTGAAAAAGAGATCTTTCCTAAACTCAAATTCAAAGGAAAACCCAGCAAACCATTTTGCCCACCTCCTGCAAAGAGGACACCTTTCATAATCAAAGCACCATCAAGCACTATCCCCACTGCCCCATCGAGGCTCACAACCCCACCGCAACCGTCATCAATATCATTCATCCCACCAAACGAACCAGTAATCCCATCAGCAACACCATTTGTAGCAACAACTGTATGGAAACCTATAGCAACATCTACGGCACCAGCCATTCCAATAGAAGCCACTAAATCAACACTACCGATACTTCCAGTAACAAATCCTTTAATCCCCATCACAGTTCCTGCAACACCGATCACTACAAAGATACATAAACCAATCACACCTGCCGTGTTTAACTCCAAAGACATCCCAGTATGGTATAGCAATCGGATGCTAGAGAGTGATTCAGAGACTGACTCACATGAGTGGGAATTTGATTCTGTACAACTTAACACTTCAGATGAGGAAGACACATCACCACCTCCGCCACGCAAAGACATCCCTGTTTACGGAGAAGCATAGATAAAGACCACTTGGGTACCTGAGCTGGAAACATCTTCCACAGACCCTATGTCTCATCCTACGCCTGATTCTAACAAGGAGAGTACCATTAACAACCTTCACCATAACGTCTTAACCCTCACTGATACATCTCCCGCACTTAACCTAATCGATGAAGTAATGCCCATTATCCACGCTGAACTCATCGAATGGAACCAATCAAATCCTCCATGTCTTGACCTCTTCCAAAACGATGAGGCTATCATTGACTTTTTGGAATTACGGGATAATCTACCAAGCGGGGATCACAAAGCTGGATTCGCCATTGAACTTAATAGCGCAGCATACTTCGGGGTGGATGCCAAACCTTTCAGCTGGAAAAATATAACAATGAAACATGGATCTTCCAGTAAAAACCACACTGTGGCACTGTTTGATCCCACAAAAGTAAAAAGAAAGAGCGTATCCAATGGTGAAAACCTCTTTGAGGCACCTGAGGATGAAGGGTTTGACATTCTCCTTGCTAATGCACAACAGGAATGATCAACGATTCTCATCGAGGAAACCAAAGAATACAATGTGGGGACTCCTGAAAATCCTCATATCATACATCTGGCATCTCTTCTCACTCCAGAGGAACAACCTAAATTTATAGAGTTCTTCCAGAAGCATCAGATCAACTTTGCATGGTCATATGCAGACATGCCTGAGCTTGATCCTGATTTAGTCATGCATCACCTCACCATACCAGAAGGAGCCAAACCTGTCAAGCAGAAGCTTCGTAAGATGCATCCCCAGATTGCAGTGCTAGTCAAAACAGAACTCAAGAAACTCCTAGATGTTGGTTTCATTAGACGAATTGATTATGTAGAATGGATCTCCAACATTGTACCTATTGGCAAACCAAAAGGGGGCAACCGCATTTGTACTAACTTCAGAGATCTGAATAAGGCATGTCCTAAGGATGACTTTCCCCTACCAAATATCGACATCATAGTGGATCTAACAGCAGGACATGCGATGCTTTCACTCATGGATGGCTTTTCTGGCTACAATCAGATAAAGATCACACCCAAAGATCAACATAAGACGACCTTCACATGTCCATGGGGCACATACTGCTGGAATGTAATGCCTTTTGGTCTAAAGAATGTAGGAGCGACCTATCAAAGAGCAATGACCACCATCTTCCATGACATGATGCATACTATGATGGAAGATTATGTGGATGACTTACTAGAAAAATCACTTACTAGAGAAGGACATCTCCACATCTTAGATCAAATCTTTGATAGACTGGAACAATATCATGTTCGACTCAACCCAAAGAAATGTGTCTTTGGAGTGACCTCCGGGAAGCTTCTAGGATACATTGTCTCAAGCAAAGGCATTGAGGTCGATCCAACAAAGGTTAAGGCAATAATGGACATGCCACCTCCAAAGAATATCAGTTAGCTAAGGACATTACAAGGGCGGCTTCAATCCATCCGAAGATTCATTGCACAATTGGCTGATAAGTGTCACCCATTCACACACTTGCTACACAAGAACATCCTCTTTCAGTGGGATGCTAGATGCCAACAAGCATTTCAGACGCTTAAAGACTATCTAATGAATCCACCATTGTTGATGCCACCAGATCCAAGTAGACCGTTGTTACTTTATATCTCAGTGACAAGTACAGCATTAGGTGTATTGTTGGCACAACATAATGCAGAAGGCAAAGCGTGTGCTGTTTACTACATCTCTCGCACACTGGTTGGCTATGAACTCAATCACACACCTATTGAGGGAGCTTGCCTAGCAGTAATCTTAGCAGCCACTAAATTGCGACACTATCTGTTGACACACAAGGTACAACTCATCGCAAAGATTGATCCACTCAAGTATTTACTCAGCAAAGCAGCATTGACAGGTCACTTGGCCAAATGGGTAATGATTCTAAGTGAATTTGACATCGAGTATGTGGACCGTAAAGCTATCAAAGGGTAGGTCATTGCAGATCAGTTGGCCGATGCACCACTCATAGGCGATCATCCCCTCATTTCCAATTTTCCAGATGAAGAGATATTCATGATCACAGAAGTACAACCATGGAAACTATATTTTGATGGTTCATACACTAGGCACGGCTCAGGGGCAGGCATTTTGTTTATCACACCTCAAGGTGACAGCATCCTGAAGTCTTACAGGCTCACATTTCCATGCACAAACAACATAGCAGAGTATGAGGCCTTGATCACAGGATTCAGGTTAGCCGTACAATGGAAATTACAAGAACTACAAGTATATGACGATTCCCAACTAGTCATTCGACAAGCAACAGATGAATATCATACCAAAGATGATAAACTCATTCCATATAAGCAAATGATGGACACTCTAAAGACATCATTTACTACTATCACTTTTGAGCAGATACCAAGAGATCATAATCAAGCTGCTGACGCCATGGCTACCATCGCATCTCTACTAGATCTTCCACAGAATTCAACACGCTACGAGTTCTTGGTAGAACAGCTTTGGATCCCCGCTTATGATATCCCCGAATCTGAAATGATATGTCGCCTTGTTGGTTCTGAATCCCCATGGTACGGTGAGTTCTACACATATCTCCGCGATCATACCCTTCTTCCCAACCAATCAAATAACCAACGAAAAACCTTCATTCGCCAAACTGCTCGATATACCATTATTGCCGAAACCCTATACTGACGTAGTCTTGATGGTACTCTCCTTCAATGGCTGGAACAGGATGAGATAACAAAGGTTTTGGAAGAGGTACATGAAGGAATTTGCGGGACTCACTCAAGTGGTCCATCACTAGCCAAGAAGATCATGCGAGCTGGATACTATTGGCCATCTATGGAAAAGGATTCCTACTACTTTGTCAGGAAATGCAAGAAATGTCAAGTTCATGGTGACCTGATACATGCACCAGCACAGGAACTGCAACCAATCACAACACCATGGCCTTTTTGTCAATGGGGCCTTGACCTTGTGGGTAAGATTCATCCATCTTCATCCAATGGCAGCAAATTCATTATTACCGCCACCAAATATTTCACAAAGTGGATCGAAGCTGTTCCACTTACCCAAATCACCGGCAAGCAGATCGCCTCATTCATCCTCAACTACATCATCTGCCGGTATGTTGTACCCATGTCCATCATCACAGATAACGGTCTTCCTTTCAAAAATCAGGATGTCCGTGAGCTTTGTGAGAAATTTCATATCCAACATCGTTTTTCCACCCCCTATTACCCACAAGGCAATGGTCAGGCTGAAGCATCCAATAAAAACATATTGAGAATCCTAAAGAAGACAGTCAATGATGCCGGTCGTGATTGGCATGTTCAATTGAATCCAGCATTATGGGCATATCGAACTAGCTTTCGAACCCCTACAGGTGCAACTCCTTATTCATTGGTCTATGGTGCAGAAGCTATCTTACCTATTGAGGTTGAGATACCATCATTATGAGTTTCCTTGCATAATCTCATCGATGATGAAGCATACAGAGTCTCATGTCTTCAGGACTTAGAGTTACTTGATGAGAAGCGACAAGCTGCATACAATCACCTCAAAGCCTATCAGAAGCGCATGAGTAGAAGCTACAATCACCGAGTTAGATCTCATACATTTGAGGTAGGTGATCTTGTTCTTCAAGAGAATCCTCTCAACCAACCAAACAAAGAACATCAAGGGAAGTTTGAATCAAATTGGCTTGGCCCATATGTTGTCACTGCTATATTCGGGTCCGGGGCATATCAGTTGGCTACATCAGACGGAGCACCGCTCTCAAATCCAATCAATAGCATGCACCTCAAACGGTTTTATACCTAAGGTGTACAAGGCATTAGGCTCCCCTGCATATCAGAAAATACCAAAAACATTCAGAAAAATGTCCTAAAGAAAATACCAAAAACATTCAGAAAAATGTCCTAAAGAAAATACAAAAACATTCAAAAAAGTAAAGAAAAATCATGCATCGAAACGGTGAACAACCACTCCAGTGGCACCTTGGGTAAGTACGATGGCGAAAACCTGGCAAACAGGCGCCACCCGTAAAGGCAATGGCTCCAGTATCTTTCAGGCTCGTTGCGATCACATTCATACATACACACATCCATCCATCTAACCATGGCTTGTTATTTGATCTGTAATCCAAGAAAGTACTTCATGCGTCTGGCATCCCGCTTTTTCATAAATCATGTCCAACTTGGGGGCAATGCCCTTACAATCTAGATGATGGAAGTGGATTCTACATTACTAGTGATTCATTGGCAAAAACATTCAAAAATGTCTCGCAAAATACAAAAACATTCAAAAATGTCTCGCAAAATCCAAAAACATTCAAGATGACTCATAAAATCCAAAAACATTCAAAAACTATTACACAAAATCCAAAAACATCGAAAAACCCATCAAAAATCACACAAAAACATGGCAACACCTTGTACATATTCATTCAAGCAGATGCAAAACCAACATTAACACAGTACTCACACAATGACCATTTATCAATCGACCACACAATCCACATCCAACAAATCAGAAACTGTCTTTAAAAACAAGGATGCATCCTTCCTTACCAAAACAAAGACAAGAGTGACGTTTTCTTTGACAAGAAAATTATGTTAAGCTATCAAATGCTTGGTTGATTCGTGAGTAATTCATTTGTTTATCTGTATCGGGATCTTTCAGCATTGTTTTGTATCATTTGTGCATTATTTCGGATGAAGTTCTGGGGCATGTACTAATGGTGTCTACGTGGGAAGTTCACTAAGCTATGTGATCATAGGCAAAAATGCAGTCATAGATCACTACGGCTTGCTGACTACAGCGTATACCTCGACCATATGAGCATGAACCATTACCAAGGATCCTTATTCTTTATTCTTTATGTATATACTATTTGTTTGCAGGTACAATGCTCTTCCTTTGGTTCTTCCTACCTCATCCAAACTGGATAAAGGTTTTTATCTCTTAGTATGGTATGCACTTGTCTCAGGATATGATCAGCCTAAGATCAAGGAGGACGATCCAAGTCATGCATGAACAGGGATAATCCTTGTCTGTTCTGCAAGCAATACTCAGGTCAACTTGATCCATTATATCAAGTTGCTTGTATTAACTTGCTATATAAAATCCATGTAAGGAATACTCAGGTCATCTTGAATCATTATGTCAAGATGCTTGTATTCTCTTCCAACATTTTAAAATCTCAATGATGAAAATAGAGCACTATGGATCGTCATTCCATCTTACCTGTATATACTGCATTCCGTTGCATTCCAACCATCCATACATTCATAATAGCTGCATATCATGCATACATAGTCATAATAATGCATACTCTATTTTACTCATCTTCTTCCATAGGACTCGGTCCTAGTCCTCCATATCTTCTATCTAACATCAAATCCCCCCTCACCCTCCCTATCTTGATCATCAACATCATCCTAATCCCTTCATCGCTTCCCATCCTCACTCATCCAAAAAAATTAAGCAAGTTACTTTGTCTGCATAGGTACATCGACTCACACACACCTAGACTATCAACAGATACTCTGATCAAGTATCTTCGGGTCTCAACAGGTAATCGATTATGGTAATCCTAGACTACATCAGGCATTTATCACAATGACCTAGTCTCAACAGGGCTGCCATGATTCCCCACAACCATCCATCACACGCACATACTATCAATTGATCAACCAATCAAACACAATCCAACGAACAATTACATCAATTGTCTACGTCTCAACGAGTATTTTGCTTCATATACCTTGACTTCATCGGGCAATTACATCAATTGTCTAAGTCACATTAGGTCACTTTGATTCACTTACTCAGACTTTATCATGTCCAAGCAACCAACTGACATCAACTGTCATGCTTTGAATTGACCGGGGCAATTCAACCGATTGCACCAGATTGTCCAACCAATTTTGATCAATTGTATAGCATCAATCAAAACCCCACACTACATCTGCTATGTATCTCTTTCATGACCTCAGGGTACTCATTGGCTTGTTGTTTCTTCATATTCACTCCATTTTCTCCCATTCTTTCATCATTAGTTCTAATTTCTTCTATTCTACCTCCCCTCCGCTTTTCATTCTTTTTCGAGAGATCGCCCGATTTTTCAAAAAAATTCGGCCCATCCCTCGAGGGGGCATACCACCCATTAAATTTACATTTTATGGGGCATTTCTTCACACCTATTTTTCTTTCTTTGAAACGACGCGATAAACTGCACCGTCTCAAAGAGGGGCAAATGTAGTCACATAAATCTGTCCACTTAATTAAATGAATACTTAGTATTTATTTGATTATTTAACCATCAATTAATAATTAATTAAATTAATATTTAATTAATTCATCTTAACCCTCTTCTCCTATTAATTAAATAAATTATTCAATTGATTTGATTTAATTCACTTAACCAAATTCAGACCATTAATTAAATAAATAAATCATATTTATTTAATTAAATATTCTCTCACATTTAAATAAATTAATATTTATTTAAATCCCCCAAAATCCCACCTCTCACATTTAAATAAATTAACATTTATTTAAATCACCTTTATCCTCTACCCACTTGCATTTTCCTACAAATGCAAGTTGCACAATTATTTTAAATAAATAATTTATTTAAAACACCTTTATTCTCCACCCACTTGTATTTTCCTACAAAAGCAAGTTGCACAACTATTTTAAATAAATTATTTATTTAAAATCCTATTTATCCTCACCCACTTGAAACCTTTAAAGGTTTCCCTTAAAGTAGTCAAACTTGATGGCTTTAAAGTCTTCAAACTTGATGGCTTCCTTCTATAGTCTTCTTAAGACTTTAATGGTTTTCCTTAAAGTCTTCAAGCCTTTAATGGTTCCCCTCAAAGTCTTCAAGCATTTTAATGCTTTATCTTCCTTTTTCTCATTTAAATAAATTAATATTTATTTGAATATTTATCCAAATACAACTTGCACACATTTATTGAAATAAATGAATTTTTATTTTAATAAAATCCTATTTTCCCTCACCCACCAAATCCACTTGCAAAATCTAATCCCCTTCTAGATTCTTCTAACCCCTTCCTAATTAGCCTAATCCATCCCCTAATTATTGTCACATTCCTAAGCAAAATGGAGTCACTTCTCAAAGCCTAAAAGTCTTTGATAACCATTAAAGGCTTCCAACCTTCAACCACTAAATGTCTCAAAGTCTTGGATAACCTTTGAAAGCTTCCAACCTTCAACCACTTAATCCACAAAGTCTTCAAAAACCATTAATGGTTAACCCAAACCCTCCTACATGGTTAAAACATTTGTTTTGACTCAACCTCTACCCAACCCAAGGGTCTCATCAAGCCTTTAATGCTTTGACCATGATTATCTCTTAATCATTTGCACAAAGGTTTATCCTTGCATTAACTCCTAATCCAGTGGGTAATCCTAATTTAGGCTTGACCCTTACCTTCTAGATAACCATGAGATCTCCTTAGGCATTTAATGGCTCCAACCTCTTCTCTCAACCCAATCTTATGTTGACACTTGTCACCATTTCATTGGTGCAAATTGTGCACATGGATCCCCAACTTTCAAGCTTGACCCTTGATTAAACCTTTCAATCCTGGCCATCCATTGCTCCATTTTTCCTATAAATAGAGCCCATTCCTTCATAATCCAGATCCTGAAAACTTGTATGCATCTAAGCTATAGATATTTTAGAGAGCATTTTAGCATAAGCAATCTAACATCTTGTCTTTTTGGTTAAAATACATCATTTTAGCATTAGTATTAGCTTTTATTTCACATTTAGAGTTATACTACAATCTCAATCCTCCATAAGCATCCATAGTGCAAAAAGCTGCTAAGAGCTACACTATTTTGGAACTTGGAGAGGAGAGGAACAAGGGAGAAGAAGCTAAGGCCATGCTAAGAGGCAGTTGAAGATGTCTCATGATCTTTGTTTTACTTATTAGATATATTAGCATGTCTCTTTGTGTCTCTTTTGGAATGCCTTCATAGATTAGTTTTAGATTGACTAATGCTAATATTTTGTGTGTTTTGTGTTCTTTGATCTTAGACTAACCTTGTGCCATTTAGGAGGGCATCAGAGCATATTGGATGAATACAAGCATTATTTAATGAAGGATGTTGATGAGATGGAGATGTATAAATCATTGGTATGTGTAGACGCATAAAAATGACCATATTGCTAAATGAATATTTTATGTTCATTTCCCTATTTAATTAAATCCAATTTAATTAAATTAATCACATTCTTCTATTTTATTAAGTAAATTGCTCGATTTATTTAAATAAAATTCACTATACCATTTAATGAATAAATCATTTTATTCAATTAAATCCCCCTAGCCACTTTTAATTAAATTCAAATTTAATTAAATAGTTATCCTAAATTGAATAAATCATATTTATTTAATTTCTCCAAATTGCAACCAAATTGAATGAAAATCATTTAATTCAATTAAATCCTATTATCCCCTCATCCACTTGCAAAATCCCAAACCCCTTCCTAACCCCTTCTAGAATCTTCTAATCGCTTCTAATTAACCTAACCCTCCCCTAAATTTTGTCACATCCCTAAGCAAAGGGAGGTCACTTCTCAAATGGTCCAAAGTCTTGGATAACCATTGAAGGTTTTCAACCTTCAACCACCAAAACCCCCAAAGTCTTTGAAAACCATTGAAGGCTTCCAACCTTCAACCACTTAATCCCCAAAGTCTCCAATAACCATTAATGGTTATTTCAAACCCTCCCACATGGTTAAAACATTTGTTTTGACTCAACCTCTACCCAACCCAAGGGTCTCATCAGGTCATTAATGCTTTGACCATGATTATCTCTTAATCATTTGCACAAAGGTTTATCTTTGGATTAGATCCTAATTCATTGGGTAAACCTAACTTAGACTTGACCCTTAGCCTTTAGATAACCATGAGGTCTTCTCAGGCCTTTAATGCCTCCAACCTCTTCTTTCAACCCAATCCTGTGTGGACATTTGTCACCCTGTCATTGGTGCAAATTGTGCACATGGATCCCCAACTTTCAAACCTGGCCCTTGATTAAACCTTTCAATCCTGACCATCCATTGCCCTGTTTGTGCTATAAATAGAGCTCTCATTCCTCCATTTTTAACAATCATCTTTCAAATTTGAAGCATCACACTTATGCTCAAATTGTTTCAAGCTTTCATATCATTTTATATATGCTCTTCATTTAGCCTCTTTTAGATCAGAATTAATCATGAATATGCATGCTAGAGTAATTTATTTATCATTTTAGTTCAATCATAGATTAAATATAGTATGCTAGGATAATCTCCATACTAACCTCGTCATCTTATCATTTAGTTTATTGCATTTCTAGCATCTCATCTAGCTTATAACACATCTCATATTAAAAACAGTTAAAATCTCTCTCGTTCTCATATTTGCCATCCCTAAACCATTTTGCTCAGTAATCTGAGAGCAAAACATTGGTTTGAGGGACATTGTGAGATAGAGAACCATGGGACCCTCCTTGGGAAGCTGAGTAACGCATCATTACTCCATAGCTTGCATCAAGAAGTCCTGTGTGTGTGTGTGGATTGGTATTTTACATATTTTTCACATTTTAAATTCTAATAACCCACTTTTCCCACATACATTTCTGGCGCCCACCGTGGGGCACGCACCCCAATAACCTATCATTTTTTGAATTTGAAGAGTTTTGCAGGTACGCGGGAAACTAGAATTAGCGCATCGAAAAGATATTTTAGCGCATCCGCCTAACAGTTTAGCGCTTCTAGCCTACTGTTTAGCGCGTGGGCTTTCTGTCTTAGCGCGTTCGAACTGTTCCTTAGTGCATAACACTATTGACAAATTTTCCTGTAGGTGTCGACAATGGCGAAACACAGATCAGCGCGTCCACCTGACAGATTAGCGCATGGACCCAAAGTTTTAGCGCTTCAACTCCATATTCTAGCACGTGTAAACAGACAGTTAGCACATTGAAATTCAACATTTCCCGACAACAGACCGCGGAAAAACCAAACCACAGATCAGTGCGTCCACCTTACAGATTAGCGCATCGACCCAAAGTTTTAGCGCTTATACTCCATATTCTAGCACGTGTAAACAGACAGTTAGCACATTGAAACTCAACATTTCCCGACAACAGACCACGGAAAAACCAAACCACAGATCAGCACGTCCACCTTACAGATTAGCGCATCGACCCAAAGTTTTAGCGCTTATACTCCATCTTCTAGCGCATCTCAACAGACAGTTAGTGCATTGAAATTCAAAATTTCCCGAATAACAGACCGTGGGAAAACCAAACCATAAATTAGCGCGTTTGAACCACAGAGTAGCACATGCGGGAAACAGAATAGCGTACGGAAACGAAACAGTAGCGCATCCGAAGAGTATTGTAACGCGTACAGTTTGTTCTGTAGCGCATCACAAACAAAACCAACAAAAAGATTTTGTAACCGAATAAAAAATTTTTAGACTTGTGGAAGTCCCCCGAAACAAACTGACAAATTTCTTTCTATTTGCAGGATTTTTAACAAGTTTCTTGCAGGAAAAGCGAGGAGATTTGTTTTTACAAGCAAAACGTTTTTCCTTTTTGTTGACCTCGAAAATCAAAATTTGCGTTGTTGATGATCTATTTTCCATAGATTAGATAATTATTGCTATAAAGGATTAAAAAAGAACATCATGCTTATTGGAGCAACATCTTCAATTAGAAGTTAGCAAATTATTGTCTTGAGGGTTAAAAAGAACAACTTGATTGCCTTGTCTCGAAAGTGGAAGGTATATGCTCTCCCCTTAACTGGGTGACCAAAAAGCCACACCACTCTTATGCTTTCAGTGTTTCAAGCAATAAAACCTTTAGCAGGCCTGCCTTCCCGAGGAGTTGCACTCAACTCTTAAAGCCGTTTATGGCCGGTGTGAAGGGAACGACCTAAGTGGGGAACGGCTTTGACGCCAAGAATTCCAACCCACTATAATCAAATGTGGAAAGTGACGAAAGTCCTTTTCAACGGTTGCGCGCAGCGATTAGCCTTCCCCCAGTATCCTTGAGATACGTAAAGTCTTTGTTCTAAAGGTTGGGAAGCCTCCTGAGGGAGTTTATCACTGACGGCCGAACGGGAAGCCTGATTAAGAACCTTAGCATTAGAAACTTTGAGCTGAGTCAGTATCCAAACATTTGTAACATCATAGTGCAAGGGTGGGGAAGAATCCGCCCACAAGATTACTCACCATATATCTCCCAAGATAACTACTCAACTGTGAAGCAATTCACTTTGGGTTAACTTCTGGCAAAAGGCAAAAAAATGGGCGCCCTCTAGGGGGTGACACAGCTGTTTGAGCTGACGGAGTATCGAGACTAGTGAGCTATGATGTTGCTTATGACCCTTGAATAAAGAGTCTTTTTGAAGTGTTTATCTTGTATCCAACCTGTTAAAACATGGGGGATTTGAACACATCCTCGACAGAACATACACTTTATGTTAGATTAAGTGAAATGATTGTACTTTGTGTGTCGTGCTCACATTTTGTATTTCAGAAAATCATTCATCCTACTTAAAAATTCTCTCAACAAAAATCAAGAACATCACAAAGACACCAAAAGGAAAAATCAGGGCAGTTTAGCGCGTAGGAACAACATATTAGCGCGTCAAACAGTTATTTTAGCGCATCTGCAGAACAAAATAGCGCGTACCACAAAAACAGTAGCGTTTCAACTGAAAAGCAAAACAGAAACCAATCTTTTAGCGCGTACAAAACATATTCTAGCGCGTGTTAGGAATCTTTTAGCGCATTAACAGAAACATATAGCGCGTGAAAGTCACAGTATAGTGCATGAAAGCCACAGTGTAGCGCGTGATTTTCCAAAAAACTTCACAGCAAATTTCGAAACAGCCTTTTTTAGCGCGTGGAACAAATAGCTTAGCGCGTCGAGTTCCTGTTTTAGCGCATTAACCAAACCAGTCAGTGCGTGGAAAATACAGTCTAGCGCGTGCATATTTCACAGTCAACAAAACAAAATTTTCCAGAATCAATGTTTTAGCGCGTAACCAGGGGCAGAGTAGCGCGTGGGTAAATAGTTTTAGCGCATTGAGAAAATTTACTAGCGCATTGAACACCTGTTTTAGCGCGTGAGAAAAAGGAGAAAAACAGAGAGTTGAAAAAACCAAAAATTTTGAAAATTTCAAAATATTTTAAAACACAGTTTTTCATCAAAACACGTCTTTTATCAAACCCGAGTGACAAAAACAAGCCATAAAACTATTTCTCAAGTCCAATTTGTGTCAAACAAGGTTGTCCAAATCCAAAAACGAATCGAGCAATATAGGACGTCTTTCCTATCATAATCCGGAAACTTTTCATCATCAGTATCAATTCAATCCTTTAAACATCTTACGGATTTTATCTCAAAAACACTTGTCTAGAAATTTTTCCAAATTGTCAAATCCAGTTTCCAGAGCGGGAAACTCTTATCCATATCATTTGACACGCTTTATCGTGAAGGGGCAGCTAAACCTTCATCCTGATAAAGTAAGATTTGAAATTTTCGAAACAAGAATCAACTGAATCCAAACAAATCAAAGGAAATTATTGATCACTCATGCATGACTAATCCCCTCATTCTGAAAAGAAAGAACCTCTATCGCAACATCACGTTGAAGAAACAACAACCTAGCTTTTCCAAATTCATCAAGAGAAATAAATTTTTATACATCAATCGTCAACTCTTCAAATCCCATTGGGTATTTCTTCATCACGTCAAACGTTATATCCAAAACAAATCCAGCGAATTTGACAAAGAACCCCTGAAAACAAGAGCATACTGTCAAAAGTCTGCTTTTAATCAAAAGATAAACCGCGGAGGAAAGATCAATCCAGCATTCCTACCTGACGAGTGCATCACATATAACACATCTAGACCAGAACCACCAACGCCAGAGCACAACATCAACGCGGACTTTGTTCCTTTCATCACTGAAAATTTCTATTGAAATGCCTGTCACTCGCTCTCAACGAAACAAACAAAGCGAAACACCCGCGGAATCAAGTATGAATCGCAGATTATCAAATCCTTTTGAAGTTCCATCATCAGAAGATCCTGAAATTACTGACGCAATTCTTCAAGAATGCCAAGAAAATCCTTCATTCCAAAAACTCATCGAAAAACTCATGGAAAATGACAAAGAAAAATATCTACTTATGCTTACAAGCAAAGGTATCAAACTTCCTAAAGATTTTGATGCAAACGTCTTTCAAACAGGATCTCAACAATACACATATCAAGAACAACAAAGGGAAGAAGAGACTCGCATACCTGAACAACATATTCCAGAACAACATATACCAGAAATGCGAGTACCTGTATTTGAAACCCCAGAACAACGCATACCATTTACTGCACCTTTTCAGTTGAGAACAAATACGAGGGAAGAACTCTTCCCTCGGCAAGATAATGCGCCCTTGGTTGCTCTTACTCAACAGATGCAAATGTTGCAAAGACAAATACACGATATGCAACAAGGGACAACAGTGCGGTACTCTATAAACGAAATCTGTCCTTATCCATTTGACAGAAGCTTAAACATGATACCTTTTCCTCCAAACTCAGACATTCCCAAATTTGATAAATATGATGGGAAAGGTGATCCTCGAGATCATGTTCGAGAATTTTGCACTATGAGTCTTGAATTTGCTCATAATGACACTTATCTGATGCGGTTATTCCCAAGAAGCCTAGGAGAACAAACAATGGAATGGTTATCCAAGATTACACCACCTGTTAGATCATTTGACGAATTGGTTAACAAGTTCATCACCCATTATTCTTACAACATCCAACATGCCATAAACATGTTAGATATCTGCAACACCAAACAAAAGAACAATGAAACCTTCATGTTATTCCTTCAACGTTGGCGACGCATGGTATCAAGGTATCCTCGAGATATTCCTGAAAAAGAGAAAATGGACATCTTCATTGATAATTTGAATGGTGAAATGAGTTACAGACTGAAACTTCAATGCATACCATCTTTTGACAAATTAATCGAAAATGGCATCCAAGTAGAGGAAGCTTGTGTCAAAAAGGGAACACTCAAGTTCTACAAAGAAGGAACAAACTCATCAAACTACAATAACCAAAACAATACCAATCTAGACAAAGCTCGATTTTGGACTCAAAACAAAAACGAAGGCAACAATGAATCATATGATCCTAAATCTAAGCAACCAGTGCTTGCCTTATCGAGAAATACTCAAAATACAAAAAATCCTAAAAATACTACTCCCAGTACTAATACATATGCACCAAACAATGCTCAAGGACAACTCAATACCAACAATGCCAACGATAATCAAAACAAAAACCTGAATCCAGGGCCTAACAACAATTCACGCAACAACACCAACAATTTCCATAAGCGTATCTTCACACCATTGGGCCAATCATTAGAGTCCGCATTCAGAGAGCTGTTAGCAAACAAGGTTCTTTCTTTACCTCCAATCAACAATTATGAACCCCCAATCAAACCACCTTGGTGGAATGATTCACACTATTGTGATTTTCATCGAAACAAAGGTCATAGAACAAACGAATGCATGAGATTGAAACACATAATCCAAGACATGATTGATCGAGGTGACTTAACGGTGGACGGTCTCAAAACAAATAATGATCACGAAGCCTTCAAAGATCCTCTTCCAAATTATAACAAAGATGGAGCATCCACTTCAAATGATACCCGCGGAGCTCGTATTAATCACATCTACAACAACACAATCAATCACATATCAGCCGATGACCATCAAGTCAATGTTATAACCATTCGAGATAAATGTGATCATGAATCTGTCAATGTAACAACCCGGACTCAGAAATATGTCCTGAAGGGACATACTGCACCTCCAACTACCACACCAAAGATCCAATACGACTTAGTTAATCAACTGCGCAAGACTCCGGCTCAGATATCTATCCTGGAATTGTTCAAACTATCTCCAAGACACAAAGACATATTGGAGCAAGCACTCTTAGAAACAAATGTACCTCAAAATCTGGACACAGACAGATTTCAAGCTATGGTGGCCCACATGACAGAGTCTCATAACCTCACCTTCTCAGAGCATGATAATACTTTATTGAGTCATCCGCATAATACTCCTCTACATATTGAAGTCATTGTTTGCAAACACCGTGTCAAAAGAGTCTTAATAGATGGAGGAGCCGGACTTAATATATGTACTTTAAAGCTTATCCGTGCACTAGGTTTCTCAGAAGAATCTATTGATCCTTGTAAAAAGATTACCATAAAAGCATATGATGATGAGGAAAGGTCCTCTAAAGGAAAAGTGATATTGCCTATTCAGGTAGGACCAGTGCAAAAAAATACTATATGTCAAGTTTTAGATATTGATCTCACCTACAATATCTTATTAGGCCGACCCTGGATACATGAAATGCAAGCAGTACCTTCTACATACCACCAGTGTGTCAAGTTTCCTCATGATGGATAGGAAATCTCCATATTAGCTGATCACAATCCATTTCAACATTACAATGCAATGGGGGCAGCCCAAGACAGTTTGGTTCCTTATAACAGAGAAAAGCAGTGGTCTCCAACATCTGATCCACCAACCGTAAAATCCAACTCCTTATGGGGAGATTTCAAACAGAAAATACAAATCAAAGACCAAGGCATGGGCGAATACTCTATGGAGCCTTTGTGTTTAACCAGATTGCCAACATCACCTAGATCCCATGGTTTACCTACTCTATCAACACATCTAGCAACTCAGCCCATAACTAAATTTGATGGTACCTTCATCCAATTAGGGACTCTAGCACATGAATTAGAAGATAAAGATGTTCTTAATTGGCTATACAAAGATGAAGAAGAAGCTAATAGAGCGGCCGCTCTAAACATTGTTCTACCAACACACCTGTATGGAAAAGGCTACTTGATCATGAAACAAATGGGATATGGTGGTAAAGGACCTATTGGGAAACGCCAAGAAGGAGTCACTGAACCTATAGATCTTCCTTCACAACCTAGTAGAAATAAAGCAGGATTAGGTTCTAAATTCACTTTCCTATTAAAAAGGCCGCCTTATACAAATGCAAAACCTCAATGGAAAGAAAAGAAGAAATACAAAGAAGAATCATGGCAAGAAGCTCTCTTTGAATCAGTAGAAACAATCCGTAAGGCAAGAGAACGTCAAGATCAGAAGATACATCAGGAAAAACTTTTGAATCATAAGAAGGCCATATCTATAGCAGTGGCTCATATTCACACACCAGTGGCTCAAGAACCAATCCTATCATCACAAGCACCCATCATTCCTCCCCGAGGAAGCACAATCTATGAACAAATCCAGAATGTAGAAGATGGATCAGATACAGAATCAACACAGAATGTCAAAATAGTATCTATCATCAAGGATTTATTTTCACCATACAACATACCTATCTACAACACAGATAGAATTTGAGATGATGACTATGAGACAGATTCAAATGAATATGAATGGGGTACCTGTTCAGATACTACTACAAATATCCCAGATGATCCTGATTTCATATCCATTTCTCAAGAAGAACATAACGCAGAAGATAGACCTCTCGAATTTGGACCACAACATATCTATGATGTTCAGGAAGGCGAACAGAAATATTACGAACAAGTCTATGTAGAAGATGACACCATCGAAGACCTCGATAAAACCCTAAACTTCTTTAAAAACAAGACCCGTCACGATGATAACTCTATTCTAACACTTACAGTAGCTGAACTTGACCCGCCCAATGATTCCTTACCACTTGTCTTCCCTGATCTCATCGACTGGACTGAACCTGAGACTCATGATATCCCAATTTTTCCAAATGATGAATCTATTATCCACTACCTATGTACCGTAAATCCCGAAACAGGCTCTGCCAGTGAACCACATAACGATGTTTGTTCTTCAGGGAGTGCCAAGTCTCTTAGTCGCAAAAATGAATCAAATAATGAATCTAATGCTGAAAACCAGTCAATGGCAGCAATGGCTCCCAAAAAAGTAAAAATAAAGGACGTATCGGAGGGTGAAAACCTTTTTAAGGCACCTAACGATGAGAGACTTGACACTCTTCCTGAACATTTTCATGAACGATCACCCATATTGATTGAGCCCACTCAATCAATCAACATTGGTACCACTGAAGCAGCCAGAAATATACATCTTGCAGAATCTCTGACAGAGGAGGAAAGATCGGCATTCATCATCTTTTTTAAAGGACAACAAATTAACTTTGCCTGGTCATATGCTGATATGCCTGGAGTGGATCCACACCTAATCATGCATCACTTGTCCATCTTTGCGGGGGTCAAGCCAGTCAAGCAGAAACTATGAAAGATGAATCCACAGATAGCACTCATGGTCAAAATAGAATTAAAGAAATTATTAGATGTCGGATTCATTCGACCTATTGACTATGCAGAATGGATTTCTAACATAGTTCCAGTCTCAAAACCAGATGGTAGTATTAGAATATGCACCGACTTTAGAGATGTCAATAAAGCTTGCCCAAAGGATGACTTTCCTCTGCCAAGTATCGATATAATTGTAGATCTCACAGCAGGCCATGCAATGCTCTCATTAATGGACGGTTTCTCAGGCTATAATCAAATCAAAATAGCTCCTGAAGATCAAGACAAAACAACATTCACCTGTCCTTGGGGAACATACTGTTGGAATGTAATGCCTTTTGGCTTAAAGAATGCCAGAGCCACTTATCAAAGAGCAATGACAACAATATTCCATGATATGATGCACACATTCATGGAAGACTATGTGGATGATTTACTAGCAAAATCTTTCACCAGAGCTGAACATCTTGGCATCCTAACAAAGATCTTTGATCGGTTGCAGAAATTCAAATTCTGACTCAACCCTAAGAAGTGTGTCTTCGGGGTTACATCAGGCAAGTTACTAGGTTACATTGTCTCAGCTAAAGGTATTGAAGTTGATCCAGCAAAGGTACAAGCCATCATGGATATGCCACCGCCAAAGAATATCAGTCAACTTCGATCTCTCCAAGGGCAACTTCAATCTATCAGGCGATTCATAACTCAACTAGCAGACAAAAGTCTGTCATTTAACCATTTGCTACACAAAAATGTGCCATTCAAATGGGAGACCAAATGTGCCGAATCTTTTTACCAAATTAAAGAGTACCTGATGAATCCACCAGTCCTAGTACCGCCAATTGCAGGAAAGCCTCTTATATTGTATATATCAATGACAGATGTTTCACTGGGGGCATTATTGGCACAGGAAGATCAACAAGGAAAGGAACGCGCCATATATTACATCAGTAGAACATTGAATGGCTATGAGCTCAATTATACATTCATTGAAAAGGCTTGCCTAACAGTTGTTTTTGCATCTCAAAAATTTTGACATTATATGCTAGCACACACTATCAAGCTAGTAGCCAAAATTGATCCTCTCAAGTATCTACTCAGCAAGGCAGCTCTCACAGGCCGATTGGCTAAATGGGTTATGATTCTCAGTGAATTTGACATCCACTACACAGAAAGATGAGCCATCAAAGGACAAGCAATTGCAGATCAGCTGGCTGAAGCACCGCTACCAGGAAAACAAACCATGGACATTGACTTTCCAGACAGGGACATTTTTGCTCTCTCCTCCAAACAATGGACCCTATACTTTGATGGATCCTATACACAACATGGTTCAGGGGCCGGCATTCTATTCATCACCCCTGAAGGACACACTATGCCGAGATCATACAGGCTTATGTTTCCCTGTACAAATAATATGGCTGAATATGAAGCATTGGTCATAGGCATCAAAATGGCTGTCGAGTGGAAAATCATAGAATTAAAGGTCTATGGAGACTCACAATTAGTCATCAATCAGATCAACAACAACTATTAGACAAAAGATGATAAGTTACTACCCTACAAACGGATGGTGGATGACTTCAAGCAGTATTTTGTGCACATCACCTTTGCACAAATACCAAGGTTAAATAACAAAGCAGCCGATGCAATGGCTACGATCGCTTCATTACTACAAATTCCAGAACAACAGAGTCGTTATGAGTTCCTGGTAGAGCAACTGTTCTCCCCCGCCTATGACCACTCTGAATCCCATGTTATATATGCCTTAACCAGTTCAGATTCTCCGTTATATGGACCAATATACGACTACCTCAAGCATAATATCTTACCCATTGACCAATCCCGTAAACAAAAATGTAACTTTATCCGACAAGCTGCCCGTTACACCCTTACCGCTGATACCTTATATCGTCGAGGTCTAGATGGTACTCTTCTTCGTTGTCTTGATCGTAATGATTCTGATTCAGCTTTACACGAGCTTCACGAAGGTATTTGTGGCACACATTCGAGTGGCACTACTCTTGCTAAAAAGCTTCTACGAATGGGATACTACTGGCCTACAATGGAGAAAGACTCATATCATTTCGCTAAGAAATGTCCTAAATGCCAAATCCATGGCAATCTGATACATGCACCAGCACAGGAACTACAACCATTTACCACATCATGGCCCTTTTGTCAGTGGGGATTGGATCTGGTAGGCAAAATACATCCTTCATCTTCAAATGGACACAAGTTCATTATAACTGCCACAGAATACTTTACCAAATGGATTGAAGCAGTCCCCATGACCACAGTGACTGGGAAACAAATTGCCTCTTTTATCCTGAATTATCTCATCTGCAGATATGGTATTCCAAGTTCAATCGTTACAGATAATGGACGACCTTTCAAAAACCAAGATGTGCAGGAACTATGTGAAAAATTCAAAATTCAGCATAGGTTTTCTACACCATACTATCCACAAGGAAATGGTCAGGCAGAAGCATCTAACAAAACGATCCTAAAAATCCTCAAGAAAACGGTGAATGATGCAGGCAAAGATTGGCATGTACGACTCAATCCAGCTCTTTGGGCCTACAGGACTAGCATCCGCACACCTACAGGGGCAACACCATATTCCTTAGTATATGGATCAGAGGCTATTTTACCCTTGGAGGTAGAAATTCCATCTCTTAGAGTCTCTTTGAAAGGTTTGATTCCAGATGAAGAGTATCGAGTCAACCGACTGCAAGAATTGGAACTATTAGATGAAAGACGCCAACATGCTTATACTCATCTCAAAGCATATCAGCAACGCATGTGTAGGAGCTACAATCATAAGGTCATTCCTCGTAACTTCAAGGTTGGTGATCTAGTCTTAAAAGAAAATCCAAGAAACCAGCAAGATAGAGAAAAGAAAGGGAAATTTGAACCTAACTGGTTGGGTCCCTATGTCATCATTTCAGTCTATGGACCAGGTGCCTATCAGCTAACAAATTCTGAAGGAGATGTGCTTGATGATCCAACTAACAACATTCATCTAAAGAAGTACTATACTTAAGGTAGCCTAGTGCACGGAAAACGCCAAAAACAAACAAAAAAAAATATATATATAAATAAAAAATCCAGAAAAAGTCAAAACACAAAGTACAATAAAAACAAATGGTGAAAACCTGGTAAACAGGCGCCCTTGTGAAAGGCCGGCTCCTTTATCTATATCCATGTCAGTTTATTCATCAAAACACTATCGACCATTGCCCGACACTTAGCATCTATCCATCCAGGACATACTTAGCGTAGTCACTATCCTGAGTTATTCATCTATTCTCTTATCGTATTTCACCATGGCTTGGAAATCACTGTACATAATCATATCTAGACGAACACTCATCTAGGGGCATTAAATTGTTCAAAAACTTGCAAACATTCAAAGACATTCCAACTATTGTAAAACCTCAGACACAGGACATCCAACAAACACACTTCATCACAAACAACCAAAACACGAACAATACACAAAAATCTCAAGGATGGATGATTTTCTGAAGTACTCAATGTTGCATTATCACATTAAAGTCTGGATTATTTTGCATTTTGAACTTTTTAAATAAATTGGAATCTTCTCCTTATCTCATCAAAAGCTTCAAAAGCCGGAGATCATGAGGAACTTCCAACATTTTCTTAGTCTTCTGTCTGGGAGGCGATCACTTGTACTGTGTGGATATTTGCCTCAAGACGTGATCCATATCACTGAAGGCCTGATTCCATTTCACACATATAAATGATCTAATCTTGTATGTTTACGCAATACGCACTCAGGTCGTCCTGGTTCAATTATACCTTGACGCTTGTGCTATCTTGCAAAATTAAAAATCATGTAAATTTTACTCAGGTCATTATGGTTCAATTATACCATTATGCTTGTATAAATTTTCAACATATCCAAAAAAATCAAACAAAGCTCCATGATGATATTTACAAAGAAAGCAAATAAATGGTTCTTTCGGATGGCAAATACAGAGTGAGAGATGCTCCAAAAACAATTAATTGCATATCATGTTACAATTAATGGCATACCATTTTACAATTAGTTGCATGTCATTTTTACATATCATTTTGCATCATTATTACATCATTTTACATGTAACAGCATATTAAAATCATATATCTCATTTTCAAGATACATCTCACAGCATACAAAAACATACATCCTGCATCATACATTACATCATATATATAAGCATTACATCATCATATAAAAAGGAAGTGATACACATAAAACATGCATCCATAAACACATCACATCGGTCAAAAATGGTGCTGTATATATATATCTCTCAAAAAAATGATCAAAATCTACAAAATGTGTCACAACTGTGTCCAGTACAAAGAATACACTGCTCAAAATACAATAGAGACCGTGTCTCTCAAGTATGACTATCCCCTGATGGAGATGGTCTAGCTCCTGATGCACCTGCTCCTGGATCTCCAGGAGGATCCTGTCTGGCTCCTGAAACACTCGCACCCGAATCGGCAGGCGGGTCCTGTCCCACTGGCCCTATCACTTCACGGCTCTCAGATCGTGTCCCAGCAGTTCAAGATCGACTCGATCTTGACTGTGCAAAGCTCTCGACACGCTGCTCTCTAGGCACTACCGCCTCATAGTGATGCCTATAGTATGTAGCCTCCTGCACACTCTGTGTCAGCTCTCTAAGGGTGTCTCTCAAGGGACCACCCGCCGCTGCTCTCTGTACAGTCTCCAAGGCCTCCTCTGCTTGGCCCCGCCACTCCATCTCAGTATCTCTCTCAGTGGTCAACTGAGATATCTGCCACTGATATGTCAAAATCTGTGCCTGCAGCTGCTGCACAGTGATCTGTAGCGTTCGGATCTACGCATCCTCTACGTGACCCGGCACTTGAACCCGTAGTGGTACCTGTGCTGGCGCCACTCCCCCCACTCGACCTGTCCTGGGTACAGGAGGTGGAAGTATATCTATCCTCCTCCTCTGTACTGGCCTCCCCACCTCCTCCTCTCCTCCCACTGCCGCTAATACCTCTGTAACTCTCCCCTCTCTCCCGGCTCCAATGGCCAATCCACCCCTCCCCCTCTCAATCCGACCCTGCCGCACCGCCCTCTGCACACCTCTCCCTCTCCTCCCCCCTCTATCTCCACCATCATCCCCATCATCCCCCTCATCTCCCCCATCTCCCTCCTCTCCATCCGAATCAAAAACCGGTCTCATCTCCTCTGGATCTGAGATCCTCGCAACAGCCCGAGCAGCAAATAAACGAGCAAACTCGTCCGTCATGCCAGCATCCTGTATCTCTGGGGCATAGTCCCAGATCTGTCCAGCCAAACCGGTAAACTCCTCAATGGCCACGGCACTGTCAATGGTCGGCCCCCAATCGGCCACATCCTGCTGCCGCCGTGCGTATAGGCACGCCCCCTGTGGAATCCCCTGCTGCCTCCCGAACTGTCGCAAAACTCGGGTAACCAAAAACCGCTCTATAACGAATGGAGTCCTCCCGATCAGATACCTCGTCATAAAAATGAAAGGCATCTCCATCCCATCCTCTGCCCACACCTCACAGTCTGTATACGATCTCCAGGTGACCATATCTATATCGTCGAACACCCTCCTCCAGTGCTCTAGTTTGCCCAGCTTACGCTGGACAACTAGGCCTCTATAACCATAAGCATAAGCCGCCCCTACGGGCCTATCCCTGTCTGCCAGTGGCCTCGCTGCTGGAATGTGCTCCCAGCACCATACCTGTAAAAGGGTCACCCCTGCTGATAGACTCCCATATCCAAGGTATACCACCTCATGCAGGCTCCTGTAGAGGTGGGCCAGCATCGCTGACCCCCATGCAAATCTCCGACCCTGTGTGACCATCTGCTCCAGAACCAGCCCCCATCCCACTGAAAATCCCTTTGACCTGCGATCAGGACAAAGGAATCCTTTAATAAATCCTACCAATACAGATGGCAGCGGTGCATAATCCAGATCCAGGAACTCCTGCCACGAGATCTCATAACCGCAGACACTCTCATCATGAAAAATCCGGTGTAGTGCCTCTGTGCCGCCCTCCTCTGTCTGCTCATAGGGCAATATGGCTCCTACCACAGGAATGCGTAGAATGCGATAACAGTCCTCTGACGTCACGATCATCTCTCCCGTAGCAAAATGGAAGGTGTTCGTATCGCTGTGCCACCTCTCCGCCAAAGCTGTCAATAGTCCCCGGTTCACAGTGAACCACGGCATATCTAGAAGTGAGGTCAATCCGCATCGCTCAATAATGTCCAAGTCTGCCTGTGACAGACGTGGTATCAATGTCCATGGTCTCGGGAATCTCTCCCTCGACTGCACAATGCCCAACCGCTCCTGTCAACAAACAAAACATATCCAATATCAGATTCCACATCAACAAAAAGATATCAAAATAAAACTTACATCAAAAACATGCAACAAATTTGCTCATCTACATCAAGTTCAAAAACCTATCATTTCATATCAACTTGTAACACAACTCAAGTTCTCAAAAACCATATCAAAACTTGTAAAACAATTCAAGTACCACAATCACAAACTTGTAAAACAACTCAAGTTTCCCACCCATATCAGCTTGTAAAACAACTCAAGTTTCCAACCCATATCGGCTTGTAAAACAACTCAGGCTTTCATACACATTTGAACTTAAAACAGATAACACAAATAAATCATGTTCTGATCACCACAAATAGCTTGATATCTATACATAACTTGGAAACATTCACATTAAAACAAGTTATACAAATGCTCATCTTGGATACATGCATCAAAAACACGACAAGCACGCAAAAACACAACTTTTCAAAAATACCAAAACTACAAATTTTGATGGATGCGCTAAAACAGACCTCCAAAACGCTAACCTATCTGCCTTACGCGCTAGATTCCATCTATGCGCTACCCTTTTCTACCTATGTGCTATCTAATTTATCCTATACGCTAGACTCTGTCTACGCGCTACCCAAACTAACCTATGCACTAGAATATTTCTACGCGCTAATCTGTCCTCCCTAAGCGCTCCTCTTTTCATCCTATGCGCTAGGTTCATCCTACGCGCTAAACCCCTTTGCCTGGGCGCTACCCTTTCAGCCCTATGCACTAGGTTATTCCTACGCGCTAAACTCCCTGTTTCATGCGAACTTCTGCGACTCCTATGCGCTAGGTTAGTCCTACGTGCTACCCTGTTCCTCCAAAGCGCTACTAAACGCATTACCTGCGCTATTCTACGTGGACGAGCTAACCCAGATCGCCTATGCGCTAACAAAATACTTTCGGACGCAACCTATCAAGTGACTTCTATGCGCTACTGTTTACTTCGTACGCGCTATTTTACGTCCTAGACGCGCTAAAACGATTTGTCCGACTTTGAAAATTCAAAAAATGCCTAAAAACGACAAAATAAAAAATCAAAAAGGGGTCAAAAACGTTGACTTACTGGTGGTCCACGCGCAGCTGGTCTCCGGTACCTCCGGATGCGCTCGAAACGGTGCCTATGATAGGGAATAGGCATTTTCTCTCCAGACCCAATTCTCTTTTCTTCAAAGTCAACAAGCACAAATGAATTCAAATCAAGCCCTTTTTCCCCTTTTATAGGAGGAAAATGAAATTAGGGTTAACTAACTGGGCCTGTAATACGGTCGCGGTCTCCCCTATACCAAAACATTTGTAATTTATTGGGAGATGAATCAATTTACACACTAACTACACACATGAAATCCTACACATCATACGAACGTCATCAATTTAAATCAGAAATTTTCTAAACAAAAAAATATTGATTCATCTCCCGAGGGGGCATCACATCAAATATCGAATCTGGGGTATCACATCAAAATCTGGGGCACGACTGGCAAATCAAAAGAGCAACACAAAAATTGCATTTGATCATAAAAACACAAAAACACATCATTTTCTTTGAATTAACATGTGCACACACGTCACTTCAAAGAGGGGCAAAATGTAGACGCATAAAAATGACCATATTCCTAAATGAATATTTTATGTTCATTTCCCTATTTAATTAAATCCAATTTAATTAAATTAATCACATTCTTCTATTTTATTAAGTAAATTGCTCGATTTATTTAAATAAAATTCACTATACCATTTAATGAATAAATCATTTTATTCAATTAAATCCCCCTAGCCACTTTTAATTAAATTCAAATTTAATTAAATAGTTATCCTAAATTGAATAAATCATATTTATTTAATTTCTCCAAATTGCAACCAAATTGAATGAAAATCATTTAATTCAATTAAATCCTATTATCCCCTCATCCACTTGCAAAATCCCAAACCCCTTCCTAACCCCTTCTAGAATCTTCTAATCGCTTCTAATTAACCTAACCCTCCCCTAAATTTTGTCACATCCCTAAGCAAAGGGAGGTCACTTCTCAAATGGCCCAAAGTCTTGGATAACCATTGAAGGTTTTCAACCTTCAACCACCAAAACCCCCAAAGTCTTTGAAAACCATTGAAGGCTTCCAACCTTCAACCACTTAATCCCCAAAGTCTCCAATAACCATTAATGGTTATTTCAAACCCTCCCACATGGTTAAAACATTTGTTTTGACTCAACCTCTACCCAACCCAAGGGTCTCATCAGGTCATTAATGCTTTGACCATGATTATCTCTTAATCATTTGCACAAAGGTTTATCTTTGGATTAGATCCTAATTCATTGGGTAAACCTAACTTAGACTTGACCCTTAGCCTTTAGATAACCATGAGGTCTTCTCAGGCCTTTAATGCCTCCAACCTCTTCTTTCAACCCAATCCTGTGTGGACATTTGTCACCCTGTCATTGGTGCAAATTGTGCACATGGATCCCCAACTTTCAAACCTGGCCCTTGATTAAACCTTTCAATCCTGACCATCCATTGCCCTGTTTGTGCTATAAATAGAGCTCTCATTCCTCCATTTTTAACAATCATCTTTCAAATTTGAAGCATCACACTTATGCTCAAATTGTTTCAAGCTTTCATATCATTTTATATATGCTCTTCATTTAGCCTCTTTTAGATCAGAATTAATCATGAATATGCATGCTAGAGTAATTTATTTATCATTTTAGTTCAATCATAGATTAAATATAGTATGCTAGGATAATCTCCATACTAACCTTGTCATCTTATCATTTAATTTATTGCATTTCTAGCATCTCATCTAGCTTATAACACATCTCATATTAAAAACAGTTAAAATCTCTCTCGTTCTCATATTTGCCATCCCTAAACCATTTTGCTCAGTAATCTGAGAGCAAAACATTGGTTTGAGGGACATTGTGAGATAGAGAACCATGGGACCCTCCTTGGGAAGCTGAGTAACGCATCATTACTCCATAGCTTGCATCAAGAAGTCCTGTGTGTGTGTGTGGATTGGTATTTTACATATTTTTCACATTTTAAATTCTAATAACCCACTTTTCCCACATACAGTATGTTGTGCATGAAGTTTGTTAAGGATCTATGGCAATGAAAGATCGGCAGGAAGATCTACAACTCAGATTGAATCACAATAACCTTGTAAAAGTTACAAGAAAGGAATGCAAGTCCCAAGGCAAGGTAAAACATTTTCAGATCGAAGGATACATTGAACCTAGTCAAGATTGAAGATCTGATGGCTAAGATTGATCATGGAAAATATGATCAAGGAGATTAAGCGGTTAGCAAATTGTTTATAAATAAGGAATTGTTGATAAACAATGTATGCGGGAAAGTGTAAGCGCAGGGATGCTTCATAGTGATTACCGAGCACAGAAGCTTGAAGACCTATTTGAGTAATAGAGTACGGAGCCTAGTAGAGGGACAAGATAAGTCCTATGACTAGATTGTTTTGAGCAAAATAGAATCTGCTTTAGCATTTTAGATGTGAAGTTGCAGATATATTTTTATTACTGTTATTTTGTAAGTGATAGAAAATATCTTAACCGAGTGGACTTAACAGTCTTATTTGTAAACCCTCTAGCAGGGTAACATTCTAAATGAGTGTTTGAAATCCTTTGACAAGGTTACTTCTAACAAAGTGAAGATCCTAGCAGATCTAAGGGAAATCCCTTAACCGGGTCACATCTAGCAATGTATTTGTAATCTTTAACATGATTTTCTTTTAACCGAGCATACTCTAGAAGAGTATATTTCTTAGTGGGTCCAAAATCCCACAGTGGTTTTTCCCTATTTGGGTTTCCACGTTAAATCTGGTGTTATATGTGTTATTATGATTAAGTGTTTATGAGTTTGTATGTTTAGCATTTTTTGGTTATATTTTTGAAGTTTAAGTTACCGAGGTTGAATCTGTTGATTTTATGTAAGATTAAGTTTGTATGATTCACCCCCCCTCTCATCTTGTTAGCTATTGGCATCAGTACTTTACATTTAGTATCAGAACTTAATAGGTGCTCCTGCACCAGATGGCTTCTGCACCATAGACCAGTGAGTAGGGAGTTGCGCCTATAGGGGTTCGAATGCTAGTTTGATATGCCCATAGTGTTGGATTCAATTGAACATGCCAATCACGACTGACATCATTGACTGTCTTTTTGAGGATTCTCATCTTGTTTGATGCTTCAACTTGACCATTTCCTTGTGGGTAATAGGGAGTGGAAAAGTGGTGTTGGATATAAAATTTCTCATAGAGCTCACAAACACCCTGATTTTTGAAAGGAAGACCATTATCTATGATGATGGACATGGGTACACCATACCGAGAGATGATGTAATTAAGGATAAATGAGGCGATCTTCTTGTCGGTGACTTGGGTAAGTGGAACAACTTCGATCCACTTTGTGAAATATTCGGTGGTGGTAATGATGAATTTGTGGCCGGTGGATGAAGATGGATGGATTTTACCCACAAGGTCAAGGCCCCATTGAAAAAAAGGCCATGGCATTGTGATTGGTTGCAATTCCTATGCTGGTGCATGTATCAGGTCTCCATGAACTTGGCATTTCTTGCATTTTCTGACAAAATACTAGGAGTCTTTTTCCATGGATGGCCAATAGTATCCAGTGCGTAGGAGTTTCTTGCCTAGTGAAGGACCGCTTGCATGAGTGCCACAAATTCCTTCATGTACCTCTTCCAAGGCCTTTGTTATCTCATCCTATTCCAGAAATTGAAGGAGAGTACCATCAAGACTGTGTCAGTATAGGGTTTTAGTGATAATGGTATATCGAGCAGTTTGGAGAATGAAGGTTTTATGTTGGTTATTCGATTGATTAGGAGGAAGTGTGTGATCATGGAGATAGGTGTAGAACTCACCATACCATGGGGATTCAGAACTGATAAGGTGACATATCATCTCAGATTCAGGGATATCATAAGTGGGAATCCAAAGCTGTTCTACCAAGAACTCATAGCGTGTTGAATTCTGTGGAAGATCTAGGAGAGATGTGATGGTAGCCATAGCATCAGCAGCTCGATTATGATCTTTGGGTATCTGTTCAAAGGTGATAGTAGTGAATGATGCCTTTAATTTGTCCACCATTTGTTTGTACAACATGAGTTTGTCATCCTTGGTCTGATATTCATCTGTTACTTGTCGGATGACCAGTTGGGAGTCGCCATATATCTGTAGCTCTTTCAATTTCCATTGTATGGCTAGTCTGAGTCCTGTAATCAAGGCCTCATATTCTTCTATGTTGTTTGTGCATGGAAATGTGAGTCTGTAAGACTTTGGGATGCTATCACCTTGAGGTGTGATAAACCAGAATGACTGCCCTCGAGCCATGCCTAGTATATGAACCGTCAAAGTATAGTTTCCATGTTTGTACTGTTGTGATCATGAATATCTCTTCATCTGAAAAATTAGAAATGAGAGGATGATCACCTATGAGGGGTGCATCTGACAACTGATCTGCAATAACTTGCCCTTTGATAGCCTTACGGTCCAGATACTCAATGTAGAATTCACTTAAAATCATCACCCATTTGGCCAAGTGGCCTGTCAATGTTGCTTTGCCGAGTAAGTACTTTAGTGGATCAATCTTGGAAATGAGTCGTACTTTATGTGTTAACAAATAGTGCCTTAGTTTAGTATCTGCCAAGAGTACTACTAGGAAAGCTCACTCAATAGGTGTGTAATTGAGTTCATAGCCAACCAGTGTGCGAGAGATGTAGTAGATAGCACACTCTTTCCCTTATGCATTATGTTGTGCCAGTAGTACTCCCAATGCTATACTTGTTGCTGAAATATGGAGCAATAGAGGTTTGCTCAGATTTGGTGGGATCAAAAATGGTGTATTCATGAGATAGTCTTTAAGCATCTGGAATGCTTGCTGGCATCTGGTATCCCATTGAAAGCGAATGTTCTTGTGTAATAAGTGTGTAAATGGGTGACACTTATCCACTAGTTGTACAATAAATCTTCGAATGGATTGTAGTCATCCTTGTAATGTCCTTAGTTGACTGATGTTCCATGGATGTCGCATGTCCATGATTGCTTTGACTTTGGCTGGGTTGACCTCAATGCCCTTGCTTGAGACAATGTATCCTAGAAGCTTCCCTGAGGTTACTCCAAAGACACATTTCTTTGGGTTGAGTCGAACATGATATTGTTCCAGTCTGTTAAAGATTTTCTCTAATATTTCTAGATGACCTTCTCTTGTTAGTGATTTTTCCAATAAGTCATCAACATAATCTTCCATTATGGTATGCATCATGCCATGGAAGATGGTGGTCATTGCTCTTTGATAGGTCACTCTTGCATTCTTTAGACCAAAAGGCATTACATTCCAGTAGTATGTTCCCAATGGACACATGAAGGTCATCTTATGTTGATCCTCTGGTGTGATCTTTATTTGGTTGTACCCTGAAAATCCATCCATGAGTGAAAGCATGGCATGTCCTACTGTTAGGTCCACTATTATGTCGATGTTTGGTAGGGAGAAGTCATCTTTAGGACATGCCTTGTTCAGATCTTTGAAGTCAGTATAGATACAGATGCCCCCATTTGGTTTGCCAATAGGTACAAAATTGGATATCCAATCCACATAATCAATTGGTCTAATAAAACCAACATCTAGGAGTTTCTTGAGTTATGCTTTGACGAGTACCGCGATCTGGGGATGCATCTTACAAATTTTTTGCTTGACAGGCTTGGCTCCTTTTGCTATGATGAGATGATGCATGACTAAATCAGGGTCAAGACTAGGCATATCTGCATATGACCATGCAAAGTTGATCTGGCATTTTTGGAAGAATTCGATAAACTTAGGCTGTTCCTTTGGAGTTAAAAGAGATGCTAGATGCATGTGGTGAGGAGTTTCAGGAGTCCCCACGTTGTATTCTTTTGTCTCTTCAATAAGGATTATTGATCATTCTTGCTATGTAATAGAGGGGAGGATGTCAAACCTTTCATCCTCAGGCACCTCAGAGAGGCTTTCACCATTGGATACACTCTTTCTTTTTACTTTTGTGGGATCAAATAGTGCCACAATGTGGTTTTCACTGGAAGACCCATGCTTTATTGTTATATTTTTGCACTTGAAAGGTTTGGCATCCACCCCGAAGTATGCTGCGCTATTAAGTTCAATGGTGAATCCAACTTTTTGATCCCCACTTGGTATGTTATCCCATAGTTCCAAAAAATCAATGATCGCCTCATCATTTTGGAAGTGGTCAAGGCATGGGGGATTAGGTTGGTTCCATCTGATGAGTTCAGGATGGATAATGGGCATTACCTCATCGATTAGGTTAAGTTCGTTAGATGTGTCAGTGAGGGTTAAGACGTTGTGGTGAAGGTTGTTGATGGTACTCTCCCTTTCAGAATCAGGCTTAGGATGTGATGTAGGGTCTATGGAAGAAGTTTCTAGTTCAGGGATATCTTTGCGAGGTGGAGGCAGTGATGTGTCTTCCTCATCTGAAGTATTAAGCTGGATGGAATCAAATTCCCACTCATGTGAGTCAGTCTCTGAGTCACTTTCTAGTATCCGATTACTAGACCATACTGGGATATCCTTTAAGTTAAACACTACAGGTGTGATCAATTGATGTACCATTGTAGATGAAATGATCGTTGCTGCAGGAAGGATTATGGGGATCAATCAATCCAATATGGGGAGTATCGATAGTGTTGAATCTGTTGCTTTTGCTGGAATTGCCAGTGTTGTAGATACTGTTGGGTATTATGATTCAGTTGCTGGTGGGGATATTGGTGCTATTGATGTTATGGCTATTGCTGATGGGGTTGCTGGTTTGATTGGTGGGATGAGTGGTGTTGTGGATGGTTTTGCTGGGATTTTTAGCCTCAATGGGGTAGTTGCTATGATGCGTGGAGCTGCTGATATAATCAAAGGTGACTTCTTTGTAGCAAGCTGATATAGAGGTTTGCTAGGTTTCCCTTTGAATCTAAGCTTAGGAAGGATCTCCTTTTGAAAGCCTAGTCCTATGTTATCTTTGGGCTTTAATTATGGCTACAGTAGTTCATGTCTTCCTTTCTTGCAAGGTCCCAAAGCACTCTGACCATCATAATCCATTCTTTACATAATGAGAAGGCCTTTGCCATACTGATATGTGGGAAGCTTAGCTTGTGGAATGTCCAGGGTGATGGGATCTTTATAGATCCATTCTGCTAAGTCCACATCTCTGGTCTCTTCTTCTTGACTCTTTCAAAGGATGAAAGGCGTCAAAGTGCATGCTGGCTTGACTAGTGGCATTTGAAGTAACCATTGAGGTTTACAATGAGTTCTTGGAGAAGTAGGCATTTGTCCAACACAAAAGAGTTGGCTTAAATTGTACTCCCCATGACCTTCCTCTGCTATTTTCATCTTGAGCTTCTCTTGCTTGGGTATAGTGGTGTTTCAACTAGAAAGATAGGCTGGACTTACATATGATGTGGATGAAATGGCTTCTCTGTTGTTGGGAACGATAATCTCTGGTTGATGATTGATATTGTGACAATATGCAAAGGGGTTTGCATCACCTAGGATTGTAATTTCTACACCATTATGCAGGAACTTGATACACTGATGGTAGGTGGATGGAACAACTTGCATGGCGTGTATCCAAGGTCTTCCTAATAATAAATTATATGGCAGAGGAAGGTCCAAAACTTGACAGATGATGTGCTTCACCATCGGGCCCACTCGGATTGGTAGCACAATATCTCCTTTGGATGAACACTCTGCATCATCATAGGCTTTGATTGTTATCTTCTTGTGGGGATCTACTGATTCAATCACATATCCCAATGCTGTGACCAATTGTAGTGTACAAATATTCAAGTCTGCACCATTGTTGATCAAGACTCTCTTGATCCTATGTTGGTTGATAAATCCTTCAATATGGAGTGAGGCATTATGAGGTTGTTGGAAGGATGCATTGTCACTTTTGGAGAAAGTGAGGCAAGGTGATGATCTTAGGTTTCCAACCATAGCTTGGAACTGGTCTATATTTAGGTTTACAGGGACTGACACCTCTTGGAGAGCTTGATCCAAGATTATTTTATGAGATGGGGATAGGCTAAATATCTCTAAGATAGATATCAGTGTAGATGTTCTGTCTAACTGTTCCACAAGGTTATACTACTTTGGGATAGATGAGGTGCCTTATGGAGCTGCTTTTATGGTGATCTTGCCACCACTTGTAACAACATTGCAAGTGGAGTTGGGATTTTTGATGGTAATAGTTGCAATTTGTTCATTGGCATCATATAGGTGATTCACAGTGTAATTATACACTGCTTGCATATAGTCAGTGGTATCTGTGTTTCTCCTTGAAGTGGAAGGACCCCTTTGATCTTTTGATGGAAGTGGATTTTTGAACATGAGATGATCATTTTTTGTTGTTTTTGGGTCATGTCCTTGAATTTCAATTTCACCTCGGTCAATAAGATCTTGAATAAGGTTTTTCAATCTATGATAATTGCTTGTCTTATGCCCTTTCCCTTGATGGAAATCACAATGTTCAGTATCCCTCCACCATGAAGGTTTGACCCGAGGTTTGTAATTTGATGTTTTGGGTAAGGCCACCAGATTTTGAGAAACCAACTGATGTAACACTATTTCAATAGGTTCCCCTAAGGGAGTGTATGCTCATTTTGGTTTAAAATTTTGCTAACGTTGTCTAGGTTCCTCTTAAGGTACATTGCGTCCTTGATTTGGAGGAGCAACTATGTTATTCTTGGGTGGGGGGTTCTGTCCTACAAATCGGACCACAGGTTGTGCACTTTTGATAGTTCTTGCATCCACAACCCCGTCATTGATGACTCTTTTGTTTTTGTTCCAGAAGTTAGGCTTGTCACTATTGAAGCATGGGCGAGGGCCATCCTTTGGCTTATTGTATATCTTAATAAGCCCTTTTTTGATGAGAGCTCACTCATATTTCAAACCTTTGGTAATCATGTCATTGAAAGAGTCTATGTCTTTTATGTCTAGGTGAAATTCCATTTCGTTGTTTAAGTTGGAAATAAATATTTCCACCAGTTCTTGTTCAGGTAACTGAAGAGAACGTCTGCTAGACATTTGATGCCATCATTGTAGAAAGACTAAAAATAGCTCACCTAGTTTTTGCTTAGTGTTACATAGATCAGCCATGGTGATATCATGTTCAATATTGTGTGAGGAATGTGCCAGGAACTTCTAGACTAGTTCTTTGAAGGTCCTAATGCCACCTGGTAGTCGGGAAAACCATGATGTGGTTGTTCCTCCCAAACTTTGGGGAAAGAGTCACATTAGGTATGTGTCCTCGTATGCCACTTCGAGGCAAGCTGAATGGAATTCTCTAACATGATCGCAATGATATCCTTTTCCTTAGAACTTTTCAAACTAGGGTGTTTCAAACCCTCGTGGAAAAGGTGGCATATGAAGATTCCTATCGAAGGGATAGGGACAAATGTCATTGAGTGAAAATTGATTGGTTTTTACACCACTATGAAGTTGTTGGGTGAGATTTTCGACTCATTGCCGCAACATGTTTATTTCATTTGGAGGAGGAGGAGGTGGGGGATTACCTTGATGAAGGTTATATTTGATGTGATCTCGACTACTTTCATCCTTATTACGACTTTGGCGTTCTGATGCTTGTCTTAGTTGTGCAACATCAAAGTCAGAGGGTAGTTTAGCCCCCTCTTGAGCAAGTCTTAAAAAGTGAGCATCAACATTGCTCCTGAGTATTTCATCAAAAAGTATATTAAAGAGAGGGTTGTGTTGTGCCCTTTCTATTGCCATAGGAGTAGGAGTACTTGGATTTTCATCATTTGTGTTCCCTCCAAGGGCTTCTTGGAATTAATTGATATTTTTTTCCTCTTCCTCTTCAATTTCTTGTTGTCTAGACCTTGATCTGGTATGAGCCATTTTGTTTACAAGTTTTTGTTGAAGTTTGATGAAAATGATGATAAGTTGGTGATGGAATGAAAGATTGATGTTTGGTTAAGCATTTTGCATACGGATCCCTTGCACTAAAGGTAGATGTTACCAAAGTTCTTCCTTGAATTGCTTGTTGTGTTTGATTGACAAAGTTTGATGTGATAAGATTTAGAGAGATCCGAGATGTGTTACAGACTCAACTACCTAGTAATGAGAGGATTCACTCATAGACTAGTTTTAACCCGCGTAGAAATGCCTCTTAGGATGAGTTTATCCTAGATGTAGAGACACTCTAAAAAGTGATGTATTGTGTTTGATTCAACCAATATTGAAAGAGAACTTAGGACAAAAATCTCTTGATGTTTTGAGAGTTGAAATGGATTGGTTGAGATGTGTGAATGTGGGAAATGGATGAAATGTTAACTTCAATAGAAACTTTGTGTTACAAAAGGAACAAACTCTTCCTCTTCTTGTTGGTGGCTCTAGCCTAGCTAAGTTATATGTGATACAAATATCTAGAAAGAAGGCATGATTGATCTTGCCTCCCTTATTCTGATGATAACTCAAAGCTCTATATTGAGTAAAAGCTTCATGGTTTAATGGTTCTTGATCAAACTCGTTTGATTTCCCTTGAATATAGAGACACATGTGACGTAAGAAGGTTCTATGAGAGACAAATATTTGACTATTAAGATAGAAGGTTTTCCTCCTTTTGATAAAATCCTTTGAGCTTAATGGTATTTTCTTCAAGTTGATGTGTTGATGAGGATTCTTTTTTCTCAAGATGTGAAGAATGGTCATATAGTGTGATACTTTTGTTATTGCTCTTTGTTTTTGATCTTTTGTTGGTGTTTTGAAAATGTTTATGTTGGATGAATACTTGTTTTTGGAACTGATTTTTGATTTTTCTCTTTGACAAGAAAACAAAGCAAGCACACAAACACAAGAATGTTGCCTCAAAAGGCACAAATAGGTGTGGGTCTAGATCAACCCAATCCTTTGAACTTTTTATGACCCTTTCCTTCAAATGTATTTTAGGTGTTTCCAAAGCCTGAAGTCGGATCGATTTGCACTCGTCTTGACTCAAAATGAAAAACACTTCCAACACTCTTTATCCCTAAGGTCAAATGGCCAATTGCAATAATTTCAGCCCACATCTTGATATTTCTTCAACTTTGTTACTACATACCTTATGAATCCCGTCGTGGCAGGTAAGGATGTGATATACTAAGTCTTGCATGAGCATAACAAATAGATGATCCCTATGATGGGGGAGTCACCACTTTTATTGGGTGACAAGTAACCTTTCAAAAAGCTATGTTTCAACAAAAGGAAATATGTATGGTGAGTATCTTGGGAGAAAAACCTTCTATGCTCTTGCATTGAATTTATCACAAATATCCTGAATCAATAGAATGGGTGGGCTACTACTTAAAGGTGTTTAGTAATTTTTGATGTTTTGGACATAAGTTCATTATGAAATGACTCACTTAAGAGCCTTGTAACTTGTGGTGGGGCCCATTTGTCCTTTCAGCAAGTTACACTATAGGAAAAACTATACCCAAGGCTACAACTTTCACTCTCACTTGATTTCTATAGCAGCTCAAAGGATTTACTGCACGAGGTCATTTCCAAGAGTGATGTGTCTCTTGGTAGGCCTCTCTTAAAAAGATAAAATTTGAGTGTTACTAACACTTTTCTCTTGCACCACGAAAGCCAAGGGAGAGGATAGTGTGTGTTAGAAGTAGGACCACTCGACAAACTCTTTTACACAAGTGTGCCAAACACAAAATACACTTGTTATTTTTAACTTGTCATTGCAATGGCGATCTAACTATTTGGAGATGTTGCCCCAACATTCATGGTGTTATTTTTATCCTTCAAAGGCAATGTGTTGAGTAAACTATGAAAAAAATGAAATCTTGGTCAACTTAATGAAAAACATGTTTGCTTGAAATAAATCATTTTGCAAAATGAGACAAGTTGATTGTTTTTTTTACTTAGACAAAAATTGAAGTGTTGATTGTGAATTTCCTTAAGGTTGATGCAAGAAATGAGATTTGTTTGTTTTGTTTTAAGCACCAAATATAAGTGAATCCTAACTTGCAATGAAAGCAAATTTGTTTATGAGTTTTAGAGCACCAAAAATGAAGTGTTTTTGCAGTTGATTTTTAAGCACCCAATGAAAATTTTCAAGTTGCCTATCTTGCATGAAAAACAAAATTTGTTTGTAAGTTTTAAAGCACCAAATGAAAATTTTGATCTTAAGCAACAAAAAGGGTTAGTTTAAAACCTGCACACGAAACGAAAAGTTAGTAAAATTTGAATATATGGTGGGCTTCCACAAGCCTAAGAAAAATAAATTTATCGGTTACAAGGCCTTTTTTACAACATTCTGTTACAATAGCGCTACTCTGTGTGAAAACAGAAGCACTACTTAACACAAATGCGAGAAAGTAAGGACAAAAATGCTAAAGTATAATACTTATACAACAATACAAATGCACTAAAATAGGGACAAATGCGCTACTTAATAGTCAAAAGCGCTACAATAAGGACAATAGCACTAAATTTGAGACAATAGCGCTATTGTGAAAACCTGTGGTTAGAAATATGCTCCATATGCTCTCTACCATGCTGGTAGCTTCTCCTTCCTTGTTCCTCTCCTCTTTAGGTTCCAAATTAGTGTAGCTCTTAACAACTTTTTGCACTATGGATGCCTTATGGAGGTTCAAGATGAAAAGATGATTAATCTAAAATGTTATGCAAATGTGAACAAGAGATAAAATAAGAGATTATCTAATTAGCTAGTGTTGATTTTAAAACAAAAGAGTGAATATGATTGATTATCTAATGCTCTCTAAAAATGGCTATAATGTAAATGCATACAAGTTTTAAGATTACGACTAAGAATGCTAAATGCTTGAGGATTTGAAAATGAGGAAGTTGAGCTCTATTTATAGGTAAAATGGAGCAATGGATGGTTGAGATTGAGTAATCTCAACAAGGGTAAGGATTGAATGGTATTCAATCCATGTGAGGACTTTCAACCCAATCCCAGGATGACAAATGTCAACATGAGAGGGGTTGAGAGGAGAGGGAAGAAGCATTAAATGCTTGACATGACCTGAGGGTTAACTTGGGAGTTAAGGTCAAGGTTGGGTTGAGTGAATAAATTTATTATCAAAAGGATAATGCTTTTATCCAATGGATAAAATCTTGTGCAAAGGTTAAAGGGATAACCATGGTCAAAGCAATAAATGCTTGAGGAGACACATGAGTTACATGAGGGTTGAGTTAGGGGTCAAAGTCCCTAACCATGGGTGCAAGTGGATTTAGCCATTAATGGTCATGTAAGAGCCATAAGTGGTTTGGAAGACTCTAGAGGTTAAATTGTTGAACACACAAAGCATCTAATGCTTTTCAAAGTCTTTGAAGTCTTTGAGAAGTGACTCCAAGTTGCTTAGGAATGTGACAATGTTTAGGGGATGGATTAGGCTAATTAGGAAGGAGTTAGAAGAATCTAGAAGGGATTAGGATTGCAAGTGGGTTTGGTGGGTAAGAGAAAATATGATTTTTATTAAAATAAAAGTCATTTATTTCAACAAATAGGTGCAAGTTGGATTTTTAGGAGAATGCAAGTGGGAGGGGATTAAATTATTTAAATAAATGTTTTAGTTAATTTATTTAAAAGAGGAAAGGGGATTAAATTGAATAAATAAGACTTATTCATTTAATTGATTGTGAATTTGGTTTAATGAATGAATTAAAATAAATTGAATAATTTATTTAATTAATAGGAGAATGTTTGAGGATGGATTAATTAAATGTTAATTTAATTAACTGATGGCTAGTGGGTTTTTAATCAAATAAATAGCAAATATTCATTTAATTAAACTGGACAGATTTATGTGACTATAGGGATAATTGAAAGGTTTAGGCTAATTGATTAGGATTAGATAGGTTCTAGAAGAATTTAGGAAGGGGGTTTAGGAGGCAAGTGGTAGATGTAGGAAAATGCAAGTGGGCGAGGGATAATAGAATTAATTAAAATAAATTGCTTTATTTCAATTGTGTTTGCAAGTGAAGGATTTAAATAAATTAGATTTATTAATTTAGAGTGAACAATTTAATTAAATGTAAATTTAATTAAAAGCAGTGAGAATGGATTTAATTAAATAAAATGATTTATTTAATTAAACGATGTGAAAGGCTTAAGTGAATTTAAATAAATAAATTGAATAATTTATTTAATCAATTAGAGGAATGTGGATGATTTAATTAATTTAGATTTAACTAAATAGAGGAATAAGAATAAAATGAACATTAAATATTCATTTAGGAATATGGTCATTTTTTATACGTCTACATTTTGCCCCTCTTTGAAGTGACGTGTGTGCACATGTTGATTCAAAGAAAATTGATGTGTCGTCAAAATTTGATCATGATCAGTGTGATGTCGTGTATTGAGATGTTCATGTTGTGTCCTAGATTTGATAAATGATGCCCCAAATTTGATAAATGATGTTGATAATGCCTCCTCGAGAGATGAATCAAAAAATTGAAGATTTGGTTGATTTTGATAATTGTTGATAAATTTCATCGTATTTGAAAATTTTGTCTATGTTGAATGTGGCAATTTGATTCATCTCCTGATAATGATGTTTGTTAGGGTTAGAAGCGAGACCACAAGCAACATATATGTCTCACCGCCTAACCCTAATTTCCATTTACCCTATAAAAAGGTGAAAAGTGATTTTATTTGTATCATTTGTGCTTGTTGACTTTGAAGAAAGTGACATTTGGAGAGAAAGAAAAAATGTCGGTTCCCCATGCTTCTCATCGATTCAAGCGCGTTCGTCATTATCGGAGGCCCGCCATGTATGGTCCACCTGTAACTCATCGAATTTTGCCCCTTTTTTCTTTTTGGTTTGTCATTTTTGGTCACGTTTTTCATTTTTTATTTCAGAATTTCATGGGTTAGCACATAGGGTATGCACCCTAGCGCATACAATAAAAACCGTAGTGCGTAGAGTTTTATAACTAGGGTAGCATCGAGGTTAGGTTCTGTAGCACATAGCCAATGTAGGCTAGCGCATCAGGTAGATTTAGCGCATAGGGCTAATAGGATAACGCGTAGGTGAAACCTAGCGCATAGGGTTAGAGTTGCAGCATATGGGTGGTTTAGGATAAAGCGTAGGTGTTTTCTAGCGCATAGGGTTAGAGGGGTGGCACAAGCATAGAACAGGGTAGCACATAGGAAAGGTTTAGCGCATAGGGGAAAGTCAGTAGCGCATAGCAGGGTTTGGCTAGTGCATAGGTAGCAGCTTAGCACATAGAGAAAAGGTCTTAGCGTATAGGCAAAAAATGTAGTGGAAATTAGGATTTGGTGAGGGATTTTGAGAGGAATGAAGATAGGTTGGGGTAAGTAGGTGGCTGCCAATTTTTTCAGGATAGGTGCGATAGCCAATCTACATGCTTGCTGTGTGGATGTGTGTTTTGTTTTGATGAATGTTGATGTCCGATATGAGTTCCAATATGGTGTCTGATATGAATGTTTTGATATGGATAAAACTTGATTTGATTTGCGTTGTTTCAAGTTGACATGGATGTGATATGGTTGATATTGGAGATAAAACTTGATTTCATGTTCAGTGTTTCAAGTTGATATGGATGTGAAACTTGATTTGATTTTCAGTGTTTCAAGTTGATATTAATTTTATGTTGATATGGATTTGATTTGATGTGAAACTTGATCAGATTTTCAGTGTTTCAAGTTGATATGAATTTGATGTTGGTATGGATTTGATTTGATGCGAAACTTGATTTTGATTTTTCAGTGTTTCAAGTTGATATGAATTTGATGTTGATATGGATTTGATTTGATGTGAAAATTGATTAGATTTTCAGTGTTTCAATTTGATATGAATTTGATGTGATGCGAAACTTGCTTAGATTTTCAGTGTTTCAAGTTGATATGAATTTGATGTTGATATGGATTTGATTTGATGTGAAACTTGATTAGATTTTTAGTGTTTCAAGTTGATATGAATTTGATGTTGATATGGATTTGATTTGATGTGAAACTTGATTAGATTTTCAGTGTTTCAAGTTGATATGAATTTGATTTTGATATGGATTTGATTTGATGTGGGAACTGATATTGGACATGTTTTGTTTGTGACAGGGGTGACTTGGGGTTCTTCAGTCACAAGAGCGATTTCCAAGGTCGTGGTCTCCGATTCCATGATTGACATAGGAAGACAAAGATATTATTGAGAGATGTGGATTATTCTCTTTATTAGAGATGCCTCAGTATATCATTAACCAGGGTTTATTGACAACTTTGGAAGAGAGGTGGCATAGTGACACCAACACCTTTCATTTGGCAATAGGGGAGATTACAGTCACACCAGATGATTAGTATCGGATTTTGTGGATTCCTGTGGTAGGTGCACTATTGCCATATGAGAAGACTGAGGAGGGCAGGACAGAGGCGCTTTGTTGGATTCTGTAGGATGATATGATTTGTGGACATGAGATCCTCTGGCAGGAGTTTATTGATTTGGACTATGCCCCACTACCATCAGTACTGGCAGGTTTTGTAGGTGGCTTCTTGTGTCTTGACCGTAGGTTGAAGGGACTGGCAATGGGATGGGGGTTGGTTCTGGAGGATATGGTGACATAGGATTGTCGGTTTGCATGGGGGTCTGCTATGTTAGCCCACTTATACAAATATTTGCATCAGGTGGTGTACTTGGGGTATAACAGTTTATCAACTAGGGTTACTTTGTTACAGGTATAGGCGTGGGAGCATATTCCCGCAGCAAGGCCACTTGCAGACAAAGATAGGCTGGTTGGCATGCCTATGCATATGGATACACAAGGATAGTTGTCCAGCGTAAGCTGGGAAAACTAGAGCATTGGAGGAGGGTGCTAGATGACATTGATACGCTTGTCTAGAGACCATATATGGAGTGTGAGGTGTGAGAGGAGGATAGGCTAGAGATGCCCTATGTGTATATGTCCCAGTTTTTGATAGGGCAGACACCTTTGTGATCGAGATATTTTTGCACAACTGAGTTCAGCGATAGTATGGTCGACAACAGGGTATACCATGGGTAGCATGCTTATATGCTCGTCAGAGGAAAGATGTGCCAGAGTGGGGTCCGACCATTGATAGTGTTATGGCGGTTGAGGAGTATATGCACCTAGCCGGCCAAATATGGGACTGTGCCTACGGGGTAGTGGATGCAGGGATGATGGAGGATTTTTCAGCGCTCTTTGTGGCTCATGCTGTAGCCCAAATATCTGATCTATTGGAGATAATTATCGCTTTTGATGACAATGAGGATGAGCAGCCCAAGATAATAGGGAGACAGAGAGTGGAGGGAGATGAGATAAAGGAGGGAGGTGGGGATGGTGGAGGTGATGATGGTGGAGATGGTGAAGGAGGTGGCTAAGCTCAGCATTTTGATAGAGCAGGGAGAGGAGATCGGGGGAGGAGAGGAGATAGAGGTGGAGTGGGTGGTGTTAGAGGGATGTGGGGTGAAAGAGTAGTGCGGCGAGCAGTGAAGGAGAGAGGGAGTGGAGGTTTGGCGATCGAAGGTGGTGGTGGGCGAGCAGGGGAGGTTATAGCAGCGGTGGGTGGGATGGATGATTTTAGACAACCCATTCATAGGAGGAAGTCAAATGTCCTACCCCCACCAGTGCCGAGGATAGGGGATATCATGACATAGGTACCCCTCCAAATTCAGATTCCCACTCATCAAGAGGATGCTCACATCAAATCCTTATAGTTGTCAGTGCAACATCTACAGACACAGTTATTGGCACATCAACGTCAGATTACTCAGCTTACCACAGAGTGAGACACGGAGAGAGAGCGTCGGGGTCGAGCAGAGGAGCTTGCAGAGAGAAACAACAGGTGCCCCGATGTGAGACACACTGAGGGAGATACAACACACTACCATGGCGGTCGAGTAATACAAGCGGTTGTATGAGGACCTAGTCCCTAGAGAGAAGATGGCCCCTAGTTTTAATGCTAGTTGGTCATTGCGGAGTCAATCGGGGACAACGAGAAGAGGTGTGACTGGGCCACCTTGACATGATCTACCCAAAGATCCAGGTGCTGGGACATCTATGGTGAGACCATCACCCTCAGGAGATAGTCATAGCTGAGAGACGTTGTCTCCATTGTATTTTGATCATTGTGTTGCATGACATATTTTGTATACTTGATCATTATATATATATATATATATATGACACCAATTTTCTGATCCACATGTGATGTGTTTTATGGATAATGCTTTACATATGATTTTGATGATTCTAGATGATGATACAAATGATTTTAGATAGATGTATGTGTTTTGATATTTGATGGATATGATTAGATGATGCATGATTTATGAGATGTATCTTGAAAATGAGATGTATGATATGCAACTAATTGTGAAATGATATGCAACTAATTGTAAAATGATATGCAACTAATTGATCATCCTCATTCTTCTGTTTGTCATTCCTGTATAGTCACATGTTGTTGCTTTCTTTGTGTTTATCATTATTGAGCTGTTTGGATATGTTGAAAATTTATACAAGCATAATGGTATAATTGAACCATAATGATCTGAGAAAAATTTACATGATTTTTGATTTTGCAAGATGGCACCAGCGTCGAGGTATAATTGAACCAAGATGACCTGAGTGTGGCTTGCATATAAACAAACAAGATTAAACCATTTGCATGCACAAAGTGGAATCATATCTTCAGTGATATGCTCTGAATCATGTCTTGAGACAAGTATTTGCATAGTACAAGTGATCACCTCACAGACAAAAAACTAAAAAATATTGGAGTTCCAATTACTTTCTCTAGCTCGATGCATCGTTGAGAAAATTTTAGAGGATCCAATAGTTCAAAAAAGGTTCAAGTGCAAAAATAGTTAAAACTTCATGCAAGATGTAAACATTTGATACTTCAGAAAATCATCCATCATGCGTTGTGAATTTGTTAAGTGTATCAATGTTTTGTTCTCTTGTTTTGTTGAATGTTTATTTTGACATGATTCTCTTAGCTTGCTGTAAGTTTTTACATGATGAAAGGTAGATCATTGTTTCCCCTAGCTAAATTTACCACCTGATGTGGATGTGTACAGTGATTACCAATCCATGGTGGGATATGATGAAATGATATGTAAAGAAACAAGGATAGTGACTACGCTAAATATGTCCTGGATAATGCTATTTTGATAAAGTGTTGGGCGATGGCTGGTGGTGCTTGATCATGGATATAAAAGTTAGATAGTAATAATAGATAGAGGAGTTGTTCTCTCACAAGTAGCACTTGTTGCCAGGTTTTCACCAGTTGTTTTTATTGCATCTTTTTGTATTTTTCTGATTTTTTGATTTTTTTTGTATTTTTTTGATTTTTTCACTTTTCTGTGCATTAGACTGCTCAAGTATAGTATTTATTCAAATGGATGTTGTTGGTTGGTTCATCGAGCACATATCCTTTTGAAGTTGCTAGCTAATAGGTGCCTGATACATAGGTTGATATGATGACATAGGGACCCAACCAGTTAGGTTCAAATTTCCCTTTCTTTTCTCGATCTTGTTGATTTCTAGGATTTTCTTTGAGTACGAGATCACCAATTTTAAAAATCCCAGGGATGACCTTGTGGTTGTAGCTTTGGTACATGCATTGCTAGTATGATTTGAGGTGAGTATAGGCATGTTGTCACTTTTCATTGAGAAGCTCTAGCTCTTGCAGTCTATTTACTCGATACTCTTCATCAGGAATGAGGCCTTTCAAAGATACTCCGAGTGATGGAATTTATACCTCAAGGGGTAAAATTGCTTCTGATCCATACACTAATGAATATGGTGTAGCTTCGGTAGGTGTGCAGATGCTAGTTCTATATGCCCAAAGTGCTGGATTGAGTTGCACGTGCCAATTTTTTCCTGCATCATTTACTGTTTTCTTGAGGATTTTCAATATTGTTTTGTTGGATGCCTCTGCTTGACCATTCCTCTGTGGGTAGTAAGGTGTAGAGAAATGATGTTGGATTTTGAATCATTCACATAGTTCTCACACATCCTGGTTTTTGAAAGGTCATCCATTATCTGTGATGATGGAACTTGGAATGTCGTATCTGTAGATCAGATAATTAAGAATAAAAGAGGCAATTTGTTTTCCAGTCACTGTGGTCATGGGGAACACTTCAATCGATTTGGTAAAATATTTTGTTGCAGTGATAATGAACTTGTGTGCATTTGAAGATGAAGGGTGTATTTTGCCAACTAAGTCTAGTCCCCACTGGCAAAAAGGCTAAGATGTTGTAAAGGGTTGCAATTCCTGTGTTGGTGCATGTATGAGACTGCCATGAATTTGGCATTTAGAGCATTTCTTTGCAAAATGATAAGAATCCTTTTCCATTGTCATCCAATAATATCCCATTCTTAGAAGTTTTTTAGCAAGAGTAGGACCACTTGAATGTGTGCCATAGATGCCTTTGTGAAGCTCTTGTAAAGCAGAGTCAAATTCATTACAATCAAGGCAACGAAGAAGAGTACCATCTAGACCTCGACGGTACAAAGTATCAAAAGTTAGAGTGTAACGAACATCTTGCCAGATAAAGTTGCATTTTTTTATTTTGAGATAGGTCAATGGGTAGGGTATTGGTTTTGAGATAGTCGTATATTGTTCCATATAAAGAAGAGTCTAAACCAGTTAGGGCATAGATAACATGGGATGTGGAATTGTCATAGGCTGGGGAAAATAGTTTCTCTATCAAAAACTCATAACTCTGTTCTTCAAGAATCTGTAGCAGTGAAGTGATAGTAGCCATTGCATTGGCTGATTTGTTGTCCAACCTGGGTATTTGGTCGAAGGTGATGTGTACAAAATACTGTTTGAAATCATCCACCATTCATTTGTATGGAAGCAACTTGTCATCTTTCGTCTGATAGTCATTGTTGATCTGTTTATGACTAGTTGTGAATCTCCGTAGACTTTCAATTCTGTGATTCTCCATTCCATGACCATTTTGATCCTTGTAACCAGTGCCTCATACTCAACAATGTTATTTGTGCATGGAAACATGAGTCTATATGATCTTGGTATGGTGTGTCCTTTGGGAGTGAGGAACAAGATGCCGACACCTGAGCCATGTTGAGTGTAGGAACCATCAAAGTATAGGGTCCATTGCTTTGTGGTAATAGAAATAACATCTCTATCTTGAAATTTGATCTACATTGGTTGTTTACCTGGTAGTGGTGCATCAGCTAATTGATCTACAATTATTTGTCCTTTGATAGCTCGACGCTCTGTGTAGTGGATATCAATTTCGCTGAGAATCATTACCTATTTGGCCAATCTGCCTGTGAAAGCTGCTTTATTGAGTAAGTACTTTAGAGGATCAATTTTTGCTACTAGCTTGATTGTGTGAGCTAACATGTAGTGTCAGAACTTTTGAGAAGCGAATACCACTGTTAAACAAGCCTTCTCAATGAATGTATAATTGAGCTCATATCCATTCAAAGTTATACTAATGTAATAGATAGCTCATTCTTTGTTGTCTTGATTTTCTTGTGCTAACAGTGCCCCCAATGATATGTATGTTGGTGATATGTAGAGAATAAGTGGTTTGCCTACGATTGGTGGTACCAGAACTGGTGCATTCATTAGATATTGCTTGATTTGATAGAGTGATTTTGCACATTTGGCTTCCCATCTGAATGGTACATTCTTGTGTAGCAAATGATTGAATGGTAGACTTTTATCTGCTAGTTGGGCAATGAACCGCCTGATTGTCTAGAGCCGTCCTTGCAAGGATCTAAGTTGGGTGATGTTTTTAGGTGGTGGCATTTCTATGATGGCTTATACCTTTGTTGTATCTACTTTAATGCCTTTTTTTGATATGATGTAGCCTAATAACTTGCCTGATGTTACCCCGAAGACACACTTCTTAGGGTTGAGCCTGACTTGAAATTTTTCCAACCTGTCAAAATTTTTCTCTAATATGCCTAGATGTTCTGCTCGAGTAAATAACTTAGCTAGTAAATCATCCACATAGTCTTCCATGAAGGTATGAATCATGTCATGAAAGATTGTTGTCATTGCTTGTTGATAAGTTGCTCCAACATTCTTTAAACCAAAAGGCATGACATTCCAACAATACATCCCCCAAGGACATGTAAACGATATTTTATCTTGATCCTCTAGAGATATCTTTATTTGATTATAGCCATAAAAACCATCTATTAGTGATAACATTGCATGGCCTGTTGTGAGGTCTACAATTATGTCAATACCGGGCAAAGGAAAGTTATCCTTTGGACAGACTTTGTTGACATCTCTAAAATCGGCACATATCCTGATGCTACCATCTAGTTTTGAAACTTGCACAATGTTGGAAATCCATTCAACATAGTCTATAGGTCGAATAAATCTGACGTCTAATAGTTTCTTTAGCCCAGCTTTGACCATGAGTGCTACATGTGGATTCGTCTTTCTCAATTTTTGCTTAATTGACTTAGCTCCTAGAGCAATGAATAAGTGATGCATGATTAAGTGTTGATCAATCCCGGGCATATCTGCATATGACCAAGCAAAATTGATTTGTTTTTCTTTGAAAAAATTGATAAACCCTTGTTTTTATGCCTCTGTTAGAGATTCTGCTAGGTGTATGTTTTTAGCCGCTTCCATTGTACCAATGCTGATTGATTGAGTGGGATCAATCAATATGGGAGATCGCTCCTGATAGTGTTTAGGAAGAGTGTCAAGTCTCCCATCTTTAGGTGCCTTAAAAAGGTTTTCACCCATAGATGCATCCTTTATTTTTACTTTTTTGTGATCTAGTGCTGCCATTGACTGGTTTTCAGCAGTGAGATCCTTTATTTCTTTCATTTTTGCGATTGGAAGACTTGGCACTTCCCCGATTGCAGATGGCATTACTTTGTTCACTGGTAGAGTCTATTTTCAGGTTGATGGTACATAAGTGATGGATAATGGAATCATCATTTGGGAAAATTGGTATGTCATGATTTTCAAGTTCATCCCAGTATATAAGATCAGGAAAGACAAGTGGTAAGGAGTCATTGGGTGGGTCGAGTTTAGCTACTGTAAGTGCTAGGATGGAGGTATCATCAAGGTTGGCGGGGATATTAAATATGTTAATGATTTTGTCAAGGTCTTCGATGGTATCATCTTCCATGTAGACTTGCTCATAATGTTGCTGCTCATTTTCCTTGGTGTCATAGATATTTTGTGGACCAAATTCAAGTAGTCTAGGCTCTGTGCCTTGTTCTTCTTGAGAAAGGGGTGTATGACTAGCATCTTCGGTAATATCTTCAGTAAAATTTGAACAACTACCCCATTCATACTCATTTGAATCAGTCTCAAAGGTATTATCCCAGATTCTTTCAGTGTTGTGGATTGGCATGTTGTAGGGTGAAAACAGGTACTTGATGATTGATATTATACTAATAGTTTTCTCTGATTCTGTATCATATCCTGCTTCTACTCTTTGTATCTACTCATATACTATCTCTCCTCAGAGAGTAATGTTGTTAGAGGGTGATTCTTCTTTGTTTGAAACAGGTTCTTGAACATGATGTACTTCTGCACAAGGTGCCTCTTGAATGGCAGACTCCGCGTGTTGTTTCTCTTTTTCCTGGTATTCACGTTCTTTTTGTATTATTTCTGCTGATTCAAATAGTGCTTCCTACCATGAATCCTCCTTGTATTTATTCTTTGCCTTCCACTGAGGTTTTTGATATTTATTTGGTGTCTTCTTTGGGGGTAGAGTGTGTTCATAACCCAATCCTGATTTGTCTTTAGAAAACTATGAAGGAGGATCCAATGGTTCTGTGACATCTTCCTGATGCTTGCTGATAGGTCCTTTGCCAGTGTATCCCATTTGTTGCATGATCAAGTAGCCTTTTCCATATAGCTGTGTTGGTATAGCTTCTTCCATAGTAGCTGCTCTGACTTCTTCTTCATCCTTGTATAGCCAACTAAGGATGTCCTTTTCTTTTGATTCATGAGCTAGTGTGCCTGGTTGAATAAATTTGCCATCAAACTTGGTGATGGGCTGTGTTGCTTGATTAATTGATGCCAAAGGTATCCCATGAGGTTTAGGCGATGCTGGTAAGTTGATTAGACATAAGGGTTCCAAAGAGTACTCTCCCATGCCTTGTTCTTTGATTTTCGTCTTCTGTTTGAAATCCATAGATAAAGATTTAGGCTTTTCTTGTTGAAGATTTGGTGTTGAGGAAGTTTGTTTTTCTCTGTTATGTGGAACCAAATTGTCTTGGGCTTCCCCCATAGCATTACAATGTTGAAAGGGGTTATGATCTGTTGATATAGAAATCTCCTGTCCATTGTATGGGAATTTGGCACACTGGTGGTAAGTTGAGGGTACTGCTTGCATTTCATGTATCCAAGGTCAACCTAATAAAATATTATATGTGAGGTCTATGTCCAAGAATTGGCACATAGTGTCCCTTTGTATCAGTCCTACTTGAATTGGCAACACCATTATTCCCTTGGATGATCTTTCATCATCATCATATGCTTTGATAGTGATCTTTTTGCATGGATCAATAAACTGCTCAGAGAAGCCTAATGCACAGATAAGTTTTAAGGTACAGATATTGAGTCCAACTCCTCCATCTATTAATACTCTTTTAACTCGATGTTTGTAGACCAAGACTTCAATGTGGAGTGGAGTATTGTGTGGATGGCTTAATGAAATATTATCATGCTTAGAAAAGATGAGATTATGAGGCCCTATCATATGAGCTACCATGGCTTGGAATTTATCAGTATCTAAATCTTGAGGTACATTTGTTTCCAAGAGTGCCTATTCCAAGATGTACTTGTGTTTTGGTGAAAGTTTCAGCAACTCAAGTATAGATATTTGGATTGGATTTTTGTGCAGTTGACTGACCATATCATATTGAGTTTTGGGGATGGTGTTTGTTGCTGACGTATGCCCCTTCAAGACATATTTTTGAGTGTTGGTGGTTACATTGATTGATTCATGTTCATGTTTGTCCTTGATTGTAATAACATTTATTTGATTGTCATCTATTGATATATGATTGATGGTGTTATTGAATATGTGATTGATATGAGCTTCGTGTGTATCATTTGATGTTGAATCTCCATCCTTGTTGTAGTTTGGAAGAGGAATTTTAAAGGCCCCATGGTCACCATTTGTTTTGACACCATCGACTGTTAAATCACCTCTATCATTCATTTCTTGAACAATGTTTTTCAGCCTCATACAATCATGCGTTAGATGTCCTTTGTTTCGATGAAAATCACAAAAGTGTGAGTCATTCCACCAAGGTGGTTTGACTTGTGGTTCAAAGTTGTTGATTGCTGGTAAGGAGATAATTTTGTTTGCCAGAAGCTCTCTGAATGCTGACTCCAATGATTTCCCTAATGGTGTGTAAATGCATTTAGGAAAGCTATTGGCGTTACCTCGTGAGTTTGTATTAGGTCCTTGATTTGCGTTATTGTTTTGGGTATTGTTGGTGTTGTTCACATTTGAAAGTTCTAGATTGGTATTTGGTGCATAAATGTTAGTGCCTTGGTTAGCACCCTATTGATTCTTGGTAGCCTCAGGATTACTTGATAAGGCCAACACTAGTTGTTTGGACTTCACATCATTAGCTTCGTTTCCTCCATTTCCAGTATTTTTATTTCTAGTCCAAAACTTGGATTTGTCTAAGTTGTTGTTGTTGTTTTGGTTATTTTAATGAGAGTTGGATGAATTTATTCCTTCTTTGAAGAATTTCAATGTTCCTTTCTTTACACATGCCTCCTCTACTTGGATTCCATTTTCAATCAATTTGGAAAAAGATGGTATGCATTGGAGCTTGAGTATGTAACTCATCTCGCTATTCAATTTGTCAATGAAAATTTGCATCTTTTCCTTTTCGGGCACATCTTGAGGATATCTCGAAACCATCTGTCAACAACATTGAAGAAACACCATGAATGTTTCATTGCTTTTCTGTTTGGTATTGCAGACATCTAGCATGATGATGGCATGTTGAATGTTGTATGAGTATTGAGTGATAAATTTGTTGACTAATTCATCAAAGGATCTGATAGGAGGTGTGATTTTGGATAACCATTCCATTGTTTGTCCTCCCAAGCTTCTTAGGAATAACCTCATCAAATAGGTGTCATTATGGGAAAATTCCAGGTTCATGGTACAAAATTCCTGAACATGATCACGAGGATTTCTATTCCCATCATATTTGTCAAATTTGGGAATGTCTGAATTTGGGGGAAAAGGTACCATGTTTAATCTTCTGTCAGAAGGGCAAGGACAAATTTTGTTTAATGAATACTGTACTGTTGATCCTTGTTGCATGTCTTGCATTTTCTTTTGTAACATTTGTATTTTTTGTGTGAGAAAAACCAAGGGTGTATTGGTTTACCAAGGGAAGAGTTCTTCCTTCTCATTGTTTCTAGTTGGGATAGGGGTGTGTAGCAGTATGTGTGACTCAGGTATGTTTTGCTCGGGTATGTTTTGCTTAGGGTCACATGTGTCTTCTTCTCTTTGTTGTTCCTGATAAGTATAGTGTCAAGACCTTGTTCTAAAGGTGTTAGTATCAAAGTCTTTAGGAATCCTAACTCCTTTGCTTGTGAGCATGAGTAGGTACTTTTCTTTTTCAGCCTCTATGAGTCTTTCCATAAGTCTTTGGAATGAGGCACTTTCTTGACATTCTTGAAGGAGCTCTTCAGTGATCTTTGTGTCTTCTAGATTTGGATATTCGAAGGGATTTGATAATCTTTGCCCCATACTGGACTCTGGTTGTGTTTCACTTTGTTTGCTTCGTTGAGAGGGAGTGATAGCGGGCATCTAGTAGAAACTCTATTATAAAGGGAACGAATTCCCCTTCTGTGTCTTTCTCGAGAGTTGGTGGCTCTATTCGAGGTATGTTGTAAGTAATGCAAACTTCTTGGAAGAAAGACAGATTGATCTTTCCTTCATGATTTAAGCATTGGCTCAATGCCACTTTTTGGTAGAATGCTCTAGTTCTTAATGGTTCTTCGTCAAATTTGTTTGACTTGTCTTGAAGATATAAGCACATATGACGAAGAAAGGTGCGATGAGATTTGAAGATTTGGTGATTGATGAAATCTATTCCTTTTAGCAAGTTTCTGAGAACTAGGTTTCTGTTTCCTCAACTTAGTGTTGTGATGAATACTCTTTCTTCTCAGAATATGAGGATTAGTCATGCATAGTTGATCAATGGTTTCCTTTGATTTTTTTTGGATTAAGATACCCTGTTTGGAAACTTAAGTCTACTTTTATCAAATGAAGGTTTAGATGCCCCCTCACGACAAAGTGCATCAAATGTTATGGAATAAGAGCTTTCCTGATATGGAAAGTTGATTTGACAACTTTATTTTGAAACAAGTATGTTTTGAGGATGAAATCCATTTGATTGGAGAACCTTTTGATATGTGTGATGATGTTACCTGATTCTAATAGGAAAATGTGTTAATCCTTAGCTAGTTTTGGACTTTACAACTTTGTTCTAAGAATATCTTGTTTTGTTGGTTTTTGGAATAGTTCTGATACTCTGATTTGAATTTTTGCTTGAGGGAGTTGAGAGAGCATTGAAAATGGCTTCCCAAACTATTTTAAAAAATTTTCAAAAAAAGTTTATGTTTTCTCTTTGTTTTCTTAGCTTTGACTATGTGCTAAGCCAGAGACCCAATGCGCTAACCAATGTCATCAATGTGCTAGAGAATGGTCTCAATGCGCTAATCTACCCTTTTGATGCGCTAACTTGCACTGTTTAATTTTGACTTGGTCTGGAAAGTTACGTACTAATATGTTCTACTGACGCACCAACTTTTGAGCTCAACGCGCTAATGTTTTCTTCCAACGCGCTAAGCTGTTGCTCCAAAGCACTTAGCTATTTTCTGGAAGTGCTAAGTTTTAGCTGTTGAATGCTTAGATTTCTTATGCGCTAGTTTTAAGAATTATTCCGTTATGTTGAAGCTTGGACGTGCTAAAAGATGGTTTCCAAGCACTAAAATGTTGCTGCTACGTACTAAACTGCCCTGTTTGTTTTGAATTGTTGGTTTTTCTTTGATTTTTAACTTTTTCTCAATTTTGATGGATGATTTTCTAAAGTATGAAATGAAAGAGATAACCATTTTTCCTAGTCTAAACAAAGAGTGTATATTCTGTGAGGATGTGTTCAAATCCCCAGTGTTTTGATAGGTTTGGATACAGATAATGCAATTCAATCAGACTCTTTATTCAAGGGTCATTGACAATACCATAGCCCACTAGTCTCGATACTTCATCAGCTCAAACAGCCTTGTCACCCCCTAGGGGGCGCCCGTGTTTTTGCCTTTTGCCAAAAATTAACTCAAAGTGAATTGCTTCCCAATTAAGTAGTTATCTTGGGAGATATATGGTGAGTAATCTTGGGGGCAGATTCTTCCCCACCCTTGCACTATGATATTGCAAATATCTGGATACTGACTCGACTCAAAGTTTTTAAGGCTAAGGTTCGTAATCAGGCTTCCTGTTCGGCCGTTAGTCATAAACTCCCTTAGGAGGCTTCCCAACCTTTAGAACAAAGGCTTTAGGTATCGTAAAGATATTGGGCGAAGGCTAATCGCTGTGCTAAACCGTTGAAAGGGACTTTCGCCACCCTCCACTTTTGATTATAGTAGGTTGGAACACATTGCGTCAAAGTCATTCCCCACTTAGGTCGTTCCCCTCACATCGGCCAAAGAATGGCTTTAAGAGTTTTTAGCTCCTCGGGAGGGCAGGCCTGCTAAAAGATTTACTTCTTGAAATACAGAAAGCATAAGAGTGGTTTGGCTTTTTGATCACCCAATTAAGGGGAGAGCATATACCTTCCACTTTCGAAGCAAGGTACACAAGTGTTCTTTTTATCCTTTCATTGCAATGATTGGCTAAAGTCTATTTGGAGATATTGCTCCAAAAAAAAACATGGTGTTTATTTTATGTCTCAAATCAATGATTTTTCTAAGCTAGTAAAAAACTTGGTCAACAAAGCAAAGAGTTCGATTTGGTCAACAAAAGAAAATCGATAAAGGGAAAAAACTTCCCTCTTTTGGTCTACATCAAAATTTTTGACAAGTGAGGTTCTTTTACTTTGAAATTTTTTAAAATTGGTCCTTTTAAACACCAAAGGATGGTGAGGTTCTTTTAAAATATTTTTTGCAAAAATAAAGTTGTTGGTTCTTTTTAGATATCCAAAGTGAAATGTGTTTTTCTCCTAAGAAAGCAATAAATATTTTTGTTTGTTGTTCTTTTTAGATACCCAAAGTAAAGTGTGAGTTCAATTTTATCTAACAAGAAAATGAAGAAAATTTTGACTTAACTAACTTAGCAAAGTTAGCAAAGTTAAACTACTTCAATCCTAACTTAGGTAAAATAAACTCTCCTACCTGCAAATAAATTGTTAGTCACCTGCAGTAAAACTAGTTAGCAGAAAAAATGTTTCGTGGACTTCTACAAGTCTATTTAGGCTTCTGTTACAAATTTGTTTTCTGCTTTATGCCTGTGATGCACTACAGAATGGACTGGATGCACTATAGGAAACCCGCGATGCACTAGAGAAAAACCTTTACGCGCTAAACTGTTTGCTGGATGCGCTGGGCTATTTAATTCAGGCGCTGAAACCTACAGGAATTAGTAAGATGGTTATGCACTAATGTTAAGTCTAAAATTGCTAAAAGGTGGTTTCCACGTGCTAAACAATCGACCAGATGCACTGAAGTATCAACCAGATGTGCTAGGAGATGTTCTTTACGTGTCGATTCTCATTTCCCACGTACCCGCAAATTTAGTCCTATTCAAAACCCGATTTGATAAATGGAGTTATGCCCCACGGTGGGCGCCAAAAATGTGTGTGGGAAAAACGGTGCAATGAAACAGAAATTACAAAAATTCAAAGATTTGCCCACACACCAATGGGACTCTTGGTGCAAGTTATGGAGCTATGTGGAATAGCTCAACTTCCCAAGGAGTGTTCCATTGTTCTCTTTCTCACAAGACCCCTCAAGCCAATGCCTTTTCTCTCAGATCATTGAGCAAAGTGACTTAGGGATGATAATCATGAGAATGAGGGATACTTTTGATCAGTCTTAGTATGAATGCATCCTATCTATGCATGATTTAACAAATGAACTAAACTAGTGAGGAAAAGATGAAAAGATTAGTGAAATACTATCCTAACATGATATACTAATTTATATGATTAACTAAGATGATAGAAATGCTTCTAAATTGCTTATTAGATTTATTTCTATTTCAAAGAGAGATTAAATGCTTTGCTAAAAATGAGTATAAGTGAGATGCTAAAGACTTGGATTCTTTTGAAGAAGGAATGGGCTCTATTTATAGGGAAAATAGGGCAATGGATGGTCAAGATTGGATGAGCTTATCAAGGGTCGGGATTGAAAGTTATCAATCCATGTTTACAATTCTCATCAATAAAATGGTGACAATTATCAACATAAGACTACTTAAGAGGAGATGTAAGAAGCATTAAATGCTTGAGAAGACCTCATGGTTACCTTAGGAGGTAAGGGTTAAGGTTAGGTTAATATTACCCATTGGATAAAGCTTTTACCCAAAGGATAAACTCTTGTGCAAGGGTTAAAGGAATAACCATGGTTAAAGCAATGAATGCTTGATGAGACCCTATGGTTAGATGAGGGTTGAGTTAGGCAAAAAGTCTCTAACCATGCCACAAAGGGTTAGTTAATCATTAATGGTTTGGAAGACTTTGGGGACAAATTTGTAAGAGTCCTTCAAAATTTGGGGGTATTCAACAAGTTAGCTTGTTGAAGGCATAAAGACTTTACTCCAAATTTGAGATGTGACATCCTCAAATTTAGGGAAAGGGGATAATTGAAAGGTTTAGGCTAATTGATTAGGATTAGATAAGTTCTACAAGAATTTAGGAAGGGGGTTTAGGAGGCAAGTGGTAGATGTAGGAAAATGCAAGTGGGTGAGGGATAATATAATTAATTAAAATAAATTGCTTTATTTCAATTGTGTTTGCAAGTGGAGGATTTAAATAAATTAGATTTATTTATTTAGAGTGAACAATTTAATTAAATGTAAATTTAATTAAAAGTAGAGAGAAGGGATTTAATTAAATAAAATGATTTATTTAATTAAATGATGTGAAAGGCTTAAGTGAATTTAAATAAATAAATTGAATAATTTATTTAATCAAATAGAGGAATGTGGATGATTTAATTAATTTAGATTTAACTAAATAGAGGAATGAGAATAAAATAAACATTAAATATTCATTTAGGAATATGGTCATTTTTATACGTCTATATTTTGCCCCTCTTTGAAGTGACGTGTGTGCACATGTTGATTTAAAGAAAATTGATGTGTTGTCAAAATTTGATCATGATCAGTGTGATGTCGTGTATTGAGATGTTCATGTCGTGCCCTAGATTTGATAATTGATGCCCCAGATTTGATAAATGATGTTGATAATGCCCCCTCGGGAGATGAATCAAAAAATTGAAGATTTGGTTGATTTTGATAATTGTTGATAAATTTCATCACATTTTAAAATTTTGTCTATGTTGAATGTGCCAATTTGATTCATCTCCTGATAATGATGTTTGTTAGGGTTAGAAGCGAGACCACGAGCAACATACATATCTCACCGCCTAACCTTAATTTCCATTTACCCTATAAAAAGGTGAAAAGTGATTTTATTTGTATCATTTGTGCTTGTTGACTTTGGAGAAAGTGACATTTGGAGAGAAAGACAAAATGCCGGTATTTACAAGGAAATTTTCCATTTTTGTAGCCTAAAATATGACATATTTCTTCCTTAGTCCTACTATTGGTGTTCATGAAATATATTTATGATTTGTTCGCATTGATCACTTGGCCTGAGGCTTTAGAGTATTTATTTCATATTGTCCTAAATTATTTTGCTTCAGACTTATTCCCCACTCCAAAGAGCATCATGTCATCTACAAATTGTTGACGAGTTATGTTTGTTATCCCCTCTATTACTTTAATACCTTTAGTCTTACCTTGAAGAAGTGCATTATTTACTACCCTGCCAAATGCCTTTGCCATGATGATAAATAGAAAGGGTGATAAGGGATCCCCTTGTCTCAATCCCCTCGAGGTGTCAAAGTACCCCTTTGGAGACCCGTTGATCAGTATAGAAAATTTTAGACTAGCTATATAGTTGAAAAGTAAATTTATATATTGTCTAGCAAAGCCAAAGGATACCATGCATTTACATAAAAAATCTCCAATCCACTTTGTCGTAGGATTTTTTGATGTCTAATTTAACTAGCATACTAGGTTCTAGATTCCTTTAGACAGAGTGAATTACTTCCTGTGCAATAATCACTCCATTTAAGATAGATCTGACAGGGACAAAAATTGTTTGTTCTTCTGATATAATAGAGGGTAGCACTCTTTTGATTCTGTTTGCTAATTATTTTGATAAAACTTTGTAGATAATATTACAAAGAGAGATTGGTCTAAAGTCATCCATCTCCTTTGCTTTCTATTTTTTAGGGATGAGTGTTATGAAAGTGTTTTTCTATCTCCCTTAAAATTCTGCCTAAATTTATCATGTTTTCTATAGCCTCCCACATTTCTAATCCTAGGAAGGACCAACATTTATGGAAGAAACTTGCTGGGAAACCATCAGACCCAGGTGCTTTCTTAGGGTGTAGTTGGTTTATGACCTCTATTATCTCCTCTATAGAGAATTTACTGGTGAGCATCCTGTTTTCTTCTTTTGTGATGACTTTAGGGATATTTACTAAGAAATATTGTTGTGAATATAGATCTGTGTTGTCTCAATTATTTAGGATGTTATTGAAGAAATAGGGTAATTCCAGAGCTACTTCTTTAGGGTCTTATATTAAATTACCCCTAGCTCCTTTTATTCGATGAATTCTGTTAACAATTCATCTCCGCTTAGTGCTATTATGAAAAAATCTTGTGTTTTTGTCTCCATCACTTAACCAATTCTCTCTAGATTTTTGTTTCCAATACATCTCTTCTTTAAATAATATATCTTCACACTTATGGAGTTAATCTTTTTATTTTACAAATTTCTCATAATCCATTCCATCTCTTATTACACTTTCATTCATCTTATCTATTTATGCTTCTATCAATCCCTTTTCTTTAAAGATATTTTTAAAATGCTCTTTTTTCCACTATAGTATCTTTTGTTTTAATTTTTTCAATTTGGTTATAAAGAAAAACATTTTGGAACCAGATACCCGTTCCTCCTTCCACCAATTTTCGACCAAACCTATGAAATTTTGGTCTTGAAACCACATTCTTTCAAATTTAAAAGGGCAATTCCTAGGTCTCTTGTCTTTTTCAACTAACAGAGAAATTGGAAAGTGATTTGATCCTGCTATGGTTAGGATTGAGGAACTTAGTGAGTTGCTAAACTCAATTAGGCCCCCTTTAAAGAAGTATCTATCTAGCATTTCTGTTATAAAGTTACTAGCTTGTCTCCTACTATTACATGTAAAAGTTCTATTATTCATTCTAATATTTAGCAAATTATTGTTCCTAGCCCAAAGTTTAGACTCTTTTTGTGTTGTTGATTCTACTTGGATGCCCCCATTATTTTCTACAAGGTCCTGAATAACATTAAAATAACCTCCTAAAATGAAATTTTTTTCTACATTTTGTGTCATAAAAGTTTCTACTTCAGCCCATACTTCCCTTTTACCTATAGTGCTAATAGGCCCATATATATTAATGGGAAAGAAGAGGGAGTTTTTTATGCTTCTCACCCAACCCCCTTGCCATTGAGATTTTTGAGTCACCTCCTCGAAACATACCTTCCTAAGGTCCCATAGGATGGCTAGACCTCCTGCTGCTCTGACAACTTTAGTAAAGACCACTTTCCATGCACCCAATTTTTTGTAGTACTTGTTTATGGTAAAAATGGAAACAACAATATTGAAAGACTAAAATAGATTCAACCACAAAACCCTAGCCTAACAACAACAAAGATCCACCATAACATATGAAGATCACCTAAGACAATGAAAATCAACAAAATCACAAAGATTATACCATCACATGTCCAATAGGGTTTGAATCTCCATTCTTCCTATCTCCATTGATCTTGCTTGATATATTTGCTCTTAGATTTTGTGTGTGCACAAGAGCTCAACAAAGAACAGAAATGTGGTTGCAAGTAGGCTTGATCGCATATGAAAGTTTGAATGCTAGAATGCTTGGGGGTTGATAATGAAAGAAGCACCCTCTTATATAGAAGACACTGTAGGAAATGGAGGGATAAGATTAAGAGGTGTAAAAGATAGATGGTCAGGTAGGATTAAAGGGTAGGTATAAGAAATAAGAAAATAATGAGAGGGTAGGTAGTGTAGGAATTAAGATATGAATGACATGTGTCATGGGTAGAAAAGGCTAATGAATTAATTAAATAAATAAAGATTTATTTAAATAATAGAAGAAGTGGGATCAATTAAATAGGAAAAAGGATAATTTAAATAAATAAAAGTATTTATTTAAATGAGGAAAAGGCTAGAAGAGGATAAATGAATTAATTAAATAAATAAAGATTTATTCAATTAATAGAAGAATTAGACTCAAATAATTAAATAAATAATAAAAATATTTATTTAACTAGACAGGACAATTTTAGGTGTCTACATTTTGCCCTTCTTTGAGACAATGCAACTTGTGTTGTTTCAAAGAAGATAAGATAAACTGATACAAACTTGCCCCAAGATGGGAATGATATGCTCCCTTGAGAGATTGGATGAAAATGTCTGAAAAGATCGCAGACAATCTCTCGATAAGAAAGAAAGGCTAGAAAAGATTGACAAGATAGGATAGAGTGATAGAGTCATGGGATAAAGAAGACTGACTCGGGAGACTAGGGCTAGGGTAGTCTATAAGATAGAGTATGAGGGAAAACATCCTCATTGTCATCCACACATATAAGAGATCAAAGTGCAAAGAGAGCATAGAGCAACCAACAGTCAGCAGTGATGGCATTGGTGCACAGATTCGATCGTGTTCACCGATATCAGAGGCCAACAGATGCAGGAGAGCCGGTAAGTACCACAAAACCTCCTTGTACCTTGTTGCATTAATTATTATCATAAATGCATGTTAAGCAGGTCAATAAATGCATATTAGGTATGTCATAGAAACTTGTCAAGTGGGACAAAAAATGTGAAGGCACGTCTGTGTTGAGTTTAAACGCATCTATGGTTTGAAAGGCGTCCATAACAAATGTGACCACATTTGTGAAATGCAGGCATGTCTATGCAAGGCAGACATGTCTATGCAGAATAGAGGCATGCCGGTGAAATGTAAAAACATCTATGAAGTATGTAAGCACGTTTGTGTCATGAATGCACATTTATATCTTCAAGGTTGAATCGACAGTTCTATGATAAACATACATTGTCGATCAGATAAGTTGCTGAGAGGATACACTCAAGCAGGTCCTCTAGGGAAGAGTAGGATAACAAATAGGGCTAGGATTGACAATTTTGTGATAGAACATACGTTTCCAATCAGGAAACTATTCAAGAGGATACACTCAAGTAGAGGCACTACGATAGGATAGAGCGAGGCACTTTGTGTTGAACAGGGAGTACCATAGAAATTGGCAATTATGTGATAGAACATACGTTGCCAATTGGATTAGGTTGAAATTGACAATTCTATGATATAACATACGTTGCCAACTGGATAAGCTACTCAAGAGGATACACTCAATTAGGTACCCTAAAAGATAAAAGCAACACTTTGTGATGAACAGGGAGTACTACTAGAATAGAGTGCCATATGATAAATATAAGCACTAGGATAAAAGAGCAACACTATGATGAACAAGGAGTACTACTAGGATTGAGTGTCATATGATAGATATAAGCACTAGGATAAAAGAGAAGCACTCTGTGATGAACAGGGAGTACTACAAGGATTGACATAGGTGATTTGCTTGACTGCAGGAGGATTTACCTATGTTGGAATCACGAGAAAGATACCCTTCGACTCAGGGATTATGACTAGAGTTGACATTGGAAGATAGAGCAACAGTTGAGGCTATGGGATTGCGATACATTATTTATATGCTTGAGTTTTGGGTGAACATGGGATTTTTGATTGCATTAGCTAAGAGATGGCACTCAAATTTAGGAGCTTCTAGATACCATCATGGACTACGATGATCACTGGAGGGAGAGACATGAGACAAACATCTAGTGGTGGGGTCATGGGTCCTCAACCACCACCAGATAGAGGGGGCAGGAGAGATGATCCTGAGGCGGGAACTTCTAGAGCTCAGACTCCACCAAGGCTAGCTGGCTCTAAGGGAGGGAGTTCATCATAGTCTTAGAAGGCTCCCTATGTATCAATTTTTGTACCATTTTTGTATGATGATGTAGACACCTTCAGGTGATTTTGTAGCCATATGTATATTGACATCATTGTATCATGACACTTATGTGATTTTTTGAGATACATATATGTAGACACCTAAAAATGGTCAAATGCTTGCGAGGTCATACTTTAACATTTGCGCATTGCCTCATTTTAGGTTTTTGCGTCGCATTAACATTTCTCCTATGATTCGCACTTGATCTTTATCATTTGTGAGCATCGAGTCATTCTTCTGCATTCTTCAGTCATCTCGTCCTCAAATTTGGTCTTGTCAACAACACTATCTAGTCATGATTTTGATCGATTTTATCCTGTTGCATCAATGTGCGTGCTAATTTGTCATCATTTTGGACATCGTCAATCCTAATTAGGGTTTTGTCCTCCTGTCAATCTTGTGATTGATTTGTCATCAATCATGGCTCTCTTATCAATCTTATCATCAATCTTATCATTTTGGACATCGTCAATCCTAACTAGGGTTTTGTCCTCTTTTCAATCTTATCATCTGACGATCGGTTTATCAATCTTGTCGTTTTATGATCGATTTGTCATCGATCGTTGTCATGTTTAATCTTGTCATTCTGTGATTGATTTGTCATCAGTCATGGTCATTTTCAATCCTGTTGTTTTGCAATCCATTTTGTCATCAATTCTTGTCCTCTTGTCGATCTTGTCATTTTGTGACCGATTTGTCATCGATCATTGTCTGTCTCAATTATGTCAATTTGGATCAATTTATCATTGTTCCTCGTCAATTAGCACATTTCTCAATCAAATCATTTATCGCATTGGTCATTTATCAATTCAAAATCATGACATTAATTATCTTCAATCAAGACCTAATTGTCATTTGTGCATTTCTAATTCGTCCTCTAGGGTTTTATGATTTATTCATTTAACCTAATTTCTCATTTCTTCCTCTAGGATTACTAAATTATTTATTAATCCTAGGTCTTCTCATTACAATTAAATCTTTATTTAATTGGCTAATTATTCTTCCTCTTGTAAATTAATTAATAAATGACAAATTATTAATTAATTTACCTAATTTCTTCTAGTTCCTAATTTCCTATTTTTCCATCAATTTCTAATTCCTAATTGTCATCAATTTCAATTTTCTAATTTTCTTAATTTCCTAATTTCAAATTCCTCCTATTTCTCTCCTAATTCTATGGGAATGACATTTCAATTTGTCATAAATTGTCATAATTGATAATCAATCAATTTTGACATAGAATGTGTCATAATTTGTCATCAATTATCAATCAATCAGATTGTGCATGGAAAGTGCATAATTTGTCATATTGATTTGCAATTTCCATTTGAATTGCATCATGCTAATCTTGTCATTTATCCAATTCTTCTATAAATTGGATGATTTTCAATCAAAGCAAAGCCCGAATCCCTAATCAAACTATCGAACTTATGCTTCTAGTACTCTTGATCAACAAACCAATATCAATCTTGCTTTCAATTGTATGTTGTGCACTTGTAGGTGAGATCCACAAATCCATTTGAAGAGGAAAGAAGAACAATGGAGCCGCATGGAAGAAGCATCCAAATTGTCATGTGGTTTGCATGATCTTTGTGTTTGAATGCTTTGTTTTTATGTCTCTATTGAGTGTGCTTAGGATTAGATCATTGCAATGTGTGATTGAGCTAAATAATGAATAATATGTCCTTTTATATATTGCTTTGATGATTTCCTATTTCCTATGCTACATTAATTGGTGAACCCGACGTGAATACTAACCTTCTAACCCCTTTACTGTGTTTTGGAGTGCTTTCAAGTTGATTTTGCAGGTCAAAAAACCCAAAAACAGGGCCGTGCAGGGTATTCTAGACACTTCTGCACCTGTGTCCTGCATCTTGCACCTGTGTCCTGCATCTTGCGCTTGTGTAGGTGACATTCTGCGCTTGTGTCAGACATCTTGCGCCTGTGTCATGAGTTCTGTGCTTGTGTAAAGTCCAGAACAGAGGTGAAAAATGCAGTGTTTACTTGAAATTTTTGGTGTTTTTGCATTCTGTTTTCTGTGCTTTGGATTTTGGTACTAATTATTTGTGCAGAATCTTGGCATACACATGGCAAAGACTATAAATCAAACTACTAACATGTTTATGTAGAATCGATAGTCAAAGACAACAAATCAAACTTCTAACTCAGGTTTTGCAGGTTGCCTTGGAGAAACAACCGAACTTTTGTGTTTATGATTTTTAATTAGGCACTTAGTGATTTATAAATCGGTTGGAATGAACATTTGTTTGCTTTGATTGTTAAGTATGACATTGGAGTAGGAGAGTATGCTCTCGTCCTTTTTAGGGTGATCAGAAATCCAGATCTTCGATACCATGCTCATGTCTTTGATTGTGTGTCTCCTTTAGAGGGCCTGCCTTCCCGACCACTTTGCTTTTGTAAGCAAGTGATAATCGTGAGAAGGGAATGACCCAAAGTGAGTATGGCTAGAATTCCTTGGCATTCTAACTCACTATAAAAAAATACCCGATGAGCGAAAGCTTTGAAGGAAGCATTACGTGGGAATTGCATTTACTTGGGAAGTGATGACCCTTGGACTCTTTCTCATATCAACATCTAAGTAGGGCCTCTTGGTCTAAATCGTGCTTGCGCGACTACATTTGTTTGGTATCTTGATGGGCTTAATGTCTCAATCATGCTTGCGTGACATCAAGGAGTAATGCTTAACAGAAATCCTTACTACATACCTTGTTTTTAGAGGCCAAAAACCCTTCTAGTTGCTTGAGAAGGACAAATTCGGATACTTGGAAGAGATACTAAGTTCGCCATGGGGAGATTTCCATGGGGACTGATGCTTGGCTGCCCTGAGAAGTGAGTGCCGTGGAGGGGAGCCCGTGGGGTCAAGCATCTATGTATTCTCCTTGAATCCCATAATGAGTCTACCTCTCAAGTACCTAATGTCTTTGCCTACCATAAGAAATGTGGAAATGAGCATGATTGTCTTGAGTCTAAGTTGCAATATCTTGTATTCTTTGCTTGTCAAAAGTTGAATTGCATCCCATTTCAAAAACAAGACAAATTGATCCAACATAAGATTAAACACAAGAGACATTCATCCAACAAAAAGTTCAACAAGGCTCAGAACTCATCTTCAAACATGGTTGTCAAATATTGTTCAAAATCTTGTCTCAACATTCATGTCACTTACATTGAAGTTCATCCTAGGTTGCATTTTGCAAAAGTCATTGTCAACTATCAAGGTTAAGTTTCACCTAAGTCATACTCCTTTGCATATCAATAAGAGTCATCCATTTGCATATGTCCTCTTGCATCAAAGTCATATCATTGTCATTCATTCATATTTGCATACCCTAGGTCTCTTCATTAAGCTTAGGTCATTATCATATCATATTAAGGTCACTTGCATAGTAATATCCCTTTGCATATAGTGCCAAAACTAGGTTTTGTCATACTTGGGTAATCCAAATCTTTGATGCAACCCTAAGTCATTGTTAAGAAGTCTAGACCTTGTCAACCTTTTGTCCTTTTGTCATCAATATCATTTTGTCAAACCTAGCTTAGTATCCAAGCATATAGGGGAGACATTGTCATCTTGTCCTTTGTCAATTAAGTCCTTTTGTCCTTTGAGGTCTAGACATCATTTCAATTTCCTAAGGGTCTCTTTTTAGATTTGCATTTCAAAAGTTTGTCAAAATCTTCAAAACAACCAAAAACATAGATTGCATGCTCGTCTATCTAGTTTGCATTTAGTTGCATATCATACATTATCCTTGAAAATTCCAAAAAACATTGCATTGGCATAAGTGACATGCCTGTTGAGATAAGATCTAAATCTAAAAAGATGGGCAAACCAATGTATCAACCCATGGACAACACAGCAAATTCACAGTTTCAAACCAATCAAATAGTACAAATTGAAGGTTCATCCCTACCACCATATGGAACGGTTCAACTTGGACCACCTCCATTATATGAACCATTGTTTGTACCTATGAAACCAGGACATGGGAGTGTTCCACCAACTCCAAGAGGAAGTGCGCCTTTCAATTGGAACCAACCAAATTTGCAACATGACATTCAAACTCAAACATTATATGAAGAACAAACCCTCTCACAAGGATTTGGTTCAGATCAAGGCATTCAACAAGAAACGAATCCAAATGTCCAACCAGATTCTTCATCTGATTCCGATGCTTTGGATGATGTTGATATATTCCTTCAGGATCCAAAGGTAACAAAAAAGATGGATAAGTTCTTGAACAAGGTCTTTAAGATGTTTCCACAAAAGTATCTTAACATGATGAGTAATGTGACCTCTTCAAGTGACCAAATCAATGTGCAAGAACAACAAAGCGGTGAGTTGTTAAGTTTTTCCCCGCATCCAAATGAAGACAATACACATCAAGCAAATCAACCTACATTGATGAGCAAACGTGCCTCAAAGGCATTGACAGTGACTATTCCTCAAAAGTCACCATTTGAGACAATAAATAATCCACTATTCAATTCAACGCCTGTAACACAAGATCAAATGAAGAACACGCAAGCATTCACAGTTGTCTCCCAACAAGAAGTGGTTCCTTACATACATAAAGTGGGATCAAAATCTAAGATGCAGGAAAGCTTCACAACTGGAATGCCTAATGTCAACAATGTCCAAAATAACTCCATGATGCAACAAAGTTCTTATGTCCCATTAAGTTCAATATCTTTGCCAAACACTATTGCGACAAATCCTTCAATAATGGCGACACAAAGAGCTATGGATAGTGGTTTGCACCAACAACAATTGTTGCAACAATTGAGTAATATACAAAAGGTACAATCGAAGGTGCAAACAAGTAATGTGCAACAACAACAAGTTTGCATTCGACAACAAATTGCAGCGCCTTCGGCACCATTACAGGTTAATGCAAACTTGCAACCATCACAATGGATTGGACTAAAAACACAGCAAGTTAATGCAAGTACTATACCCCATCCTAAGGAGAAGCAACGAAAAGCACCTAAACAAAGTTTTTTACAAATGATGGGATATACACCGCGACAACAATTGGCACAAAGTCAACAAATTCTGATTCGTCAACATCAACAACATGTGCCTCAGTATGTGCCAAGGCAAGCAAGCTATCCTACTTCACAACCACAATTGGCGCCTATGCAATATCAACAACCTACTCAATTGCAATCTCAATCTAGGCTCCAAGAAGCACAACAATAAGGTCGATATCAAGGCATAGCGCAACCACAACAACAAGCGATGTACCAAGAAGTTTATATGCCGGAGACACCAAAAACGGCCATTTCAGAGTATCAACAACCGATCAGAAATGCGATGTATCGACAAAGAATACCAACCGGGATTAATGATGGACCTCTACAATCTGATACAATTGCACAACAACTTGAGCAATTACAACAAAAAGTTGATGCATTAGAAACTAAAGGAACAAAGAAGTTGTATACAGACCAAGATTTATGTCCTAATCCATTTGACAAGAGTGTATACATGCCTCCATTCCCTAAGCATTTTGAAGCACCTAATTTTGAGAAATATAAAGGGAATGGCAACCCAAAAGATCACATTCGTGCATTTTTCGCGGCATGTACTGAAGTGAGCTATGAGGATACATATTTAATGCGATTATTTGCACGAAGTCTCACGAGACAAGCCATGGATTGGTATTCGCATTTGCCAGGAAATATAAAGACTTGGTCTGAATTGGCTCAAAAGTTTATATCTCACTTTGCATTTAACATTGACAGTGATGTGACTATGTCAGATCTATGCAACACCAAGCAAAAGCAAGGTGAACCATTAGTGACTTTTTTGCAACGATGGCGAAGCTTGTATAGTCGTTCTTCCCTCGATATACTTGAAGAACAACAAGTGAATTTGTTTATCCAAAATTTGGTCTCAGAAATGATGTATGAGCTAAAATTGAAAAGTCCCAGTACTATTGAGAAACTCATTAAGAAAGGGATGAATATTGAAACTGCTCTTGTGGCCAAGGGAATTATTAAGCTCAATAAAGATAGTGATAACACCAATTATTCGGGAGATAGAAACAGATTTTGGTATAAGAACAAGAATGTCACTAATGATGGAGTTGTTGATGCAAGAGCGGTGAATGCAAATCAACCCCCATTCACGATTAAGAAATTGAGTGTTCCTAATATGTCAACTATGGAACAAAATCAAGCACCAATGAGCAATGTTACTGAATAGCCTGCTCAACAACAGCACACTCAACAGTATAACCAACAACAAGGTCAACAACAAAACCAGTAGCGCAAACCCTTCCGATCGCGGGATGGGCCTCCTCGACAATTTACACCATTGGGAGAGCCTATTGAATCAGTAATGAGACAATTGATACAAGCAAAATTCATTAAGCTACCAGATATCAAGGCAGAACCAGCGGTAAAACCGCATTGGTGGAATGATAAGGCGTACTGTGAATATCATCGGTCCAAAGGACACAAAACTGCATCCTGTTTTCAATTGAAACACATGATTCAAGATCTATTAGAGCAAGGAGTAATTGAGGTAGATCCACCCCATCCGACCTCTAACATTGATCATACTATTTTTAAAACTCCTTTGCTTGATCATGACAAGGGTAAAGCGTCTTCTTCCAACTCTGCCCAAACGGCCAATTATGCAAGTTTTGGTTATAATAATGTCATTAATTGTTTTCACGCTTCAACTGAGTATGTTTCTACCCTGAGAATAAAGGGGCAAGAGCCTTCTTGTGCAGTCACCACTCGTCGATCCAAGATAGTCCTGAAAGGTGTAAGGAAGTTAAGTAGCGGAAACAACTTCCTACACTAACCTTGAGAGGAGGGTAATGCAAAACTTTTTCAGATCATTACAACAGTTACAGAAAATAGAAATAGATATAATAGCAATCATACCACAACACAATGATTTACGTGGGGAAAACCCTTTCGGGAGAAAAACCCCACCCTCCAAAAGCAGCTCAATATTTTATTCAGCAATCAAAAACAGATTACAACATACTTGCAGAGCAAGCTCTTCGCAGGAGTAGCACTAATCAGAGATTCAAAGGCAACTCAATAGCCATAAGACTCTTACGCCCAACCTCTATCTCACACACCTCATAAATAGGAGATACAATACAAGAAACCGTCAAACGCTATTACAAAACCATGGGCTAAAACCACCCAATAAGGTGTAGCCGACCTTATCTCCCTTCTAGATGCCCTATGACATGTTAAAGCACACATCAACATGTGTCGCTCCCTTTTTACAGCTCATTTATGTATCCGATACAAATTATTTTTCCTATTTCAGGAGTACAAACTTCCGGAGGCCATAACTTGAGAACCGGGTGTCCGATTGACGAACCGTTTGAAGCGCCGGAAAGCTCGCGAAGTGCTCTATCACCTCGTAACCGGCTTCGCCGGTTACGGCAACTTTTCAGGGTGTTTAAGAGCCTCTAAATTCCCCAAAATTAAGTTTAAACATTTTATTGCACCCCTCCAAGACGAAAACTTTAATATCTTCAAAACTAGCTGTGACCTTGCGACGCAACTTTACCGGAATGCTTATCTAGCCAACCAGAAGCTTCAGGGAGAGTTTCGCACCATTTCGTGCTCAAATGAAAACTTACTATAAATAGTAACCTCGCATAAATGCAAGGTTGAGACACCATTTTTCCAACAAAAGGTGCTCCTGCAGCTCCTCCCAAACCAACTCCTGCAAGTCAGTATAATCTTTTGGATCATCTAGGAAAAACACCTGCACAAATATCCATTCTAGAGTTGTTGAAAATGTCTCCCATGCATCGTGCAGTCCTAGATAAAGCTTTGATTGAGTCCACTGTCCCAACAGATATTGATGTTGACCAATTTCAAGCATGGATTGGACATTTAGCTGTTTCCCAAAGTGTCGCATTTTCTGATAGTGATATCTCATCTGATAAGCTCCCTCATAACGACCCTTTGCACCTAGAAGTCTTTGTCCATAATTGCAAAATCTGGCGAGTCTTGATAGATGGCGGAGCGGGTCTTAATATCTGCACCTTGAGAGTGGTCATTGGCCTCGGATATACAGAAAATGACATTGATGTTTCCAAAAGGATAACAATTAAAGCATATGATGATGTTGAACGCCCATCCAAAGGGATAATTACATTGCCTATCAGAGTTGGTCCAGTGACGGAAAATACTTTCCTGCAAGTCCTAGACCTTGATCTCCCTTATAATATGATCCTTGGCCGTCCATGGATTCATGCAATGAAAGCGGTTCCATCCACCTATCATCAATGTTTAAAATATCCTTATAATGGAACTGAGATAACCATTCCGGGAGATCCTAATCCATTCCAATTTTGTGCTATGCTAAAGGATACCCCTCAGCAGCAAGTCCCAGTCAACAGAGAGGCCAAATCACATAACTATGTGGATCCTAATCAATTATTAGATGTTGTCAAAGGAAAACTGAAGATACAGGACCAAGGGTGTGGAGAATATTCAATGGACCAAACATTCCTCATTGGGAATTTGCCGATGTCTCCAAAATCATATGGAAAACCGCATTTATTGCAAAAGGAGCCCAAGGTCATTATTCAATATCAGCCTCCCACTACATTTGCAAGGTGGGGAGAACTTGACAAAGAAACTGTAGATGATGATGTCATAGATTGGCTCTATAAGGATCCAACTGAAACCCCACCTGTCAAGTTGCCAGTGGAATTGTATGGCAAAGGATTTACTATGCTGCAAAAGAAAGGATATGATGGCTGCAGTGGCTTAGGCCTGAACAACAATGGAAGGCTAGAACCTGTCATACCCACGAGGTGACCCCCAACTTTAGGGTTAGGTTTTGTACCATTACGAATTGGATCCACATCTATCAAAATGTCCACATGTCGAAAAGGGCATGATTCTGATGATGAAATAACACCTGAGGATACCCGACCCGAGACTGACTCTAATGAATGGGAGTGGAGTTCTTTTTCTTCTAGCTCCTATGCCCTGGACAATATCTTCATTGACCCTGATAATTTGCCTATGGAGGACAAACATGAAATAACTCCTCTTCCTAAAACATGTCCTCATGCTTGGATAGAGTCATTTTGGGATCCAAGCTTCGAATTCGATACAAGCAGTTCGGACAGTGACACCACAGATTTTCACATTTTTACCATATTAGCCCTCTCTATCCTTACAACTGATGATGACATGCCCCTCATATATCCCCAACTTATCCAATATGACCAACAAGAACCGCTCACATTGGACTATTTTCAAAATGACGAAGCAATTGCAGAATTCCTGGGACTACGGGAAGGCATACCACAGGGCGATCATAAGGCAGGATTTGCTATTGACCTGGATTCCACAGCATATTTCGGGGAGTCAACTCCCTCTTCCATTCATGAAAAAGAAAAAAAAAAGAAAAAAATCAAAAGAATAGATCTTTGAGTGAAAACCGTAAGGCACTCTCTGATCCTACAAAAGTAAAAATAAAAGACGTGCCTGTGGGTGAAAACCTTTCTGAGGCGCCCAAAGGTGGAAGAGTGGACGTACCCCTATCAATTTAGGACAAATCAACCTTGCTTGTGGAAATGACCGAGGAAATCAATTTGGGTACACCTGACAATCCTAAGGTCATTCATTTTGCTGCTTCTCTATCAAAACAAGAAAAAATAGATTTTGTCAATTTCTTTCTAGAGAAGAAGATCAGCTTTGCATGGTCCTATGCAGATATGCCTGGCCTCGATCTAGAGTTAGTCCTTCATCATTTGCCATTGAAAGCAGATGCCAAGCCTGTTAAACAAAAGCTTAGAAAGATGCATCCTCAGGTGGCTCTTTTGGTCAAAGTGGAATTAAAAAAATTACTAGATGTGGGCTGCATCAGACCCATTGATTATGCAGACTGGATTTCAAATCTAGTACCAGTTAGCAAAGTAACTGGGGTGCATCAGAATCTGCATAGATTTTCGGGACCTCAATAAAGCATGCCCTAAGGATGATTTTCCATTGCCAAACATAGACATCATAGTGGACATGACGGCTGGATATGAGATGCTTTCACTAATGGATGGTTTCTTCGGCTACAACCAAATCCATATTGCACCTGAAGATCAACATAAGACCGCATTCACATGTGCTTGGGGCACTTATTGCTGGAATGTGATGCCCTTCGGTCTCAAAAATGCAGGTGCAACATATCAAAGAGCAATGACGACAATTTTCCATGATTTCATGCACACTTTGATGGAGGATTATGTTGATGACTTGTTATGTAAATCTGTCACCAGAGATAGTCATCTAGCCATCCTGGGCCCAATCTTTGACAGAATGGAGACCTACAAACTCAGGCTCAATCCAAAAAAGTGTGTCTTTGGTGTTATATCTGGCAAATTACTTAGATACATTGTTTCTCACCGAGGCATTGAGGTCGACCCCGCCAAGGTCAAAGCAATAATGAATATGCCTCCACCTTCAAACCTCCGACAATTAAGAAGTCTGCAAGGAAAGCTCCAGTCAATTCGTTGCTTCATAGCTCAGTTGGCCGACAAATGTCATCCATTCCAACATCTACTACACAAAGGTGTCACTTTTAAATGGACTGAGCAATGTCAATCAGCCTTTCAAGCTCTCAAAGACTATTTGTTGTCACCACCTATTCTAATGCCTCCTATAGAAGGAAAACCCTTTTTATTATATATCTCTGCAACTGAAACAGCATTAGGAGTTCTCTTGGCTCAACAAGATGAGAATGGCAAAGAAAGAGCTATTTATTATATCAGCCGGACACTGGTTGGTTATGAATTAAATTATTCAACTATTGAGAGGGCATGCTTAGCAGTGGTATTTGCAACACAAAAGCTCAGACATTATATGCTAAGCCACCAAACATTGTTGGTTGCAAAAATTGATCCCTTAAAATATTTGCTTAGCCGAGCAGCTTTGACAGGTCGCCTAGCAAAGTGGGTCATGATCCTCAGTGAATTTGATATTGAGTATATGGAGCGAAAGGCGATAAAGGGACAAATCATAGCAGATCAACTTGCAGATGCTCCTATTTCTGACGACCATCCCATGTTGACCGATTTTCCAGATGAATCAGTCTTTGCTCTCACACCATCTAATGAATGGAAGTTATACTTTGATGGATCCCATACCAAGTTCGGGTCCGGAGTTGGTATTCTGTTTGTCACCCCTCAAGGTGACGCTATTCCAAAGTCCTATAGAATAACTTTCCATTGTACCAATAACATTGTAGAGTATGAAGCACTGGTCATAGGACTCTGAGTAGCAGTCCACTGGAACATCAAGCATTTGCAAGTCTATGGAGATTCTCAATTAGTCATCCGACAAGTCAACGATGACTACGAAACAAAAGACGAAAAGCTTATTCCTTATAAGCACATGGTAGATTTCTTCAAGACAAAATTCACAGCTATCCATTTCAGTCAAGTGCCAAGAATGCAAAACAAGTCGGCAAATGCAATGGCTACGATTGCTTCCATGTTGAATATGCCTCATAATATGGACAAGTGTGAATTCTTGGTCGAACAATTGCTGGTTCCCTCTTTTGACATTCCGATAGCTGACGTGATGTGCGTTCTTGTTGGTCCCAATTCCCCATGGTACAATGACGTATATCAGTATTTGAAATCCCAAACCTTACCACCTAACCTTTCCGCTAACCAATGCCGAGCCTTTATCCGACAGACAGCCAAATATGTCATCATCGCCGACACTCTTTACCGCCGTTCCTTTGACCATACCCTCCTCAGGTGTTTGGATTCTGACGAAGCACAAACGGCTTTACACGAGGTTCACGATGGTATATGTGGGGGCCATTTCAATGGTCTTAGCTTAGCCAAAAAGTTGATTCGTGCTGGGTATTATTGGCCTACTCTAGAAAAAGATGTTCATGAGTTTGTTAAGAAATGCTATAAATGCCAGATTCATGGAAATTATATCCATGCACCAGCTCAAGAGCTTCATTCTGTTATATCTCCGTGGCCCTTTTCTCAGTGGGGATTGGATCTTATTGGCAAGATTCCCCCAACATCTGCAAATGGACACAAGTTCATTATTACAGCTACAGAATATTTTACCAAATGGATCGAAGCGATCCCCATGACTTATATCACTGGTGTCCAAATTTCAAAATTCTTGCTGAACTATATCATATGCAGATATGGGGTACCCCTTGCCATAGTCACAGATAATGGTCGACCTTTTAAGAATAAAGATGTCAAAGAACTCTGTGACAAGTTTCATATTCAACATCATTTTTCCAGTCCGTATTATCCACAAGGTAATGGGCAAGCTGAAGCGTCAAATAAAACTATTATCAAGATCCTGAAGAAAGTTGTCAATGACATTGGTCGAGATTGGCACGTACAGTTAAATCCAGCACTATGGGCCTATCGCACTTCTATCCGCACACCTACTAGCGCAACACCTTATTCCTTGGTGTATGGTGCAGAAGCCATTTTACCTTTGGAGGTCGAGATTCCTTCCTTGCGGGTTTCCTTGCAACACCTGATTGATGATGAGACACACAAAGTCTCTCGGCTGCATCAGCTTGAGATGTTAGATGAAAAGCGTCAGACAGCTCTGACACATTTGCAAGCATATCAAAACTGTCTCCGTCGCTCTTATAATAAGAAAGTCAAAGGGCGACACTTCGAAGTGGGAGACCTGGTTTTAAAGGCAAATCCCAAGAATGCACAGTCTACTGACCTCATTAAGGGCAAGTTTGAACCTAATTGGGTTGGGCCTTTCATAGTAACTGCAACATATGGCTCGGGGGCATATCAGCTTGCTACCTCGGAAGGTGAACCTCTATCCAATCCTATCAATAGCATGCATCTTTGCAAGTACTGGGCATAATTCTCTATCGGTACTTATTCAAATATGATCCTGAAAAAATACAAAAAAAATGAAAAAAAATGAAAAATACAAAAAAAATGAAAAAATAAAAAAATAAATAAAAATAAAAAAAGTAAAGAGAAGAAAAATGCTTCGCCCTCTAGTGAAAACCTGGCAAACAGGCGTTTTGGGCAAGTACAATGGTGAAAACCTGGCAATCAGGCGCCATGAGTAATGAGATTATTGCTTTGTCATCTATCATGACTTCTAGATATGCTTTCTCTTGGCCGGTTTATCATGCCTATCTTTGTCTCGACCCAATGTTCTATTCCAAGCCTGTTATTGGTCAACATCACTGTCTTGCCTATTCCAGTTTCTTGAACATATGTTTTGGTCTCGGTCTATGTGTCTTTCAAGTGCGCATTGGGTGCCTTCCCCTTGTCATGATCAATCATTGGAGCATAAACATCGAATAAAGTACTGAAAAAGTCATAAAAATTGAAAAATGTCCTGAAAAAATTCAAAAAAAATCAAATAATGTCCTGAAAAAATTCAAAAAAATCGAATAATGTCCTGAAAAAAATAAAATCTTCAAAAAAATTGCAAAATGTCCTGAAAAAATTCAAAAAAAATTTGAAAAATGTCTTGAAAAAAATCCTAAAAAATTGAAAAATGTCCTGAAAAAAAAAAAAAATCCTAAAAATTGAAAAATGTCCTGAAATAATCCAAAAAAAGTCATAAAACTTGAAAAATGTCCTGAAAAAATCCCTAAAAAGTCAAATACAGTCCTGAAAAAAATGAAAAAAAATAAAAATTGTAAAACATTAAAATCCAAAAACAAGCATTTTGCAATAAATGATCCCTTTGTGCATAAGACAAATCACTGAGCATCCCTCCAATGACACGCAATCACATATTGTGCTTTAATGAAATCATGCGTTAATAGATGAACTTTTCAATCAAACCAGACATTCAAACTGATCAAAATTGTCATATCAATCGAACGTTACCATCAAATCATTTGTCCTTGTCTCTACTATCATGGGTCTTATACAGGGTGTGGTATACTCGAAACCAGACTATGTCTTAGACGGGGTACCGCATGTCCTGAAACCAGACAACATGATCGTCCTATCAGCACTTTCAACTTTTGACAATGAAGATCAAGATGTTTGTTTGATTTATTGGAATTTGTGCATCTTATCTTTTTATTGATTTATATTTGGCTTCGATCATGTTCCTATGTTGCTCGATGATGTCACTGAGTGATTTAGAGTGACCGGGATGGTTCATGATCCTTTTCTTTTTTGATTGTGAGTGTTGCTTGTCTATGATGTGTCTGTCTTTTGCAAAAAAGGGTTGCATTTTAGCTCTGGCCTTCAATGCCATGAAGCTACGCATCCATTTTGCTACATAAAAATAAAGGTTCTCACCTACAAAGTGCATTACTGAAAGCAAGTTTTTCGTCATCTCTAATTGTCCTCTGTCTTATTTCTTCTTACTAACATTTCTTCCGTCAGTCCGGATAGTCAGTTCGGTCTAGTGCTCCAATATCCAAACACATATGCTGCATCCTGCATCCATTTGGTTAGTACATTTGCATTCCATCACATATTACATCAAGCATTTTATCCATTTCATTTCATAAATACATAAAAAACACATAAAAATACATCCATACATGTTCATCAACAGTGCATAAGTCATCCATACATAGAAAAATAACTACAAATCATAACACATTGCATCCCATCATATCGATGCATTTCATATCACATATCATAATAATATCGGAGTACAAAATCGGATTGTCTGTCCTAAGTATGGCCCGCAGGCTGCCTATAAAATATCAAACTACATAATGTCTACTGTCTGTCATAAGGAGCACGTGCCTCTGTCACTGGGTGCTCCCTCTGTCCTCCTCATCCTTGCCATGTCTCGTGGATGATGTCCCTCCTGGTCCTGGCTGTGGTGGTCTCATAGGTCCACTCACCCCCATGTTGCTCAATGATCTCTGAGAGCGTGACCTGCTCTCTGTCCTCGATCGTGCCTGATATGAAGGTGCTCTCCGCTCTGGTGGAATTGCACTCTCATATAGTGTCCTCCAATATAGTCTCTCCTCTTCGGTCTCTACCAGCATCTGTGCCATCTCCCGTGCACTGGCATCCCTAATCGATCCAATGAACTCAGTGACTCTCTGTCCCTCTCGCTGTGCCTGAGCTATTGCTGTATCTCGTTCTGTCCTCAAAATGGCATTCTGTCTCTCCAATGTCGCAATATAATCCTATTGGCTCGCTATGGTAGCCCTGCACGTATCCATCTCCTCTGTCTTAGCTGTCCCCAACTCTATAGGAATATCCTGCAATGTCTCCTGATCAGCTGAGTCTGGCTCATCCTCCCCATCATCATCTCTGTCATCATCCTCCCCACCATCATCCCCATCAATCTCCTCATCCCCATCCTCATCCTCCTCATCCTCATCATCTCCCTCCTCTCCTGTGAGTGGGAAGTCCTCCTGTCTCCTAGGTACTGGAATATCAGGATCAGTCAATGGCACTGGCCGCCATCGTGCAAACCATCTATCATACTCATCTGTCGTCCCAACGTCCACCACATCTGACCCCCAATCCCACTGTCTCGGCTGTAGCTATGCAAAGTCGGCATAGGCTATGTGTGGCTGAATCATACTCCCCCACTGACTCGTCTCTCTGTGAGATCAGGCAAAGCATGCAGCCCTCCTAGGTACATCCTGCCTCTCTCCAAACTGTCGTCTGACTCTCTCTGGCAGGTACATCTCAATCACTCTCTAGCGATTCACTGGTCGCCCAATCAGGTACCTCTCCTGTCTACAATAGGGTAGCTCATCACTATCATCTGACCATTCCGGACAATCACGATATGGCCTCCATATGAACTCTCTCAGTCTGTCTAGCTCATGTCGCTAGTATAATATGTATCCAAATGGACCATGTCTCAGTGCTCCACCATAGCAATACACATATGGTCGGTGTGGTACTACCTGTCTATCTGTAATCGGTCGACATATGGCTATGTGCTCAAATGCCCATACCTGAAGCAATGTGACTCCACAGCTCAAAGTCTGCACTCCCTGATACGCTATCTGATGCAGCTGAAAATATAGCATAGCAAGCACACATGGTCCCCATGCATAGACCGTCCCCTCTGTCGCCATCCGCTCCAGCACTCTTCCCCATCCAATAGGGAATCCATGTCCTCATCTGTCTCCTGCTAGTAGACATGCTATCACCACTGCTATCACCACATATCGTTGGTCATACTCGGAAGCCATGCTTTCCCAACCGATCTCCCTCTCGACAATGTCCAGATCATCTGTGTCGCACTCAAACAGTCTACACAATGCATCTCTCCTTGTCACTGGGTCGTACTCTATCATCTCTCCATGAATCGGAATGCGGAGGATGCACCATACATCCTCTAGAGTCACTTTCGCCTCGCCAGTCGCCAAATGGAATGAGGAGGTCTCCGAATGCCATCGCTCTGCCAATGCGGTAAGCAATCCTATGTTTGCCCTAATCTCGGGCATGTATGTGATGTAATATATCCCCAGTCCTGCTAATGTGTCTCTCTCTGTGCTCCTGAGTCTATGTCGTAGCATGAAATAGTCTGGTCGATTCTCCTGCGTGATCAACGGATACTGTCGACTCTGCATCACAATTGGGGCAAATTTTGTCAGTTTTAGGGTTTGCTCCTACGGGTTGCATTTCCTCTTTTTCATGTCCACATCAGGGTGTTTTTCATCTATTCTGACCTATCCTACCCTTGTCTCCCCTTGCTGGAGCATTTGCATGTCATTTTGACCAAAACTAGGGTTTTCATGCACTCTTGCGCCTGTGTCAGAGAACCTGCGCCTGTGTCAGGTAAATTGCGCTTGTGTCTTCCTACACAAGCGCAGAACACCTGACACAAGCGCAGAATTAGACTACACAAGCGCAGAAGTCATCTTTTTCATCCCCCGTGGGCCCCGCAATGTCCCGAAAGCAATCAAAATTCATGAAATTGAAAATATGGGTTTTTGAGATCCATACCGTTGCTCCTGCATTGTCCGGTCGTCTGAATGTGCGTACACGTTCTCCAAGGTGATCCACCATTGGAATGTTCACCATCTATCTGCAAGTGTCCTTGTCCAGAGCAACAAATTCTCCTCTTTGTCTAGTGCAAATGAGCCATTTTCAACCTCTTGGTCTCATTTATAGCTCTTTGTCATTGCATAGATGGACGTGCGTCCTCTCCATCTTATGTTGGTCGCGGTCTTGTGCACCTTAAATTGCTTGTCCTTCCTGCATCCGATCTCTGATTATCAGTCCGTTCGATCCTATCATTTTTATCGATCAATTGGCCTCTTTTCTGCATGTTTCCGACCAATTCCTCGAGGGGGCATGCATATGTCATTATTATTGTCTGGGGCATTTTCATTATCGTTCTTTGAAACAATGCTTAAAATTGCATTGTCTCAAAGAGGGGCAAAATGTAGACACCTAAAAATGGTCAAATGCTTGCGAGGTCATACTTTAACATTTGCGCATTGCCTCATTTTAGGTTTTTGCGTCGCATTAACATTTCTCCTATGATTCGCACTTGATCTTTATCATTTGCGAGCATCGAGTCATTCTTCTGCATTCTTCAGTCATCTCGTCCTCAAATTTGTTCTTGTCGACAACACTATCTAGTCATGATTTTGATCGATTTTATCCTGTTGCATCAATGTGCGTGCTAATTTGTCATCATTTTGGACATCGTCAATCCTAATTAGGGTTTTGTCCTCCTGTCAATCTTGTGATCGATTTGTCATCAATCATGGCTCTCTTATCAATCTTATCATCAATCTTATCATTTTGGACATCGTCAATCCTAACTAGGGTTTTGTCCTCTTTTCAATCTTATCATCTGACGATCGGTTTATCAATCTTGTCGTTTTACGATCGATTTGTCATCGATCGTTGTCATGTTTAATCTTGTCATTCTGCGATTGATTTGTCATCAGTCATGGTCATTTTCAATCCATTTTGTCATCAATTCTTGTCCTCTTGTCGATCTTGTCATTTTGTGACCGATTTGTCATCGATCGTTGTCTGTCTCAATTATGTCAATTTGGATCAATTTGTCATTGTTCCTCGTCAATTAGCACATTTCTCAATCAAATCGTTTATCGCATTGGTCATTTATCAATTCAAAATCATGACATTAATTATCTTCAATCAAGACCTAATTGTCATTTGTGCATTTCTAATTCGTCCTCTAGGGTTTTATGATTTATTCATTTAACCTAATTTCTCATTTCTTCCTCTAGGATTACTAAATTATTTATTAATCCTAGGTCTTCTCATTACAATTAAATCTTTATTTAATTGGATAATTATTCTTCCTCTTGTAAATTAATTAATAAATGACAAATTATTAATTAATTTACCTAATTTCTTCTAGTTCCTAATTTCCTATTTTTCTATCAATTTCTAATTCCTAATTGTCATCAATTTCAATTTTCTAATTTTCTTAATTTCCTAATTTCAAATTCCTCCTATTTCTCTCCTAATTCTATGGGAATGACATTTCAATTTGTCATAAATTGTCATAATTGATAATCAATCAATTTTGACATAGAATGTGTCATAATTTGTCATCAATTATCAATCAATCAAATTGTGCATGGAAAGTGCATAATTTGTCATATTGATTTGCAATTTCCATTTGAATTGCATCATGCTAATCTTGTCATTTATCCAATTCTTCTATAAATTGGATGATTTTCAATCAAAGCAAAGCCCGAATCCCTAATCAAACTATCGAACTTATGCTTCTAGTACTCTTGATCAACAAACCAATATCAATCTTGCTTTCAATTGTATGTTGTGCACTTGTAGGTGAGATCCACAAATCCATTTGAAGAGGAAAGAAGAACAATGGAGCTGCATGGAAGAAGCATCCAAATCATCATTTGGTTTGCATGATCTTTGTGTTTGAATGCTTTGTTTTTATGTCTCTATTGAGTGTTCTTAGGATTAGATCATTGCAATGTGTGATTGAGCTAAATAATGAATAATATGTCCTTTTATATATTGCTTTGATGATTTCCTATTTCCTATGCTACAATATATATGAGATGATTCATCCTTGCGGAAGCTATATGCATGTACCTGTGATGTTGCTTCTATGTGATGCATGTTCCTATATGATGCTTATGATGAAGCATCTCATATATATATATATATATATATATATGAGATGATTCATCCTTGCGGAAGCTATATGCATGTACCTATGTGATGTTTCTTCTATGTGATGCATGTTTCTATATGATGCTTATGATAGATGCAAATATGTACATGATGGAATGCATATAGTTTTTTGTTCTTTTATGTTTTTTATGTTATGCATGAAGCAAATGTGAATGTATGAAATGCAGATGAATAGTATAATGCAAATAACTATTTACATGATGAGAATCTAAAATGTGCTAAGATGTGTTGTGTGCATGATATGGTACAATTGTGATATCTATATGTATGTATTAAATGCTAATATGTGGAAATGCAGGTGCAAACTACATGAAATGTAAATATATTTGGCATGTCATTATACTCAGTCATGTGATAACGAGCTACATAGACTCAAGGATGATGGAGGTCAATCAAGAAAGGGGGATGAAAGATAGAAGATATGAAAGTGAAAGAGATTCTTGTGCTATTATCATTAGTGAGCTTTATTATGGAAAATGGGTTATGACAATCCAGATATATGTTCGACCCAGAAAGTCATTGCACCCATTTGCATGGAGATAAGAAATTCACAAACAAGGAATGCCCCAGTTCATACTAGAATCACAGTGTCCTCATATCTTTGAACAAGTCATAGAATTACTAAGAGACCATCCATATACAATAAAAAAAAAAGAGATGAATCATATCCCATCCTCGCCTTTCTAGTAAAAGACATCCTGGAGATAGAATCTCTAGTCGGAGACATCCCAGAAAAGCTAAAATACATGTCACCAAAAGGTAAAATCAAAACAAAACCAAGACTCGACATCAACATCCACTGTAGTCCTCAAGTTTAGTGTCTCTTGTCACTTGTATAAGTCTATTTGATTGTGGTCACAATGTTTTCGTTCACAAAAGGGTAGATAGCACTAAACCATAATGTTGTTTGAGTCTGTTGAAAGATTTGATTTGTTGAAAGTCCACTACTACTTGTGTCTCATTTGAAATTGACTGAATCCATGACACTGATACTTTATTGCAAAGAAGACGAAACTTTATGGTGGATCTGTGATGCAAATGTTGTTTTATTGTGGATTGTGCGCGGATAGAGTGAAGAAAACTAGAAGAAACTGTACTCCTCTGAACATTTGATGCTCTTAGTTCCACACCCATCACTAGACTTAGGATTTTCCTTAGCCACCGATAAGAGATGATTTATTATGGATGGAAAGGGGTGAAAATGAGGGATTATTATGAATGGCTAACAGTATTAGGTAGATCAATAACAAGACATGATGGGAATGGGTAAGTTTATTATGGACGGATAGGCTGTGAGTGTGTGCAAAGTGAAAGGATGAGATTGAATCCTGAAGGAGGGAGGAGAAATGTCTCTACACATGGCGTTGGTGACACAATTTTCATCATGGTACTTTCTGTAAGGAAGTTAAGTAGCGGAAACAACTTCCTACACTAACCTTGAGAGGAGGGTAATGCAAAACTTTTTCAGATCATTACAACAGTTACAGAAAAATAGAAATAGATATAATAGCATTCATACCACAACACAGTGATTTACGTGGGGAAAACCCTTTCGGAAGAAAAACCCCACACTCCAAAAGCAGCTCAATATTTTATTCAGCAATCAAAAACAGATTACAACATACTTGCAGAGCAAGCGCTTCGCAAGAGTACCACTAATCAGAGATTTAGAGGCAACTCAATAGCCATAAGACTCTTACACCCAACCTCTATCTCACACACCTCATAAATAGGAGATACAATACAAGAAACCGTCAAACGGTATTACAAAACCATGGGCTAAAACCACCCAATAAGGTGTAGCCAACCTTATCTCCCTTCTAGATGCCCTATGACATGCTAAAGCACACATCAACACGTGTCGCTCCCTTTTATAGCTCATTTATGTATCTGATACAAATTATTTTTCCTATTTCAGGAGTACAAACTTCCGGAGGCCATAACTTGAGAACCGGGTGTCTGATTGACGAACCGTTTGAAGCGTCGGAAAGCTCGCGAAGTTCTCTATCACCTCGTAACCCGTTGCGCCAGTTACAGCCACTTTTTAGGGTGTTTCGGAGCCTCTAAAGCCCCCAAAATTAAGTTTAAACATTTTATCGCACCCCTCCAAGATGAAAACTTTAATATCTTCAAAACTAGTTGTGACCTTGCGACGCAACTTTACTGGAATGCTTATCTAGCCAACCAGAAGCTTCAGGGAGAGTTTCGCACCATTTCGTGCTCAAATGAAAACTTACTATAAATAGTAACCTCACATAAATGCAAGGTTGAGGCACCATTTTTCCCAACACTTTCCTAGGACACCATCGAAGTGGTTTTCACCATTGGACGAATTTATTTCTCTTTACTTTTTTTGTTGTTGTTGGATTTTTCAATTATTTTGTATTTTTGATTTTTTTTTTTTTTTTTTGTATTTTTGATATATATATATATTGTATTTTTGAATTAAGATATGTTGAAGATCTATGTGTAAAAACTACGAAGGTGCATGTTGTTGATAGGATCCTCCAAAGGTTCTCCCTCTAGGGTTGAGAGATGATATGCACCAAATCCATAGACTGCTGTAATGATGTAAGATCCAAGCCAATTTGGTTCAAACTTGCCCTTCTTTTCTCTATCTTGCTAATTTTTTAGGTTTTTCTTTGAGAACTAAGTCACCTACCTCAAATGTGCAAGGCTTTACCTTGTGATTGTAACTGTGGCTCATTCATTGTTGATAAGCCTTGAGATGATTAAAAGCAGTTTGTCTTCATTCATCCAATAGTTCTAGTTCTTGTAAGTGAGAGACCCTGTAGTCTTCATCACTGATAATGTTGTACAAATAGACTCGTAAAGATGGTAACTCAACCTCAATAGGCAAGATAGCTTCGACACCATAGACAAGTAAATAAGGTGTGGCTCATGTAGGTGTGCGAAAAGCCTAAAGTGCGGGATTAAGTTGGATATGCCAATTTCGGCTAGCGCCATCGGTTGTCTTTTTGAGGATTTCAAGAATAGTTTTATTAGATGCCTCAACTTGACCATTACCTTGGGGGCAATAGGGATTGGAGAAACAATGGGTAATATGCAAGCGATCACAAAGTTTATGAACATCCTAGTTTTTGAAGGGACGTCTGTTATTGGTGATGATAGAAAGAGGAATACCGTATGGACAAATGATATAGTTAAGAATGAATATAGCAATCTGTTTTCCAGTGACTTGTGTAAGAGGCATGAATTAAATCCATTTTGTGAAATACTCTGTGGCAGTGATAATAAATTTGTGGCCATTGGAAGAAGGAGGGTGAATCTTTCCTATGAGATCGAGTCCCCACTGACAAAAGGGCCAAGGAGTTGCAATCGGTTGAAGTTCTTGTGTTAGTGCATGAATAAAGTCTCCATGAATTTGACATTGCTTACATTTCTTGACAAATTGATATGAATCCTTTTCCATACTGGGCCAATAGTATCCAGTCCTGATGAGTTTCTTGGCTAAGGTAGGACCACTAGAATGTGGAACACATATACCTTCATGAACTTCGCATAACACAATTTGAGCTTTGTCCCCTTCTAAACACCTAAGAAGAGTGCCATCTAGACCTCGACGGTATAGGATATCAGATAAAATGACATATCAGGAAGATTGGCAAATGAAAGTGAGGCGTTGGTTGTTGGATAAGTCAGGAGGAAGGGTGTTGTTATGAAAGTATGTGAAAATAGAACCGTATAACTAGGAATCAGGACCAACGACACATATCATCTTAGTAGGAGTGATCTCATACGAGGGAACCAAAAGGCTATCCACCAAGAACTCATAGCGGGCTTCATTCTACAGTAGATCAATCAGCAAGCCAATAGTAGCCATGGCATCTGCGGCTTGATTCTGCTCTCTTGGTATCTACTCAAAGGATATCTTTATAAAATATTCTTGAAGTCATCTACCATTTTCTTGTAAGGCATTAATTTTTTGTCCTTTGTTTGGTAGTCATCAGTTGCTTGATGAATTACTAGTTGAGAGTCCCCAAAAACATGAAGTTCCTAGATCTTCCACTGAACTACAATCCATAATCCAATTGTTAAGGCCTCGTATTCTACTATGTTATTAGTGCAAGGAAATGACAATCGATATGATTTTGGAATGGAATCCCCTTGAGTTGTGATAAAGAGGATGCTAGCTCCTACACCATGCTGCATGTATGAGCCGTCAAAGTAAAGTTGCCAAGGCTTCGTGTGTGATACCGCCCGGATGGATTCATCTGGAAATTCTGAAATTAGAGGAGCATCATCTATCATGGGTGCATATACTAATAGATCTGCAATAGCTTGTCCTTTTATTTCTTTTCTGTCCACATATTCAATGTTGAATTCACTCAAGATCATCACCCATTTGGCTAGTCTGCCACTAAACGTTGCCTTATTAAGAAGATACTTCAATGGATCGATCCTTGCGACCAACTTAGTTTTATGAGTTAGCATGTAATGTCATAATTTCTACAAAGCAAAAAACACAGCGAGACATGCACGCTCAATTGGTGTGTAGTTTAGCTCATAACCAACCAAAGTATGACTAATGTAATATACTGCCTTTTCTTTGCCTTCAACATCTTGTTGTGCCAAGAGTTCCTCAATGCTGTTGGTGTAGCTGATATGTAGAGTAACAGGGGTTGTTCTAGGACCAGTGGCATCAAGACTGGTGGATTCAGAAGATAATCTTTGAGTATCTAAAAAGCCTATTGACAATTATCATCCCATTTGAATTTGATGTTTTTGTGTAGCAAGTGCTGAAAAGGATGACATTTATCCGCAAGTTGTGCTATGAATCTTTCTATGGACTAGAGCCTTCCTTGTAAAGATCAAAGTTGACTGATATTTATTGGAGGTGGCATTTCCAATATCGCTTTGACTTTTGCTGGATCATCTTCAATTCCTCTTTTTGAAACAATATATCCAAGGAGCTTCCCAGAGGTTATTCCAAAGACACATTTCTTGGGATTCAGTCTCACTTTGTATTTTTCCAACTGATCAAAAATGACTCAAAGGATGTCCAAATATGTGTCTCTATCTAATGATTTTCCTAAGAGGTCATCAACATAATCTTCTATAGTTGCATGCATAAGATCATGAAAGATAGTAGTCATGGCTCATTGGTATGTAGCGCCTACATTCTTTAGCCCGAAGGGCATGACATTTCAGTAGAAAGTTCTCCAGGGACAAGTAAACGTTGTTTTGTGCTGATCCTCAGATGCGATTTTTATTTGATTATAGCTAGATAATCCGTCCATCAAAGATAACATCGCATGACCTGCTGTGAGATCTATGATCAGGTTGATGTTTGGCAATGGAAAGTCATCCTTAGGACAAGCTTTGTTGATGTCTTTGAAATCTGTACATATTCTGATGTTGTGATCTGGCTTACTGATTGGTACTAAATTGGAGATCCATTCAGGATAATCAATTGGTCGTATGAATCCTACGTCCAACAATTTTTCAAGCTCCACCTTGATTAATAATGCCACTTGTGGACACATCTTTCTTAATTTATGTTTCACTCGCTTTGCTCCTGGTTTAACTGTCAAATGATGCATTACCAAGTCCAGATCTAGTCTAGGCATATCAGTATATGACCATACAAAATTAGTTTGTCTCTCTATGAAGAAATGTATGAACTTTCATATTTCTCTCTTTGTTATAGATTGTGCTAGGAATATGTTATGCAAAATCTCTTGTATATCGATGTTTGTTTTGATGGTATCCTCTACTAACATGGATGATTTTACTTCATATGATGCCAGGAGAATGTCGAGCCTTCCATCTTCGGGCACCTCAAAGAGGTTTTCACCCTCAGATATGTCCTTTCTTTTTACTTTTTTGGGGTCAGACAGTGCCACAGTGTGGTTTTTACCATAAAACCTATGATTTGTTTTTATTTTTACATTCTTGTGACTGGAAGGCCCAACACCCTCACCAAAATATGCCTCGATGTTGATTTTTATAGTGTATCTCACCTTATGGTCCCCAAGCAGAACATCATCTCGTATGCCTAAATAGTCGATGAAGGCCTCATCATTTTGGAATGTGTCAAATTGTACAGGTTCTTCATGGTCCCAATCAATGAGTTGGTGGTGAACAAGGGGAAGGCTTTCAATATTTTCAAAGTCAGCGGGAGTAAGGGTGAAGATATAGTTATATTCAGGTATGTCAAGGTAGTTGTTGAGGTCATCGCCGATACTCTCCTTATCTGTCTAGATTGTGAATGAGTCTAAATTGTCATCACTAAAAAGTGCATTCGGGAATGCGTGTCCTCATTCTTCATGATTTTGACCTAGAACCTAAAAACAAAGACTGTGTGGGATCCTCAGGGGTTGTTTCTTGACCAACTCTAAAATTTCTATGAAATTCCTCTTCTTTTGTGGGTTCACCTGGTTCTCAGAATGTCTTGGTGAGTTCATAATCATTGGAGGATTTGTCTGAACCCCATTCCCATTCATTAGAGTCAGTGGAATAGCGGTTCTCTTGTTGATCATTGGAGATCATGATTTGCAATGCATCTTCTGATTTACAAGTGTTTACCCTAGAAGATATGAAACCAAGCCCTTTTGAACGTTGATTTTAAAATGTCAATTATGGTTGCAAAGGTTGAGTGATACCTTCTTTTCTTAAGCCAAGAGGACTTTTACCATCATACCCAAACTTTGGTAGGATCTTGAATCTTTTACCATATTCGTCACATGGTATCTTGATGTGATCTTGTGTATCATCTTTAGGGTCTTTGTAAAGCATTTTGTATAAGTCTTCTTCTTCCATTTCACCCTACTTTTGGAATATAGTAGGATCCCATTTTAGCATAATGATAGATACCCGTTTAGAAGGATGTGGTCGTCTATATTCTTTTGGTGAACTCATAACTTTTCGTAAGCACATGGTTTGATTTATAGTGTATTCACCCATGCCTTTGTCATGATATTTCCCTTTAGGCTCACCTTGCTTTGATGTTGAAGATTCTAATGATTCAGGGTCAATATATGCAGAAGATGGGATAGCCTCTCTATTAATTAGAATTATTGTCTCGACTTTTGGCCTCAAATTATTGTAGTATATAAATGGATTAAGATCACCATTAACTATTACTTCAACTCTATTGTGAGGAAACTTAATGCATTGATGGTATGTAGATGGGATTGCTCCCATCTCATGAATCCATGGACATCCCAACAATATGTTGTATGTGAGATCGAGGTCTAGGACTTGACAAACCACATCCTTTGTAACTAGCCCTACTCTGAGAGGTAAAGTGTTTGTGCCTTTGGATGAACTCTCTTCATCATCATATGCCTTGATGGTAATTTTGTTTGTAGCATTCACAACTTTATCTTAATATCCCAATTGTAGTATTATGTTCAAAGTACATATACTGAGACCAGCTCCTCCATCTATCAGGACTCATTTTATTCGATGTTTGTACAGGAAGGATTCAATGTGTAAAGGTACATTATGCGGTTGGCTTACAGAGGCATTGTCAGCTTTTGTGAATGTAAGAGAATGTGGAACGGAAAGGTATCCTACCATGGCTTGAAACTAGTCCACGTTCAGATCACTGGGGACATAAGTTTCTCTGATTTTTTTTAATCAAGGATGGCTTTATGTGTAGGGGATATGCGTAAAAGTTCAAGGATGGAGATAAGCGCGAGCATCCTCCCTAATTGTTCTACTAGATCGTACTCAAGTTTTGTTGTCGAGGAAGCAGCGGTTTTAGTTGGAGCACCTTGCAAGGTGACTTTACCTCGATGAGTTGTGACATTACATTCAGAGGTAGATTCAGAAGGTCCAATGCCTTTTAGGACAACTTTGGGTCTTTGTGTAGAATTTTCAGGTATTTTCTCCTTTATGATAATGGTAGAGCCATAATTGTCCATCGAAATGTGATTAATAGTTGAATCATAGTTATAGGACACTTTTGTATAGTTAGCTTGCTCATATGTGGCTTTGGCTTTTCCCTTGTCATGTTTAGGGAATGGTTCCTTAAACATCTCATGTTTTTGATTAGATGTATGTCCCTCGATCTCAATGTCACCTCTATCAATAAGATCTTGTACAATGTTCTTCAACCGATGGCAATTTCCTATTTTATGTCCCTTTCTCTTGTGATATTCACAATACTCATCGTCATTCCACCAATTTGGTTTGAATTTTGGCTCATATGGAGGATTGTCTAGAATTGTTATTATCTTGTTTGCCACTAGCTTCCTAAAAGCTGACTCAAGTGGTTATCCCAATGGGGTGTATTTCCTTCATGGTTTTGAAGTTGTTTGAGTATTCACTTGGTTGTTTGTAGAACTTGATCCATAAAGAATGATTTTGGGTTTCACCGTGTTAGCATCAACAACACCATCATTTACTGTGTTCTTGTTCTTGTTCCAAAATCATGACTTGTCCTTTCCTTTAAAATCCTCTCTATTTTCTTTGAATATCTTAACGATTTCTTGCTCAATTAAGACCTTCTCTATTGCTAAGCCTTTCTCAATGACGTCCTTAAAGGTGAAAAAACAAGCTTTCCTCAAGTCATAACCAATTTCTCTGTTGACATTCTGGGTGAACATCTACCATTTATTTTTGTGGAATTTCACAAGAGCATCTGCTGGCTAAATTCCTCCATCTTTGTAAGAATGAGGAAAATGACTCCCCATCCTTTTGCTTGGTGTTGCACAAAGTGGTAATTGATATGTTTGTCCCTATGTTATATGTGAAATGTTGTATAAAAGCTTTTGTTAGATCACCCCATGACTTAATTCTAGGTGGAAGTTGGGAGAACCATTCCATAGCTTGATCACCTAAGCTTTGTGGGAACAATCTCATCAAATATGTTTCTTCTGTTGCTACCTCAATGCAAGCTGTGAAAAACTGTCTTATATATGCCTTAGGGTCTTCTTTGCCTATGTACTTATCAAATTTAGGTGTCACAAAATGTGTAGGGAAAGGAGGCAGTGGAATTCTTTTGTCAAACGGATAGGGACATATGTCTCTCATTGTGTAAGTTGGTTTTGGTGTATTTATGTCCTCCATTTTCTTTTGTAAGTCCTTTATCTATTGTTCCAAATTGTTTTTGGGTGGAGACCGACTTCTTGGACCATATCCCATGCCTGAGCCACTGGGTGGAGGAGGAGGATACTGCATATAGGGATGGCATTGATCATAAACATGTTCATATGGAGGAGGTCTATAATGATACTTGTAAAGCGGAAAATCGCGATCGAACCCGAGTTGCTCTCCCCTCTTCCAACTCCAAGGAGAGAGAAGGGAGATTCACTAGGGTTGATGGTTTTCACTTAGGGGAGAGACTTTACATTCAAAAGAGGGGTTGAAACCCACAAGATCCAATCCCACGCAATGCAAGATTGGATGCTAAATGAGTTTCAAGGGTTAAGACAGCAAGGCTACCCTCTTTTGTAAAGAATGTGCACAGGAGAATTGAGCTAGAAATGCATGGAAAGTGAGAAAGATTCGCTTATAAACTGAGATAGGAATACAGTATGAAGCTGCGGACCTAGAATTAGTAGTGAAATGTTGATACGGCGCTGTCCTGCAAATTTGAGCAAAAGTTGTCGGGATGATGGCGCCCGGCGCCACGGTCCTCTGAAAAATCCGCGAAACGAAGGGGGATCTGTTCGTCTCTGCACAAGGATTCCAGATCTTCAATTTCAGCCGCGTACCTGCAACCTACACACAGAAAAGCGAAGACGATTGGGGGGTTAGGGATTAGGGGTTTGCCTTTAGGTCAAACCCCGGTTTTGGAATTAACCAAGAAATGAGCAAGAGCTGTAAATGTAAATGACTGTAAAACAAGTACTAATACCTTGTTCTAAGGATGTTTGTATCCTTATGTGCGAAGGTTTAGATGTTGTATGTTGTATGTTGTAGTAGTATGTGATCTCCTCTTCAATGGTTGAATCCTTGTCTTGAATGCAACACTTAGCCTTGAATGGAGACTTGAAATGATCAATTGCTTGAAGGAATGCTTGAATGCTTGAATGCTTGAGTATAGTTTCCACGCCTTTTCCATCATGTCGAATGAAAGAGGAAAATGTAGTTTATATACTTGTCAATTAGGGCTGATAGACTGATTTTCCCGACCTTAGGCCGACCAGGAAATGATAATTTCCAAATTGCAAACAAAAAGACCCGAGACCCCTTAGGAGACCGGGCCCAAAATAGGACCCAGGGACCAGGGCGCTGGGCGCTCTGGTCCCACCTCCCGGGACAGCAGGGTGCAAAGGAGGTTCAGGCCAGGGTGCAAGAAAATGCAGTTTTCAGTGTCATAATCAGGTTTCGGGGTCTCCATTCAAGTTGCATGTTGCGTCGCCATCATGAAGACCGAAATGCAGTCGAAATTGCAAGTGTCACAATTTTAGGACGCTACATTTAGCCCCCACTTTAGTGGGAGTATGTATGCTCATACTTCCAGTAAAGTACAAGGAAACAACATTGAAAGACTTTCACCACGTCAAGGAGGCAAGACACACCAAGCCCCCAGTGGACTAAGGATCTTATGACTTCGATTGACAAAGTAAAAGGGAAGATCATGAGGGAGAACCATGACTGTCAGTAGTAAGGTTCCCTCACTATGAGTCATGCAAGTGTAATGCCCCGCCAGGAAAACCCCTAAGGGTTTAAGTTAAAAACACTCAAATAGAGTGTAAAATTTTATTTTTTTTTAAAATATAATTAAGTGCGTTAATGAAAAGTTACATTATTAAGATAGATTGAAGTTAACTCAATTCATAATTAGACCCGACATTAAAATACAATGGAGATTATCTGTCAACTTAGATATCACAGCGGAAGGCTCAACAATCCTAAGGAGTTTCCTAACGCGATTACACAACCTTACACCTAACTCAACTTGCGTCATTAGATCCATTAAACTGGATATCTTAATTACGGGATAATGCATAGTTCTTAATTACATATGTGTTCAATGGTTTGACATCTTATAACCTTAGGAAGCGTTCAATTGCTTTGGTTAGTGAGGGGGCCGTCAAGAGGTTAATTACTCAAGCACTTTGATTCGTGATTACATTAGGAGGTCTCCAAATAGGTTCAAGCATTTTAAATTTAGCAAAGTTCATTCATTAGAGTTTTAAAATAACCATCCACACTTGACATCATCCTTTAATGCTATAGGTATGCTTAATGAGATTCATTCGTTAAAGGTTAAACTTCGTTTAGTAGAACGAGGAATTCCGTCATTTGATTTTAAAGGATTCACTCACATTTGATATATATATATTTTTTTATATTAAAAGATATGGTTAATAGGAAGAATTCGTTCCTTAAGGATTATCTACAATTAATAGAGTGAGGTCCTTTCATTTGGTTTCATGCATAGCCAACTGATGGGTTGAAATTCTTTTATGAAAGGTATAATGCGAGTAGACATATAATTCATTAGAACTTTTAAAATAATACTATTAGATGGCTAGAATTCATTACGTTGAAAATGTATTGAGCCACCAGAGTTCATCCTTTAACTATAAGATATAGTTAGCAAGATATTATCTAACATTTCAAGATTAAAGTATAAATTCCAAGAGATGCTCTTCCATTAGGATTGAATTACAATTATCTTGTTGCAAATCACTTTTCTTTTATCGTTAAATGAATATAATGTGAGAGAGATTCTTTTATTAGATTTAATGTATCAACAACTATTTGAATCCCTTCTTTTTCAGTTCATCTTTAACAATCATAAAGAAATTTGTTTGTTGGGGTTAAAATTAGGGTGGACTAGTTGAGTTTCACCAATTATCAAGTTAAATTTCGGTAAGGTTGATTTGTTAAGATTAAACGTAATTGACCAAACCACTATATCCAATATAATGAAACATAATTATCATGACGTTTCCCATTCTAGTTCAATCTTAGCAAACATGAGGGATTCCTTTTTTTTAAAGATTAACATATGGGTTTTCTAGTTGGGTTCACCTGGTTATAGAAGTAATCTGGTGAGGGTTATTGATTCAAAATTACAACATAAATTACTAAGTATATTTGTTCAATATACAACATGAATATTTGATTGAGTCCACACGATTAACAAATTAATCCGGTGAGGATTATTGGTTATGATTAAAACGTGAAATAACTTAACAAATTTCATCCAATGTAATGAAACATAACTGACATGGCGTGATTCATTTACTAAGGTAAAAGGATAGATATTTCTATGAGGTTCTTCTTTTAAATTTCAATCTAAGAATTGTGACATAATTTTTAACTTTGTTTTCCCCTTTTTACATTCATTCCAATTAACATACTTTTTAACAATTAATCCAATGAAGTAATTCTATCTAGATTTCTTCCACTATTACAATTCAAATTAACATTACCAATTTACTTTTTCCACACTTTAATTTTCAATATATAAATACCATGCCATATTCATAATTCACAACGTTCTATGAACTTAAATAACTATGTTTATCCATATGAATAATGTTATGCACTTAAATTTGAATTCATTAAATTTCCACCATACACTTTGCAGGAATACAACCATTCATGATAATTTAAAACATAAAACAATGCACGCTATAAACATCGCATAACACATATATGATCTCGGAGTTCACCCCAGATGGGCTACATCTCCGAGTCTGCTCAACTGCAAGACCCCTTTGGTATTATATAGTTAAGGTTACATATTTACATGTCTTTACAATCTTGCCTTTTTGGCGATCACAACCATACTACAAATGACAATTTCAGTCCGTAAATACAACTCTACAAGTTTGCCAGCTAAGTTCACATAAATGTAAGCATTACTCATTCGGGTATTTTACTTAGTCTTTAGATACACATCACTGACATGTTGGTCTAGAACTATACACTAGTACCCTCCCAACGATCTATAAATCCCTTGCATATATATAAAACAAGTATATGTAAATCTCAATTTATATCTATCAGATTAAAATTGTCGTCTGAACACTAAGGGTTGACTCACGGAATGTATTCGTTACGAAGGGACCAAGAAGCCACATGTGATTAATATTATATGTTGATATAAGAAATTCCTAAGGTATCATTTGTTAAATAACCACATTTAACCATAGTTTATGATTAGTAATTATCAATGCCAGTTATATAAATCAGAATGTGGCAAAAAGAAAGCATGTATCTCTGTATGAGTTTTTCGAGCTTCCAATATTCTAAATTCCATATATTAGTCATTACTCAGCTTAAATAATATTAATTAAATAAGGGAGAAAAAAAAACAAAATTTAAATAATAACAAGGACTCCATATAAAATCAATATAATGTTTTCCCCTTTTTTTATTTATTTATTAACATATCCTAAATTTTATTATTTTATTATTTTCTTTTGTTTAAAACAATAAAAAAAATAATGAATTAAAAACTAATTTAATAAACAAAAGTTTTTTTTAAAAACAAAAATGAGGCATATTGTAACTGGGGTTACCCACGTGGAATACCATGTGGGCCCCCTTGGTAGCCACGCTACCATTGGTAGCGCTGCTACCAACTGGTAGCAGGCCGCTACCCTTGGTAGCGCTGCTACCAGCTGGTAGCAGTAGCTACCATGGTAGCGATGCCTCCTCCCAGCAATGGGGGGGGCATAAAACAGTTTTCTTTTTATATTTTTTTTTTTTTTTCATTTTTGTTTTATTTTATTTTCAAAAAAACATTCACTGGTAAAATAACAGTACCAGATCCAATTTTTTTTTACCATTGCAGACCCAGACCAAACTGCCTGAGTGCAGTCCACAATTTGCCAAATGAATATATATAGATATTTTTTTTTAAAACAAAAAGAACAATATAAGTAAGTAATACAAACAAAATGTATGATTTTCTCACCAAAACACAGTCTGAGAACACAAATTTAAAGTATTTTCCAGCAACCCCATTTTTTTTAAAAAAATACAAAAACAGTCATAGCCCTTTCTTCTCTTTCTCAAAATATCCCAAAACCCATGGCCAATCTTAAAACCAAGAACAACCAAGCCTCCAATCAAACTGAAAACTAAATCTAAAAGAAAACACTCATGCAACAAAAAGGGTAGATTAAAATTTCTTACCTCCAAACGCTTTCCGGGAAGGGATTTTGATGAAGATGAGCTCCCAAATCAGCTGCTCTCTTTCCTCCTCCCTCTCCAAAATCCCCAATCTCCCTTGCAAGAACCATATTTTTCCCCCAAAAAATAACCAAAGGCCAAGAAGCCCCCAAAATGCTTACAAAACAAGATTAAAAGAAAACCCTAATTTTGCCCTAATTTTTAATTTCGAAATTAGGCATTTATTTTTGAAATAAAATGAATGAAAAATGAAATAGAAGTCATTCATTTACCTTATTTAATACATCTCATTTGTTTTCCTTATTAAAATTATAATGCTTCTATTTCTTTTTAAATTTTTAATTTCTCAATATCGATTTAGTTCTACATTTATATTTTGGAACTATTGACCGGGTAAGGCATTTGATTAATTTAATTTTCTAAAAGTCAAACTTTTATACTTTATCGACTTTACAAGTAAAAGAAAATAATTTCATTTAAATAATAATATTTTACCCCTTTTTCTTCCAAAGTGCGAAAATGAGTAATTTATTTCTATTTCACAATTGACTTTTAAATTTTTTCTTTCTAAAACGCATAATCTATTAAAATCGTCGTTATTAAAATTAACTATTAAATTAACTCGCTGCAGCAAAATAAAGTGACATTTTAAAATACATGACTAATCTAGTACAAGAGTCTTATTTATTCTAATTTCTCAATTACAAATACGTAAAAGTTACAAATGCATAAATGAGCACACTAACCCCAGTTAAATACCTTAAGCCTGCTACATTAATAATTTAAGGCAATTTCTTAAATTAATGATTAATCATATAAAAGAAGCTACCCATTTAAATTTCTAAATTTCTAATGTGCTCGCCTACTCATAAATTTGAATTTAGTACTTAGGATCACAAACCTCACTTACCTCGCGCATGGCACGCAAATCGAGGGAGTCCTCCAATCTCTCGACACGCATCCCAATGAAAAGCAAGCCCCACGAATCCACACACAATGCTCACCTAACCATGGCTAAGGCAAGACGAGAGTTATATGACCACTAAATCCGAATTCAAAAGATGAAGGAGCATACTCAACCTTGCAATATCCAAAGGAGATGAACCTTGCCCTAAGCGGTGTTGTACCTGCAATCTCCTGCACCCATGAATTCATACAAGCATGCATATACAAATACATATTCAATGAAGATGTTAGCTCAAGATTTATCACAAGGGTTAGGAACAATTGCATTTACACGAGAATCGATGCAAAAACACAATAATAAGTATGCTCAGTTTATTTATATTATCTAAACTACACATTGCATATCGGTTAATCTACCATTCGAGAATGCCACATAGGAAGTCAATCAAGGTTAAACGGGTTTTAAAAGTCCAACTAGGGTATGGGCATTACAGCAAGAAAGATATCAAAAATTTTCAAGGCAAAGCTAAATTTGCCAAGAAATTCTCAAGTATCTTGAAAAGATATGAACGGGATGTATGCCCCCCTACGTTAAAGTGATCGCACACGCCTCACCGGGGGTGATTGCTTTAAGGTAGTGATACATATAAGAAATGAGAAAGGAAAGGAGCACGTTATCACAAGGATTTAGCCCCCAAGTGTGAGATAAACCCAAGGATAATAGACACAAAACACAAAGCACGAGGTGACTTCGCTTTCCTCGGGGTCAGTATGCTGTATGATAATTCATGTATATATATCATATGTATGTATGCATAATTGTTCTTCATTCCCCAATCAAGGAAGGTCACCTAGAAGAAGGGAACACATGTGTCTTTTGAGTCAACATGAGAGAGATCGAGAGATCTCAATGCTTTGCATCATCCTCAAGTAGACAACACTAAGGACAACAAATAGAAGAATGAGAATAACATATAGAAGAAGTAACACAAGAGAGGAGGAGAGAATCTGTTATGCTAATGTAACTAGTCTAGCACGTCATCTACCCCCCGATCTTGCTGATCAATGTTTCGGGAAGGCAGGGAACACGCTAGAGGAGGAACATCCAACACAGCAGATGGAGCTATCACAAGATCCAAACAAGGGCTATGTTCATGTTCCGAGCCACGTTGTTCTTCTCTAGGAGCTAGGATAAGTGCTTTAGAAAATTCATTAGATAAATGGTTATCAATATCAACAAGTTCATATTCACTATCAGAAGCAAGAGGAATAACATTTTCATCATGCATAACATTTTCATCTATATCATCATCAAGATTTATAAAAATAGGATCTTTAACTCGCACAGGATCAAGACCATCATGCATCTTATGTTTAGGAGATTTAGGCTCAATGTCTGGCTGAGGAGAAAATGGAATAATGCTTGTTGAAGGTGTTTTTGGAGATTTCAAAGTTTGAGAAGCAGCTGCTTGAGCTCTAAGACGATGCTTTCGTCGGCGTTCACATGCAGAACGATTTTGTCTAGTCTTAGTAGGAAGTAAAGAAGATTGAGGAGGAGGAATGTTCTCATCCCTATCACTTGGGTGTTTAGGTTGTGGTTTCTTAGGCTGGATAATAGGAGAAGAAGAAGGTCTCTTCTCTCTATAAAAGGAAGGGGGAGGAACTGCTCCATATAAGGGAGAAATATTTGGTTTAGGAAGGAGACCAAGTCCATCATGACGAGGAGGGATAGGTCTACTTTTAGGAAGTTTATTAGATATAGACATAGTCACATCCATAGGGATGGGTTGGGAATCTTCTTGAGGAAAGACATTAGTTTTATCTTTCAAAGGAAGAACTTCCTTCTCAAGAATGATAGGAATGTCAAGTTTAGGTGTTCTAGGTTTACTTAGAGATAGGATCATATCTATTTTCCACTTTTGATAAGATTTGAAAAGATGATCACTTCGCGGAGGAAGAGATTGGAATTGTTTAGGCCAAAAGTAATCAATAGGAACACTAGAAGTTCTTTCAGCTGGTTTAAAGAGACTATGATTGACAGTAACAACTTCACCATTATGGGGAAATTTCAAACACTTATGTATAGGAGAAGCAATAGCTTTCATGGAAGATAGCCAAGGATAACCAAGCTTCACACGAAATTGTTCGGAAGATGGAATAATAGCAAAGTTCACATCAAGGGATTTGTTATGGACCTCAATAGGCAATGTAATAGAACCAATTGCGGGAGAAGAAAATGCATCAAATAGTTTCACAATCACATCTATTTTGTCATAGATCACTTGATTCAATTGCAAAGTAAAAAGAAATTCTTCAGTAATAACATTAACCATGCATGAAGGATCAATAAGCACTCCACGGCAAGGTGTATTCTTGACTTTTGCAACTATGTATAAAGGACCATCAGGTGCCCTAATAGTTTCACTGGAATCAAATGTGATGGAAGGTTCTTTAGGGTTTTCTTGCTGCTCTACAAAGTTAATCACATTCGGAGTCATAGACACAAGACCATCAGATGAGAGAGAGGAAGCATTAGTCTCAATCGCATTGGAGGTATGAGAAGGTAATGGATCAGTGAAAATCTGAAGATTTTGGTTAGGAGGAGCTACAGATGTGTTGCCTTTATCATTCACTCTAGAAACAGAAATAGTATTATTATCAATCAAATCTTGAATTTTACCCTTTAAAGAAAAACATTTTTCAGTATCATGCCCAGGCTGACGATGAAATTGACAAAAGGCTTTGTTATCAAAATAAGGTGAAGTAATCTTTGCAGGATCAATTTGTCTTATAGGAGGAAGAGTAAGCACATTTTGTTCCAATAACTTATTCATAATACTATGCAATGATTCATTCAAAGGAGTATACTTTCTTTCTTTCTTGAAAAATTTAGAAATAGGAGGCAGACCTGATGCTGCATTCACATTGTTGTTGATGATGTTTTCATTGAATTTGATGGAATCTCTGTTCGGTTTAAACTTCCCAAATGGTTGTTGACTGCTATCACCCTTATCACTCGGAGCCATAGGATGTGATTGTTCCATTTGACTCACAGTCAGTTGATAATTGTGAAGAGTGGCACACAACTGTTGGAAAGAAGTAAACTCAGAAAATAGAAGTTTGTCTCGAATATCTTTTTGTAAATTAGAAATAAAGATTCTTTGAATGTCATTGTCAGGCATTGGAAAATAAATTTGAGCATACAAATGCTTATATCTACCAATGAAATCAGTCACTTTTTCTTTAACACCTTGTTTACAATGCATTAAATCAATCAAAGTAACTTTAGGACTTATATTGTTTTGAAATTGTTGAATGAAAGCATTTGCAAGTTGTTCGAAAGAAGTAATAGAATAAGAAGGCAACGAGCAATACCATTGTAGGGCTTTGTCTCTTAATGTTCTAGTAAACAGTTTTGCAAGCAACCTTTGGTCATAAGCAAAATCAGTACAGATTGTTTGAAAGGTCTTAACATGTGTTAGAGGATCGCCCTTACCATTATAAAGCTCCAAATGCAGAATTTCAACATGTTTAGGAGGAATAGCTCGAACAATGTCAAGAGAAAGTGGGCTCGCAACATCAAATGTGGGCACACTAAACTTAGATTGATTCATAGAGGCAATTTGTTGCTGTAAAGAAGAGACAGTTTGTGCAAGATTGTTAATGGTCGCTTCAGTCGAAGAGTTCATATTAGATGTGTTAGATTGAGATGGAGGTGTTATGTTATTGAAAGAAGGCAAAGAGTAAGGTGGTGGGACCCTATGATAATTAGTCATAGGAGATGATTGGACAGGAGGAACACTACAAGGAGGAATGGAATGGTTAAATGAATTGCCCCCTTGCATCATGTTCATTTGCGGAGATGTAATAGGAACACTCATTGAAGGAATGAATGAAGAAGTCGGATTGAATGAAGGGATAGGGTTAATTGAAGAAGAGGGAGGATTGCCCCCATGACTAGTGATCACAGGGGGAATGTCTTGTGTAGAAGTAGCCATTATGTTTGATGTAAAGGTAGGTATGCTAGCAATAGAAGTCATCAAAGGAATAGAATGATTGACTTGAGTAGGAGGTTGTGTATAACCTAAAGTTTCGGCACAACTCTTCATAGGCATCACATTCGAATCCATGATGTGTGCAATACCACGCAAACTATCAATTCCATTCTTATCACTTTGAAGCATACGTTTTAGACCCTCAATTAAAGGAAGAGCTTGACTATCAGGGTATTCTTGAGACATCCATTGTCGAAAATCATCAAATTGGTTATCCAATTTCGAAATTTGTTCTTCAGAAACCTCATGGAGAGCTTCTTCATCATTAGGAGGATTAGAAGAATTACCCATGTCCTCGTTAAAAAGGCTATTCAAATTAGGTTCTATCTCCTTGGTAATTAAACCTCGGAAAGACTTAATTCTACGGCTTCGTCTAACGGGAATAGTGTAAGTAGGGCTTATTGTTGTAAAACTCATGCACTAGAGAAGGAGAGAAAATTTTGATTTTAGAGGTAGCAATTTTCAGTAAAATCAGCCAATCTTCTGGATTTAAGCTGTTAAATGCGATCACGACAATCTCCCGAAATTTCAAAAAAAATGTCCGGGACTATGGCGCTCGGAGTGCAACACGGTCCTTGCAACTTTTTTTGAAATTTGCAGGGATGAAAGATATGATGATTTTAAAGCTAATCTGAAAAAATTGAGTGGTTTTACGATCTGTAGATAGGCCAAATTAAAGTTGCAATCTCAAAATTGAACCCTACCCAGATTGTCGAAAAATGCAAAATTTGAATTTTGAAAAAGAGAGGGAAACTAAAATTTTGAATTTTATGATTTTAGAGGGAATGCCAAAAGCAATGCAAGTTTTGAAATTCAAAAGTTGACTCAATTTCACGCAAAATTCAATTTTGAAAGCGGAAATCAAAGTTGTTGTAATTAAGCACTTAATTTCAAAAGTCACAAAATGCAAGAATTTGAATAAAGCACTGAAATTTTTAATGAATGTTAACACACTTTTCAGATTTAGGACAGTAAGAACACAATTTTGACACAAAATTTCAGTTTCAATGATTTTTGAATGTTTAAAAGCCTTAATCCAAGCAATTACAAGACCAACTTTGACTGTAATTTTGAAGGTGTTAAAATTGATAAAATCAGCCAAAATTCTGGATTTTAGCAGGAAAATACAGTAAGATCTCGCTCCCGAAATTTTGGAAAAAATGTCGGGGACGATGGCGCTCAGAGTGCACATGGTCCTCGCAACTTTTTTCCAAATTTTCAGGGATGAAAGATATTGTGATTTTATTGCGGAATCCAAAGTTACAGCTGATTTGGAGATGTTTTGATCAGTGAAATTGTCAGTCAAAGGTTGAATCAAGAAGGTTTCAAAAATTAGGGTTTTGACACTTAACCACTTAATTTTCAAAATTAAAGCACAAATATGAATTGATAATTTGTAATAGAAGGATAGATCTGAAACAAGCATTAACATTTAAACATTTCACAAGCTTAATTACTAAAAAGAAATTTTAGGGTTTTTATGCAATCACCTCTAAAATTTTGCAAAAGATCAAACATGGAAATGTAATCAATTTTTTCAGATCCAAGCATGAAAAATCAGAAAGGATGTTCATGTCAGGTTCACCAAAATGTAAAGTGGAAAATCGCGATCGAACCCTAGTTGCTCTCCCCTCTTCCAACTCCAAGGAGAGAGAAGGGAGATTCACTAGGGTTGATGGTTTTCACTTAGGGGAGAGACTTTACATTCAAAAGAGGGGTTGAAACCCACAAGATCCAATCCCATGCAATGCAAGATTGGATGCTAAATGAGTTTCAAGGGTTAAGACAGCAAGGCTACCCTCTTTTGTAAAGAATGTGCATAGGAGAATTGAGCTAGAAATGCATGGAAAGTGAGAAAGATTCGCTTATAAACTGAGATAGGAATACAGTATGAAGCTGCGGACCTGGAATTAGCAGTGAAATGTCGATACGGTGCTGTCCTGCAAATTTGAGCAAAAGTTGTCAGGACGATGGCGCCCGGCGCCACGGTCCTCTGAAAAATCCGCGAAACGAAGGGGGATCTGTTCGTCTCTGCACAAGGATTCCAGATCTTCAATTTCAGCCGCGTACCTGCAACCTACACATAGAAAAGCGAAGACGATTGGGGGGTTAGGGATTAGGGGTTTGCCTTTAGGTCAAACCCCAGTTTTGGAATTAACCAAGAAATGAGCAAGAGCTGTAAATGTAAATGACTGTAAAACAAGTACTAATACCTTGTTCTAAGGATGTTTGTATCCTTATGTGCGAAGGTTTAGATGTTGTATGTTGTATGTTGTAGTAGTATGTGATCTCCCCTTTAATGGTTGAATCCTTGTCTTGAATGCAACACTTAGCCTTGAATGGAGACTTGAAATGATCAATTGCTTGAAGGAATGCTTGAATGCTTGAATGCTTGAGTATAGTTTCCACGCCTTTTCCATCATGTCGAATGAAAGAGGAAAATGTAGTTTATATACTTGTCAATTAGGGCTGATAGACTGATTTTCCCGACCTTAGGCCGACCAGGAAATGATAATTTCCAAATTGCAAACAAAAAGACCCGAGACCCCTTAGGAGACCGGGCCCAAAATAGGACCCAGGGACCAGGGCGCTGGGCGCCCTAGTCCTGAAGGACCAGGGCACTGGGCGCTCTGGTCCCACCTCCCGGGACAGCAGGATGCAAAGGAGGTTCAGGCCAGGGTGCAAGAAAATGCAGTTTTCAGTGTCATAATTAGGTTTCAGGGTCTCCATTCAGGTTGCATGTTGCGTCGCCATCGTGAAGACCGAAATGCAATCAAAATTGCAAGTGTCGCAATTTTAGGACACTACAATACTATTTATAGGGACCACTTGGTATAGAGTCATAATGAGGAATGGAATAGCTTCTTTGTCCATGCATATCATATTCTATAGGCATGTCATGAGTTTGTTCTTGTGTAGTACCCCCAAATTTGACACGGGGTTTTCTTGTATCCAGATTTTGAGCATGCCTCTTGATATCCAATTGTTTTGGAGGTTGGTCCTTCGAATTGATATGCAATTGAGTGTATTTATTTGCATAAGATTTCCATAATGGTATGCATAGACGAAGTTGTTCATGAGATGCTCTTTCATGAGTATCATAAGCTTGACCATGTGTATTTGGCACCTTAGGTTTTTGAAACAAGGATGATGGTGACTCGGGCACAAAATGTGGTCCTTTAGTACCTCCATTATTAGGTCTCCTTTGATCCATGTTGAGTTGACTTTCTTGCATAGGTCGATTTTCCACTATTTGGGACATGTCAAAATCATGAGGTATCATAGCTCCACTTTGTGCCATCACTTGCAAGAAATATTGTCTATCTCTTCTCATGATTTCCTCAACCAATCTATTAAAATGGGGATCCATAATAAAGTCTTCCAATTTTGCTGAATGTACTGAAATGTTCTCCATATTGTCATTGTGTGTATCATTGTTGTTTGTATTATCCACACTCTCAACATTTTGAGTGTTTCTATATATGTCCATATCGAGTAATGTGGTATGATTAGAATTGAAAAAGATATCATTGTCGTACTCATAGACAATCATGTTTGCAGACTCTTGAGCCTCTTTAGCTTCTCTCCTATATTTTTGGGAATGATTTTCAACCATGAACTAGGTCTTGACCAATATGTGTGAGACTAGATGAAAATGGAAAGAGTATGGAAGACCAAGAGTTGGATGAAATGTAAATGAATTTGAGATGTACTTGCAATGTCCAAAGTGTAAGACCAAGTATGTATGTAGTAGAGTAGGTGTGACTTCCAAAGAGATGATAGATTCTCTTGATGAGGTAAGTTGACCTTTGACTCTAAGTAAGACCAAATGAGACCCAAAGGTGATAGACCTTGATGAGGGACCACTTAACAAAATGTTGCTGTATGTATTATGTTAACAAAACAAGATGAGGACAAGCAAGTGACCTTTTGACTCAAGTTTAGATAAATGTGAATGTAATGCAAGGTGTAAAGCAATGATGAACTTTGTGAGAACCATAAATAGGTTGAATGCTAGATGAAAACCTAGAGAGGTAACCTAGGAAGCTCAAGGATTTTGAAACTGATTGCTCTTGTTTACTGGACTGTAAATTTTTCCAATACTAAACACAGACGTGCCTGTATACTTCAGAGACGCGGTTATCCAACACAGACATTATTAGACATTGAACAGACACGTTTTTGAGATTTTGTGAATGCAATTTTCTATGATAAAACATACGCCTTTCTTTCCTACATAGACACAGTTACAGGACACATACATGTTTCTGTCAGACACAGATGCATTTTAAAACCTGAGTGCAATTTTTCCAATTTGTGAAGTTGTTGTGACCAAATCTAAATTTTTGACCATTTTTCGTGATAAGAGGACACAATTTTTATGAGGACTCTATGTTTGTAGGTGTTTAGACTCAAAATGACTCAAAATAAAGTGTGTTGTTTGATGTAAAAAAGTTTTGCATACACTTGAAGACACAAAAGACACAATGTTTTGATGTTTGATCTTGAATGTTTGAATGTTTAAAAGAAGACAAGCACAATTCTTATGGTTGGCCAGGACAATAGTTATTGATCCCACATGGGGTTTCCTTCGAGGCTATGTTATTCAAAGCAGATACTTAGATGCTTGACTCCATTGGCTCCACCCTCAACACTCACTTCTCCGAGGTAGCCATTCACCAGTCCCCACAAAAACTCCTCGTGGTGAACTTTGTATCTCTACTAAGAACCGTATGTGTGTGGGCAGCTCCAGAGGTCCGACCTCCTACCCCAAAAACTAGAAGGATTTTGGATTTCAAAAATAAAAAGGTGCTAGTAAGGGCATCCGCTCGTGTGGCCATACATATGGCACTTTTAGCTCTATAAATATAGAAGGCTCCCAGCCGGTAGGGGTTACACCCTACTACTGATCAAATCAATTTGATCAAACGGGTTTATGGGGAGACATAGTGGCGGTATGAACTAATCAACACACGTTACCCATGGCTTTCACCATGGATACAATTATTTATAGTGGTTCGGAAGAGGTGGGTTTTCCTCGCTACCACTTGGGTCGTTCCCTCCTCACTAGTAGTCCTAATGACCACACAGGGAGGAAGACCCTCTAAAGATTAAACACAAAGAGCATATTTCTCAAGACACAAAAGACACTAGTTCAATTTTAGTGCACCAATTTAAGTGTTTTCTAATCTATGAAAACAAGGCACACAATGAAGATCAAAAGAAAACCCTTGCCAAAATTTCGCAGCAAAGATTTGCTAGTAGTTTTGCAATAATACCCCTCCCGCAAGAACCCAAGTTAGGTAAATTTTAGATCCAAAAGACTTTGTGAAAAAGGGGCCTTCAACAATGTGATTCGCTTTAAGGACAAGCTGCACCAATTTGTTAGCTAGATCACAAGATATTATCTCAAATCAAATAAACTAGATCTGAAACATTAAATGTAAGACAAAATGGGGAAAATGAAAACCCTAAATGATGATTTAAAAAAAAAAACACAGACACGATTCTACCCTACATAGATGTGGTTCCATTGTTGGGAAAAATGGTGTCTCAACCTTGCATTTATGCGAGGTTACTATTTATAGTAAGTTTTCATTTGAGCACGAAATGGTGCGAAACTCTCCCTGAAGCTTCTGGTTGGCTAGATAAGCATTCCGGTAAAGTTGCGTCGCAAGGTCACAACTAGTTTTGAAGATATTAAAGTTTTTGTCTTGGAGGGGTGCAATAAAATGTTTAAACTTAATTTTGGGGACTTTAGAGGCTCCGAAATGCCCTAAAAAGTGGCCGTACCCGGCGAAGCTGGTTACGAGGTGATAGAGCACTTCGCGAGATTTTCGGCGCTTCAAACGGTTCGTCAATCGGACACCCGGTTCTCAAGTTATGGCCTCCGGAAGTTTGTACTCTTGAAATAGGAAAAATAATTTGTATCGGATACATAAATGAGCTGTAAAAGGGAGCGACACGTGTTGATGTGTGCTTTAACATGTCATAGAAGGGAGATAAGGTTGGCTACACCTTATTGGGTGGTTTTAGCCCATGGTTTTGTAATACCGTTTGACGGTTTCTTGTATTGTATCTCCTATTTATGAGGTGTGTGAGATAGAGGTTGTGTGTAAGAGTCTTATGGCTATTGAGTTGCCTCAGAATCTCTGATTAGTGCTACTCCTGTGAAGAGCTTGCTCTGCAAGTATGTTGTAATCTATTTTTGATTGCTGAATAAAATATTGAGCTGCTTTTGGAAGGTGGGGTTTTTCTCCCGAAAGGGTTTTCCCCACGTAAATCATTGTGTTGTGGTATGAATGTTATTATATCTGTTTCTATTTTCTATAACTATTGTAATGATCTGAAAAAGTTTTGCATTACCCTCCTCTCAAGGTTAGTGTAGGAAGTTGTTTCCGCTACTTAACTTCCTTACAAGTGGTATCAGAGCCTGATCACCTTTGGTTTCAATTGTGGGTAGTTGGATTTTTTGAACTAATCCAGATTTGAGTGGGAGCTTGTGCAAAAGACACTTTTTGATCTTGTTGCAGGAATATTCAGATGGCGAGTTCGTTAGGGAGAATAGAGGTGGAGAAATTTAATGGAAGTAATTTTGAGATGTGGAAGCTGAAGATGGAAGATCTGCTAATAGATCGAGATCTTTGGGATGCTGTTGATGCGAATGTCCAAAGGCCCTCAGATCCTACTGCGGCAGCTCAGTATGATGTTATGGACTGGAAAGCCAAGGGTCTAATCAGACTGTGCCTGGCAGACTCTGTTCTAATCAATGTCCATGAAGAAAACTTTGCAAAGAAGCTATGGACTAAGCTTGGTGAGATGTATCAAGTGAAATCTTTATTAAATCAAATTTTCTTAAGAAAGAAATTGTATTCCTTGAAGATGGAAGAGGGTGGATGAATTGCAGACCACCTGAAAGCATTCAATATGTTGGTGGCTCAATTAGTATCCGTCGGTGTTAAGATGGACGAGGAGGAGAAATGTTAGATCTTGCTTTGCTCTTTGCCTGATTCATGGGATTCTCTTGTTATGGCTATCGGTAGTACTTCTGTTGTTTTGAAATCTGAAGACGTGGTGGGTGCCCTACTCGGTGAAGAGATGCGAAGGAAGGTATCCATTAGTTCAAAGGAAGCCCTAACCGTTTGTGGAAGACCTAAGGAGAAAGGCAAGAAGAATGAGAAGCGCGACAAGTCCAAATCCAAAGGGAGATCGAAATCTCCTGGAAAGTCCAAAGTCATTTGCTGGAATTGCGGTAAACCGGGTCACATCCGTAAGGACTGCAAAGAAGAAAAGAAGAAGAAGAAAAAGAAAAGGTTCGATTCTGATTCTGAGTCCGACAAGGAAGATGGCGATGCCTTTATTGCGGCTTTGGCGACTCATGCAGGTAATGATGCTTGGCTAATTGACTCAGGTGCATCTTTTCATATGACTTCCAATAGAGATTGGTTTTCTGAATATGAAGGATTTAATGGAGGTAAGGTGTACTTGGGTGATGATTCACATCTAGACATTGTTGGTCGAGGTAAAGTTAGAATCAGGTTTTCTGATGGTAGAATAAAAAGGATTAATGGTGTGCTGCATATCCCTGGATTAAAACGAAACCTGTTATCTATGAGCAAACTGATAGATGCAGGTGTGCAGGTAGTCTTTTCTGAAGCAGGATGTAAGATGATTAAGGGTGCTATGGTAGTTGCTAGAAGTGTCAGGTTTGGCACTTTGTATAAGCTTGTAGCATACACTGTTGAATGTAATAGCACTTCTGTAAAAAGTAAATCTGCGGATACTTCATTGGAAGATATGAAGGTTTCACCTTCAGTAGATGGAAATGGTTTTTGGGTACCTAAGGGTGCTCTTTCATTTGAAGCAAAGTTACCTGCAGAGAAGACTATGTTATGGCACCAGAGACTTGGCCACATTGGAGAAAAGGGTCTAAGGACCTTGAAAAATAAAAATCTTGTTGAAGGTTTGAATGATTGTAATCTTGACTTTGATTTCTGTGAGCATTGCATTTATGGAAAACAAAACCGCGTTCAGTTTTACTCGAGTTCTCATAAAACTTGTGGTGTTTTGGATCTTATTCATTCTGATGTGTTTGATCCAGTAGATGTCTCTTCGATTGGAAAATCCACATATTATGTTTCATTTATTGATGATTTTAGTAGAAGGACATGGGTATATTTTCTAAAGAGTAAATCTGAAGTTTTTAGTCGTTTTAAAGAATTTAAAGCAATGGTTGAGTTGCAGACTGGAAAGAAAATAAAATGTTTGAGAACTGATAATGGCGGTGAGTTTTTCTCTAATGATTTTGATAGATTCTGTAAAGACTATGGAATTAACAGGTAGAAGACAACTCCGTATTCTCCACAGTAGAATGGAGTTGCAGAAAGAATGAATAGGACACTGATGGAGAAGGCTAGGAGTATGTTGAGTGGTGCTGGTTTCGAACAAAATTTTTGGGCTGAAGCTGTTGCCACTGCTTGCTACCTGATTAACAGGTCTCCTACATCAGCTCTTGTTGATAAAATGCCTATGGAAGCATGGTCAGGTCACAAGCCTTCATTGAGACATCTTAGAGTTTTTGGTTGCGAGGCATATGCACATGTGCCAAAGGAGAAGCGAACAAAGTTGGAGAACAAGGTTGTGAAATGTATCTTCATCGGGTATAGTTATGGTGTGAAAGGATACAAGCTTTGGGACCCTGTTGCACAAAAGGTAATTCACAGTAGAAGTGTTATTTTTAGAGAAATTAAGTCTCCTTCTATTACATTGCAGCCAGAACAGACTAAAAAAGAAGATGTGATTCAACTTCCTTCTACACCTGAAAGAGTTGAATCGAGACCCCTAGATAGGCAAGAAGTTGAGGAGAGCTCGTCTAGCTCTGAATCTTCAGAAGAGGAGGAAGAACCTCCAACTCAGCTTGTTCGAAGGTCTACAAGACATAGACAACCACCTGAAAGGTATTCACCTGATGATTGGAGATGTATTTTTGCTCTGAATACTAGTGTGGATGAACCGAAATCTGTAGAAGAGGCATTAGGTATGAATGATGCAGAATCCTGGAAGATTGCTATGAAGGAAGAAATGGCAGCTTTGAAAAAGAATGATACATGGGATCTTGTACCATTGCCTGAAGGACGAAAACCTGTTGGTTGTAAATGGGTGTTCAAGAAAAAGATTGGTTCAGATGGAAGCATTGAGAAGTATAAAGCAAGGTTGGTTGCAAAAGGCTACTCTCAGGTTGAGGGTGTTGATTACGGTGAGATATTTTCTCCTGTTGCAAAAATGACGTCCATTAGATTTTTGCTTTCTATTGCTACTGCTTATGATTTAGAGGTTGAGCAAATGGATGTGAAAACTGCTTTCCTTCATGGTGATTTGGAGGAAGATATTTATATGACACAGCCGGAGCACTATGTGGTAAAAGGCAAAAGTAATTTGGTCTGTAAATTGAAGAAATCTTTGTATGGCCTCAAACAAAGTCCTAGGATGTGGTACCAAAAATTTGATACATATGTGTTGAGTTTGGGATTTGAACGTTCTAAATCAGATCACTGTGTTTATTATAAATCTTATGGTGATCATTTCTTATTCATTGCATTGTATGTTGATGATATGTTATTCATTGGTAAAGGGAAAGGTATGATTTCAGAACTGAAGTCTCAGCTCGCTGCTAAATTTGAAATGAAAGATCTTGGTGCAGCAAAGCACATTCTTGGGATGGAAATTAGAAGAGATAGGGTGAATAGAAAGCTATGGCTAGGCCAGAGTAAGTATGTGAATTCAGTGTTACAGAGGTTCAACATGCAGAATTGTAGACCATTGAGTGTTCCTTTTACAGTTGGAATGAAACTATCTGTTTTAGATTGTCCTACATCCCCATTGGAGATGGAAGACATGAGCAGAGTGCCTTACCAGAGTGCAGTTGGAAGCTTGATGTATGCTATGGTCTGTACTAGACCAGACATTGCCCAAGCAGTGGGAGTACTTTCTAGATATATGTCTAATCCTGGTAGAGTTCATTGGGATGCAGTCAAAAGAGTCTTCAGATATTTGAAGGGTACTTCAGAGTATTCTTTGTGTTATCATGGTAATTCAGTTGGAGACATGACTTCCCTTGATATCCATGGTTATGTGGATTCAGATTGGGCAGGTGATATTGATAGCAGAAGATCCACCAGTGCTTATGTGTTTACTTTGTTTGGTGGTGCAATTAGTTGGATGAGTAAGCGACAGGCTGTGGTTGCTCTATCCACTACTGAAGCAGAGTATATGGCAGCTACTCATGCTTGTAAAGAGGCCATTTGGCTTAAGAGACTGTGTTCAGATATTGGAATAAAACAAGGTACAGTGACAGTTTACTGTGACAGTCAGAGTGCAATTAGCCTAGCTAAGAACCCGACATTTCATGCCCGGACCAAACATATTGATGTTCAGTATCATTTTGTTAGAGATATGGTCGAAGATGGTAAGGTGAAGCTGGTTAAGGTGGAAACTTTGATGAATGTTGCAGATGCTTTAACTAAGGCTGTGAGCATAGAGAAGTTCAGATGGTGTTCAGAGTCTATGGGCCTTATGGCCCCTAGCAATTGATTCATTGTGTTGACATTCCCTTCCGCTCTTGCAAGGTGTTCGACAAGTGGGAGATTTGTTGGGAAAAATGGTGTCTCAACCTTGCATTTATGCGAGGTTAATATTTATAGTAAGTTTTCATTTGAGCACGAAATGGTGCGAAACTCTCCCTGAAGCTTCTGGTTGGCTAGATAAGCATTCCGGTAAAGTTGCGTCGCAAGGTCACAGCTAGTTTTGAAGATATTAAAGTTTTCATCTTGGAGGGGTGCAATAAAATGTTTAAACTTAATTTTGGGGACTTTAGAGGCTCTGAAATGCCCTAAAAAGTGGCCGTACCTAGCGAAGCTGGTTACGAGGTGATAGAGCACTTCGCGAGCTTTCCGACGCTTCAAACGGTTTGTCAATCGGACACCCGATTCTCAAGTTATGGCCTCCGGAAGTTTGTACTCTTGAAATAGGAAAAATAATTTGTATCGGATACATAAATGAGCTGTAAAAGGGAGCGACACATGTTGATGTGTGCTTTAACATGTCATAGAAGGGAGATAAGGTCGTCTACACCTTATTGGGTGGTTTTAGCCCATGGTTTTGTAATACCGTTTGACGGTTTCTTGTATTGTATCTCCTATTTATGAGGTGTGTGAGATAGAGGTTGTGTGTAAGAGTCTTATGGCTATTGAGTTGCCTCGGAATCTCTGATTAGTGCTACTTCTGTGAAGAGCTTGCTCTGCAAGTATGTTGTAATCTGTTTTTGATTGCTGAATAAAATATTGAGCTGCTTTTGGAAGGTGGGGTTTTTCTCCCGAAAGGGTTTTCCCCACGTAAATCATTGTGTTGTGGTATGAATGTTATTATATCTGTTTCTATTTTCTATAACTGTTGTAATGATCTGAAAAAGTTTTGCATTACCCTCCTCTCAAGGTTAGTGTAGGAAGTTGTTTCCGCTACTTAACTTCCTTACATCCATAACACAAACGTGTTTTAACACCTCACAGATGCATTTCTGCAAAAAAAAAATAGAAAATCCTACAGGACACAGGTGTGGTTAAAATGATCACAAACGTGATTAGATCTCATAGACACAGTTAAAATGATCACAAACACAATTAGATCTCACAGACATGATTAAATTGCCCATGGACCTATAATGAAAGCTTGCAATCTGGAAAATGAAAATACTGTCAGAAACATAGACGCGATTCAGAGGTTCATAGACGCGGTAGAAAAGAAAAAAAATGCGGTTCCAAAATGCACAGACGCAAAAAGTTGAGATGTTGTCAGAAAATGTCAGATCTGCAACTTCAAAAGCATAAAATCTACAACCAAGATGTTAAATGCAAAAGGGACAAGAGTCCCACCAAGCATGCCAAAATGTTTATGGTAAAAATGGAAACAACAATATTGAAAGACTAAAATAGATTCAACCACAAAACCCTAGCCTAACAACAAAAAAGATCCACCATAACATATGAAGATTACGTAAGACAATGAAAATTAACAAAATCACAAAGATTATACCATCACATTATTTTGATTCTACTTGGATGCTCCCATTATTTTCTACAAGGTCTTGAATAACATTAAAATAACCTCCTAAAATGAAATTTTTATCTACATTTTGTGTCATAAAAGTTTCTACTTCAGTCCATACTTCCCTTTTACCTATAGTGTTAATAGGCCCATATATATTAATGGGAAAGAAGAAGAGAGATTTTTTTATGCTTCTCACCCAACCCCCCTACCATTGAGATTTTTGAATCACCTCCTCGAAACATACCTTCCTAAGGTCCCATAGGATGGCTAGACCTCCTGCTACTCTGACAACTTTAGTAAAGACCACTTTCCATGCACCCAATTTTTTGTAGTATTTGTTTATGGTAAAAATGGAAACAACAATATTGAAAGACTAAAATAGATTCAACCACAAAACCCTAGCCTAACAACAACAAAGATCCACCATAACATATGAAGATCACCTAAGATAATGAAAATCATCAAAATCACAAAGATTATACCATCACATGTCCAATAGGGTTTGAATCTCCATTCTTCCTATCTCCATTAATCTTGCTTGATATATTTGCTCTCAGATTTTATGTGTGCACAAGAGCTCAACAAAGAACGGAAATGTGGTTGCAAGTAGGCTTGATCGCATATGAAAGTTCTAATGCTAGAATGCTTGGGGGTTGATAATGAAAGAAGCATCCTCTTATATAGAAGACACTGTAGGAAATGGAGGGATAAGATTAAGAGGAGTAAAAGATAGATGGTCGGCTAGGATTAAAGGGTAGGTAGAAGAAATAAGAAAATAATGAGGGTAGGTAGTGTAGGAATTAAGAGATGAATGACATGTGTCATGGGTAGAAAAGGCTAATGAATTAATTAGTTAAATAAAGATTTATTTAAATAATAGAAGAAGTGCGATCAATTAAATAAATGAAATATTTATTTAATTTAGGAAAAGGATAATTTAAATAAATAAAAGCATTTATTTAAATGAGGAAAAATCTAGAAGAGGATAAATGAATTAATTAAATAAATAAAGGTTTATTCAATTAATAGAAGAATTAGACTCAAATAATTAAATAAATAATAAAAATATTTATTTAATTAGACAGGACAATTTTAGGTGTCTCTAGTACTAATTCCAATATTCTTCCCTAAGCTTAGTTTCTTGTATCATCACTATTTCAGAACCAAAAGTTGTAAGACAATGCTTAAACAAATGATGTTTATTAGGGGCATTCAAGCCCCTAACATTCCAAGATGTAACCTTCATTACTCCTTGGGAAGGCTCTTCCCCTTCCCAGCTTGTAATAGAGTCGTGATTTTGGCTTGGCCTTTTGTTGCCCCTGCAATTTCCCTAAGTTCATTTAGGGATTTCCTCCCTCTATTCCTAGTTGATTTTCCACAATCTGGAGTCTCTTTATTAGGGCAATTGAAATCTAAACCAAACTTTTAAAATCTTGCATTTTCCTCCAGCTTCTTTGGAGAAGCATTAAAATTTTCTATCTCCATCTCCTGCCTCTCCTTAGCATCTAGCTCCAGAATTTTTGTAATCAATATTTGTTTCTCATTGGCTACTTCAATACTATCTTCTTCTTCTATTTCATACTCTTCTTCTAAGGTATGATTAATTCCCAACATATTATAAACTACTTCTAACTCTGTAGGAATTTGTTCTTCATTCATATCCTTAATTTCACCCTCCTCTAGAATAATATCCTGCTAGGCCTTATCTTGGATATCCTCTGTCCCTACTACCTTGTCTTTGATCACACTATTCTGAATATTATTTGCTTCCTTAGCCTCTATCTGGGTCAATTCTCTACCCCCAACAAACCATTACTACTTATTAAGTTGATATTAGTTTTATATCCAAAGTCATTCAATATACTCCAGTCGGTTACTACTACCAAAATATTCAGTCGGTAAGCACAGAGTAGTCGGTAATAGAAGGAAGTAGTCACAGAGCCTAGTATACACTGAGTTGTCTACCGTGTAACATTCCATGTCTACCGAGCAACAATAATGATACACCAAGTGAAATGTGTTACCAGATTCATTGAACCTAGACATACATGGGAAAACGTGTTACAAGATCAAGGAACAAAGAACCGTTATCACATTGGAAATTTCACTTAAAGATTTTGTATGATTTTGAGGTCATATATCCAATGAAGTATTTTGCATGGTTATTCATTCGATAAATCATGTTTGTAAGATCGAAGCAATGAACAAATCACCGACATAAGAGATCTATATATATAGCATGGATTAAGGATAAAAATATGGAAATATAGAGGTGTATGAAGCAAGACATGTGTAATAGATAAGGAAGCACTGAGTATTGCGATTGTCAGAGACACAAAGGTCACCGAGAATGATTTCAGAGAATAGTCAAAGAACAGAGTAAACATAAGGGTTTACCGAGTTACTCTATGGGTTATTGAGGTATGCTATAAGCAAGGTAATCTCATTTTGAGCACATAGAATCTGCTATAACATTTTAGATGTGAAGTTGCAGATATTTGTAATGATTTTATTGTAATATTTTGAAGTTGTAAGAGAAACCTTTAACAGGGTAAAAGACTCTAAACATTGTAAAGCCTTTAACGAGGTGCAACATTTAGTTTAAGTGTTGTAAAATCCTTTAGCAAGGTAGATCTAACGATCTCAATACTCCTAGCATGGTAAGCTATCAGAAATAGTTGAACATGTAGCTCTAACCGAGCACTCTTTATTATTGCAGTAGTGAAGTTGTGGGTGCCATCCCCACCGCATTTTTTCTCTCTAACCAAGAGTTTTTGCGTAACCAAAATATGTGTTATGGAGTGAATCATGTATGATTGTTATTTATTTGTTTTAGCTTTATGTTATGTTACAACAATTTTTGGTTTATGCATAACAGTAAAGATATTGTTGAAGAAAGGATTTGAAGTACTGATTCACCCCTCCCCTCTCAGTACATTAGCTTTTCATATTGGGCCTAACAATTGGTATCAGAGCTTCAATCTTGGAAAAGGGTTTAACAGCCTAAAGAGAAAGATCTTATCAATGGAAGGCTATAAACAATCACAAAGAATTGTGTATCTGCAAGAAGAGTTGGATCATGCTAATCAAGTGATTGCAGACATGTAAAGACAAATGCAAAAATCATTGAAAGTTAGAAGAAGATTATTTGATGATTTGCAGGACTCTCAAGAATTAGTGGAACAAATTGAGACATCATCTGAGAACAACATATTTGAAGAGACTGAAGAAATGATTGAAGAACTGAAGGAGCAGAACAAAGCACTGACTGATCAGTTAAAAGCAATGAAAAGAGGACATGAACATTTCAACACAAAGATGATTGACAATTTTGATGCATTAAGGATAGCTGAGGATAAAGTAAGAGATCTAGAAAGAGAAAATCAACAGCTTAAAGCATTAGTATTTGAAAAGAATGATGAAATCACAAGGTTGACTGGGTTTCAACAAAATTTGTCAGATCAATTGGGTTATGCACATCATGCAGCAAATTGGAAAGATGATGAGAATCAAGCATTGAAACTTGAAGTATCAAGGTTGACTGATGAACTTGAAATAGAGAAGAAATCCAAAGAAACACTGAAAAAGAGTTATGAAGCATCAAAAATGTTGGATGAGCAACTCAATACAAAGAGACCCAACAAAGTTGCAGGACTCGATTACAAAGGAAAAGACTCTACCGAGAAGGGAATCCATACTACCGAGAGAGGAGAATCATCAAAGCAAGCTGGAAACAAGAAGAACATCAAAGGAAAGAAGCCTACTTGCAACTACTGTAGAGAACAAAGACATACTGCTAATATGTGCCAAATCAGAAAAGGTAAGCAACCAAATGTCACTAGGACTAATGGTTATTGTTACAATTGCAATAAATATGGTCACACATCTAACCAATGTAGGACAAAGTCTGCTAGCAATTATCAGAAGGCAAAATTCAAAGGGTTTTGTAAAAACTGCAATAGATATGGACATAGTACCGAGAAGTGTTGGTTTAAGCAAAAGAACTATATATGGTTTGCATACCGAGCAAATACTAGAGCCTACCGAACTCACACAGATCCTAACCGACAGTATTCTGCAGTACCATGAGATTACAATACAAGGATATGGTATGAATGTTGTGGAAGATATGGACATATAAGTGCCAACTGCTTTATAAGGTTTGGAATGAACAACCGAAGATCATGGAGAAATCCTGGTATGGCATGTTTTCATTGTCACAAAGTTGGACACTTGGCTAGAGATTGCAGAGATCAACCTAGAGGAGACACTGAGGAAATAAAAGGCAAATTACAGATGATTTGGAAAAAGAAGGAAATTGTGTCAAATGAAGAAAGCACCTTACCTACCGAATTAGGTGCACCTATTCCAAATTAATTGGCAAAGGTATGGAGGGACTGCATTCTTGCAAAGGTTAAATCTTAACAGTTCCTATTTTATCATGTACTTAATTCAAAATTTCCATAACTAAAGATGCATTAGGAAATTTGAAATTTTATCAAGTCTGTTGGAAGCCTGTCTAGTCGGTAAATACAGGATGTCTGGCTACTCAGTAAAAGCATAAAAAGGAAGTGGCACCGAGTGCATTTAATGTTTTCTGACCTAACTGCACGGAACCCGATAAGGTATATTGTGTACTTAAAGCACTTTGTGTGGTCATTTTACACTTACCAAGTTTTCAAGAAAGCAGAGCGAAGCGATTCAAAGGCGATCAAACCACCTCCCGAGCGAATTTCAAGGTATTTACACATCGATCTCAAGCATTTATTAGAGCTAGCTACCAGGAAATGTCAATTGTGATTATCTACTTTGTATTTGTTTGACGTTTGAAAGTCTTCAAAACCCTAAGAATCTTTTGTTACGAAATTATCTGAAATCTGTAATGGCACCTAAGATCCAGAAGCCCGTTGTTGTTGAGAACATTGAAAACCCTCACTAAAATACTCTTTAACTCCCAAAGTTACATCTGAACCGGATGACAAAACTGCATTTTCACTCATTCCAGATAGAGTTTTATTAGTTGAGGATGTGAGATTCTTCACTAAGTGTCGTGTTGAGGAACTAGGTCATGTTGAAATCAAAGACACATATGATGAATTGTGTACCGATGGGAAATTGGATAGCAAGTATGAACACATCAAAATCAAGGGATTGAGCGAAGCCCTAACCTATCCTCGTGTATTCAAACCCCAATGGGTCAAGTTTGTTCTAAGAAAAGTTCATGATGATTTCATGTGGTTAGAAGAGCAACCATTTAAAATCACCAAGGAAATCATTCATTTGATCATCGGTTACCCTATTTATGATCATGCCCGAGCTCAGAAAATGATATCACAGAAGGAATTGATCAGTTTAACCAGAGTAGAATCTGATTGTAGAGGACTGAAGCTGAACAATGTGACAGATGTAGAGCTGAAGTTTGCAATTAGAGTAATAGGTTATTGTTTCTTCCATTCGGCAAGGGAAAACAGTGTACCCTATGCAACAGTTGATTTAGCATATAAAATTGTGAAAAAAGGCATGAAAATTGATTTATGCTAGGTATTGTTGAAAAACCTATTTGAGAATCTAAATACCATAAGGAAGCCAAAGAAGAACAACTCGACTAATACACTAAAGTTTGGATCACTTTTGGTATGCATGTTTTTCTATTTTGAGAAATTCTTTCCATCAGTCGGTAATGTAGTTTGGGAGCTACATCGACCAATCACTCATCAAATCAATGACTTCATCAAGAAGCTAGGTGATAACTTTAATGATATTATGGATGATTACTTTAGCAAGTTTCAAGAGAAGATGCATGATAGGTATATAATTCCACCCAAGTTAGTGGAGAAATACAAAGATGACATATGTTTTGAAGTAGACACCAACTACTGCTATGTTAATGTTGTGGAACTGAGAACTCAATCTTTGCCACCTATGGGTTATGGGATTGATTTTGACATCACACAACAGTAGATAGATGCTTTTCTCACTTTACCAAGGCATGCTACTAAGCTAAGATACGGTACATATGAAGAAGTGAAAGAAAAAGTTAAGATGAGCATTGTAGTGCCCAAGGCTACAAGGAAGGCAACAAAAATGATCAAGGTATTAACGAAGAAATTTGGAGAAGGTTCTTCCTCCACACCTGTCAAGGGCACTCTAGCCATCATCGAGGAGGAATCTGAAGCCCAGGAGGCAGCTATTACATTGAGCACCAAATTGCCTAAAGGGAAAGTTTTGAAAAGGAAGAAATAGGATACATCAAAGGTATCACTGACTCCTCCAACAAAGCGACCTAATACAAGAGCATCTGCAGCATCACCGAGTAAGAAACCAAAGAATGTTGCCACACCCAAGGTAACAAAAACTTACAAGAAATCTACTCGGAGACTCATTTTGGCTAAACAGTCTAGTGACACTGAATCTGAAGACAAAAGTAAATTTCAGATTGTCAAGAGTAAAAAGGAAAATGTACATAGTGTTGAAAATTTTTGTGCTAATCTGAAGAAATATGGTGGATTTGGATCATTTAGATATGTAAAATATGAATACAGAAATGATGCAGAAAAGAGACAAATTGAAGAAGCCGTAATCTGCACTCTTTTGAAATTCCGATTGGTCCCATTGGAAGTAACTAACTCTCTTCCAAAAGAATTGTATTCGCATATTGATAACAGGTGGACATATGCCATGGACTCGGAAAAGCAGATGAGAGAAAGAAGTCTGGTACATCTCTTTCTAGACATGTCGGTAGATGAGATCAAAGAACATCTGAAAAACTACCACAAAAACTTCCTAGTCAAGCAAAGAGCCTTAAAATTGATGAATGGACTTTACTTGGATGTAGAGAATGAAACCAAGGAAAAGTGGTAGGAAATATTTCAAATCAAGAATGCTGGTGAACAAGCTGAAGTTGAAATAGTTGATGTCACCGAGCAAGATCCTGATATCACCAAGCAAGACCTTGCTGACACTATACAAGTTGATGAGGATATCATGGACACCGTGGCACCAGAATAGGAAATGATAGAAGGGAATGCATATGCCCAACTTGTATCCAGTGAGTCAGTTTTGGAATAAGTTCAGCCCTATCCTCCAATCAATCAGCCTGTTTCAACCGAAGCCCCTCAGGATACTGAACAAGGAACAAAGGGTCACAAATCTACAGAAGGAGAAGCTACTTCTCAAGCCACCAGGGAACATACCTCTCAAGCTCCATTGAGCACTGAAAATGTTACAACCAAGACACCAAGCACAAAGGCACCAAAGCACACTACACAGGCTAAAGAAATCGACCAAAGTGTTGCCTCTATAAATCAACCTACTGAGGGTCAACAAGCCTCCCAAGCCATTGTCTTAGTTCAACCAATGAAAGCCTCATCTTCTAGAGAAAAGAAAATAAAGAAACATAGTTTCAAATTAGATTTGTCAAAACCAATAGTGTTGCCGAATGTAGACATCTCCAAATTAAAAGGACAAGCACTCATTGAATTCAGTGAACTATGCAAACCTTGTTGGCATTATGTGAACTGACATGAGCCTTATGTGAACTAGCATGAAGACATAATGATATTGTATGTTGTCATTGATGTCAATATGAGACATAGTGTGAACCGGCACATGTGATAAGTAAAGAGAGAGGAATTGGCATATGTGTGAACCAATTTATATGCCAAAGTGAAGTGGCATATTTGTTCAAAGATGAACTGGCATGTAGTTATGGGAACCGACACATGGAAGCACTGTATGACTACCGGTTGGTAGGCAGCTTCCACTTCGGGGTTTTTGGTTGGAGTACCTCAAGTCTGTGTGACTCAATCGGTGATCCTTGTGTGATGAGTTAGCATTAAGTGTTGTTAACAGATCATTGTAATACCTGTTGATCTCTAACCACTTCAACAGTTGTAAAATCCCCTAACAGGGTAGCCTTAACTGGCTTGATTCAAAATCCCTTAAATCGGGTGGTCTTAACTGGCTTGTTTCAAATCCCTTAACTGGGTAACTTGAGGCTAATGAGTTCTGAGAAGCTAGAGAATCTTAGGAGATCCTTTCAGCTATTGAGTTCTTAAAATCCTCTAACAAGGTGACCCTACCGGGTTTAACCCTTAACTGGGTATCCCTTAACCGGGTGATCCTTAACAGGGTCGGTTCCTACCATTACTTATTGTATTGTCCTTAACTGGATAAGGCTCCTAACAGAGCGGACTTCTAAAGAGTTCAAAAAGCATCTTGTGGGTATTCATCGCCACCATGGTTTTTCCTAGTTGGGTTTCCACGTGAAAAATTTGTGTGTTATGTGAAATGCTTTTGTCTTGTGATGCTTTGTTTATCTGTTAAGCACATGAAGGTTCTATGTTTTATGCCTATCTATAAAACATATTGAACTCACTGTTGTGAAGATCTGATGGTTAATTTTTCTTGTTTATACATGAGAATATAATGATATTGTGGTATTGAGCTAAGAGGAAATCTTATTGAGTGACCGGTTCATGACTGATTGAGCTATACTAGATGTTACCGATTGCACTCTGTTTTACCGGTATCCCTGTTTATCAATCATTTGGAGTATTTGCTGTCAAATCGGTTTTGGACTAATATTTGTGTTTGTACTGATTCACCCCCCCCTCTCAGTACTGGTTTGGTACTAGTGGTTCATCATTGAGTTATCAATTGGTATCAGAGCACTCCAGGTCCTCTATGTCCTCTATGTTGTAAGCTTAATTGCTTGAGGAAAAGATCCTAGTCAAATGATGAAGAAGGAAGGTCCAAAGTTTAACAGGGAAAATTTTGGTATATGGAAAGACAGGATGAAGATATTCATCAAAAGCATGGGTGTTCAACACTGGAGTTATGTTGAAAATGTATATGTTGTTCCTACCGATACTCTCACCGATGACCAAAAGAGAGAGATACAAGAAAATGGGCAAGTCATGGAAGCCCTCATCAGTAGCCTATCTGACATTGAATTTATTGATGTTCAGGACAAGGCAAATCCCAAAGAGGTATGGGATGCTCTTGAAAATATCTATGGTGGTGATGAGCATGTAAAACAGGCCAAGGAAGAGAGCTTGAGAGGAAAGTTTGAAGACATGCAGATGGTTGAAGGAGAGACCATTCAGCAGCATGGAATAAGAATCAAAACAGTTGTTGGAGAAATAAAGAGTGCAGGTGGCAAAATAGAAGATTCCATTGTGGTAAGTAAAGTCCTGAGATCCCTGTTGCCGGTCTATGCAATAAGGGTTGTTGCTATTCAGGAGCTGAGATCAATAGACAAGTCTAAGGCATCCTTGGACTCCATCATAGCCAAGTTGACAGCCTATGAGCTAAACAGTTTTGATGGTAGTGTTCAAAAGACAGAATCAACTTTTAAAGCTTCTGCTATACCATCCAGAAAAGGAAAAGAGACTAGCACTAGTGGGGAATCTAATCAGAACACAAAAATGAAGGATGAAGAGTTTCTGATGGAATTTGAAGCTCTTTTTGCCAGGAGATTTCCAAAAGGAACCGGTAAATATAAAGGTAAGCTTCCTTTGAAATGTTTCTCCTATAACCAGATAGGACATATTGCTATGAACTGTCCTAATAGTGATAACAAGGATAAACCGAAAAGGTTCAAGAAATTCAAAGGAGGAAATTGGAGAAATTGTTTTGTGGCAGTTGATGAAGGTGTCACAGATGAGGAATCAGAAGATGAAGAGAATGAAGACATTGTGTTTGTTGCTGTAAAGGAAGATGTGGCAGACAAGAAGGCTCTTATCTCTCAGTTTGATGTTTCCAATGAGTGGATTATTGACAGTGGTTGTTCTCACCATATGACTGGTGACCGGAGGAAGTTTCTATCCTTAGAGGAGTATGATGGTGGTGTGGTTCGCTTTGGCAATGATGCATCTTGCATGGTCAAATGCAGAGGGTCTATCTCTTTGAATGGAAAGAGTAGTGCTGACAATGTGTACTGGGTTGATGGTCTCAGACACAACCTTCTAAGTGTTGCCTAGCTAAATGACAGTGGTCTCACTCTGCAATTCAAGAATGCAATTTGCAGAATCAAAGGTAAAGATGGTAAATTGGTAGCCACCGGCATGTAGACTAAAGGTAACCTATTTCATCTGAATGCAAATATAAGTACATGTCTTATGGCTAAGATTGATGATAGTTGGATATGGCATAGGAGATTCTGCCATGTGAACTTTGACAACATTGTGAAGGCTAGTAAGATCAAGGCAGTTAGAGGGTTGCCGGTGTTGAGCAAATCGGATAATACCCTGTGTAGAGAATGTCAATTAGGGAAAATGTCTTCCTCAACCTTTAAAGGTAAATCTTTCACTGCTGACAACTTGCTTGAACTTGTGCATACTAATTTATGTGGTCCTATGAAAACTAGAAGTGTGCAAGGTGATAGGTACTTCATGGTTCTCACTGATGACTGCTCAAGAACGATGTGGGTCACATTCTTGAAAAACAAGTCTGAAGCTTTTGGGAAATTCAAAGCTTTCAGAGAATTAGTGGAGAAGGAAAGTGGTAAAAGGATCAAATGTCTCAGAACTGATCAAGGAGGGGAATTCACTTCAAGTGAATTCAACAAGTATTGTGAAGAATTTGGCATCAAGAGACAGCTGTCTGCCCCTCGGACTCCACAACAGAATGGCCTAGCAGAGAGGAATAACCGAACTGTGGTTGAAGCAGCTAGAACCATGTTGATCCAAGGAAAGGTTGCTCACACCTTTTGGAGAGAAGCGGTGAGCACTGCAGTAAGACACCTGTGGTTAACTACTTTAAGGTATTTGGTAGCAAATGTTACATCAAGAGGAGTGAACATCAGGGCAAATTTGAAGCTAAATGTGATGAAGGAATATTTCTAAGATATTCCACCAAGAGTAAAGCTTTCAAGTGCTACAACAATAGGATGTAGAAAATTATGGAAAGCATCAATGTAAGAGTTGATGAATCCTTTGAGAAGACTGAGAAAACCGGCAGTGAGCAAGTTGTAAATGAACCAGTTGCAACCTTCTGGGAACTAGTGGTCAGTCAACCTAGTACTAGTAACAGTGTTCCTGAACCAGTGAATGATGATACTCATGAAGATGAGGATGAAGAAGAAAAGAAAGAAGAATTAGTTAAGACCATTCCTCAGTATGTCAAGTTGAATCATGATCCAAAGCAGATCATAGGTGATAAGAATGCAGGAATCCTTACTAGAAGAAAGATCAGAGAAAACTCATGTATGATCTTTGAATTTGAGCCTAAGTCATTCAAAGAGGTTCATTAAGATGAAGACTGGATCAAGGCAATGGAAGAAGAACTTGACCAGATAGAGAAAAATGGTACATGGTCCTTGGTACCCAAACCATAGCATAAAAATGTCATTGGCACCAAATGGGTGTTCAAAAATAAGTTGAATGAGGATGGCACAGTGATTAGGAATAAAGCCAGACTGGTATGCAAAGGATATGCTCAAGAAGAAGGTGAAGACTATGGGGAAACCTTTGCTCCTGTGGCCAGATTGGAAGGAGTTCGTATACTTCTTGCATGTGCAACTTTTAAGAGGTTCAAGGTATATCAAATGGATGTAAAATCTGCATTCCTAAATGGTGTACTTGAAGAGGAGGTGTATATTGAGCAACCAGATGGGTTTACCCTATCTGAAGATAGTGACATGGTATGTAGGCTACATAAAGCATTATATGGTCTAAAGCAAGCACCTAGGGCATGGTATGAGCACCTACATTCCCATCTTGTGAAGATTGGATTTGAGAGAACAAGTGAAGATAGCAATATCTACTTGAAGTCTGAAGGAGATCAGATTCTAATCTGTGAAGTTTTTATTGATGACATCATCTTTGGTGGAGATGACAAGATGAGTCATGAGTTTGCTGATGAGATGAAGAAAGAGTTTGAGATGTCACTCATAGGGGAGATTAAGTTCTTCATTGGACTACAGATCCAATAGATGAAAGATGGAATCTTCATCACTCAGTCCAAATATGTCAAAGAAGTGTTGAAGACTTTTGGCATGGAAGATAGCAAACCGGTTGGTACACTGATGGCGACCTGTTGCAAATTGACAAAGGAGGATGATTCCACACAGGTTGATGAGAAGGAATACCGGTCAATGATTGGTAAGTTGCATTATGTAGTGCATAGTAGATCAGATATTGCACATGCAGTTCGCATCACTGCAAGGTTCCAAAAGAGTCTAAGAGAATCTCACTTGAGTGCAGTCAAGCGGACTCTTAGGTATCTGAAGGGAACAATTGACTATGGATTGTGGTACCCATACAACAATAATTTCAATCTGAAAGTATTCACAGATGCTGATTGGGCCGGTAATGTGGATGACTGGAAGAGCACAACTGGTGCTGCATTCTTTCTCGGTGGTAGACTGGTCTCATGGATGAGTAAAAAGCAGAGTTGTACTCTCAGTCTATAGCGGAAGCCGAGTATGTTGCAACTTTCATGAACTACACTCAAACAATTTGGATGAAGCATGTACTGGAAGGCTTCAAGATCCCTATATCTGAATCGGTAAGTATATTCTGTGATAACACAAGTGCTATCAATATATCAAAGAATCCGGTTTTACATTCTAGAACCAAGCATTTTGAGCTTAAGTATCATTTCTTGAGGGAAAAGGTTCAAAATAAAGAGATTGCACTGGAGAATGTATCCAGTAAGGAGTAGTTAGTAGACATATTCACCAAGCCTCTCCCAAAGACAACATTTGTGCATTTGAGAGGTAAATTAGGGGTATTGCCCCTTCATGAGGTGAACTAAAAGTGATTGTTCCACATCAGTCAGGTACTGAAAAGACAAATCTTTTGTTGATTAGTGTGTTTATGGATGCTACTCCTCAGGGGGAGTAGCATGATGAAACAATAATGTTTGTACCTCCACTTTGGCATTGTTGTCAAAGGGGGAGAAGGAGTGAAATGAAAAGATATCTGCAGCAAATGGGGAGAAGATGTGAAGCAAAGAAGATATCTTTTGTATATTGCCATCAATGCCAAAGGGAGATATTGTTGGCATTATGTGAACCGACATGAGCCTTATGTGAACCGACATGAAGACATAATGATATTGTATGTTGTCATTGATGTCAATATGAGACATAGTGTGAACCGGCACATGTGATAAGTAAAGAGAGAGGAACCGGCATATGTGTGAACCGGTTTATATGCCAAAGTGAAGCGGCATATTTGTTCAAAGATGAACCGGCATGTAGTTATGGGAACTGACACATGGAAGCACTGTATGACTACCGGTTGGTAGGCAGCTTCTACTTCGGGGTTTCCGGTTGGAGTACCTCAAGTCTGTGTGACTCAATCGATGATCCTTGTGTGATGAGTTAGCAGTATGATGGAGGACAGATCATGTTGCCACGTAAGCTCTATGCGCGTGAAGGATCTTGCATGAAGATGACTATTCTTATCTACCTCGGAAATGTGCGAAGTCTGTCAAACGGTGATAATGTGTGATGGGTTATCAGTCGCCATGAAAACGGTGGATAATGGACGATGGAGAATGTCTTGAGATCGATTCAAGACTGGTGCATTTAATGCAGTATGATTCAACGGTCAGGATCGAACCATTTTGAATTGCTGAACACGACAGGTTTAGGGTTTAGGGTTTTTGCTACCAACCTATATGTTTCCTATAAGGTCGATGTTGGGTTTCTGTCTGAGGTTGTTGGCAAAAGTTGTGAATGTGTATCCAAGGAGAGTGATACGTGATTCTTGCCAGACCAAAGGAGAGAAGAGATACTTGCAAAGTGAATGTGCAAAAGGAAAAGAGGAGCCTAAATAGATCTGCATTAGCATTAAGTGCTATTAACAGATCATTGTAATACTTGTTGATCTCTAACCACTTCAACAGTTGTAAAATCCCCTAACAGGGTAGCCTTAACTGGCTTGATTCAAAATCCCTTAAATCGGGTGGTCTTAATTGGCTTGTTTCAAATCCCTTAACCGGGTAACTCAAGGCTAATGAGTTTTGAGAAGCTAGAGAAGCTTAGGAGATCCTTTTAGCTATTGAGTTCTTAAAATCCTCAAACAAGGTGACCCTACTGGGTTTAACCCTTAACTGGGTATCCCTTAACTCGGTGATCCTTAACAGGATCGGTTCCTACCAGAACCTATTGTATTGTCCTTAACCGGATAACGCTCCTAACAGAGTGGACTCTAAAGAGTTCAAAAAGCAGCTTGTGGGTATTCATCCCACTGTGGTTTTTCCTAGTTGGGTTTCCACGTGAAAAATTTATGTCATGTGAAATACTTTTGTCTTGTGATGCTTTGTTTTATCTGTTAAGCACATGAAGGTTCTATGTTTTATGCCTGTCTATAAAACATATTGAACTCACTGTTGTGAAGATCTGATGGTTAAGTTTTCTTGTTTATGCATGAGAATATAATGATATTGTGGTATTAAGCTAAGAGGAAAGCTTATTGAGTGACCGGTTCATGACTGATTGAGCTATATTGGATGTTACTAGTTGCACTCTGTTTTACCGGTATCCCTGTTTATCAATCATTTGGAGTATTTGCTATCAAACTAGTTTTGGACTGATATTTGTGTTTGTACTGATTCACCCCCCCCTCTCAGTACTGGTTTGGTACTAGTGGTTTATCATTGAGTTATCAAACCTGAAGCCGAACAGGAGAAGCAAATGGCTATTCAAAAGAAAAACAAAGTACTTCAGAAGGTGAAAGCACTGTTAACAAATATGCTACTTGAAGCTACAGTGACAACTGATGTTGCCATCCATGTTCAATTGGATGAACTCCTAACCAAGATAGAGACATCTGGAGTAGATGCATCTGAATATTTGAGCAAATTGAAGGACAAGGAGCTCACTGCTAAAATTATTGAAGAGGTACAGAAAGCTATTGCTATTGGCAAAGTTAAACTTGTCAAATTTATTGTTGAGTTGATCCCTCAACTCAAGCACATTCTTTATTTATTTCAGAAACTCTGTACATTCTCTTTATTCATTAAAGATATTAAAAATAAAATAGAAGTGATTGAGAAAGAGATCACCGATCTCTCAAATAAGTTGACCACTGAGCCCAATTGTATTCAACAATTCTATACAAAGTTACAAAAGCTCATGGCTCAACAATTAGAACTCAGGAATGAAGAGCACAAAATAAGGATGGACATTATGACTCTTCAAACCTTATTCATTCCACACTTGTCCTCTATCCAAGAACAGATCAACAAAGCTACCTCCCTATCCACTCAGCCAGAGGGAAGCACCTTAGATGGACTAATTTCACTGTTAGCTGACATTACAGCCCATAATTCACTCATGGACAGTGTCAAGGATGCCCTCTCTGCCGCTCTCACCGATGCAAAGACAAAGTATAAATCCATTTTTGACCAATTGCCACCACCGAATGGTAACTAAATTTTGATGTTTGTCAAAAAGGGGGAGTGTAGCATCAAAGTACCAAAGGGGGAGTGAAGTATACAGGGGGAGTATACTGAGCAGAATAGAGTATCAAATGCACAATTAATTTTGATAGCACCAACCAGTGATCACCGAACAGTAAACCAAGTAGTAAATATAGAACATTGATCACCGAGCATGCAAAATCAGAGTTTTGTATAGTATATTGATAAGGGGAGTATATCTAAATATACCATTTATTGACTAATATATATACTGTCAGCTTTGTCAAAATTTTGTAAGTATATAGATTTTTTGAGTTATGACTTTGAAAGTAGTTTTGTCAAACATCTCAACTAATGTCAAAAGGGGAGATTGTTACTACTTATTAAGTTTCCATTAGTTTTATATCCAAAGTCACTCTATATACTCCAGTCGGTTACTACTACCGAAATATTCAGTCGGTAAGCACAAAGCAGTCAGTTATAGAAGGAAGTAGTCACAGAGCCTAGTATACACCGAGTTGTCTACCGAGTAACATTCCATGTCTACCGAGCAGCAATAATGATAAACTAAGTTGATATACACTGAGTGAAATGTGTTACCAGATTCATTGAACCTAGACACACATGGGAAAACGTGTTACAAGATCGAGGAACAAAGAACCGTTATCACATTGGAAATTGCACTTAAAGATTTTGTATGATTTTGAGGTCATATATCCAATGAAGTATTTTGCATGGTTATTCATTCGATAAATCATGTTTGTAAGATCGAAGCAATGAATAGATCACCGACATAAGAGATCTATATATACAACATGGATTAAGGATAAAAATATGGGAATGCAGAGGTGTATGAAGCAAGACATGTGTAATAGATAAGGAAGCATTGAGTATTGCGACTATCAGAGACACAAAGATCACCGAGAAGGATTTCAGAGAATAGTCAAAGAACAGAGTAAACAGAAGGGTTTACCGAGTTACTCTATGGGTTAGCAAGGTATGCTATAAGCAAGGTAATATCATTTTGAGCACATAGAATCTGCTATAACATTTCAGATGTGAAGTTGCAAATATTTGTAATGATTTTATTGTAATATTTTAAAGTTGTAAGAGAAACCTTTAACAGGGTAAAAGACTCTAACCAAGTCTATAAATTGTAAAGCCTTTAACCAGGTGCAACATTTAGTTTAAGTGTTGTAAAATCCTTTAGCAAGGTAGATCTAACGATCTCAATACTCCTATCAGGGTAAGCTATCAGAAATAGCTGAACATGTAGCTCTAACCGAACACTCTTTATTATTGCAGTAGTGAAGTTGTGGGTGCCATCCCCACCGCAGTTTTTCTCTCTAACCAAGAGTTTCTGCATAACCAAAATATATGTGTTATGGAGTGAATCATGTATGATTGTTATTTATTTGTTTTAGCTTTATGTTATGTTACAACAGTTTTTGGTTTATGCATAACAGTAAAGATATTGTTAAAGAAAGGATTTGAAGTACTGATTCACCCCTCCCCTCTCAGTACATTAGCTTTCCATATTGGGCCTAACACAAGCTGGTTCAAAGTAATATTATTAATAGAAACATTGTCATTGATCTTTTTGTTTGCATCAACTGTTGGGTTGATATTTTCAATTATAAATCCCTCTTTCATTTGATTGAGAATTACGTTGATCCCTTCTTTTAATGTGGGGTTTGTGTTGTAATCAATAATATTAGTTATCTCATCCATAATTTGGGCTACTACATTGCCAAACATAGGGCCTTCATAAAACTCTTCCCTAATGAAATAAGCCTCCTGTGTTGTTATAAAGTTTAGAGGCTCTAGGTTTTTCGTTTCTACATTAATGTCCACCAAGATTCTAACCTCGGTGGAATTTAAATAGTTTTCTTATACTCCAATAAAGGATCCTAGGGAATTCCCTATTTCTTCTAGGGTTTCAAAATGAGGCAATTCCACTAGTAAATATGGAATTTTGATGCATTTGGGGATGTTCTTAAACTTGTATGATACCAGATCAAAATTTTTTTGCCAATCAATGAAAAGAAAATGATATCCTTTAAAAATTATCAGTTTCCCAAAAAGTAACTCCATTTTTTAGAGATTCATTTTTTTCAAATTATGAAAAGGAAATTATTAGGCAGGATCGAGATACTTACCTGCTTGGTGAATGCCCAATTCCACCATTTCATAATGTTGTGAATTGATTGCCCAACTCCACTCCATTTTGCGAATAATACAAACTTTTGACAGTGACTCCATTGAGCTTCCATAATATTATTATGAATGATGAACACCTTATAATCTCCCCTCTTTATTTGAGACTTCTCATCTTGTCTATTCAAATGCCCATATGAAGTTGGTTTTAAAGTCTTCAAATTCCCCAATTTTTTATTAGGGTTTATGTATGGCAAATTGTTGTTTCTTCGGACAATGTGAGCATAATTAATAGTCCTTCTATGACTCTCCCAATCTTGCTTAAGAATATTAAATCTATTACTACAAGAAAAAGGAGCTCTTTGTTTTGACTTTGCCCTAGGGCTAGCATTAACATTTGTACCTGGCTAAGGATTAGCCCTATAATCTTTGAATCTGTTATCCAAATTAGGGATGTTTCAATATTTTCTTTCCAGGTTTTTTGTTCTTTTTGATTTGGCCACCTACCACTCATTTTTGTGTTTTGCCAAGGATTGATAATTGGCTTGCTTCTCTCCCCATGTGGATAATCTCTTATTATTGATGTCTGATTTTTGTTGTCTATTGTGACCTACCATAATTTTGTATTTGTCCGTGCCCATTTTTTGTTTTCAAAAACCATTGAGGTCGATGTTCAATATTGTCTACGATTGCCTTTGAACATTTGGAAGGCACTTTTGAATTCTCATTTTGCTTTTCCAGAATAGAAGATGGCTTGAATAACCTTTCTATCTTGCCTTGAATACCTAATGGTATTCTGTTAGATCCTGTAGCTTGTCGAGGGGGAGCCACAGTAGTACAATTTTCCCTTGATGCTACATTCTCTCTGTTAGGAATCCTTTGCAAAAATTTATTATTACTTACAAATCTTCAAGTTGGTCCTGTATTAATCCCATTGTGTGAATAGACCCTATGCCACATTTTTGCATATTACAGAGTAAAATCAATTTCTTTTTGTTTTTATCATATAGTCTATATTTATTTTATATTTAAAATAACAATAAGATCAACATCTCTTTGATGTTAATAATATATATTTTATTTTTCATGATATTTATAATGTATTCTCATTTTAGTAGACTTGTTACTCTAGAGTTGCCCCAAGCTTGCTAAAGTTGGGGAATAATGTAAAATAAAAAATTTCATAGTCTTCAATTTTTTTTATTATGATTTTCATCATTTTATCGTGTTTCATATTTGTGTGTTTTCCCCCCTCTTTTGGCTTATTGTTCTCTTTTCCTAAGCCTTGTCCCAATCTTCCAATGTCATCATTCCCCTTTCCTAGTTCCTTTCTTATTATATAATATTTATTTTGATTTTCTTCTTCATTCTAGTTTTTTTCTCCTTTATGTTCACTATCCCTTTCTCTTAACCACCAATTCAAGTTTTTACCTAGTTTGTCGAATGATTTGATGCATTCCTATTTGCTAATTTATGTGCTAATCCTCTTAGTTGGATCCTAAAATATTTCATTGCATAACTTACCTTGATCCATAACCACCACCTTTAGATGGCCACCTTTCTCCTTAACCCTTCACTAAATATAGAACTTCCTTGAGCTTAAGAACCAAATTGCAACCTAGAGTGTTTGGTGGGTGGTTTGGTATTTTTATCTAATCATTGCTAAAATCAATTGTAAGGTGTATTTAATGATTACACTTAAGGACTACTATGTTCTCTTAATCAACATCAAATCTAGTTAACAATTATAATCTGTGTAGAAGAACACAAAGGATAGCCTTTATCATATAGCTCAAATCTTTGTGATTGACTACAACACTTGTTGAATGATCATTTTGTTGAGCGCTTAATGCAATTTAGTTTGAATCTTGGAAACATGAGACTCTTTTGAACAAGGTGTCAAGCATAACTATTTGATATGATCATTCAACTTAGTTGCACAAATTTCAAGCCGCTAGAGTTACATAGCACTACACTTGAACTCATACCTTTTAATCCAAGGCAATGTCATCATTGGAGGATTTGTAACATTATTCACAACTTATATGTAACTAAACAATGTGTATGCATATGAATTTAACTTGACCTACAAAGAAGAGGCATTAGAGAAGCTTTTACATGTACAAGACCATTGGTATAGATAGAGATGTTTCTCTTCCATTGATTTCCTACATCATGTCAATTATTCATTACGACTACTCCACGTTACTCATCTACACCACTCCAAGTATGAGTGGCAACATCGTGATGCCACAAACATTAATGGCTTCATTAATTCATTAAAATTTTATCACCTTGATAATGATGATTGGTCAAAACTAGGGGTCATGAACAATGCTGCACATTACATTAATGGTTATGTTTCTACATGGAGCCTATGGGAGACTAATTATTTTATTTGAACTTGATAGAGTTAATTGAAAATGTTACAAATGATAATTTTATGCCTCCGCAAAATGTTGAGATTTCAAATATCACCAATCAAAATGGAGGAAAAAAAGATTTTTATTTACATGGCATAAAAAATGTTCATTTATATTAAGTTAAAACATTAAAGTTGATTGTGTGACAAATAATAAAATGTTTTGATTGGTTCAAATAAAATTATTTGATCACTAGTTAATCACTTGTTAAAAGTGTACCCTCGCCTATAGTTCCATGCCATGGCATGAACTAATAATTGTAGTAAATAATTGTAATATTCATAGATTATTAAGAGATATCCAAGTGAGTGAAGGACTAGCATTGTTGACATTCCATTCTTTAATGATTAAAATTATATTCTCTAATATTCAAATAAGATAGAAGTATGGACACATGCATATATTATTGTTAAGGTTGAATGATTTGACAGTAAAAAATGCAAACATTACTAAATATATTCATTTTAATTATATACTCAATTAGAGTTAGGATTAGATTGATTATAGTTAGGGTTAAGATTACAAATCAATTAGGTTTAGAGTTAGGGTTCAACTAGATTAAAGTTAGGATTTGATTTGGAGCAGGGTTCAATTAGGATTAGGGTTGCAATTCAATTATGATTACACTTCAAACATGATTAGAGTAGGGATTAATATCTACACTATTTATTATTATAGATGCTCTATATAATATAGGTAATTAAATATAATACACTCTTTACATACAATTCTAATTAAAGTAAAAAATATATTAATATATTAAATATTTAGTAATATATACATTATTAAATATAAATATTATATATAATATATACTTCATAGATAATATTACTTAAATATAAACATAATATATAATATTTCTTAATTCATACTATAAAAATATATATTCTAAATTATAAAATATATAATAATAAATATTATAATAGAATTTAGAAAATAATATTTAATTTAATTTACATTAAATATAATATATGATAATATAATTTATATATTTCAAATGTAATAATAAATACACGTATATTACATATAGTTTAATGTATATTATATTAAAAATACACTATACACTAATTATATATTAAAGAAACACAAGTACATATTAAACATATAATATATGTGATGCCCTGCAAAATGGACAAGGTTAGTCTAAGATAAACAACACAAAACACACAAGAAAAACGTTAAGGTTATTCAATCAAAAACTAATCTAAACAGGCATATTAAGAGAGACACTAAAAATCATGCCAATATATCTAACTAATGAAACAAAGATAATGAGACATCTCCAAATGCCTCTTAGCATGTTCTTAGCTCCTTCTCCCTTGTTCCTCTCCTCTCCAAGTTCCAAAATAGTGTAGCTCTCAGCAGCTTTTTGCACTATGGATGCTTATGGAGGATTGAGATTGAAATATTGCTCTAAATGTAAATAAAGAAGCTAATATTAAGCTATTGATATTAAAATGATTGATTTCATCCAAAATGACAAGATATTAGTTAATTATGCTAGAATGCTCTCTTAAAATGCCTATAGGTTAAATGCATACAAGTTTTCAGGATCTGGATTATGAAGAAATGGGCTCTATTTATAGGAAAAATGGAGCAATGGATGGTTAAGATTGAGCAATTTCAACAAGGGTCAGGATTGAATGATTTCAAATCCATGTGATGGTTTTCAACCCAATTCCAGGATGACAAGTGTCAATGTGAGATAGGTTGAGAGGGGGGGGAATAAACATTAAATGTTTGATATGACCTTGGGAGTTAAAGTCAAGGTTAGTTGAATAAATAAACTCTTTATTCAAAGAATAAAGCTTTTATCCAATGGATAAATTCTTGTGCAAATGTGAAATGGATGAATATGGTCAAAACAATAAATGTTTAGGGGGACAAGTTTGAAATAACCATAAATGGTTATGTAAGAGCCATAAATGGTCATGTAAGAGCCATTAGTGGTCTTGGAAGACTTTGGGGGTTAATTTGTTGAACACACAAAGCATTAAATGCTTTTCAAAGACTTTGGAGTCTTTGAGAAGTGACTCCATTTTGCTTAGGAATGTGACAATAATTAGGAGATGGATTAGGCTAATTAGGAAGGGGTTAGAAGAATCTAGAAGGGGATTAGATTTTTGCAAGTGGATTTGGTGGGTGAAGGAAAATAGGATTTTATTAAAATAAAAATTCATTTATTTCAATAAATGTGTGCAAGTTGCATTTGTAGGAAAATGCAAGTGGGGGGGATAATGATTTAAATAAATATTTTTATTTAATTTATTTAAAAGAGGAAAAGGGGATTTTAATTAAATAAATATATTTTATTTATTTAATTGAAGAAAAAGGGATTTTAATTAAATAAATATATTTTATTTATTTAATTGATTTGAATTTGATTTAATGAATGAATTAAAATAAATTGAATAATTTATTTAATTAATAGAAGAATGTTTGGAGATGAATTAATTAAATATTAATTTAATTAACTGGCGGCTAGTGCATTTTTAATCAAATAAATAGCGAATATTTATTTAATTAAGCCGGATAGATTTGTGTGACTACATTTACCCCTCTTTGAGATGGTGCGATTTATCGCGTCGTTTCAAAGAAAGAAAAACTGGTGTAAAGAAATGCCCCATAAAATGTAAATTTAATGGGTGGTATGCCCCCTCGAGAGATGGGCCGAATTTTTTTGAAAAATCGGGCGATCTCTTGAAAAAGAATGAAAATTGGCAGGGTGTTAGAAGAGAAGGAGTTAGCCATACGAGTGAAAAATAGAAGAAATTGGGGGAAAAATGGAGAAATGGGGGACTTGGGAAGTGTACGGGGACCACGACGGTGAGCAGGGGGAAGTTATGGTGACGACAAAGGGTATAAATGGGGTGAAAGGGATGAAAACAGGATCATTTGTGACCGCGACCAGTGTGAAACCAGAGCTCTGAGAGTGACTTTTGGAGAAGCGAGCAGCAGTTAGGATGCAAATACCGATTGCAGAGCACAGATTGGAGCAGTCCGACAGTTCTATTGCCCAGACGATTATGGACCAGCGGTACGCAAATTCAAAATTTTAATTTGTATGCATTTTTGATACATTTTTAGCTGAGTCCAAGTCGAGTCGGAGCAAGAGCATTGGAACTACGGTTTTGGCACTTTTGCTCCATGAACTAGCGCTACTGTGCCGCAATGGCGCTAATGCCCCATTGTTTAAGTGCGTTTGTTTTGTTGTAGCGCTATTGTATGCAAGTTTAGGCGCTATTGATGAAGAAGCGCTATTGAGGGCATGATTGAACGCTATTGAACTTTATTAGCGCTTCTGTGTAGTTGTTTTAGCGCATTTGTAGTTTGAGCGTTGTTGGATAGCTGATTGAGCGCTGTTGTTAGGATTATAGCGCTATTGTTGAGAAACTAGCGCTTTTGTGGGTAAAATAGCGCTTTTGTTTTAGGATAAAGAGATGCCCCAGTTTGGATGAAGAAAAATCTCCTGATGCCAATGATGGATGGATGGCGATGTGAAGTGGGAGTTGTTTTGAACCATAACAGCCTGATGAGACTTAGGTCATTTGTTAGGAGAAATGCCCATTGAAGTCTAGGTGGCCATGATTGCTTACCTGTTGAGACCCGAAGATACTTGATCAAAGTATCTGTTGATAGTCTAGGTTTAAACTTAAGAAAGTTTGAAAAAAAAACAACTGATAGTGAGTGATGAATGTCCATGTGCAGGAGGAACTGGGTGTGTTGCAGTTACGTGAGTGACATCCTACGACACAGGGGTTGTGGGATCGATTGACAGAGGCAGAGATTGATTGCATTGCCGCGACTGGACTATATGAGGTGATGCACATGCCCGTGATTCGTATGAATCACGGATTGATCACAACGTTAGTAGAGAGGTGGCACAGCGAGACGTGCACCTTCCATCTGGCACAGGGGGAGATGACAGTGACCCTAGAGGATGTGTGGCGCATCCTGTGGATTTCGATTCGAGGGGAGCTAGTCACATATGACAGATCCTGGGGGACTCTTGCAGTGTAGAGGATTTTTGATGAGGATGAGGGTTGGGGATGCGGAGTCAGTAGAGAGGGAGAGGTGGACTGCCTCTATAGTTATCACAAGGACCATTGATACAGGGAGGAGTTCAGCTGAGTGGGAGGGGGATGGAGAGGGAGATCCCGATGGATAGAGGGGAGGGGACTACTGGAGAGGGTGGTGCAGGGGAGGCGGCTATGGATACTGGGGAGGGAGCCACTGGAGATCTGCGAGATCATATGATAGTACGTTTGCAGACTCGGATAGAGGATTTGGAGGTGGAGGTGGCAGCTAGAGATGTGCAGCTATTTGCATGGGAGTTAGAGCTAGTGGTGGTGCTGCGGGAGAGGGATAGTGCAGTGGAGAGATTGGCAGAGCTGCAGGAGAGAGTGCGGGTTGGAGTAGGAGCACAGGGGCCTACGGGGGAGTTGATGAGGGAGATGTGATGAGCACAGGTGGAGATAGACTACTGGAGGGGTTTATATGAGCAGGTGGTGCCAGTTAGTCAGCGAGCTCTCAGTTATTCTCAGATGCGGCAGGATAGATCAGAGCGATCGTAGAGGGTGTAGAGCAGTGGGGGTGTGATGGGTCCGCTGCGGAGGGAGAGATCAGGGGATGCAGGAGGGAGCGGTGGTTCAATGAGGCCTCGACGGAGGGATGGAGCAAGTGGTGCGGGCACCAGTGGTGGAGTAGGTGGAGGTGTTGGGACAACATCTGGTTAGAGTGGCATTTGAGAGAGCATTTTTGCATGTATATGTGTATTGTATCATTTGTTTATTATTTGGACTGTATCTTGGATGGCTCTTGGTAGCCGATTTTGTAGACTTCATTGTACTCTGATATATGAGATGATATATATGAGGAGATCCCATATTTTGATGATATGCAGTTGATTATGTATGGATGTTTATGCAGGATGATGAGTTATTGCTTAGATGGATGTGTGTATATGTATGCATTTGATGAGATGTTTCTTATATGCATGTTTTGATGATGTTGGATACTGACATATGAATGCAGGTTTATATATGTATGATTTGTTTGATTTTTGATGTAATGCTTTATGTATGTAATGCCATGATGAGGATGTATGCTTATGATGATTTTTGAACAGGATTTTGGTGTTTCCTATGCAATGATAATGATGAGATGATTTATGCGATTATGTTAATGCAATGGTTGAATGAATGATATTTATGTATGGATATGTATCTAAATGTTTTTGGTATGGATGTAATATGGATAAACAAAATGTAAAGTACAAATGTTTATATGATAATGCCTAAATGAATGCATATGTAAAATGGATATATATAAAATGGTATGAACCAATGTTCTGGAAACAAATGGATTTATGATTCTAAATGCTTTAAATATGATTTAAGTAAAAAATGATAATGTGATGATACTATAACTTATGATTTTAATAACTACACCTTAATGCAATTAAAAAGAGGATAATGAATGTAATGTGAATGAATCCTAAAATGAGCATAATAAGGTACTAAATAATGAATGAATGCACCTTTTAACTATAAATTAATGTATGCAATAATAAATGAGAAAAGGATAATGAAATGATGATGGATAATCGACACTAAATGAATGTCTAGTAAATGTTTTAAAAACAATCCAAGATAATTCAATCCCACAAATGAATCTAATTATTTTATGATTGATGCAATGATGCAAATGATTTAATGAAAACTAATGTCAAAAATGAACTATATGCAATGTTAAGTTTTAAAAATGACATGAATGTTCTTAATGTAAGATGCAACTAAATGCGATGATGAGATGACCATGAGGAATGCAAGGTTTGTAAGACTTTGCATGATGCATTGATGATGTATCAAAGTACTCAGTCGTGATTGTATCCAAGACAAGCTTAATTTTCACGTTTGCATAAAAAGCCTACATATGAATGAATGAATGGATGGGTGATATGCAACGGAATGCAAGATATAAACAGATGAGATGAAATGATGATCCATAGTGCTCTATTTTCATCATTGAGCTTTAAAATGTTGGAAGAGAATACAAGCATCTTGACATAATGATTCAAGATGACCTGAGTATTCCTTACATGGATTTTATATAGCAAGTTAATACAAACGACTTGATATAAGGGTCAAGTCGACCAGAGTATTGCTTGTGGAACAGACAAGGATTATCTCTGTTCATGCATGACTTGGATCATCCTCCTTAATCTTAGGCTGATCATATCCTGAGACAAGTGCATACCGTACTATGAGATAAAACCTTTATCCAGTTTGGATGAGGAGGAACCAAAGAATGAGCATTGTACCTGCAAACAAACAGTATATACATAAAGAATAAAGAATAGGGATCCTTGGTAATGGTTCATGCCCATATGGTTGAGGTATACGTTGTAGTCAACAAGCTGTAATGATCTATGACTGCATTTTGCATAAGATCACGTATCTTGGTGAACTTCCCATGTAGACACCATTAGTACATGCCCCAGAACTTCATCAGAAATAATGCACAAACAATACAAAACAATGTTGTAAGATCCCAATACATATAAACGAATGATTGTACTCACAAATCAGCCTAGTATTTGATAGCTTAACATAATTTTCTTGTCAAAGAAAACATCACTTTTTGTCTTTGTTTTGGTAAGGAAGGATGCATCCTTGTTGAAAACAGTTTTGAGTGTTGATGTCGATTGTATGGTCGATTGATAAGTGGTCATCGTGTGAGTATTTTGTCAATGTTTGTTTTGGTATTTGCATGGATGAGTATGTACAAGGTGTTGCCATGTTTTTGTGTGATTTTCGATGTTTTCTGATGTTTTTGGATTTTGTGAGACATTTTGAATGTTTTTGGATTTTTGTGAAACAGTTTTGAATGTTTTTGGTATTTTGTGAGACATTTTCCAATGTTTTTGGTAGTTTGACGATTGTTTGGAATGAAGAACTTTAATGAATCATAAGACAATGTAGAATCCACTTCCATCAATAGGTTAAGGGCATTGCCCCCAGTTTAGACATGACTATGAAAAAGCGGGATGCAAGACGCATGGAGTACTTTCTTAATTGCAGATGAATAACAAGCCATGGTTTTAGATGGATGGATGTATGTATGAAGTAGATGTGATCGCAACAAGTCTGAAAGACAATGGAGCCATAGCCTTTACAAGTGGCACCTGTTTGCCAGGTTTTCACCATCGTACTTACCCAAGGTGCCACCGGAGTGGTTGTTCACCGTTTGGATGCATGATTTTTCTTTACTTTTTTGAATGTTTTTGTATTTCTTCAAGACATTTATTTGGATGTTTTTGGTATTTTTGCTAGTATATATGGGAGCCTGATGCTCTGTACAGCTTAGATATAAAACCGTTTGAGGTGCATGCTGTTGATTGGATCTGCAAGCAGTTCTCCTTCTGATGTAGCCAACTGATATGCTCCGGACCCAAATACAGCAGTGACAACATATGGGCCTAGCCAGTTTGATTCAAACTTGCCCTGATGTTCTCTGTTTGGTTGGTTGCGAGGATTCTCTCGGAGAACAAGATCACCTACCTCAAATGTACGAGGTTTAACTCGGTGATTGTAGCTTCTGCTCATGCACTGTTGATAGGCTTTGAGATGATTGTATGCAGCTTGTCGCTTCTCATCAAGTAATTCTAAGTCTTGGAGGCGGGATACTTTGTAGGCTTCATCATCTATTAGATTGTGCAAGGAAACCCGTAGTGATGGTATCTCAACCTCAATAGGCAAGATAGCTTCTGCACCATAGACCAACAAATAAGGAGTTGCACCTATAGGGGTTCAAATGCTAGTTCAATATGCCCATAGCGCTGGATTTAGTTTAACATGCCAATCACGACCGACATCATTGACTGTCTTCTTTAGGATCCTCAATATGTTTTTATTGGATGCTTCGGCCTGGCCATTGCCATGTGGGTAGTAGGGAGTGGAAAAGCGGTGTTGGATATGAAATTTCTCACAAAGTTCACGGACATCTTGATTTTTGAAAGGAAGACCGTTATCTGTGATGATGGACATGGGCACACCATACCGACAGATGATGTAGTTGAGGATAAATGAGGCGATCTGCTTGCCGGTGACCTGGGTAAGTGGAACAACTTCGATCCACTTTGTGAAATATTCGGTGGCGGTCATAATGAATTTGTGGCCGTTGGATGAAGATGGATGGATTTTACCCATAAGGTCAAGGCCCCATTGACAAAAAGGCCATGGTTTCGTGATTGGTTGTAGTTCCTGGGCTGGTGCATGTATCAGGTCGCCATGAACTTGACATTTTTTGCATTTTCTGACAAAGTAGTAGGAATCCTTTTCCATAGATGGCCAATAGTATCCATTGTGTAGGAGTTTCTTGGCTAGTGATGGACCACTTGAATGAGTCCCGCAAATTCCTTCATGGACTTCTTCCAAAGCCTTTGTTATCTCACCTTGTTCCAGACATCGAAGGAGAGTACCATCAAGACCGCGTCGGTATAGAGTTTTGGCAATAATGGTATATCAAGCAGTTTGGCGAATGAAGGTTTTATGTTGGTTATTCGATTGGTTGGGAGGAAGGGTGTGATCACAGAGATAGGTGTAGAACTCACCATACCATGGGGATTCAGAATCAACAAGGTGACATATCATCTCAGATTCAGGGATATCATAAGTGGGGATCCAAAGCTGTTCGACCAAGAACTCGTAGCGTGTTGAATTCTGTGGAAGATCTAAGAGAGATGCGATGGTAGCCATAGCATCAGCAACTCGATTCTAATCTCTTGGTATCTGCTCAAAAGTGATAGTAGTAAATGATGTCTTTAGTTTGTCCACCATTTGCTTATATGGCATGAGTTTATCATCCTTGGTCTGATATTCATCTGTTGCTTGTCGAACAACCAGTTGGGACTCGCCATATACTTGTAGTTCTTGTAATTTCCATTGTACGGCTAACCTGAGTCCTGTGATCAAGGCCTCATATTCTGCTATGTTGTTTGTGCATGGAAATGTGAGCCTGTAAGACTTCGAGATGTTGTCACCTTGAGGTGTGATAAACAGAATGCCTGCCCCCGAGCCATGCCTAGTGTATGAGCCATCAAAGTATAGTTTCCATGGTTGTGTTGTTGTGATCATGAATATCTCTTCGTCTGGAAAATTGGAAATGAGAGGATGATCGCCTATGAGAGGTGCATTGGCCAACTGATCTGCAATAACTTGACCTTTGATTGCTTTACGGTCTACATACTCGATGTCAAATTCACTTAGAATCATTACCCATTTGGCCAAGCGACCTATCAATGCTGCTTTGCTGAGTAAATACTTGAGTGGATCAATCTTTGCAATGAGTTGTACTTTGTGTGTTAATAGATAATGCCTTAGTTTAGTGGCTGCTAAGATTACTGCTAGGCAAGCTTGCTCAATAGGCGTGTAATTGTGCTCATAGCCCACCAGTGTGCGAGAGATGTAGTAAACAACACACTCTTTTCCTTTCACATTATGTTGTGCTAGTAGTACACCCAAGGCTGTACTTGGTGCTGAGATATAGAGTAACAACAGTCTACTTGGATCTGGTGGTATCAGCAATGGCGGACTCATGAGATAGTCTTTAAGCATCTAAAATGCTTGCTGGCATCAGGCATCCCACTGAAAGCGGATGTTCTTATGTAGCAGATGTGTAAATGGGTGACACTTATCAGCTAATTGTGTAATGAATCTTTGGATGGATTGAAGCCGTCCTTGTAATGTCCTTAGCTGACTGATATTCTTCGGAGGTGGCATGTCCATGATTGCTTTTACCTTTGCTGGGTCGACCTCAATACCTTTGCTTGAGACAATGTATCCTAGAAGCTTCCTGGAGGTTACTCCAAAGACACATTTCTTTGGGTTAAGTCGAACATGGTATTGTTCTAGTCTATCAAAGATTTTATCTAAGATGTGGAGATGCCCTTCTCTAGTGAGTGATTTTGCTAGTAAGTCATCCACATAATCTTCCATCATAGTATGCATCATGTCATGGAAGATGGTGGTCATTGCTCTTTGATAGGTTGCTCCTGCATTCTTGAGACCAAAAGGCATTACATTCCAGCAATATGTGCCCCATGGATAGGTGAAGGTTGTCTTATGTTGATCCTCTGGTGCGATCTTTATCTAATTGTATCCTGAAAAGCCATCCATGAGTGAAAACATGGCATGTCCTGCTAACAGATCCACTATGATGTCGATATTTGGAAGGGGAAAGTCATCCTTAGGACAAGCTTTATTCAGATATCTGAAGTCAGTACAAATGCGGATGCCCCCTTTTGGTTTGCCGATAGGCACAATGTTGGAGATCCATTTTGCATAATCAATTGGTCTAATGAAACCAACATCTAGGAGTTTCTTGAGTTCTGTTTTGACTAGTACTGCAATTTGAGGATGCATCTTACGAAGCTTTTGCTTGACAGGTTTGGCTCCTTCTGCTACAGTGAGGTAATGCATGACTAAATCAGGATCAAGCCCAGGCATGTCTACATATGACCATGCAAAGTTGATCTGATGCTATTAAAAGAACTCTATAAATTTAGGTTGTTCCTCTGGAGTGAGAAGAGATGCTAGATGTATGAGATGAGGATTTTTCAGGAGTCCCCACATTGTATTCTTTGGTTGCCTCGATGAGAATCGTTGATCGTTCCTATTGTGCATTAGCAGGGAGAATGTCAAACCCTTCATCCTTAGGCGCCTCAGAGAGGTTTTCACCATTGGATACGCTCTTTCTTTTTACTTTTGTCGGATCAAACAGTGCCACAGTGTGGTTTTCACTGGAAGATCCATGTTTTATTGTTATATTTTTGTAGCTGAAAGGTTTGGCATCTGCCCCGAAGTATGTTGCGCTATTAAGTTTAATGGCGAATCCAGCTTTGTGATCCCCGCTTGGTAGGTTATCCCTTAATTCCAAAAAGTCAATGATGGCCTCATCATTTTGGAAGAAGTCAAGACATGGGGGATTTGGTTGGTTCCATTTGATGAGTTCAGGGTGGATAATGGGCATTACTTCATCGATTAGGTTAAGTGCGCTAGATGTATCAGTGAAGTTTAAGACATTATGGTAAAGGTCGTTGATGGTACTCTCCCTGTCAGAATCAGGCGTAGGATGAGACATAGGGTCTGTGGAATATGTTTCCAGTTCAGGAACCCAAGTGGTCTTTATCTATGCTTCTCCATAAACAAGGATGTCTTTGCATGGTGGAGGTGGTGATGTGTCTTCCTCATCTGAAGTGTTAAGCTGTACAGAATCAAATTCCCACTCATGTGAGTCGGTCTCTGAGTCACTTTCTAGCATCCAATTACTATACCATACTGGGATGTCCTTGGAGTTAAATACTGCAGGTGTGATTGGTTGATGTACCTTTGTAGTGATCGGTGCTGCAGGAAGATTGATGGGGATAAAAGAATATGGTACCGGGAGTATCGGTAATATTGACTCAGTTGCTTTTGCTGGAACTGCGGGTGCTATAGATGCTGCTGCGGGCTTTGATATAGTTGCTGCTGCTAATGGTGTTGCTGATGTGATGGCTGTTGCGGATAGGATTAATGGTTCTGTTGGTGTAAATAATTATTCATGGATATTATTACACTTACTTAAGTTTACTTAGGATAATGCATTTCATAGTAGTTTGGATATGAGACACTTGGGTGTTTGTGCCACATTGGGATAGTGTGTGTAGGAGAAATTCCACCTCTTATGGTGTTGATCTTGTTATTACACTATCATATCCACTTATAGTGGAGTGATAATTCCACCTTCGGTGGGTGATCCACCTCATGTGGAATATTGTATTATTTCTCCTACCTACCCACACCTATTTCCTACCTACCCTTGTTTCTTATTGAGCCACATGTCATGTTTGTGTGCTCATACATATCCCTAGCCTTGCCTATATAAGCAGGCTCATCTACATTGTATGTAACAACAACTATTGAACAACATTCATTGATCATTTTCTATTAATGAGAATACAGTTTATTCTTATCCCATATTATGTCTCTTTCATGTACATTTCAATGACTTCTTGATCTTGGCAAAATCCAACATGGTATCAGAGCGATTGGAGCTTCATTGATTCGTCTTGAAGAGGCATTATTGCGACGTCAAGAGGCAGATCTGAGGAGCATCGTCATTTGGAGGCGTCCTAGACCAGATCCGACCTCGCCATTGCGTCCGGAAGGCCCTTTCCATGAATTTTGGTTATAAAGTTGGCCTATTTTGGTGAGGAAAAATTTTTTCCCCAATTTTGCTATTCGTACGGATTTTTCGAATATTCCTATATTTTTTTTCAAAAAAAAAAAAAAAATTTATTCTGAAAAATTTTGAAAAAAATTGAAAAAATAAAAAAAAATTGATAAAAAAAATTGAAAAAGGAAATCGAAAAAAAAAAAAAAAAAAAAAGAAAAAATCATTTTTTGGGGGGTCCGCAGACCCCCCCCTGCGCTCGCCGTACCCTTCGTACCTGTCTGCAGTTTCGTGCAGGTACCCGCAGCTGACACCGTACTCCATCGCTGTCGGATGCCATATCCTCGCCAAACGCGCCACCGCAGAGCGTCCCGGATCCCGCACCTGCGACGCCGCTTCCAGGCGCCCTCCGCCCCGCTCTCCATTCCGCCTCGGCCTCTGCTTCGGGCTCTGCTCCCGGCACCGCGTCTCCACCACCGCCTCCCGCGAGCGGCCTCCGCTGTGTCCTCCGCGCTCCGCCGAAGACACCGCCCGAGCACAACTCATCCGCCACTCCGCCACGCGAACTGCCACGTCAGCGAGGCACGTGGATTTCCGTATGCCAGCAACACATAGCCACGCATAAACCGTACAGCCCTGTCAGCAACTTCCGTACGACACGTCAACCGTACGGACGACACATCAGCCTTGAACAGTCAGCAATTCCGTACAGTACGGAATATCCAGTCAGCTTGCCACATAATATGTCCGTACGGTACGGACGCCCAGTCAACCAGGCAGCGAAGTTTTGGTGACGGTCATACGGCCGTCAAATTTAACCCAGTGTTTTGCTGACGTCAGCGCCACATCAGCAGGGTTTGGAAATTTTTTGACCCCCTCTCATTTGCATTTTTGATTTTGCAGTTCAACTTCAAATGGCCATAACTTGCTCATTTTTGCTCCTTTTTGGGTGCAATTTTTTTTGAAATGGGCTAGAATTTCGTGCTCTCCACAGTGGTGAAAGAATTTTTTAATTTTGATGCACGGATTTTTCAGAAAATGCAGTTTTTGGTGACTGTCCCTGAGTAATCCCTGTTTTTGCAACTTCAGAGGCTTCGTTTGGGGTCATCCGACCTCCTTTTCAGGTGCCGTTTTTTTTGAAAGTGCGTATTTTTTCATCTACTTTAACATGATGCTATCAGATTGATGTCATTGTAAGTAGAAATTGTACTTTCAGATCTTGGCCATTTTTGGCTCTCTTGGTACTTGTATATTTGGTTGAATCTTAGTTAGATTCATTGCATTATTGATTGAAGTCTCTTGTATCTCAATTGAGAAGTTGTAAAATTTGCATCATAAGCCCACTTTGCCTTGTTTTGCAAGTGGCTCATTGTAATTGCACTAAGTATAAAGTGCCAAAATCATCACTTTTGGGGGGGTACTTTGATTGATTGAATTTGGGGGGTGTCTCTTGTGCTTTTGTGCTCTTGTGTTCTTTCCTTTTTGCTGCTATGGGTTCTTCTAAGTTTCCTCTCTTAACTCCACATAACTATGCTACTTGGAAAATTGATGCATGGAGTAAACTTATGGAAAAAGGACTCACTCATTACATTGATGGAACTATTGTTGCTCCAGCTGATCCTAAGGCTGATCCAGTTGGTCACTTAGATTGGCTCACTAAAAATATCATGGCAATTGGTACCTTAAGAAAGTATGTATCAAAGGATCTCATTTTTCATATTGAGAAATGTACTCTAATCAAGGATGCTTGGCAAAAGTTTCAAGACTTGTATGGTCAAGTTGATGAGATTAGGGGATATCAAATTGATAGTGATCTCACCATGTTAGATCCCAAGAACTTTGATACTATACAAGATTATGTCACTAAAGCAAATGAGTTGAGGGCACAACTCAAAGATTGTGGCATTGATAAAAAGGATACTCAATTGATATTCAACTTGATAGGCAAGCTTCCACAAGAATATGCAGCATTTGTTTCTAGTTTCCAAACTCATAGAATGACAATGGGTTCAAGCTACAAAATGCCTACATTTGATGCTTTCAATGAAATGTTGATGATGGAACAAACTAAGTTGATAAGTATGGGCATTCTTAAGACTTCTTCTAAGTCTCAAGCATTGGTGGCAAATCAAGGAAACAAAGGAAATCAAGGAAAGGACAACTCAAACAAGAAGAAATGGCAATCAAAGCCTAAGGATAAAGCACAATCTTCTCCACAACAAGGAGATTCATCTTCTTCCAAGAAAGATAATTCACCAAAGAGAGAGAGACCTACTTGTGCTTATTGTAAAAAGATTGGTCATGAGGAACATCGTTGCCATACTAAGAAGATTGATGAGCTCACACATATCATCAAAAAGCATAACATTGATTTGCCTAAAGTCTACAAGAAGGATGATTCATCAACTTCTACTTCCTCACATTCAAAAGGAAAAGGGCAAGCATTCATGGCTTCTACAAGTGGAAAGACTCACTCTTTTGGAACAAGAAAAGGACAAGCTCTATGTGCTACAACAAATCATACTTCAGAGAGATGGCTTCTAGATTCAGGGGCTTCTCATCATATGGCATCTTCACAATCTATGTTCTCTACATTTGAGCCTTGCACCATGCCACAGATTTTGATGGGCAATCATACATACATGGATGTGATTGGGAAAGGATCTATTGACATTAGGGATAACTCCTTCAATGATGTGTTGTGTGTACCCCACTTGACAAACAATCTCCTTTCTATCTATCAAATCACACATGGCGCAACTAAGAAAGTTGTGGAGTTCACACCTGACTCAGTTTTTATTAGAGACATGGAGACTAGAGCTATCATTGCGACTGGGGTGGTTGATCATGCATCTCGGTTATACTCCTTTTCAGATTTTGTTGATGATGATGATTTCACATTTGATGATTCTACACATTATGATCACACTTATTGTGATGATTCAGATTTTGAGGAGAACTTTGGACACTTGAACTTGGGGATTCTCACATGTAACCCAGTTCTTGAGTCTTCTATTTCATCTTCTCATATTGATATCACATCACCTATTGCACCTGATGATGCAGATAGTGCGACAGTTTTGCCTACATGTGATTCAGTGCAGCAGGATATACATTGTCTTCCAGCTTCAGATTCATGGGATGATTACATGACAGACATTGCAGGTTTGTTTGTGGAATCCTACATTGCAGATTTGGGAGACATCATTGATGACATACATCTTCTCTTTGATGAAGATGATCCTTCTTCGATTGTTGCGAGGGCACACTCTGACCCTCTTGTTCATTCTCTACATGATCATTCTTTCGAGGTTGACATGATTGTGGATACTTATGTACAGCAGTTGGAGGAGGTCTCTTTATTCTTTGAGGAGACACATGAGTCTTTGGACATTGTTCTACATCCATCTCCACTAGATGTTGGAGTTCCTTTTTCAGCAGTATGGCACAGTTTACCATCTTTGGAAGGGGTATCTTTCAGCATTGACATGGGGACACTTGAGCAGTTTTCAGAGATTCCTTTCATCATGAGTTTTCTTCATACATCTTCCCTTCATGATTGGGGAGACTTCATGGATACACCTTTGGTTTTGTTTCTTCCTAAGGGGAGGAATGTTGTTCGACGTTCGTGGAGCAGTTTCTTCATACATCGAGCTTCTATCATTGGTGCAGATTCTTCATTGAGGGATGATCACAGTTTGACTTCTCTTCTTCTCTCGTATGGGGGGGACATTTTCCTCACATGGGGTTTTGTTCCTCACATACTTCTTTGAGAGTTTTCTTGTATAGCTTTCATCTCTCTTTTGGGGGAGGGTTTTTTCCCATTGGGTTTTTCTCTCTTTCCCCACTTTGTGAGAGATTTCATTGCATTGGTTTGCATGCATTTGCATTTGTGCATGGGTACCTAACATGGCCTCGTAGCCGGGACCCATCTTGCATTGCTTAGTTGCATTGTAGACTTAAGTGCATTCCCCTAAGTTGCACTTAAGGGGGGGTGTTGGTGTAAATAATTATTCATGGATATTATTACACTTACTTAAGTTTACTTAGGATAATGCATTTCATAGTAGTTTGGATATGAGACACTTGGGTGTTTGTGCCACATTGGGATAGTGTGTGTAGGAGAAATTCCACCTCTTATGGTGTTGATCTTGTTATTACACTATCATATCCACTTATAGTGGAGTGATAATTCCACCTTCGGTGGGTGATCCACCTCATGTGGAATATTGTATTATTTCTCCTACCTACCCACACCTATTTCCTACCTACCCTTGTTTCTTATTGAGCCACATGTCATGTTTGTGTGCTCATACATATCCCTAGCCTTGCCTATATAAGCAGGCTCATCTACATTGTATGTAACAACAACTATTGAACAACATTCATTGATCATTTTCTATTAATGAGAATACAGTTTATTCTTATCCCATATTATGTCTCTTTCATGTACATTTCAATGACTTCTTGATCTTGGCAAAATCCAACAGGTTCAATTGGCAGGATGATTGAAATTGGTGATAGTTGTGTTGGGATTCTGAGCCTCGGTGGGGTAGTTGTGATGGTGCTCGATGTTGCTTTGATAATGAAAGGTGCCCTTTTGGCAGTAGGCTGATATAATGGTTTGCTGGGTTTTCCTTTGAATTTGAGTTTAGGAAAGATCTCTTTTTCAAAGCCTAGCCCTGTATTACCTTTGGGCTTTAATTCCGGCAGCAGAGGTTCATGTCGTCCTTGTTTGCAATATCCCAAAGCATTCTGACCATCATATCCCATTCTTTGCATAATGAGGAGGCCTTTGCCATACTGATCTGTAGGAAGTCTAACTTGTGGTATATCAATGGTGATGGGATCTTTATAGATCCAGTCTGCCAAGTCCTCATCTTGGGTTTCTTCTTCTTGACTCTTTCCAAGGATGAAAGGCGTCAAAGCACATGTAGGCATGTTTAGTGGTTGCTGGAATACCTGTTGTGGTTTACCATGTGTTCTAGGAGAAATGGGCATTTGTCCCACACAAAAGAGTTGACTCAAGTTGTATTCCCCAGGACCTTCCTCTGCTATCTTCATCTTAAGCTTTTCTTGCTTTGGTATAGTGGTGTTCGAACTGGCAAGAGAGGCGGGACTTATATATGATGTGGAGGAAATGGCTTCTCTATTATTAGGAACGGTAATCTTTGGTTGATGGCTGATATTATGACAGTACGCAAAGGGATTTGCATCGCCCAGGATTGTGATCTCTACACCGTTATGTGGGAACTTGATACATTGATGGTAGGTAGATGGAACGACTTGCATGGCATGTATCCAAGGTCTTCCTAATAATAGATTGTATGGCAGGGGAAGGTCCAGAACCTGACAAATGATGTGCTTTACCATGGGGCCCACTCGGATTGGTAGCACCACAGCTCCTTTGGATGAACGCTCTGCATCGTCATAGGCTTTGATTGTGATCTCCTTACGAGGATCCACTGATTCTATTGCATATCCCAATGTTGTGACCAACTGTAGTGTACAAATATTCAGGCCTGCTCCATTATCGATCAAGACTCGCTTGATCCTATGTTGGTTGATAAAGCTTTCAATATGTAGTGAAGCATTATGAGGTTGTTGGAAGGAAGAGTTGTCACTTTCGGAAAAAGTGAGACAAGGTGATGACTTTAGACTTCCAACCATGGCTTGAAATTGGTCTGTATTTAGATTTGCAGGGATTGATGCCTCTTGGAGGACTTGATCCAAGATAGTTTTATGAGATGGCGATAGGTGCAAAAGCTCTAAAATGGATATAAGCGCAAGGGTTTTGTCTAATTGTTCCACAAGATTGTACTGCTTTGGGATGGAGGTGGTGCCTTGTGGAGCTGCCTTTATGGTGACCTTACCACAACGTGTAACAACATTGCAATTTGAGTTGGGATTTTTGAAGGTTATAGTTGCAACTTGCTCATTGGCATCATACAGATGATTTACAGTGTAATTATACGCAGCCTATGTATAATCAGTAGTATCAATGCCTCACTTGGAAGTGGAAGGACCCCTTTGATCTTGTGATGGAAGTGGATTATTGAACATCAAATGATCATTATTTGTTGTTTTTGGGTCATGTCCTTCTATTTCAATTTCTCCTCGGTCAATAAGATCCTGAATAAGATCTTTCAATCGATGACAATTACTTGTCTTGTGTCCTCTTCCTTGATGGAATTCACAGTGTTCAGTATCTCTCCACCATGCCGGTTTGACCCGAGGTTCATAGTTTGATAGTTTAGGTAGAGTGACCAAATTTTGAGAAACGAGTTGTCGCAATATTGTTTCAATGGGTTCCCCTAAGGGAGTGTATGTTCATTTTTGTTTTTGCTGACGAGGTCTAGGTTCATCATGAGATGTGATGCGACCTTGATTAGAAGGAACATTTGTGTTGTTCTGAGGTGGAGGATTCTGTCCTGCAAACCGAACCATAGGTTGTACATTTTGGATAGTCCGGGCATCCACAACTCCATTGTTGACGATATTCTTGTTTTTATTCCAGAAGCTTGGTTTATCACTATTGAAGCGTGGGCGAGGACCATCCTTTGGTTCATTATAGATTTTGATGAGTCTTTCTTGATGAGTGCCCTTTCACATTTCAAACCCTTGGTGATCATATCATTAAAAGAGTCCGTGTCTTTGACATCCAGGTGAAATTCCATTTCTTCGTTTAAGTTGGAAATGAATATTTCCACTAGTTCTCATTCAGGTAACTGAAGAGAACGTCTGCTAGACATTTGACATCATCGTTGCAGGAATACTGAGAATAGTTCACCTAGTTTTTGTTTAGTGTTGCACAGATCAGCCATGGTGATGTCGCGTTCAATGTTATGAGAGTAATGAGCGAGAAATTTCTGGATAAGTTCCTCAAATGTTCTAATGCCACCTGGTAGTTGGGAAAACCATGATGTGGTTGTTCCTCCCAAGCTTTGGGGAAAAAGGCGCATTAGGTATGTGTCTTCATATGCCACTTCGAGACAAGCGGAATGAAATTCTCTGACATGATCATGGGGATCCCCCTTTCCTCTATATTTTTCAAATTTGGGTGTTTCGAATCCTCGTGGAAAGGGTGGCATATAAAGATTCCTATCAAAAGGATAGGGACAGATGTCATTGAGTGAGAATTGGTTGGTCTTGACACCACTATGAAGTTGTTGGGCGAGATTCTCGACTTGTTGCCGCAATATCTCCATTTCAGTTGGAGGAGGAGGTGGTGGGTTACCTCGAGGAATGTTATATCTGATGGGATCTCTACCTCTTTCCTCTTCATGGCGACTTTGTCTTTCAGATGCTTGTCTTAATTAGGCAAGATCAAAGTCAGAGGGGAGTTTTGCTCCTTCTTAAGCGAGTTTTAAGAAGTGAGCATCCGCATTGCTCCTGAGTATTTCGTCAAACAGTCTGTTAAAGAGAGGGTCATGTTGAGCCCTTTCTATTGTTGCAGGAGTAGAAGTACTTGGGTTTTCGTCATTCGCATTCCCTCCAAGTGCTTCTTGAAATTCATTGAGATTTTCTTCTTCTTCTTCTTCCATTTCTATTTCTCGTTGCCTTGATTGTGATCGGGTTTGAGCCATTTTGCTTACAAGCTTTTGTTGAAGTTGTGTGAAAATGATGATGAGTTTTTGATGAAATGAGAGATTGATGGTTGGTGAATTGTGTTGCACATGGATCTCTAGCACTTTTAAGGTAGATGTAACCAAAATTCCTTCTTTGAATTGCTTGTTTGTTTGATAAGATTTTGATGTGATAAGGTGTAGAGAAATCTGAGATGTGTTACAGATTTAACTACCTAGTAATGAGAGGATTCACTCATGAACTAGTTTTAACCTGTGTAGATGTGTCTCTTAGGATGAGCTTATCCTAGATGTAGAAACAATCTAAAAAGTGATGTGAAGTGTTTGATTCAAGCAATATCTAAAAGAGAACTTTGGGACAAGAACCTCTTAATGTTTTGAGAGGTTGGAATGAATTGATGATGAAGTGACGATGGATGAAATGTTTTCAACTTCAATAAAAACTTTGTGTCACAAATGGGACAAACTCTATCTCTTCTCTTTCGGGTGTTGGTGGTATTTCTTGAGCTGTGTTGTATGTGATGCAAATGTTTGGGAAAAAGTTGGGATTAATCTTACCTCCTTGGTTTTTGTGATAACTCAGAGCTCTATATTGCATAAAAGCTCTGTGGTTCAATGTCTTTGAATCAAATTCGTTTGTTTTGCCTTGAAGGTAGAGACGCATGTGTCACAGAAAAACTCTATGGGAGACAAAGATTTGTCTATTGATATAGAAGAATTTCCTCCTTTTGATCAAAGCCTTTGAGCTTAATGGTCTTCTTTTCAAGTTGATATTCTGATGACGCTTCTTCTTTTGCAAGATGTGAAGAATGGTCATAAAATTTGACTCTTTGTTGTTTGCACTTTGTTTTTGATGTGTTTGGTTGTTTTGAGAAATGTTTGGTTGGATGAATACTTTGTTTTTGGAAGTGATTTTTCTGATTTTTCTTTGACAAGAAAACAAAGCAAGCTCACAAACACAAGAATGTTGCCTAAAAACAGGCACAAATGAGTATGGGTCTAGATCAACCCAATCCTTGGACTTGTATATGACCCTTCTCTTAGATGTATTTTAAGGTGTATTTCCAAAGCTTGAAGTCGGCTCAATTTGCACTTGGTCTTTAAAATGAACACACTTCAAACACTTTTTATCCCTAAGGTTCAATGGCCAGTTGTGATAAATTTAGCCCACATCTTGATATTTCTTCGACTTTGGTACTACATACCTTATGAATCCCGCTGTGGCAGGTAAGGATGTGATATACTAAGTCTTACACGAGCATAACAAATAGATGATCCCTATGATGGGGGAGTCACCACTTTTATCAAGCCACAAGTGACTTTTCAAAAAGCTATGTTTCTACTCAAGGAAATATGTATGGTGAGTATCTTGGGAGCAAAACCATCTATGCTCTTGCACTAAATTATATCGCAAATATCCTCAATCAATAGAACAGGTGGGCTAATACTTAAAGGTGTTTAGTCATGTTCGATGTTTTTGGACATAAGTTCATTCTGCAGTGACTCACTTAAGAGCCTTGTAACTGGTGGTGGGGCCCATTTGTCTTTTCGGCCAGTTACACTGTAGGAACAACTATACCCAAGGCTACAACTTTCGTTCTCACCTGATTTCTATAGCGGCTCGAAGGATTTACCGCTCGAGGTCATTCCCAAGAGTATCGATCCCTTGGCAGGCCTCTCTTAAAAAAATAAATTTTGAGTGTTACTAACACTTTTCTCTTGCACCTAGGACCACAAAAGCCAAGGGAGAGGATAGTGTGTGTTAGAAGTGGGGCCACTTGACCAACCTTTTGCACAAGTGTGCCAAACATGAAAAACACTTGTTCTTTTTAACCCATCACCACAATGTGGTCTAACTATTTGGAGATGTTGCTCCAACAATCATGATGTTCTTTTTAACTTTCAAAGGCAATATGTTTCATAAACTAGGAATGGGAAGTCCTGGTCAACTTAACAAAAAGCACGTTTTGCATAAAGTAAATTGTTTGCAAGAATAAGAACAAGTGGATTGTAAGTTTTTAATTGCACCAAAATTTGAAGTGTGGCTTGTAAATTCTTTAGTTTGATGCAAGGAAATCAAATTGTTGATTTTAAGCCCCAAAAGAAAATGAGTCCTAACTTGCAATGAAAGCAAATGTTTGTTTTGTTCAATTTTTAATGCACCAAAAGATGAGTGACCCTAACTAGAAAACAAGGAAAATTTGTTTTTGTTCAAGTTTTAAAAGCACCAAAAAGACAAGTTTGTGATTTTTTTTTATGGTGAGTTTTAAACCTACACAAACAACAAATTGTTAGTAAAATCTATGTCCAAGGGGGGCTTCCACAAGCCTAAAATTTGCAATTTTTTTGGTTACAAGGTGATTTTTACGACATTCTGTTACAATAGCGCTAGTTTGTGTTTGAACAGAAGCGCTATTTAACTCAAAAGCGTTGAAAGAAAGGGAAAGACAGAGAGGCAAAAGCACTGAAACAGGGTTAATAGTGCTAAAATGATGTCAAACGCACCAAAACAGTTTCAAAAGCGCTGAACTTGATACAATAGCGCTATTGTAAGAACAATAGCGCTAGAACAACAAGTATCAAGAGCGCTGGAACGAGTTCAATAGCGCCAAAGGGCAACCTGTGTGACATTTTCAACATTCAAACATGTTATTGGTTAAAAAAAAATATCTTTTTGGTGTTTGGATTCACGTCGGGTTCACCAAATGATGCCCTGCAAAATGGACAAGGTTAGTCTAAGATAAACAAGACAAAACACACAAGAAAAACGTTAAGGTTATTCAATCAAAAACTAATCTAAACAGACATATCAAGAGAGACACTAAAAATCATGCCAATATATCTAACTAATGAAACAAAGATAATGAGATATCTCCAAATGCCTCTTAGCATGTTCTTAGCTCCTTCTCCCTTGTTCCTCTCCTCTCCAAGTTCCAAAATAGTGTAGCTCTCAGCAGCTTTTTGCACTATGGATGCTTATGGAGGATTGAGATTGAAATATTGCTCTAAATGTAAATAAAGAAGCTAATATTAAGCTATTGATATTAAAATGATTGATTTCATCCAAAATGACAAGATATTAGTTAATTATGCTAGAATGCTCTCTTAAAATGCCTATAGGTTAAATGCATACAAGTTTTCAGGATCTGGATTATGAAGAAATGGGCTCTATTTATAGGAAAAATGGAGCAATGGATGGTTGAGATTGAACAATCTCAACAAGGGTCAGGATTAAATGATTTCAAATCCATGTGATGGTTTTCAACCCAATCCCAGGATGACAAGTGTCAATGTGAGATAGGTTGAGAGGGGGGGGAATAAGCATTAAATGTTTGATATGACCTTGGGAGTTAAAGTCAAGGTTAGTTGAATGAATAAACTCTTTATTCAAAGAATAAAGCTTTTATCCAATGGATAAATTCTTGTGCAAATGTGAAATGGATGAATATGGTCAAAACAATAAATGTTTAGGGGGACAAGTTTGAAATAACCATAAATGGTTATGTAAGAGCCATAAATGGTCATGTAAGAGTCATTAGTGGTCTTGGAAGACTTTGGGGGTTAATTTGTTGAACACACAAAGCATTAAATGCTTTTCAAAGACTTTGGAGTCTTTGAGAAGTGACTCCATTTTGCCTATGAATGTGACAATAATTAGGAGATGGATTAGGCTAATTAAGAAGGGGTTAGAAGAATCTAGAAGGGGATTAGATTTTTGCAAGTGGATTTGGTGGGTGAGGGAAAATAGGATTTTATTAAAATAAAAATTCATTTATTTCAATAAATGTGTGCAAGTTGCATTTGTAGGAAAATGCAAGTGGGGGGGATAATGATTTAAATAAATATTTTTATTTAATTTATTTAAAAGAGGAAAAGGGGATTTTAATTAAATAAATATATTTTATTTATTTAATTGAGGAAAAGGGGATTTTAATTAAATAAATATATTTTATTTATTTAATTGATTTGAATTTGATTTAATGAATTAATTAAAATAAATTGAATAATTTATTTAATTAATAGAAGAATGTTTGGGGATGAATTAATTAAATATTAATTTAATTAACTGGTGGCTAGTGCATTTTTAATCAAATAAATAGCGAATATTTATTTAATTAAGCCGAACAGATTTGTGTGACTACAATATGTAATATAAATAAAGTATAATAAATATTTAATTTGTATCGAGTTTTATAAAAAATCTAAAAAGATGCTACATGTAAACACATCTTTTGGCAACCTAAATAGTGAATGGATAGTGTCTCTTTCTCTTATGCTACATGTTCACCCATTTTGACGAACAAAAATCAACATAGTTGTCATCTATCCATCTCCATTTCATCTTTATTTCCTCATTTATCTCTCAATCTTGTCCCATATATGGAGGCCATCTATGAGGTCAATCAAGGGCCTCCCTATTTGTCTCTATATGTCACTTCAAAGAACACATTCACATAATTTTTTTATTTCTATAAAGTTAGATTTTTTTTTTTCAATCTTGTCACATTTTTTCTTTATTCAATTTTAAAAATTAAGTTATGTTTTTAGGATTACAATTAACTCTCTAAATTTGATGTTGTATGAATAATTGAATTTTTTAAAACAAAAATCATAAAACCAACATGCAAAAGAAAACATTTAACAATATAAATTTGATGATATTAGCATATTTTTTATGTACATATAAATTATATTCTTAATATATTAATTTATACAATTTTCTATAGACATAACTCTTACATCTCCTTATGTTACAAGTGCCAGGTAGTAATATATTAAACCACCATGCAAGTGCTAGTAATATATTACCATATCACAAATAAAAGTTCTCCCTTCTATTTCATTATGAAACTTCCCGAAGCAACGAGAGAGGTCTCGCACATTCCTCTGTTGCTGTCCACCTCCCTAATAACAATCTCTTCATTCTGCAATTCTCCATCAATTTACTAAAGCAAAGCGTTCTGAAACTTTTTCTTGCATAATAGCTTTTCCCTTATTTGGCGACATTTGTAAATATACATCGATTCTCTGTTTTGGCGGTGATTCTGTTGTAGATAGCAAGCGAAATTAACAGAAGAAGGTATGCTTGTTGCCTTTCACTTTGTTCTTTTTGTTTTTGTTTTTGTCACTCTTCTATGGAATCTTTACCCTACTTTTCGTTTTCGGTCTGTTTTAGCAATTTGTATGAGTTGTTGATGAAAATAGAAGTTGGAGATTTTGTGTCCCTAGTTGTATGGTTTTTAAAATTGAAGATGCTTGTCTGAGAAAATTTTGCTGAAGCAAAGGGTTTACATTATGCTATTGTAGCAAAATCTCAAACAAATTTTGGTTAGCTTTTTGTAAAACAAAATGTGTATTTCTTTTCTGCATTCCTTTTATCATACTTGTGGAAACTTCAAATCTGCAGGCATTATGTTTTAGTTCACTAATATCAGGCATTCTGAGATACTAATGTGTTTGCACGAAACAAAAGGCGTTCTGAATTATGGATTTAAAATTTGCTCTTTTATATTTGTTCTATCAGGACAAAGAACAGGGGAGTTTCCCTAAAGGTGGTATAGTCGAAAATGAATCCGGACAAATTTACAAATAAAACTAACGAAGCTCTAGCAGCAGGAGTAGAGCTTGCTCAAGAATCTGGCCATGCCCAATTCACTCCAATTCACTTGGCCATTGCTCTTATTGAGGATAATTCTGGGCTACTAAGACAAGCGGTTTCTTCTGCTGCTGGTGGAGATCAATCAGCGGAATCCGTAAAGAGAGTCCTGTGCCAGTACCTGAAAAAACTACCGTCCCAAGACCCTGCCCCAGACGACAATCCTCCCAGCACCGCCCTAATCAAATGCATCAGGCGGGCTCAATCGGCACAAAAAAAGAAAGGAGACACTCATTTGGCCGTCGATCATCTTATACTTGGATTACTGGAGGATTCACAGATTGTGGACTGCTTTAAAGAAGCGGGCGTGAGTGCCTCGAGGGTTAAATCTGAAGTTGAGAAGCTGAGGGGGGAGGGTAAGAAGGTAGATACTGCGTTTGGTGATACCAATTTCCAGGCCCTGAAGACCTATGGACGCGATCTTGTGGAAGTGGCTGGGAAGCTTGACCCAGTTATTGGCAGAGACGAAGAAATCAAGAGGGTAATCAGAATTCTGTCTCGGAGGACTAAGAACAATCCCGTCCTAATTGGAGAGCCTGGTGTTGGAAAGACTGCTGTGGTGGAGGGACTGGCTCAAAGGATTGTTAGAGGAGATGTGCCAAGGCAAGTTATCTTCTGCTAAACCTGTAGTCAGTTTTAGAACAGGTTTGATAAGAGGAGCATTTTGTCCTTTTTAAGTATATATTGAGCGAATACAACATTTGTTTATTTTATGTCCCTGTAAAGGTGTTAGTAAGCTAACAGTAGTACTCACAGGAGGTTTTTTCAGAAATGTCTGAAATTTATGTCTCTTATATTCAGATCTTTCTTTTACCCTTTCTCTGCATAGCATGCCTCTTTTACAATGGCAATCGATAGCTCAAATCATACAACAACTATCCGATCTTGTTCTCCCTCCTATCTATTTTCTCATTTTCAAATTCCATTATTACCCTCTTTTAACTATTGAAACTCCGAGCTAACTTACACAAACATTCTTAGAACAGAAGAATAGAAGATATGCCAATGATGAGTCACTAAACTCTAGATATCTGGCCACCAGGATTTGTTTGGAGTTTTAGCTTGGAGATTTGACACATGTATCCCTGATTCAGTAGCTTCAATATTACTGTGCAAGTGGTTGAAAAAGTTTCTAACCTGCTCCATCAAGAGTCTTCATCTAAAATGTGAAGATTGACGGTGAGCACGACGTACATCCTGAACATTTCTCTTATTTGATTTGAGATTTTTTTCACATATTCTCTTATTTGAAATCTCCTTTAACATGCTTAGAAAGTATAATAATAATATCGTCCGCTTCTTTTTCCTTTTCCATTGACATATCTAGCATATTTTTTATTTTAGCAGAAACCCAACATCTTGGGTAGCTACTGCAATTGTTCACATGTTTATAGATTCCTTTTCAGCTCTGCTGCAAGCCTGTCTTTAGACAATTTTTCTTCTTCATTCAATTTTTAATTGAAGTCACTTAAATGCAAACCACCCCTCCTCCCCAAGGGCAATTTTCATATTCTTCAAATTTTTAATCGATGTCACTTCAATATGTTGTTCCCATTCGTCTCACTTTTCATTATCTCTAGATCGTGTTGAATTTAAACAAGTAACAGACCGACCTGACTTGGGAATCTTTTGATAGTTTCTCCATTGTTATCCTCTAAAAAATACAATAGCATTTTCTGTTCCTCATTCTTGGGATTTATGGTTTAATCAACCATAACGTTGTCCAAAACTTTATTCATTTTTTCTGTTTTATTTAAGAAATCACCCAAAAAGTATTTCAATTTACTAATTTTGCTAGTGTAATATATCATACAATAAAATCTGGACTTGGACTATATAACTAGGATTGGGGTAAGGGCTGACATTAAGTTACTCTTTTGGCAGTTGGTTTGGGACTTAGTGAATTTGCACTTTGAGATTCACGAAGTTTCTTTTCGATGTTGCAGCAATTTGTTTGATGTTAGATTGATAGCATTGGATATGGGAGCTCTAGTGGCTGGAGCGAAGTACAGGGGTGAGTTTGAAGAGCGACTTAAATCTGTCTTGAAGGAGGTGGATGAATCTCAAGGAAAAGTCATTCTGTTTATTGACGAGATACATTTGGTTCTTGGTGCTGGTAAGTGATTCTGTTAATGTTTTCTTTTTCTTTTTGATTAAGTCTAAATGGTTGTCATTGTAATTTTGTCTCAAATCAATGGGATTTGTTTTCAGGGCGTACTGAGGGTTCAATGGATGCTGCTAATTTATTTAAACCAATGCTTGCTCGAGGCCAACTGAGGTGTGTGGGAGCAACTACATTAGAAGAGTACCGAAAATATGTAGAGAAAGATGCTGCATTCGAGCGTCGATTCCAGCAGGTTAGTCCTTGATTCAGTTTACTGATACTTTTCATTTTCTGGTTTGTAGTATTGTAGATTCTCAGGTTACCTTGTGAAGTGCAGGTGTATGTGGCTGAACCTAGTGTGGCCGACACCATCAACATTTTGCGTGGTTTGAAAGAAAAATATGAAGGGCACCATGGTGTGAGGATCATGGACAGAGCACTGGTAGTTGCCGCCCAATTATCCAGTCGTTATATAACTGGTAAGTTTTTCAAACGGATACTCATGATTGAAGTGGTTATAGAAAAGGTGACATTGTGTGGGTACTCTTATTATACTGTATGAGATTTGTTCATAAATGGACGGAGTTTAAATTTAATCAGATGATTGTTTGAAATTCTCTTGATTTATTTTACACTGTTAAAAATTTGATGAAGCTTGAGATGTTAATTTTTCATTGAGCAGAATGCAGGCTTTTCTGTGGGTTTTGTAGAAGTGATTGTTTATTGTTCGTTTGTTTTGACTCTGAACAGATCGTCATCTTCCCGACAAAGCAATTGATCTGGTTGATGAGGCATGTGCAAATGTCAAAGTACAATTAGATAGTCAACCTGAAGAAATTGATGTTCTAGAAAGGAAAAGAATTCAACTAGAAGTTGAGCTGCATGCTCTTGAAAAGGAGAAAGACAAAGCAAGCAAAGCTCGGCTGGTGGAGGTTAGTACTGAGATCTATCTTTCTTTTCAAATAGTTTCTTTTTCTTTCTTGAGGGTTATACATGCACCCACAAATGAAAATTCCTGTGGTATGCAAGGGGGTTTTCTAGAGATTTGAAGTAACTTACTGCTGATAATTTTCTAATCTTACAGGTTCAGAACGAGCTTGATGATTTGAGAGATAAGTTGCACCCTCTGAAAATGAAATACCAGAAAGAGAAAGAGAGAGTAGATGAAATCCGTCGGTTGAAGCAAAAGCGTGAAGAATTGATGTATACTCTGCAGGAGGCAGAACGAAGGATGGATTTGGCAAGAGTTGCTGATTTGAGATATGGGGCGCTTCAAGAGATAGATGCAGCAATTGCGAAATATGAAATTAATGTTGAAGGAAATTTGATGTTAACAGAGGTTGTAGGACCTGATCAAATTGCAGAGGTATGGGTAATGTGAGAGTTTTGAATTATTCTTTATGTTGGTAATTTATAATTTGCATATCATGAATACAAATGAAAGTGAATGCATTTGAGGGTACTTATTGCACAATTTTAGGGATATATAAATAACACTTACTGATTCATGCAGGTGGTGAGTCGTTGGACTGGTATTCCTGTTACCAGGCTTGGCCAAAATGAAAAGGATCGGCTGTTAGGCTTGGCCGAAAGGTTGCATAAAAGGGTTGTTGGGCAAGATGAAGCAGTTAAGGCAGTTGCTGATGCTGTGCTTAGATCAAGGGCAGGACTTGGGAGGCCACAGCAACCTACTGGATCTTTCCTATTCTTGGGACCCACTGGAGTTGGTAAAACAGAGCTTGCAAAGGCTCTTGCAGAACAACTGTTTGATGATGAAAACTTGCTGGTCCGGATTGATATGTCTGAATACATGGAGCAGCATTCAGTTTCTAGGCTCATCGGTGCTCCACCTGGGTATGTACGTGCAATAGGTTTATTTCAGATTGGAGTTGTTCCAAATAATATTTTTTATTTATATACTGAATAAAAACAGCTATTTTTTTAGCTGATTTTTAATCAATTATGGCAGATATGTTGGATATGAAGAAGGTGGACAACTAACTGAAGCAGTTAGAAGACGACCATATAGTGTTGTTTTATTTGACGAGGTGGAGAAGGCACATGTATCTGTATTCAACACCTTGCTTCAGATGCTTGATGACGGTAGATTGACGGATGGACATGGTAGGACAGTTAATTTCTCCAACACAGTCATCATCATGACATCCAACCTCGGAGCAGAGTACTTGCTTGCAGGACTCTCTGGACACACAACCATGCAAGTTGCCCGAGAGAGAGTATTGCAAGAAGTGCGTGCAATTAAGTAATGGCTTATTATGGTTTCTTGTATTCCTGTCATCTTGATCTAGTTGTCATGGAAATATCTGTGATTGGAAAAGCAAAGGTGTGGTTTTAAATTTCTTTTGCCTTTATTGCAGGTGAAAAAGCACTTCAGGCCAGAGCTGTTAAATAGACTTGATGAGATAGTTGTTTTTGATCCTCTTAAAAATGAGGAGCTGAGGAAAGTTGCCAGATTGCAGATGAGAGATGTAGCAGTACGGCTTGCAGAGAGAGGAGTTGCTTTGGCAGTCACTGATGCAGCTTTAGACCTTGTCCTTAAGGAAGCCTACGATCCTGTAAGTATATTTTCAGAGTTATTTTATTTTCCTTGTTTGTATAAATTTCTATTACATGCTTCGGTGTTTGTACAATCTACTGTTCAACGGACAAGAAGCATTTTAACGGCAGAATGAAATTTGAACCTAATATTAGAAGGCAGGAGTATGATTGGACCAGTTTCCTGTTATTCTAATTAGTTGAACTGGTTACCTTAGAACAAAAGGAAAGAAAATAGCTAATCTGTTACAAATTTGAGGTTTTATTATCATACACAATTTGGGTACTGCAATATTACATTTGTACAGTGACCACTATTGAGATTTAGTTTTCTGAGTTTTCTGTTATACTAATTAGTTGAACTGATTACCTTAGAACAAAAGAAAAGAAAATAGCTAATCCGTTACAAATCTCAGGTTTTATTATCATACACAATTTGGGTACTGCAATATTGCATTTGTACAATGACCACTATTGAGATTTAGTTTTCTGTTGACTGATTCTTTGTGTTTGTTTTTGTAGGTTTATGGTGCTAGACCCTTAAGACGCTGGCTGGAAAAGAAAGTTGTAACTCATCTGTCTCAAATGCTCATTAGTGGAGAAATTGATGAAAACTGTACCGTATTCATAGATGCAATGCCTGGGCAGTCAATGTTATCCTATCGTGTGGAGAGGAATGGAGGAATAGTAAATCCAGTCACTGGGTTAAAATCAGATATCTTAATAGAAATTCCTGCTAATGCAGTCAAATCTGATGCATCTCAGGCTGTCAAGAAAATGAGAATTGAAGAAATAGATGACGATGAGCCTATGGAAGAAATTGTGTGAGATTTTTAGCCCGTTAAGATGTGATATCATATTTATTTAGTAATTTTGCGAGGAGAGATAAACGTGAACAATTGCATGGTTTGGTAGCTTCTTTTATGGTGAGAAATATATTAACCTGATGTTTCCATAAGAGTGCACGATGGCAACAGTTCAAAGTGTGATGGCTTTTAAGTTGGAGGAAAATTATCTCAGCGTTACTGTGACTCTTCTTATCTAATGTAATTTCTCGGAAATAGTTTTTAAATGAAATAAAATGTTAGCAAACTCTTGCTGAAAATCATTTTGGTGTTATGACCAAATCAGTAATGCTAGTAATCCTTACTATTTTTTTTCTAGGATTATTCCTAGATGTTTGATTTAGCATACCTATACGCAGAGAGATATCTATTTCTCAAATCAGTTTTCTCGTTTTCTTATTTTTTCGAAGTCTGCACTTGTAATTCTGAGAAAAAATAATCGTCCCACCTATTTTTGACTTTGGCACTGTGATCTATACTACTTTATCAATTTTACTTATCTAGAGCAAGTTAGTAGACACTTAACATTGTCGATTACCGTGGGATGGTTCCTCAATGGAAAATAAATACCACACAATTTTCTTGCCGCTCATGAAAATACATGCAATCAGCAAACATCATAAAAAAGAAAAAAAAAGTAGAGACAAAAACCTCTTTTGGGAATCTGATTGGGTATCTTCAATCTTGTCTGTCAGATTAGTTTTTCCAACGAAAGACAAGTTTCAATTTTGATATTCCTACATTTATGGGGTTTTGATGCCTTGCAAACTGACATTAGTGACACCAGAAATTTTGATATTCCTACTTTTATGGGTTTTTGATGCCTTGCAAGCTGACATTAGTGATACGAGAATGCAATTAAGCTTCATTTAGCAACATGCTTTTCCAATCTAATTATCATTTAAGCTTAAAATATGTTTACATTTGACATTCAAAATGTTCCTTAAAAAGTATGCTCTTCCAATCCAATTATCATTTAAGCTTAAAATTTGTTTGCATTTGACATTCAAAATGTTCATCTAAAAAGCGATTTCATGTTAGCCACAATTTTGAATGTATCTCTTGTATCTTTGGAGCATTGAATTCTTTTTCAAATACTGTGATTTATAAATTTTTTACATAGATCTTTTTTATTAAAAATTATTTTTTCCATTTAAAGAAAAAAATAATGAAAATAGGTCCATCAATAACTTTTAAAACTATGTTTATAATTTCAAATCCGACAAATGCAGAACAGTAATTAATAAGATCAGCTTATCAGATATGTTCATAATGAAAATATTATGAAGACAGCCAATAACTTCCAATGGGTTGGAGTATGCTATCCAAAATGACAATGGTTTCAGAAGTAGAAAAATACACTATACCATAATATCATTATGGTAGAATTGAGCAAGAATTGTATGGAAATCAGAGAGTCAAATAACTAAAAATGAACATAATATAACTTCTAGAATTTCAAGATGTGAGCCTTACTCTGCACTCAAATTAACAGATTGAATGCATTACTCATTTTACTTGTATTTCTGAGGGTATATTGATTAAAACTTATATCAAATTGGTATATTTATATTTAAAAAAATTTAATATCTGTAATTTCCCTTTTATAAGGTAAATCTATGTTTAAATGTAAAATGAAATCCATTTCTCTTTTATACAGGATTGTGCTGACTTAGGCACAATTTTATATATCGTGCTGTCATTGTAAAACGGCTATCATGTCTATCAGAACAATAAGTTGGGCCCATGATGAATAAATAATAACATAAAAATTGATTTAATTCATCCTGCTATCATTGTAGAATGTACGTCTATCAGGATAATAAGTTTGGTCCATGTTGGGTCCATGATGAATAAGTAATAACATAAAAGTGGTTTTAATTCACCATGTTGTCATTGTAGAATGTCTATCATTGATAAGTTGGGTCCATTATGAATAAATAATAACATAAAAGTGGCATGTAAAATTACAATAAATATCATACTTTTAATGTTTCCTCTCCTACCATTTTATACAGGATTGTGCTGACTTAGCACAATTTCATAGAACATAAAAGTGGTTTTAATTCACCCTATTTTCATTGTAGAATGTCTATCAGTATAATAAGTTGGGCTTATGATGAATAAATAACATAAAAGTGGCATGTAAAATGCACACCTAAAATTACAATAAATAGCATACTTTTAATGCTTCCTCTCCTTCCATTTTATACAAGATTGTGCTGACTTAGCACAATTTTATATACCCTGCTGCCATTGTAGAATGTCTCTCAAAATAATAAGTTGGGCCCATGATGAATAAGTAATAACATAAAAGTAGTTTTAATTCACCCTACTGTCATTGTAGAACGTCTATCAAGATAATAAGTTGGGCTCATGATGAATAAGTAATAACATAAAAGTGGTTTTAGTTCACCTTGTGACCATGATGAATAAATAATAACATAAAAATAGCATGTAAAATACACACCTAAAATTACAATAAATAACATACCTTTAATGCTTCCTCTCCTTCCATTTTTACTAAAATTACATTAAATAACATACCTTTAAAGCTTCCTCTCCTTCGATTTTTGCTTTTCTCTCCCCATCATGTAGATAGATAGATAATTTTTAACGTCCACGAGGCTAAACATAGCCTATGGGACAACTTGCCAAATTAAACCAACTTCAGTGACTCATTTCTTTTCTTGTGCAAGTTGACGATGAGCACTCCCAACTTCTCAATGTACTCCTCGCTGAAAGGCTATGCCAAGAGCAACCGGATAAAATAATAACAAATTTGACCCTGTTGTCCTTGTAAGCATCACATTCTGAAATAAAATGTTGTTCAGTTTCCACGTTCCTAGAATTGCAAAAAGTGCAAACTCTCTCTTCCCAGGCCTCTTTTGGCCTCTTCCAACACCCAGTCTCACAACGTAGTTGATGAGAGTTGGTTCTCAGCTGAGCAAGAATTTTAGCTCTCCATGAAATGTTAGCCCCGATGTACGCTTTTTGATGTTGATCACATGTGGGATTGAACTCATTGATATAATAAATTTTCTTCCTTCCAAGCCCATTTTCCCAATTCCTCTTGTAGAATTTATCCATACATCTTTGTTATTTGTGGGACACATATTAAAATGTATATTCCATTTACTCATCCACTTGATGTTTTGTTGCATTCACGTCCTTTTCCTTTTGCACAATATATCATTGAAGACCACTTTAGGCCATCTACCTTCTTCCATTTGTTCGGTTCTTTTTAGATAGCTTATGAGACGCACCATAGCAAGTGCCTCAATAGGGGCAGTCCCCATTTCACTTAGCATGATATCATATGAGACACTGCTTTTGATTTTGAACTTGCTAGAGATAAAACACTTTTGAATTCTCTCAATTTGCTTCCTTTGTGAGGCTAAAGTGTATTTGGCCCATAATTCACACCCATAAAGGACAACCGACAAAACTAAAAGACCAAACAGAGTTTGAGTATTATTCCAATCTCAAACCTTGGCCTCTCTGCACCTATTTCGAAGAGCATAAAATGCTTCCATCCTCCTAACGTTTTTTTTTGTTTTTTTTTTTGTTGTTGTTGTTGTTGTTGTTTTTTTTTTTTTTTTTTTTGCTGCAACCTTCCCAACTTAGTTTTTTGTTGAAGTCAATGCCAAGATATTTGTGCTCCGCAACTTCTTGAAGAATATTGCCTTCAAAATAAAATTTATGCTGATTTTGTTTTTTACTATTAGAAAAAACCATGACTTTAGTCTTGTTGATATTGACTTGCATTCCCACCATTCTGCAAAAACGCTCGAGGACAAATAAATGTTCTTGTAAATCATAGGCAAACTTGGCAATCAAAATAAGATCATCTGCATAAAGGAGCAACCTTATAACAAATACTCTCAACTGAATACCCTCATCATTATGCATGTTTAACCACTCTTCCATCTTGTTAATATATAAGCCAAATAAAGTAGGTGATAAAGGACAACCTTGTTTGACCCCGATATCACACCTAAATCATTCTGAAATGCCGGTTGAACTTTTAATTTTGACTTTCACCTCTTCGTACCTCCTATGAACAACAGGTCTGAGATGTATAGGAATCCCCAACTCTTCCATTCTGAGCCAAAGCTTGTCCCTAGGGACAATGTCGAAAGCCTTTTCAAAATTTGTTGGTGTAAATAATTGTTCATCTTGGATATTATTACACCTTACTTAAGTTTACTTAGGAAATGCATTTCATAGTAGTTTGGGTATGAGACATTTGGGTGTTTGTGCCACATTGGGATAGTGTGTGTAGGAGAATTTCCACCTTTTGTGGACTTATCTTGTTGTTACACTCCACATTCAGTGAGTAATCCACCTCATGTGGAATATTATATTGTATCTCCTACCTACCCACACCTATTTCCTACCTACCCTTGTTTCTTATTGAGCCACATGTCATATTTGTGTGCTCACATATCCATATAGCCTTGCCTATATAAGCAGGCTCATATTCATTGTATGTAACGCTTGATGATCCACTTGATCCATATTTTCATCTTGATAGAATACAGTTTATTTCTATCATCTATTTTGTCTCTCTATTGTATTTTTCCTTGAGCCCTTGATTTTGGCAAAATCTCACATGGTATCAGAGCCTATAGGGCTTCATTGATTAGTCTTTTGGAGTCATTTTGGAGGCTTCAATTTTCAGATTTGGGGATCTTCATTTTTTGGGGTGTTGTACAACGATTTAGACATCACGGTTGAGTTCAGGAGGCCGTTTCCATAAATTTTGACTATAAAGTCGAATATATTTGGTGAGAATTTTTTTTTGCCTATTTTGACTATAATTGTACGGATTTCAAATTTTTTTTTTTTATAAATATTTTCTGAAAAAAAAAATTCGAAAAAAAAAAAATCTTTTTGGGGGTGAAAATTTCAAAAGCAATTGAGCCAAGAGCAAATCTAAAGGATTGTGAAATTGACAAAAAGGATGCTCAGTTGGTTTACAACTTGTTGGACAAGCTTCCTTCAGAGTATGCAGCCTTTGTATCTAGTTTTCACACCCATAGGTTAGCTCAAGGTTCCTCTTACACTTCTCCCTTATTTGATTCATTCACGGAGATGTTGATATTTGAGCAATCTAAGTGGACTAAGATGGGGATTCTCAAATCTTCAAAGTCACAAGCTTTGGTGGCTAACAAAGGGAATCAAAGCAATCAAGGAAAAAGCAAGAACCAAAAGCAACCTAAGCCTAAACAAGATGGAGCACAATCCTCCTCTCCACAACAAGGTGATTCTACATTCTCACCTAAGAGGAAATCATATAAGGACAATCTTTTTTGTGGATATTGCAAGAAGTTAGGACATGATGAACATCATTGTTATAAGAAGGATATTGATGAGTTGAAGAATCTTCTTGAGAAGAACAAAATCAACCTACCTTCTAGAATGTCTACATTGACTTCTTCCAAGAATAAAGGAAAGGATCACTCTTTTGGGACAGATAAAGGAAAGGGACAAGCTCTTTGTGCTACTACAAGTCATGATTCAGGAAGATGGCTTCTAGATTCAGGGGCTTCTCATCATATGGCATCTTCGCAGTCTATGTTTTCTACAATTGAGCCTTGCCACATGCTGTAGATTTTGATGGGAAATCATATATACATGGATGTGATTGAGAAATGATCTATTTCTATTGGGGATAACTCCTTCAATGATGTGTTGTGTATACCCCATTTGACAAACAATCTTCTTTCCATCTATCAAATCACACATGGGGCAAGTAGGAAAACTGTGGAGTTCACACCTGATTTAGTTATCATTAGAGACTTGGAGAGTGGAGTTATCATTGCGACTGGGGTAGTTGATCATGCATCTCGGTTGTACTCTTTTTCACATTTTGGTCCTATTGATGAGGTTGATTCTTCCTATGTTGATGATTCAAATTTTGAGGAGAACATTGGGCACTTGAACTTGGGGATTTTCACATGTGACCCTGTTCTTGAGCCTTGCATTTCATCTCCTTCTCTTGATATCACACCATCTATTGCACCTAATGATGCAACTAGTGCGACAGTTTTGCCTTATTGTGATTTAGTGCAACAGGATTTTCCATGTCTTCCAACTTCAGTTGATTGGGATGCCTACTTGACAGACATTGTAGGTTTGTTTGTGGAGTCCTACATTGCAGATTTGGGAGACATCATTGATGACATTCATCTTCTCTTTGATGAAGGCGATCCTTCTTCGATTGTTGCGAGGGATCACTTTGACCCTCTTGTGCACTCTCTACACGATCAATCTTTAGAGGTTGACATGATTGTGCATACTTTTGTACAGCAGTTGGAGGAGGTCTCTTTATTTTTTGAGGAGACATGTGAGTCTTTGGATATTGTTCTACATTCTTCTCCACTAGATCTTGGAGTGCATTTTTCAGCAGCGTGGCATAGTTTATCACCTTTGGAAGGGATAACTTTCAACATCGACATGGGGACACTTGAGCAGTTTTCAGAGATTCCTTTCATCATGAGTATTTTTCCTACATCTTCCTTTCATAATTGGGGAGACTTCATGGATACATCTTTGGTTTTGTTTCTTCCTAAGGGGAAGAACGTGGTTCGACGTTCGCGGAGCAGTTTCTTTATTCATCATCGAGCTTCTATCATTGGTGCAGATTCCACATTGAGGGGGGGCTTCTTAGTCTCTCTTCTTCTTCTCTCATATGGGGGGGACTTTTTCTTCACATGGGGTTTTGTTCTTCACATACTTCTATGAGAGTTATTTGTCTCTATTTTTTATCTCTCTTTTGGGGGAGGGTTTTTTCCCATTGGTTTTTTCTCTCTTTCCCCGCTTTGTGAGAGATTTCATTGCATTGGTTTGCATGCATTTGCATTTGTACATGGGTACCTAACATGTCCTAGTAGCTAGGACCCATCTTGCATTGCTTAGTTGCATTGTAGACTTAAGTGCATTCCCCTAAGTTGCACTTAAGGGGGGGTGTTGGTGTAAATAATTATTCATCTTGGATATTATTACACCTTACTTAAGTTTACTTAGTAAATGCATTTCATAGTAGTTTGGGTATGAGACACTTGGGTGTTTGTGCCACATTGGGATAGTGTGTGTAGGAGAATTTCCACCTTTTGTGGACTTATCTTGTTGTTACACTCCACATTCAGTGAGTAATCCACCTCATGTGGAATATTATATTGTTTCTCCTACCTACCCACACCTATTTCCTACCTACCCTTGTTTCTTATTGAGCCACATGTCATATTTGTGTGCTCACATATCCATATAGCCTCGCCCATATAAGCAAGTTCATATTCATTGTATGTAACGCTTGATGATCCAGTTGATCCGTATTTTCATCTTGATAGAATACAGTTTATTTCTATCATCTATTTTGTCTCTCTATTGTATTTTTCATTGAGCCCTTGATCTTGACAAAATCTCACAAAATCAACAAAGCAACAAAAATATTCATCTTTGTTCTCCCACCCTTTTTTGATAACGTGTCTCGGAGTGATACACTAATCGATTGTTGAGTGTTTTGGCCTAAAACCAACTTGCCCTTTAGCACGTTTATGCTTTTCTTTGGCCCGTTTGTTGATTCTATTTTTTGTCATGTTGCCAAATAGTTTTTCAAACAAAGGATTAATCATTATTGTCCTGTAATCGGAGGGGTTATTGACATCACCGCTCTTAAAAAGAGGTATTGCAAGACTGATAGTCCAATCTTTAGGGAACCCTTGTTGGTTGATATTGTTAATGATTTTCTTAATGTGAGGAGCAAGCAATTTCATGTGCCACTTGAGATACTCCGCTTGAAGCTCCACCAAGTCTTTTTGTTGGCATTATGTGAACCAATATGAGGACATGATGACATTGTATGTTGTCATTGATGTCAATATGCTGAAAAAGGGAGAACTGGTATATGTGAGAACCGGTATAACATTGTGAACCGGTATATGTGCCAAAGTGAAGCAATGTGTCTGTTCAAGGTGAACCGACATGTTGATATGGGAACCAGTACATGGAAGCTTTGTATGACTACCAGTTGGTAGTCTCAGGGTTTCCGGTTGATGTGCTTCAAGCCTGTGTGACTCAACCGGTGACTTTGTGTGATAAGTTAGCATTGTAACGAAGAACAGACTATGTTGCCATGTCTGCCTTGTGCGTGTGAAGGATCTTGCATGTAGGAGATTGTTCTCCTCTACCTCGGGAACGTGCGAAGTCTGTAAACAGTGAAAACACGTGATGGGTTATCAACCGCCATGAAAGTGGTGGAAAATGAACGATGGTGAACGTCTTGAGATTGGTTCAAGACTGTTACATTTAATGCAATATGTTCAATGGTCAGGATTGAACCATTTTGAATTGCTTAACCTAACAGGTTTAGGGTTTAGGGTTTATACTACCAACCTATCTTCCCTATAAGGTCATTGCTGTGTTTCTTTCTAAAGTTGTTGGCAAAAGTTGTATGTGTGTATCCAAGTGAAGTGATACGTGATTCTTGCCAGACTAGAGGAGAGAAGTGATATCTGCAGAGTGTAAATGCAGAAGGTGAAGAGGAGCTAAAGCGGATGTGCATTGGCATTGAGTGCTGTTACCAGATCATTGTAAAACCTGTTGATCTTTAACCATCTCAACAGTTGGAAAATCCCTTAACAGGGTAGCTCTAACCAGCTTACTGAAAATCCTTTAACAGGGTGACTCAAATTCATTGAGTTCTTTAAATCCTCTAACAAGGTAACCTTTAACAGGGTTTAACCCTTAACCGGGTATCTTAGCCATCCCTTAACTGGGTGATCCCTAGCAGGATCGGTTCTCAACAAAACCTATTGTAATAAGTCTTTAACCAGACTAGGCTCCTAATAAAGCATACTTCTAAAGAGTTCAAAACAGCTTGTGGGTATTCATCCCCACCATGGTTTTTCCCAGTTGGGTTTCCATGTGAAAAATCTATGTGTTATATGTGGTGATTTTCATGTTATGGTTTAAGTGATTTGTGTTTGATGATTAAATCATGCTAAACTAGTTGTTATGATTGACTACCTGTTCATACATAAGGGTGAAATGGAAGTGTAATACTAGGATTGTATGAAAAGATAAGTGTCAACCGGTTTATGCTTATCTCAACTATTCTGGCTTTTGCCGATTGTACTTTGTTTAAGACAGGTATTACTATTTGTTTGCCAAAGCACAGTGCCTGCTATCAAACCGGTTTCAGGAAAGTGATTTTTGCCTGTACTGATTCACCCCCCCCTCTCAGTCTCGGTTTGGTACTCATCATTCCTCATTAAGTTATCAATTGGTATTAGAGCTTCCTCCAGGTCCTCTGTGCTGTAAGCTTAACCGCTTGAGGAAAAGATCCTATTGTAATGGTGAAGAGGGAAGGTCCAAAGTTCAATAGAGATAACTTCAAAATACGGAAGGACAAAATGAAGATTTACATCATAAGCATGGGTGCTCAACACTGGAGCTATGTTGAGAATGCCTTTGTTATTCCTACCGGTACTCTCACCGATGATCAAAAAAAAGAAATACAAGAGAATGGGCAAGTCATGGAAGCCCTAATCAGCAACTTATTTGACATTGAGTTTATTGATGTCCAGGATAAAGACAACCCCAAAGAAGTATGAGACACTCTTGAGAGTATCTATGGTGGTGATAAGCATGTAAAACAAGCCAAGGAAGAAAGCCTTAGAGAGAAATTTGAAGACATGCAAATGGTTGAAGGTGAGACCATTCAATAGTATAGAATAAGAATCAAAACTATTGTTGGGGATATCAAGAGTGGAGGTGGTAAAATGAAATATTCCACTATGGTAAGCAAAGTTTTGAGATCCTTGTTACCGGTCTATGCAATAAGGGTTGCTGCTATTCAAGAGTTGAGATCAATAGACAAGACCAAGGTATCTCTTGACTCCATCATTGCAAAGTTGATAACCTATGAGCTAAATAGTTTTGATGGCAGTTTTCAAAAGACTGAGTCAACTTTTAAAGCATCTGTTGTACCATCAAGAAAAGGAAAAGAAGCGTGTACCAGTGGTGAACCGAGACAGAGTAGAGAAATGGATGATGAGGAGATCCTGATGGAATTTGAAGCTCTTCTTGCCAGGAAATTTCCAAAAGAAACTAGTAAATACAGAGGTAAGCTCCCTTTGAAATGCTTTTCTTGTAACCGGATAGGACATATTGCTATAAACTGTCCTAATGGTGACAACAAGGATAAACTGGAGAGGTTCAAGAAATTTAAAGGAGGAAACTGGAGAAACTATTTTGTTGCAGTTGATGAAGGTGTCACAGATGAGGAATCAGAAGATGAAGAGAATGAAGACATTGTGTTTGTTGCAGTAAAGGAAGATGTGTCAGACAAGAAGGCTCTTGTCTCCCGCTTTGATAATTCCAATGAGTGGATTATTGATAGTGGTTGTTCTCACCATATGACTGGTGATCGGAGCAAGTTTCTATCTTTGGAAGAATATGATGGTGGTGTGGTTTGTTTTGGTAATGATGCACCATGTATGGTTAAGGGAAGAGGGTCCATCTCTCTGAATGGAAAGAGCAGTGCTGACAATGTGTATTGGGTGGAAGGTCTCAGACATAATCTATTGAGTGTTGCCTAGCTAAATGATAGTGGACTCATTCTTGAATTCAAAAAGGGAGCGTGCAAAATCAAAGGAAAGAATGGTGAATTGATGGCAACCGGTATGCAGACCAAAGGCAACTTATTTCTGCTAGATGCAAATGTAAGTACATGTCTTATGGCTAAATTTGATGATAGATGGATATGGCTAGGAGACTCTGCCATGTAAACTTTGACAACATTGTGAAGGCCAGCAAGACCAAGGCAGTCAGATGATTGCCGGTGCTGAGCAAACCGAAAAATCCTTTGTGCAGGGAGTGTCAACTAGGGAAAATGTCTTCCTCAACTTTCAAAGGTAAATCCTTCACTACAGACAATTTACTTGATCTTGTGCATACAGATTTGTGTGGCCCTATGAAAACTAGGAGTGTGTAGGGAGATAGGTATTTCATGATTCTGATTGATGATTGCTCAAGAATGATGTGGGTCACATTCTTAAAGGATAAGTCTGAAGCTTTTGGAAAGTTCAAAGCTTTCAGAGCATTGGTAGAAAAGGAAAGTGGTAAAAGAATCAAATGCCTTAGAACTAATCAAGGAGGCGAGTTCACTTCCGATGAATTCAACAAATATTGTGAAGAGAACGGCATCAAGAGGCAACTATGTGCCCCCCGGACTCCATAGCAAAATGGCTTAGCAGAGAGAAACAACTAGACTGTGGTTGAAGCAGCTAGAACTATGCTGATCCAAGGAAAAGTTGCTCACACCTTTTGGAGAGAAACGGTGAGCACTGCAGTATATACAATGAACTGGGTACTTATCAAGAAAGGAAAAGACAAGACTCCTTATGAGTATTGGACCAGTAAGACTCCAGTAGTAAGCTACTTTAGAAGTTTGATAGCAAATGTTATATCAAGAGGAGTGAACATCAGAGTAAGTTCGATGCAAAATGTGATGAAATAATATTCCTAGGATATTCCACCAAGAGAAAAGCTCTCAAATGTTTCAACAATAGGACTCAGAGAATTGTTGAAAGCATCAATGTTAGAGTTAATGAAAACTCTGGAAAATTTGAGGAAACCAACAGTCTGCAAATAAGAGATGAACCAGTAGTAACCTTATGGGAACTGGTTACTAATCAGCCAAGTACCAGTAACAATGGTCCTTCACCAGTAGATGCTAATGTTGATGAATATGAGAATGGAGAAGAAAAGCAAGAGGAATCAGTCAAGAGCATTCCTCGATATGTCAAACTGAATCATGATCCTAAGCAAATCATAGGAGATAAGGATGCAGGAATCCTTACAAGAAGAAAGATCAGAGAGAATTCTTGTATGATCTTTGAATTTGAGCCTAAATCATTCAAAGAGGCACATAAAGATGAAGACTAGATCAAGGCAATGGAGGGGGAACTTGACCAGATAGAGAAGAATGGTACATGGTCTTTGGTACCCAGACCAGAGCATAAAAATGTCATTGGAACCAAATGGGTTTTTAGAAACAAGCTGAATGAGGATGACACATTGGTAAGAAACAAAGCTAGACTAGTATGTAAAGGATATGCTCAAGAAGGAGAAGACTATGGAGAAACCTTTTCTCCAGTAGCCAGATTGGAAGGAGTTCGTATGCTTCTTGCATATGCAACTTTTAAAGGATTCAAAGTATATAAAATGGATGTAAAATCTGCATTTCTAAATGAAGTACTTGAAAAGGAGGTGTATATAGAGCAACCAGATGGGTTTACCCTATCTGAAGACAGTGGCATGGTGTGTAGGCTACATAAAGCCTTATATGGTCTAAAGCATGCACCTAGAGCATGGTATGAATGTCTGCACTCCCATCTACTGAAGATTGGATTTGAGAGAACAAGCAAAGATAGCAATATCTACTTGAAATCTGAAGGAGATCAAATCCTGATCTGTGAGGTATTTGTTGATGACATTATCTTTGGTGGAGATGACAAGATGAGTCATGAGTTTGCAGATGAGATGAAGAAAGAGTTTGAGATGTCACTCATAGGGGAAATTGAGTTCTTCATTGGACTGCAGATTCAGTAGATGAAAGATGGAATCTTTATCACTCAGTCCAAGTATGTCAAAGAGGTGTTGAAGACCTTTGGCATGGAAGATAGAAAACCGGTTGGTACACTGATGGTGACCAGTTGTAAACTATCCAAAGAGGATGACTCGGCATTGGTTGATGAGAAGGAATATCGATCAATGATTGGTAAGTTGCATTATGTAATGCATAGAAAACCAAATATTGCACATGCAGTTGGCATCACTGCAAGGTTCCAGAAAAGTCCAAGAGAATCCCACTTGGTTGCAGTCAAGCGGATTCTTAGGTATCTGAAGGGAACTATTGATTATGGATTGTGGTATCCATATGGCAAGGATTTCAACTTGAAAGTATTCATAGATGCTGATTGGGCAGGTAATGTGGATGACTGGAAGAGCACAACCAGTGGTGCATTCTTTCTCGGTGGTAGACTGGTCTCATGGATGAGTAAGAAGCAGAGTTGTATCTCTCAGTCTACAGTAGAAGCAGAGTATGTTGTAGCTTTCATGAACTGCACTCAGACAATTTGGATGAAGCATGTATTAAATGGCTTCAAAGTTCCTGTATTTGAACCGGTAAATATATTTTGTGACAATACTAGTGCAATTAACATCTCCAAGAATCCGGTTTTACATTCTAGAACCAAGCACTTTGAGCTTAAGTATCATTTCTTGAGGGAAAAGGTTCAGAACAAAGAGATTGCACTGGAACATGTTTCCAGCAAGGAGCAGTTAGCAGCCATATTCACCAAGCCTCTCCCAAAGGCTACATTTATGTACTTAAGAGGTGAGTTAGGGGTGCTGCCCCTTCAGGGGGTAAACTAAAGATATATGCTCCACATCAGTCAAGTATTGCATAAGTCAAATTTCTCTTCAGGATTGATGTGTTGAAGGATGCTACTCCTCAGGGGGAGCAGCATAATGGAACAGGAAAGCTTGTGCCTCCACTTTGACATTGTTGTCAAAGGGGGAGAAGAAGTGAAGTGGAGAAGATATCTGCAGAAATTGGGGAGAAGATGTGAAGCAGAGAGATATCTTTGTATATTGCCATCAATGCCAAAGGGGGAGATTGTTGGCATTATGTGAACCAGTATGAGGACATGATGACATTGTATGTTGTCATTGATGTCAACATGCTGAAAAAGGGAGAACTGGTATAACATTGTGAACCAATATATGTGCCAAAGTGAAGCGGTGTGTTTGTTCAAGGTGAACCGACATGTTGATATGGGAACCGGTACATGGAAGCTTTGTATGACTACTCGTTGGTAGTCTCAGGGTTTCTGGTTGATGTGCTTCAAGCCTGTGTGACTCAACCGGTGACTTTGTGTGATAAGTTAGCATTGTAACGAAAAACAGATTGTGTTGCCTTGTCTGCCTTGTGCGCATGAAGGATCTTGCATGTAGGAGATTGTTCTCCTCTACCTTGGAAATGTGCGAAGTTTGTAAACAATGAAAACGTGTGATGGGTTATCTGCCGCCATGAAAGCGGTGGAAAATGAACGATGGTGAACGTCTTGAGATCGGTTCAAGACTATTCCATTTAATGCAATATGTTCAACAGTTAGGATTGAACCATTTTGAATTGCTCAACCTAATAGGTTTAGGGTTTAGGGTTTATACTACCGACCTATCTTCCCTATAAGGCCGTTGTTGTGTTTCTTTCTAAAGTTGTTGGCAAAAGTTGTATGTGTGTATCCAAGTGAAGTGATACATGATTCTTGCTAGACCAGAGGAGAGAAGTGATATTTGCAGAGTGTAAGTGCAGAAGGTGAAGAGGAGCTAAAGCGGATGTGCATTGGCATTGAGTGTTGTTACCAGATCATTGTAAAACCTGTTGATCTTTAACCACCTCAACAGTTGGAAAATCCCTTAACAAGGTAGCTCTAACCAGCTTACTGAAAATCCTTTAACAGGGTGACTCAAATTCATTGAGTTCTTTAAATCCTCTAACAAGGTAACCTTTAACAGAGTTTAACCCTTAACCGGGTATCCTAGCCATCCCTTAACCGGGTGATCCCTAGCAAGATCGGTTTTCAACAGAACCTGTTGTAATAAGTTTTTAACCGGACTAGGCTCCTAACAGAGCAGACTTCTAAAGAGTTCAAAACAGCTTGTAGGTATTCATCCCCACCATGGTTTTTCCCAGTTGGGTTTCCACGTGAAAAATCTGTGTGTTATGTGTGGTGATTTTCATGTTATGGTTTAAGTGATTTGTGTCTAATGATTAAAACATGCTAAACTAGTTGTTATGACTGACTACTTGTTCATACATAAGGGTGAAATGGAAGTGTAATACTAGGATTGTATGAAAAGAAGTGTCAACCGGTTTATGCTTATCTCAGCTATTCTGGATTTTGTTGGTTGTACTCTGTTTAAGATAGGTATTACTATTTGTCTGCCAAAGCACAGTGCCAGCTGTCAAACTGGTTTCAAGAAAGTGATTTTTGCCTATACCGATTCACCCCCACCCCCCCCCCCCCCCACCTCAGTATCGATTTGGTACTCATCATTCCTCATTAAGTTATCACTTTTGCCTTATCAACACCTAACTTCTTAATACCTATCTCGACCTCCTCCACGGTGAAAAGATTTGTCGTATTGTTGACCATGGGTGGTGGGTCCACCTCACCTTCTTGTTCATAAAGTTTCCTAGCATAATCAAACCACTGAGTGGCTGTGATATTATTTTCAGTTTGTTTGTTTCTTGGTTGTAGCTCCTTCCAAAATAACTTGGGGTTATTTTTACCAAGGAAAATTAGCTCCTCTCGCCTTGTGATCATAAAATCAGCTTTTTTCCTCTTTAGAATCTACTTGTAGGCTTTAATGTCAAAGTTCATTTTATTTGACTCTCTTAGATATCTCCTAGCCATTTTACATTCCTTATCAAACCACACATTAACTAGAAAACAGTTAGTTTCAGACTTTCTTTTCCTTGTTCTTTTGCACTTTAAAAGAGCCTTGTGAATCAACTTTGTTAATGTATGGCTATTAACATCATGCACGTGCATTTTCTCCCCCTTAAAAAGTCTCTCAAGCGTAGCCCTGAAGATGTTACCATCTTCTAAGGTAAAAAAGATTCTGCCCTGTGAAAGTGATTGTTGAGGGCATTGAGTTTTTGCCCCAAGTTGCTTTTCTTCAGCCCACAAAAAATTTATGTACATCGGTCTATGATAGATTTGAGATCCCATATGTGTTCCCCAATCACAACTTCCTCAATTCTCTCAAATAAATTATGCGAACAAATTGCACAATCAACCACGCTTGCACCATTGCAAGTGTTGCAAGTGAAATTGCCCGACTTTAACCATCTAGACAAACTTTTGCAAATTATTAAATCAAAAGTGCCACATAAAGTGATCAATTCTTCCCCAAAATGATTGCAGCCTTTAGCATCTTCTGAGACTCTTTCCCGTGGATGTTTTCTCTTTTCTGTGAGCCAAATAGGATTACAATTTTCTTTATAGCTGAGTATACTAGCTTGCTCATTTGTTGTTCTAGCATTGAAATCTCCGACAAGGAGAACATCTCCTTGCTGCGAAAACATAACAACATCCTATTTTTAGGCTGCAAAAGGGTCTTTGTGATCTAAACCACGCTTCTTATAAGTTTTAGAGACTTGAGGGGCAAAATAACATGCTACTATCCTGAAAAGACTACTGTTTTCCATGATTTTGAACCATATGAACTGTTTATTAGAGTCTACCTTTTCCAGCTGAATGACACGTCCTTTTTTTTTTTCACTAGAACCATAATACCTCCATGACCTTTACCATTTCCCGCTGCTTCATTCCAAACTGCCAACTTCCAATAGCCTTCAAACAAGGGAGTCTTACATCCTTCGTGCTCATGTGTCTCTATGAGACAAATAATGTCTTTGCCTTCCGCAATAGGCCCTAATTTAGGCCCACGTCTCCAAGGATAACCTCTGCAATTCCAACATACTAAACTTAAAGGAACCCGGGTTAAGTTCAATTGCTATTTGTTTTGATATGGAAGACTCAAAGTTGAGTTTTCATTTCTATGAGTGAATGTTGACCTTGCCGTATAGTTGCCTCTCGAAGAGTTTGCTGCCAAATCCTTGCTGCTTTGCATTGGAAAGGTGACCAAAATGGGCAATAACTGCTTTACCTTTGAACAACTATGCCCTTTTGCCTTCATTTCTAGCTGTTCTAATTTTTGCCACTTCAACCCTTCTCTCTTCTTGTTGTCTCATAGTTAGATCTTCCTCTAGAAGGAAACCAGAACCCCTTAAGAGCTGTTTCTTGCTGAATAGATTTTGTTTGTCATGGATATTAGACATAACCACTTTTATGGGCCTATCCCTTTCATCAGATAACTTGCCAACCCTCCATGCTGGACAGATTTGACCTTGCCAAAGCAGCACTTCGCATAGAAAGTCCCTTGTTAAATCAAGAGTGTGTTCACCTTCACCATAATCTTTTTCGCCTTTGATAATTGCATTAGATGCCCTGACTTGCCTTTCTTTGATCTCTCTTGGGTATGATCTACGCGAATATTTGCTTCCACACCCGTACGAGCAGAGAAACTGAGGAAAAAGCAAAAGAATTTTCCACCAACTCCAAAATGCAATTGCTGCAATTATTTGAACTTTGGAGCAATCTACTATAAGTGGGACTGAATTGAAACAATTACTAACTACCATTAAGGAAAGAACACTTACATACTTAACATCAAGCACAAGTTCTCTCAAGTGGGGCAAGAGGGTTATCCTAATTCCAAAGTTCAAACTACTGGGATTCTACAGGGATGGTTCAGAATGTGATCAGGGGCACTCAGTGACTGCCCTACAACCCGCTAAAGGACTTCTCCACACCAAAGCTTTGAACTGAGGCGCCGGGTCTTGATAAGGATGACTTAAGCTTTAAGCCCTTCGACTAACCAGCTCTGTATTCGGTAAGCTCTTGTGATTATTCTCAACCACCAAAAGAAACATGCATGGCCTGCCAGTAAAATCAAAATGTGCAGAGTCATTTTCACATTCAAGGTACATCAGGTACCAGGTTATCCTAATTTTGACATCCCCATGCATAGTAGTCTCTTAAAAGCATAAAAAATATGTTTCCTGTAATATACATTAATAATCCAAACGGACTTAATCAAGCCAAATATGCTGTCAAGATGTAGAAATTAAACCACATCCAACCCAAACATTACCAACTAAAAAACAAACCAAAAAGGTTACAACGAACAATTCATTAAAGCTTAGAACATTGAATTGAATTCATCCCTATACCTTTCACTGTCATTATCAAAAGCCAACAAAAAATATTGGATAAATAGCATGAATTGAACTTACTGTGTGCTTAAAACAGAGAAAACTTTGAGCTTTCTGCTGTTCAAAAATCAGTAACGGCTGCTACTCAAGGGTATTCCCTCTCTGAAAGTGCAAGAATTTTAGGGCGATCTTTCAGCAATCATGGAGCCTTCACTGGGGACAATACAGCCCCGCCATGGTAATGTGCTTTTACCACAATCACTATTGCACATTTTCAGAAGAAGACCCACCTTCAAAAATACCTTGAACGAATTCTGTCATATGTCCGAGAGAGGGCAGTATTGATCCCGGACAAATCTGTGGAGCATGTTAACACTAAATATTAAATGTATATAGATTTCGGAGTTAAGCTTACATTTGCGGGATCCTTACAGTTGAAGGAATGTCAATACACCGGATTCCGTCCCATGCTATAACTGGATCCAAAACCCAATCTTTAATGTTGAAGTAGCAGCAAATGAAGCCTTAAAATAATGATTTGGAAAGGATCCAAAACCCAATCTTTAATACTAAATCTTTGTTTCAAATTGGTCAAAGCTTGAGCTGCAGGGTAGCTAAACGATTTCAGAAGAATATATTTAATTTGGAATAAATAGTTGGGAATCTAAGGTTAAAAAGTTGAAAAATATAAACTCGTATACTTACCATCTGCTAAAAAGGTTGCAGTATGTGTGAGAATTAACTGATAATGTTTAGCTTTAAAAGCACAACTCCTGAAGATGCCACTCTTCCACTATGCTGCCATGCACGATAGTGGTCTGCTCGTTATTCATTTCCACTGACGCAACAGAACCGTTACGCTTTGTAACCGCCGAAGAACGCCTGCAATTTATGTTTCTGAATGGAGAAATCTGAAAACATCTGCAATTTTACTATTTTTATTTTTTGGAGTACACGAGTTTTTTGAATCTTTATGCGACTCAAGAATGCCTCTCTCGACATAAAAATGAGATTTTATGAAAACGGATCTTTAAAACACCCTACTGATAACAATTTTATTGGTTGAGGAATTTTACTCATTCTAACCTTCACGTTGAACAAGTAATGATGAAACATATCAATTTGTAATTCAAATATTTTTATTTGAAAATTTTCAGTTGAATGTATTGTTTCCTCACCCCTTATATATATATATATAATTTATATATGTATAGATATCTATGTATGTACATACATACACATACACATATATAATTTTAATTTGTATTAAAAATCTTGCTTTGTTTAGGAGACTCTTATTTATTATCTAATTTTCTCAATATAGTAATCATAATACATGGTTCTTAAAAGTTCAAGTTGTTTCGTATCATTCTTTCATTTTTAAATTTTTTTTGAACCTTTAAGTTCAAAGCAGCTTACATGAAAACAAATTTCGATAAATTAAAGCACTAGGAATCTTAACAACTTTAAGTATTATGTTTTTTTTTGTGGGGGGTGGTATAACATCAAACATCCACGTAAGAATTTGAAATAGATGCTAGGACCATACTTTTGACATGAATAGAAGTCATGATGCTCCCTTCGAGAAAATTAGATCCTTCTCCTTTGCCAATTGATTATCTGTCTCTTTTCTTAGCTCCTTGAAGGCTTAGCAGTCCTTCTACATAGAAAATTATCAATTACTCTTTGCATCATTTATACCACCTTTTATTACACTTGTACATGAATTATTGAAAATAAAAATTAAGTTAAGGGAACACAAAATTTTCATAGGTGCTTCATCCTCTACATCATACCATTTATGCATGCTTTCAAGTTCTTTTACGAGGTCTTTGTTTCTTGATTTTGCATGATACTATTCAATAGTCAATTAATTTTTATTATAATCTTTTTTGGCTGCACAACAAATGTCTATGCTTCTATTTCCTCCCTTTGTTCCTTTCCTAGGAAAATGATGATCTTCTACACCATTTTCATCACGATCTAGGATTCTCTAGACATTCCTCCAACTATTTTTGGTTAGTTGTGTTTTCTAAATTCAGTAACATTTCATTACATACACCACTCCCAAAGATCTTCACCTTTGTCGTAACTTTCTCCCTAATGTGGATTGCTTCTATTTCTACGACATCTTGAAACTCTTTTTGTGATAGGCTACATTCCTTTTCATTGTAGTCTTCCAACTATTTTTGCATTTTAATCTTCAATGCCTTCTTCTTTATTGGGGTACCACACTCAATAGTTTTATTCAACTCATCATTTATCTCTTCATCCTCATCGCATTTATTTATTTCTCTTCTCTAGAACTCTTGGAGAATCAGATTTAACGATTTTTAATCCACTGATATTTTTGTTGATTTAATGTTTTCTTATTATGATAGTTCCATCCTTTAAGGATTTGTTTTTTTAATATACCTCTTTCTTAGAAGATGAGTATTTATCTTTACCATTATTTCACCTTCTTATGATTTTTCATTGTAGATTTTTTTTTAATCTTCTTAATATTGCATGCCTCATACTCTTCCACCATGCCCCACAACTCTTTCTAATCATACTCTAATTTTTGTAACTATTTTTGTTGATCTTTTGTCTCTACCTTTGTCTTATTCTTTTAGCTTAATTACCTTCCTTCTCACATAATTGTGATCCATATATCACTTAATGGGGGTTGTTAGTGTGAAAAGTGTTATTACATATCTAGTTTAATTTTACCTAGTAGACCTATTCACACTATACTTAATCTCACCAAGATTTTTTCAATTATTGCCTCACCTTATAGGGAATTTATGCATGTCCTCATACTTGTCTTCAGCGTTGTACATCTATCACACCGTTTGGAGGGGTACTGAGTAGTACACTTTTTCCTTCTTTATTACTTATTGTCGTACATATATAAGTTCATTTTATTATAGTAATTCACTTTTATGATAGTTTTTGGGATCATTATGTACACATTTATTTGTGAAATATGATAGTTTTTGGGATCATTATGTACAACTAGGATAATTGCTTTGACAACTTAACAACCAAGTTTTTACACGAAATGAAAGGAAATTTGTAGCAACAATAAAGTATTTACACATAACCCAAAGAGAGGATTTGTAAAAAGAAAAATGCAAAAGAATAGATGAAAATATCATGATGATAATACAAGAAATAGCCTTTCAGAGCAAAAAAAGCAAGAGCGCCACTGGGATGAAAACCCAAGATGACAAGAATGGCACAGAGGAAACTGGAAAAGATGGCAGTGAAATGGAAACGGATGAGTTAGGAGGTGAGGAAAGTTGGAAAGATGAGGACGTGGGTGCAAAGGAAGATGAAGCTGAGGATGTGTCTGACCAAGATAGTCCAATTCACAGTGCTAGCTTAGGCAATGACAACAACCAGCCTATGGTGGATAAGGATGATAAGGATAATGAGGAAAAAGATATGGATTCTGAGAGGGAGAAGAATAAGGAACTTGAGAAGGAAACAACTAAGGATAGTCTGAGTAAGGATAAGGAGTGTATCGGAGAAGGGTTATTCTTGGATAGCCTCAAAAACCTTAATGAGGCTAGATTGGGTTTTGATAGATGGACATATGAATTTTTGAATAATTTGGAAAAAAATGGGAAGCAGATGGATGAGAAAAGGAAGGAAGATGACATGAACTACAAGCAATGGAAGCAGGACATGTAGGAAAAAGCCAAAAAGATGGCAGCTCGGATTGACTATCTGGAAGAAGGTAAAGTGGCAATGAAAAACCTGTTGGGAATGATCCCAAACATCTTGTCTGTTGTTACAAAGAACCTAGAGGATATTTATAAGGTCCTTGAAAACTCCAGCTCTCCCAAACCAGTGGTGGGCCTCAACATTGATGAAGATGCTATCGAGATTGGGAGTGGGGAAGCTATGCCTGGTGGAGTGGCAAAGAGAACTAGGGCGAGTGTGAAGAAAGCTACTGCAACGTCTGCTAAGGAAATCCCTAGTCTTAGGGATAATATCAAAGATCCGTATGGGATTAGCAGTAACTTGGCTAACTCCTTGAAAAACATAAATTAGTTCATTTTCTGTGCTTTGTTTGGTTTGGCTGGTTTTTTGGGGCTTTTTAGCTAGTTTTTTCTAGTTGTTATGCTGGTTTTTCTTATTTATGTTCCTTTTGGTTTCTTAATGCTTTTATCTCGTAAGGATATTTTGTAAAGGGTTTCGAGGCCCCTTCAAAACCCATTTTTACCTTAATAAAAAACACAAGAAATAGCCTAAAAAATTTTCATGATGGAAAATATAGTCTACACAAGCACTCAACCACTCATTTATTGTCTTATGAACAAAAAATACATTATAATTGTAGTTTTTTCATGAAAGGCTTTTGAAACATCAAGATTCTTAATTACACCCCATGTAAACAAAACAAATTGTATCATGTAACCTCATATATCAATCCATACTTCAATCCATACTTCTCTCACATATGCAACTAACAAGAGATACTCAATCAACCTTAGCCAACAAGCCAACCTCAACAACTACTTATGTGCTTGACTTTATATATAAAAAAATGTTCAAAATCACTAACTGGTATTACAAAACTATGTAACTCTAAACAATGAGCTTAAAAAACCATGTCCCTCGTCATTTAATTTTCCATACTAAAACCTTTCAATATTAGATATTTTTCCAATATGCAACTCAAACTCATTATTTATCTAAATGCTACACACTACATACAAAGTGGTCCCAAGAATACCTTACCCATGTGATGCATGTATTCCTAAATTTCTTAAATGCACCACAAATAAATATTAATTTTATATTTTATGGATTATCCAAAGTGAACAACACACCTTTTTCCAACACTTTACTATGCCACAAACCATGGAATTTTTATTATATGTATGACAAACAATGAGAATGGTCCTAGAAATACCATATGAAAATATTGTTAGATCATCCTAGATTAATGTGTTGTGAAACTATAGCAATAGAGCTTTTTTATATGAGAGAGATTCGTATAGTGAGAAATTGACATTAGAGAGGGTGTATCACGTGGGAGAATTTTATTGACCATCTCCCTCTAAAAAATGGTTTGTGCAAAAAGTGTAGAGATATCATCCATTGAGTGAAAAGTGGGTAGAGGAGGTTTTGAGAGTATATGTGTTGGTGTAAATAATTATTCATCATGGATATTATTACACTTTACTTAAGTTAAGTTAGGATAATGCATCTCATCATAGTTTGGATATGAGACACTTAGGGAAGTGTGCACATAGGGATATTGCTTGTAGGAGAAATTCCACCTTTTGTGGTCTTATCTTTTTGTTACACTCCACATTCAGTGGGTCCTCCACCTCTTGTGGAATATTATATTATTTCTCCTACCTACCCCTAGTTTTTCTTACCTTCCCTTGTTTATCATTGAGCCACATGTCATGGTTGTGTGCTCACATATCCATATGGCCTTGCCTATATAAGAAGACCCATATTCATTGTATTGGTTAATCTAGTTGATCATTTGCATATTGATGAGAATATAGTTTGTTCTTGTCATACTTTTGTCTCTCTTTTATACTTTACATTGTGCCCTTGATCTTGGCAAAATCTCACATGGTATCAGAGCTATTGGGGCTTCATTGTTTGGTTTTGGGAGACATCTTGGAAGACTTCTATTTTTGGATCTGAGGTACTGCACATTTTGGAGGCATCCTAGAGCGTTTTTACCTCACCATTGCGTATGGGAGGTTGTTTCCATAAAAATCGAGTATAAACTCGACCTATTTTGGCGAAAGTCAAATTTTGGTTGTGGAGGAATTTTTTGCCCAATTCAGGTGACCCCCCTAGCCCCACCGTACTTTGGCAGGTTGTAGGTACCGTTGACGCCGCCATCGTGCAAATCACAGTCTCCAACCACCACGCAACAACTCCCCATCTCCAACCACCACGCAACAACTCCCCATACTCCACCACCGCGTAACAATACCGATAGCACCACCGCCGGCCCCTTCGGCCCTGCCTCCTGTCAGCAACTGGGCCCTCCCATCGGCCACATCTACTACCACAAAGACCTTTTTGCCCAGTCTTCCGTACCTTCTACCACGTCAGCAGCGCACAGTTAGCCGCCCAGTCAGCCTTGTCCAGGAGGTGCGACGACCATTTTGACGGTCAAACGACCGTCAAATTTAATACTGTGTTTTGATGACATCAGCCTGCATCAGCATCTTTTTGAAAATTTTCAGACTCCTCTCTGTTGAGTAGTTTGGTTTTTTGGGTCAACTTTGGATGCTCATAACTTGCTCAATTTTGCTTCTTTTTGGGTGCAATTTTTTTTGATTTAGGATACTTTTTCGTGGTCTTCGCAGTGGTGTGGTTATTTTCTAATTTTGGTGGACAAGTTTTTTTCAGAATTTTCAGATTCTCTCAGCTGTACCTATCCAATCCTCAATTTTGCAACTTCAAAGGCTTTGTTTGACCTCATAAGACCTCGTTTTTAGGTGCCGTTGTTTTTGAAAGTACATATTTTTCCATCTAATTTCATAATATATGATCAAATTTTAGATATTTGGAGTGGATATTGTATTTTCAGATATTGGTCCTTTTTGGCCTACTTGGTACTTATAATTTACTTGGATCTTAGTTTAGATCTCTCGCATTCTCAGTTTGAGTCTCCTTTGGCCTTATTGAGACAGTTGTAAAGTTGAAATCAGAAGTCCACTTTGCCATTTTTTGCAAGTGGCCCATTGTACACGCACTAAGTATAAAGTGTCAAATCATCATTTTTTGGGGGGTTCTTTGATTGAGTGAATTTGAGGGGGGGTCTTGTGTGATTGTGCCTCTCTTTTCTTGTGCTCTTTCATTTTTGTTACTATGAGTCCTCATAAATTTCCACCTTTAACTCCACATAGTTATGCATCTTGGAAAATTAAAGCATGGAGCAAATTAATGGAAAAAGGTCTCACACATTACATTGATGGAACAATAGCAGCACCACCTGATCCTAAGGCTGATCCTAATGCTTAGTTAGAATGGATCACTAAGAATTGCATGGATCTTGGAACTTTGCGTAAGTATGCATCAGATGGCCTCATTTTTCACATTGAGAAGTGTACTACAATCAAAGAGGCTTGGGAAATGTTTCAGAAATTGTATGGTCAAGTTGATGAAATTAAAGGTTACAAGATTGACAATGAGCTCACCAACTTGGATCCCAAGAATTTTGATACAATCTAAGATTATGTCACCAAAGAAAATGAGCTAAGAGATAAGATTAAGGATTGTGGAATTGACAAAAAGGATGCTCAGTTGATATTCAACTTGTTGGACAAGCTTGCACCTGGATATGCAGCATTTGTGTCTAGCTTCCAAACTCTTCGTTTGACAGTGGGGAGTTCCTACACTATGCCTTCGTTTGATGCTTTCATAGAAATGTTGATATTGGAACAATCTAAGTTGTTTAACATGGGGCTTCTCAAGTCTTCAAAGTCCAAGGCTTTGGTGGCTAATCAAGGGAGTCAAGGGAGTCAAGGCAAAGATTCCAACAAGAAGAAGAAGCAATATAAGTCAAAGCCACAACAGGAAAAAGGGCAATCATCCTCTCCATCACAAGGCAATTTTTCATCCTCTTCCAAGAAGGGGACTTCACCTAGGAAGGATAAACCAACTTGTGCATATTGCAAGAAGTATGGTCATGATGAGAATCGATGCCACACAAAGCAAGTTGATGAGTTGGCAAATCTTCTTAATAAAAATAACATCAACTTGCCATCCGCCTACAATAAGAAGGATTCATCTCCTTCCTCTTCCTCACAGTCTAAGGGAAAAGGGCAAGCATTTGTGGCTACAACAGGTTCTTCACAGTAGTGGATACTTGAATCGGGTGCCTCTTATCACATGGGTTCTACAAAGGAGCAATTTTCTTCATTGGAGCCATCAAAGGTACCTCACATTTACATAGGTGATGATACACAAGTTGAGGTTGAAGGGAAAGGTTCAGTTGACATGGATGATGAAACATTTGAGAATGTTCTTTATGTTCCTAACTTGTCTACCAATTGTCTCTCTATCTACCAAATCACTCACTATGGGAATGGGAAAAAGGTTGAGTTTACACCTGATTTAGTTGTGGTAAAGGAACTTGATAATGATGCCTTGGTAGTAGTGGGATAAGTCAATGACAACTCAAGGCTTTATTCATTCTCCCACTTTGTGCCAATTTTTCCTTCTAGGGCCTTGCTTACTCATTCAAATTCAAAAAGTAAGCTATGGCATGAGCGGTTTGGTCACCTCAACTACCACTATCTTCAGCAGCTTAGCACCAAAGACATGGTCACGGGTCTACCTTGAATGAGTTTTTCAGAGGGTGTATGTTCAGGATGTTCCATGGGAAAGCATCTCGAGGAGAAGTTTGATAAGGGGAAGCTTGGAGAGCTTTGGAAGTTCTTCAACTTGTTCACATCGATGTAGCAGGTCCATTTGCATCACCTTCATTTAGTAAGGTCCACTATGTCCTCACCTTCATTGATGACTACTCCCACTTCACTTGGGTCTACTTTCTTATTCATAAGAGTGAAGTGTTTGACATATTTCAAGACCTCAAGGCTCATGTGGAGAAGCAATTTGGGAAAGTGGTCAAGATTCTTCACACAAATAATGGAAGGGAATATGTGAACAAAAGACCTAAGGATTTTTGTACATTTGAGGGGATTGATCTTCAACATTTTGTTGCTTACACTCCACAACAGAACAAAGCTGTAGAGCGCAAGAATAGAACTCTCAAAGAAATGGCTAGCTATATGATACATCCGCCTTTTGGACAGAGGCTATGAGTTGTGCCACACACATCCAAAACTGTGTTCCTCACAAAGATTTGATAGGTATTACTCCTTTTGAGGCTTGGGCTGGTAGGAAACCGATTGTCAGATATTTCAGAGTCTTTGGGTGTCCAGCATGGGCTCGCATTCCTCCACAGAAACACAAGGCATTGGAACCTCAAAGTAGGCCTTGTCTTTTTGTTGGATATCTTGAGGGTGTTAAGGCATATCGATTGATGGATCCTGAGACACATGAGGTGTTCATTGAGAGGAGTGTTCATTTTGAGGAAATCTCTCCTAGCTTAGCCTCTCTACCTCCTCCACCTTCCTCCATTGTGGATAGTGATGCCAGTGATTCAGATGATGAGACTCCTTCAACTCTGACTCGCAGGGTTACATCTCCGCAGGGTCCACTTGTAGTTGAGAAGCCTCATTCTCCACCTCCACCTAGACCTCATTAGGCTCGATAGATACTTGAGTCAACAGGTTCTCTTGTTGGGGATCCTTCAGATACATGGAGAAATCGATCACAACATCAGGACCTTCCTCATTCATTCAATGCTATGGCTTCCAATCCACATACATTTTGAAAAGCATCAGGGGTTCCTGAGTGGGACCATGCTATGGAGGAAGAGTATAGTTCCTTGATGAGGAACAACACATGGGAGTTAGTCCCTCTCCCTAAGGGGAGAAAGATGGTTCGATGTAAGTGGATCTATCGGACCAAGTTTGTAGTGGATGGTAGTGTGGATAAGTATAAGGCTCGACTTGTTGCGAAAGGTTTCTCTCAGGCTCCAGGTGTTGACTATACTAAGACCTTTGTGCCTATAGCCAAGATGAACTCCATTCGCTTGACACTTGCTATTACCGCAACTCATGGTTGGGTTGTACATCAAATGGATGTGAAGAGTGATTTTCTTCATGGGGATCTTGTTGAGGAGATTTATATGGAGTAGCCATAGTGTTTCATCTAGGATTCTTCCTTGGTTTGCAGACTAAAGAAATCTCTCTATGGCCTTAAGTAGGCCCTCAGGGCTTGGTATGCCAAGATGTATTCCTTTATTCTCTCAGCAAGGTTCACCAAGTGTCACTTTGATCCGAATGTCTACATTTTGCGATAGGATGACTCTCAATTGATACTTGTGCTCTATGTTGATGATTTGATCATTACAAGGAGCACCACATCCATCATTAGCAGGATCAAATATGCTTTGCATGACAAATTTGCTATGACTGACTTGGGCCTTTTTCACTACTCTCAGGATAGAGATTTCAGTCCCCTTCTGGGATTACACTATGACAACCCAAGTATGCTCTTGATCTACTTGCACACTTTCATATGGCTGATTGTAAGCTTGCACCAACTCCCTTTCTTTCAGGAGTCAAGCTTGAGGCTCAATGCTCTTCTCCACCAATTAATGCCACATTGTATCATCAGCTTGTGGGTAGTCTCATCTACTTGACTCACACACGCCCTGATATTTCATTTATAGTTGGCATGGTTTCCCGCTTCATGCAGGAACCACATGAGCTTCATTGGAAAGCCGCCAAATGCATCCTTCATTACATCCAGGGTACACATCATTATGGGATTCACTATGCAACAGGCACAAGACTTCACTTGGTTGGTTACGCAGACTCTGATTGGGATGGCGATCTTGATGATCGTAAGTCTACTTCAGGTTTTAGCTTTCACCTTAGTTCAAGCCCCATTTGTTGGCAGAGCAAGAAACAACATGCTATTTCTCTCTCTTTTACTGAGGCTGAGTATTGGGGAGCTATTAATGCAACACTGAGACCATTTGGCTCCAGCAAATTCTCATAGAGTTTGGGTTTACCACTCCACGATCGATAGTTCTACATTGTGACAATCAGAATATTATTTCTATCTTGAAGAACCCGGTCCAACATCAATGGACCAAACACATCGAGATCCATATACACTACATCTGAGAGATGATTCAGAAGCAGGTCATTGATTTGCAATATTGTCCTACAACAGAGCAGGTTGTAGACATATTCACCAAACCTTTCACTGAGAGTAAGTTCTAGCAGTTACGAGCTCTCTTGGGGGTGTGGGATGTCTCATTAGGGGGGGTCAACTGACTTCTCCTTCCTCTCTTATGGGGGGAATTTTTCCTCTTTGAGGTTTTGTCCTTCTTCTTTGAGTCTTTTGTACATTCATCTCTCTTTTGGGGGGGAGTTTTTTCTGACTGGGTTTTCTCCCTTTCTCTGTTTATGAGAGATTGTATTGCTTAGGTTTGCCTGTATTTGCATTTTGTACATGGGTACCTATCATGGCCTAGTAGCCGGGACCCATCTTGCATTGTTGACTTGAGTCTTCATTCCCTTAAGTTGCACTTAAGGGGGGGTGTTGGTGTAAATAATTATTCATCATGGATATTATTACACTTTACTTAAGTTAATTTAGGATAATGTATCTCATCGTAGTTTGGATATGAGACACTTAGGGAAGTGTGCACATAGGGATATAGCTTGTAGGAGAAATTCCACCTTTTGTGGTCTTATCTTGCTGTTACACTCCACATTCAGTGGGTCCTCCACCTATTGTGGAATATTATATTATTTCTCCTACCTACCCCTAGTTTTTCTTACCTACCCTTGTTTCTCATTGAGACACATGTCATGATTGTGTGCTCACATATCCATATGGCCTTGCCTATATATGCAGGCCCATATTCATTGTATTGGTTCATCTAGTTGATGATTTACATATTGATGAGAATACCATTTATTCTTGTCATACTTTTGTCTCTTTTTTATACTTTTCATTGTGCCCTTGATCTTGGCAAAATCTTACAATATGTCTTCTAGTGACATGTTTTGGGTAGATGGTGTGAGATAGTGATTTGAGAGAAACTAATTTTGGGATTGTAGGTGTGAGAAGTTGTCTTAGAGAAAAGGCTTGGAATGACCTTTAGGAAGCCTATAAGATTGGTCATTATAATAGATGTGAAGTGATCATGAGGAGAGGGCCCTTGAAATGTTTAAAATATTGAAAGTAGAGGTAGATATTATGAAGAAGAGGAGAGTCAGTATAAATAAGATATTAGAAGAGAGCAAGGTGGCAGTAGAAGTTAAGGAGGTGAATATTTTTGGTCCTACAAAAGAAGATAAGCTCAATATAGTTTATGAGTTATAAAAGTCAATTTTGGCCCCCAAAAAAATTTAAAAGAGGCCTTAATTGAATTATTTTAGTTACAATGACATGCATATCTTTGAGATTTATAGTAATAAAAAAAAGCCCAATTAGACTCCTGGATCAAAAGTTATGGTTAGCTATCCTACATTAGGAATCTAAGAGCATTTATGATGCATAACATTTTTGTAAGAGGGATTTAAATTTGTTGGCCAAATCATAACACATGTCATGACATGTCATATGTTCTAGGAAAATGGCATTTCAACCTTGCAATTACATAAGGTTTCTATTTGTAGTAAGTTTATATTTGTGCAATAATTGGTCTAAATTTTTTCCAAAATCTATTTGTTGGTTAAATAAACATACTGGTAGATTTTTGTTGGATGGCCATGTCTAGATTTTAAAATATTAAAGTTATCATTTTTGAAAGTTTCAAAGTCTAGTTTAAATTCATTATAGGTACTTTTGGGCCCAAAAGTGGTTGCAACTGATGTAGTAGGTTATAGCTTAAGAGAGAGCTCATGATCTTTTCAAAGATTCAAATGGTTCATCAATCCAATTCTAAGATCAAAAGTTACGACCTCTTAAAGTTGTGTATCATGAAATGGGAGATATAAAAAATGTGATGGACACATAAATGATGTATAAGGGGGAGTTACACATGTTGGTGTGTGTTTTTCAACATCATAGGGTGCCTTAGGTTGGAGATCAACTAGGCGCTGTAGACACATAAAATTAATATTTAATTAATTTAAGCCTATCAACATAATTAATTAATTTAATTGTGTTATCCTTATTCCTCTCGGAATCAATTAAATCTAATTTAATTAATCCTATCACTATTGTCCAATAATTAATTTATCAAATAATTAATTATTGATAAATTAATTATTCCCCTATTCTTCTAAAGTCCCCTCCAATAATTATTTCCTCTAAACCCACTCAGTTAATTAATTCTAATTAATTAACCTAGTGATGTGATTCCTACAAATCACTTTTCCTAATCCCAGTCAACCTAATTAATCCTTCTAGAATCTCTCATAATCATGCTTATCATCATCCCTCAATTTTTGATTCCCACTCATGTCACATCAACATTGAGTCTCTCAAAGAAATTCAAATTTCTTTGAATCCCTCAATGCATTCTTATTTTAGAATTTTTAAATTCCTCATGTTTGAAATTCAAATTTCTCCCCCCCTTTTCCAAGGAATTTTATATTCCTGTTTATTTTCCCAAGGCACCCTTGATCCATGCCTTCTATCTCAATTTGATCTCAACCCTTCATAATCAAATCAATCTTGGCCCTCCATTAGCCTTCTCCAATCTATAAATTGGAGCCTATTCTCCTCACAAATCATCCACTTCTCATGCATTGTCATGCTGCCTATTTCTCCTTGATTCAAATCATCTTCTTCATAGGCATCATAATGTATTCATGATCCTCTATCCAATCCTCTTCTAATCCAAATCCTCATCTATCTATCACAATCCAATCCAAATATCAATCCATTAATCTTGTTGAGAAAAGGAGACCAATCCACATCCACATCCAAATCAAGCAAGCAACACATCAAGTGGAGCATCAAGGGCACATCTTCATCATCCACTTCATCAAGCTCAATAGGAGGGAGAGGTAAAATAGTAAGGTATAAATGATCTTTTGATTTTTTTATTGTTTTCTTGCTTATTTCATTTTGTTTTTGATCATTTGATCTTCTAATACATTTTTCCCTCTTCAGGCGCCACTTTTTGGGTGGTTTTAGCTCATGGTTTTGTAATAGAATTTGATGGTTTCATGTATTATATCTCCTATATTAGGTGTATGAGATACATGTTATGTGTGAGAGCCTTGGAGCTATTGAGTTACCTCCAAATATTTGTGAAGAGGGGAAAAGCCAACAAGGTGGATTAGTGGTGGTTAGCATACAAATCAAACACTAAAAGCATAAGAACATGAAGCATGCATAAACCACATAAAAATATGAAAATAATGCTTATACCTTGCTATCTTTACCTCTCCCTTGGATTTAGCTTGATGAAGTAAAGGCGCCCCTTTGATGATGCTCCACTTGATATGCTCCTTGCTTGATTTTGGATGTGGAATGCTCTCCTTTGCTCAACAAGAGTAATGGATGGATTATTGGATTGTTGGATTTGAGTGATGGATTGTGAATTTGATAGATTTGAGAGAGGATTTAGAAGAGGATCAGAGGAGAATAGAGAAGCATAAGGATGCATGAGAAGATGGATCCATTTGTGAGGATAATAAGCTCCGATTTATAGATTGGAGGAGGCCAATGGAGAGCCAAGATTGATTTGATTATGGAGGGTTGAGATTGATTTTAGATAGAAGGCATGGATCACGGGTGCCTTGGGAAAATAAACAGGAATATAAAATTCCTTTGAAAAAAGGGGGGAGAAATTTGAATTTCAAACTTGAGGAATTAAAAATTCCAAAATAAGGATGCATTGAGAGATTCAAAGAAATTTGAATTTCTTTGAGAGACTCAATGTTGATGTGACATGAGTGGGAATTAAAAATTGGAGAATAATGATAAGCATGATTATGAGAGATTCCAGAAGAATTAATTAGGCTAAGTGGGATTAGGAAAAGTGATTTGTAGGAATCACATGACTATGACTAGGTTAATTAATTAGAATTAATTAACTGAGTGGGTTTAGAGGAAATAATTGTTGGAGGGGACTTTAGAAGAATAGGGGAATAATTAATTTATTTGATAAATTAATTATTGGACAATAGTGACAGGATTAATTAAATTAGATTTAATTGATTCTGAGAGGAATAAGGATAACACAATTAAAGTCAATTAATTATGTTGATAGGCTTAAATTAATTAAATATTAATTTTAGGTGTCTACAATTTGATTAGTGGTACTCTTGTTAGAAGCTTTCTCCACAAGTATTGTAATCTTGTCGACTTCAAAATAATATATTGGATGACTTTTCAAGTGTGGGATTTTTCTCCCAAAAGGGTTCTCTCCACATAAATCAATGTGTTTTGGTATGCATGATATTTCTATTTAATTTTTGTAAGTATTGTATAGATTCAAAAAGGTTTTGTATCAACCATACTTTAAAGATAACTGAAGGAAGTTATTTTCTACCCTAAGCATCCTTACATTGTAATACATGTTTAAGTGGATATAATGAAGTCAAAATGGAGTGCCCGATTTGGTGAGTGGATTATGATGATCTTATGATTAAACTTCGAAATATGTGATTTTTAGTTTGTGGACTTATTTTGGGATTTGGGTGTACTAGATTTTGATTAGGGATTTAGGTGCCACATTTTCCATGGTTTTAGATCATGGTTTGTTAATTACTATTTGATTGTTTCAAGAATTACTTCTCCTATTTATTGAGTGTGTGAGATGAATGTTCAATAACGTGTTTTATAGTTATAGTTATGTTGTCAAATTTTCTCTTAATCTTTGCTAGTGATACTCTTGCAAAGGTTTGAACTCTACAAGTGTATTGTAATTGTATACACCTAAAAATGGTTTGGAGATAATTGATTAGATACTTAGTTATTTAATTAATAACCCTTCCCAATTGATTAATTTCACAATGATTAAATTAATTCCCCTAAATTCATCTACTTGTAAATAAATCTAAATGATTTATTTATCTAGTTCATTTCATATCCCTCCTCTGATTAATTAATCCAAATTAATTAATTAATTCCCCCCATTTAATTCAATTCTTCTAATCCCATGATTAAATTAACAAATTCATGATTTGTTGAGTTTAATTATCATTTTCCTTTTATTTGAATTTCTAAATGTAAATTGGGCATGTGTCCTAACTTTAACCACCTAGCCTAACCCATCCATTCAATCCTGGGTTTAACTAACCCTATCCTTTCCTAACCTCCTAACCCTAACCTCTTTCTAAACAATTTGGAGTGTTAGCACTCTCATGAGGACACATGGCACTTTGGCCACATGTCCTCTCCCCTTGGACAATTGCCCTCTCATGAGTAGGATTACTTGATACTTGTCACCATAGAGATGACATGTGTCCCTCCTTCCAACCTCTTCTCCAACTTCCTTAATTCTGACCGTTGATATCTCCAAATCGAATCCCGACTATTGATTCCTACCACCTTAGCCTTGCCCTAGGAATTCCTATAAATATGCCCCATTTTGGAGCAATAAGACCCCTTGCATTCTATCTTTTTGCATAGTTATTATAAACAATTTCATCCTTTGAGAATTTTAGCGTAGTTGGTAATTAGAGAAATTTTATCATGTTTAGCATAGTTTTCATCATGATAATCTAGTTTTTATTTCAAGCATTTAGCATAAAAAATATTAGCTTTAATCTTGCATCAAATCATCCTAGCCTTGAGCATTTGCATAATTATGATTGCATAGCTACACAAATTTTGAGTTGCCACTTTGGAGGTCATTGCTTGCTGAGAGCCACCTACATACCACCTTCAAAGTCCTAAAAAATAGAGGAGGATGAGACATCTTAAAGGAAGCCATTGGTTTTCTTTTATTTAGTTTTCCATTTGCTTCCTAGTTTGTATTGTTGTTTCAACTATTGTGTTTGTTATTTATTATTAACACTATTTTTAGCAACATAGTAACAATTGATTACTTAATATTACATTAAGTTGCTTTAGAGTGTGGGAGTTTTCTCAAGAAAATATTTTTTACACATAAATAATTGGGTTATAGTTGATTACTTTTGTGCTTATTTTTTGTAACCATAAGATTAATTTAATTTTTGCACACACCGTTCCTTGCCCTTATAGCTTGTCTAGCTAATTATTTTCATTTAGCTACCCAATTATGAGGAAACAACAAAGAAACACAAGTGATTCTCATGTGCAACAATAAGTGAAAGGTGACACACTTTTTGGTGAAAGATAATGTGGATGCATTGCAAATGAATGGCTCCTAGTCACTAGGAGTTTGAAAATTTGCAAAGGCATGAGAGAGATCTCATGAAGGTTTAAATTTGATGGCTATATGATTATATTTAGTGATTTTAAGAAGAATACATTATACTAAAAAGATTTTTTTTTAAGAGACAATAAAACATTATCTAAGAACATGATAAATTATATATCTAGCTTATAATATACATATTTTATAGTAGAATATATTTTTTCACTTTTAAAAAAAAACTTTAAATATATAATCATAAAAAATTTGACAAATAGTGTTGACCATCAGATGTAAGCTTTAGAAACATTTCTTAAGAAAAAATGTTCTTAAGTAACACATTCAATCTTTCTTATAACAATCTTTCTTTCTATTGTCTCCTTCAATTTGCTTAAGCAACACATCCTATTTTATTCAAGTGGAAAGAGGGCACAAGATGATAGGGAAAGAGGACCCCACATGCTGCATCAATAGATAGGTAGCTGATGAGGAGAATAGCAAATGAACACTCATACATGTGTTGCAGGAGTGATGTGGGGACCAAATCAAATAGAATTGTGCATCGTCGAACTCTTTTTAAAATCTACCAAGATGTATGTCAAACATGGATGTGGGAAAGGGTGAGGAATCCAGTAATGTCAAACAATAAAAAGGAGAGTAATTGACATCTAGCTTTATCTTCTTCTTTTTTTCCAAATATATAAAGCATTTTGTATGAGTTATTTATTGTAATTTTTTCTTAAATTACTATATATACTAACATATTTATATTTTATAAATAAAATTATGTAGAAGACATTGAGAGATATCAAATTTAAAAAATCTTTACCTTCAGCATAGATTAATTAATTTCATATGGTTAATATTTATTAAAATTTAGTTTTTTAAAGAATATTGATTTGCATGTAAAAGAAGAAGAAGTTTCTTTCAAATCTAGATTTAAAAACATAATTTTTTAAATTAGAATTTTATTTTAAATCTCTCTCTCTCTCTCTCTCTACACACACACACACACACAATTTTTGCATTTAATAAAAAATTAATAATAGGAAGTTTCTTTTTAATTCATATTTATTTCTTTTAAATTTAGATTTAAAAATATATATATTTTTGCATTTAATAAATAATAATAGTAGGAAGTTGCTTTTTAATTTAGATTTGAGTCTTTAACTTATTTTAAATTATCCCCTATTTAGTCATTAAAATGACACGGATAAGAAAGTTGGGCGGGTGCCATTGTAGTGTTATTATCAGCATAATTATATACTACCTTATATATATTAATATTATATATAAAATACACCGAGAGATATCCTTCTCAAGGCGCCTATCTACCTTTAGGGTATAAAATTGATAAAAAAGAGGCACCTTGAGAAGGATATCTCTTGGCATATTTTATATATAATATTAATATATATAAGCTAGTAGCAGTCGCGACGCAATATGGAAGACTTGAAATTAATAATTCTTTTAGAGCTTCTAGATTAGATTGTGTGCCAATTTTTCTAACATCTAATCCAGAAGCTCTAAACGAATTATAATATGGATTGTGGAAATTTGATAGCATTAGACATTAAATTAGTTAATATATAAATAGACTAATGTATTATTAGGCTTAGGCTTAGGGTTAATGTTTAGGGTTAGTGTTTACATTTAGGGTTAGGTTTAATTAGAATTACGCTGAGGGTTTAGGGTTATGACTATGATTTTGGCTAGGGTTAGGGTTGATATCATGGTTAGGTTATGGTTTAGCATTATAGTTGGGATTATTAATAAGGTTAGGATCTATAATATGGTTATTGTTAGGCTTAGGATTTACGATTATGGTTAAGATTATGGGTTGAGTTAGAGTTTATACCATGATTAGTGTTAGGGTTCGGATTAAGGGTTATGGTTAGAACTATGATTATGGTTATTTTTAGGGCTAGAGTTATAGTTAGTGTTAGGATTTACATTATGGTTACAATTACGATAAGGATTATGGTTAGGATGAGGAGTTAGGGTTATGGTCAGGGTTAGAATTTACATCATGTTTAGGTTTAGGGTCATGGTTTGGGTTAGGGTTTAGGGTTAGGATTCAGATTATAATTAGCATTTACCTCATGGTTAGGGTTAGGAGAATATATTATTTTATGATTAATGTTCAATTTGGCTTAATCTGCAGTTAGGGTGAAGGTTGGGTTATGATTCCATTTAGTTTATATTAGGGTTCATTTTTTTTAGTTATAGAAGTAGGGTTCAAATTAGTTAAATATTTAATTACATGGAGGAGGGTAAGGGTTCATTTCAGTTTAGTTTTAGGTTTGAGGCTCAATATGGTCTAGGGTTAGGGTTTATTGTGGTTAGGGTTAGGGTTCATGAAACATGACAATTCAATATGATTTATGATTATGGTTAAGGTCATAAATTAGGGTTCTTGTTAAATTTGGCATACTATTAATGGTAGGGTTAGTTCGATTTAGGGATATGCTTAGGGGTGTGGTTTAATTTCATGGTTACATTTTTGTCTTATAGCTTTCAATTGAAACAAAGGTTAACATTGGTGAATTCATGTTTTCACTTTTAATCTTCGTATGCAATGTTCTTCGAATTTGAGAGGTTATATTTGTTATATTTTACATACGTGTTCTTCTATTCTTAATCTAGTTTCTATTCTTCTTTTATATATTTATGCTACACGATTCCTTTTAATAATATATCTATGTTATTTTAATTTGATTTCAAAAATATATTTATATCATTAAAAATATTCATATGTCAAACTTTAATTGATTTGAGAACAAACAAATAATAAATTCACTTACATTAACCATATAAAAGAGGCACTACATTGGCAACCATTGAATAAGTTTAATAAATTTAAAAAATTATCTTCTTTTAAAATATTTTATATATGGTCAAAGTTATTGTAATGAATAATAAACTTTTATTTACTAATCTTGAATTTCAAGATTAGATGTAATAGATGGTTACACATTTGGAGATCAACTATCTCAATATTTATAACATTTAAGTTAAATACGTCTCTTCATCTATCTTAAGTTATTAAGATATAAAATTTGATATTATTTTTGATGAATAGGCCTTCTCTATTAATTAAAAATATTAAAGTACATATTCACAAAAAAAGGCTGGGGGATACAAGATCACCCTACGAAAGTCACTTGGCCAGCGACCAGAAACAAAAAAAAAAGCTATTCATCAAAAATTTCCTCAGGCTGCCAAAACAGTGGAAATTAAGTTTCATGAATTTCATAATTTTTATAAATGTAGTTGTAGACGTATAAAAATGACCATATTCCTAAATGAATATTTAATGTTCATTTTATTCTCATTCCTCTATGTAGTTAAATCTAATCATTCACATTCTTCTATTTAATTAAATAAATTATTTAATTTATTTATTTAAATTCACTTAAGCCCTTTATATCATTTAATTGAATAAATCATTTTATTTAATCCTTTCTCTCTACTTTTAATTAAATTCACATTTAATTAAATAGTTCAATCCAATTAAATAAATCTAATTTATTTAAATCCTTAACTTGCAACCAAATTGAAATAAAGTAATTTATTTTAATTAAATCCTATTATCCCTCACCCACTTGCATTTTCCTACATCTCCCACTTGCCTCCTAACCCTCTTCCTAAATTCTTCTAGAATACCTCTAATCCTAATCAATTAACCTAAACCCATCAATTATCCCCTTTCCCTAAATTTGAGAAGGTCACTTCTCAAATTTGGAGTAAAGTCTTCCAAAGGCATTAAAGCCTTTATGCCTTCAACAAGCTAACTTGTTGAAAACCCCCAAAGTTGGAAGGACTCTTACAAATTGTCCCCAAAGTCTTCAAACCATTAATGTTTAACTAACCCTTTGTGGCATGGTTAGAAACTTTTTGCCTAATTTAACCCTCATCTAACCCAAGGGTCTCATCAAGCATTCATTGCTTTGACCATAGTTATCCCCTTAACCTTTGCACAAGAGTTTATCCTTTGGGTAAAAGATTTATCCAATGGATAACCTTAACCTAACCTTAACCTTTATCTTCTAAGGCAACCTTCATGTCTTCTCAAGCATTTAATGCTTCTTACCTCTCCTCTCAAGTAGTCTTATGTTGACAATTGCCACCATTTCATTGGTGAGAATCGCAAACATGGATTGATAGCTTTCAATCCTGGCCCTTGATAAGATCCTTCAATCCTAACCATCCATTGCCCCGTTTCTTCTATAAATAGAGCCCTCATTCCTCCATTTTTAATCATCCAAGTCTTTAGCATCATACTTATACTTAATTTTAAAGCATTTAACCTCTCTTTGCTATAGAAATTAATCTAATAAGAATCTTAGAGTATTTCTATCATCATTAGATTAAATCATATAGCTAGTATATCATGTTAGGATAGCATTTTTACTAACCTTGTCATCTTATCATGTAGTTTAGTTCATTTACTAGAATCATGCATAAATAGGATGCATTCATACAAAATTCAATCAAAGCATCCCTCGTTCTTGCATTCGTCATCCCTAAGTCACTTTGCTCAATGATCTGAGAGCAAAGGCATTGGCTTGAGGGACCTTGTGAGATAGAGAACCATGAAACACTCCTTGGGAAGTTGAGCCATTCCTCATGGCTCCATAACTTGCACCAAGTGTCCCGTGGGTGTGTGGGCAAGTCCTTGAATTATTTTCACATTTTGGATTTCATCGAACCACTTTTCCTGCATACAGTAGTAAATTTAATAAATTAAGTACATTTTGGAAATTTGATGTTTAATAAATTTAAGAACTTTAAAAGATTTATTAAAAATAAAAAAATAATATTTATTATATTTAAGTAATTATTTAGTTGTTAATATTAATTCAATTAGTAATTTAATAAGTTTACAAACTTTATTCAACTAACTTTAATAACATTTTTTAAATACATTTAATAACTTTAAAATATTAATTATTTTTTTTATGCTATTAAATATTCTATTTTTTATAGATTGTTCTTGGTTTCTTGGTTTTGTGTCTCTCAGTTTGGGTTTGGGATTAAGCTTGTGAATCTCAATATTGGCAAGGGCAATTCGAACATGGGGGGAGATAAAAATAGAATGGAGCCATCCTCATGGCAGAAATGGGAACAAAATAAGGAAATGTGGACTAAAATTTTGAATGACGGTCTTGAACCATACCTCAAAAAATTGCATTGTCAAGATCCCAGGGTGACATAAGGGTTTGTGAAGGGTTGGAACAATGACATTCTCAAGGTCTATGGAGCTGAATTCGGATCTGATAAGGTGTTTATAACCAAAATTATTGGCTTGCAAATGGAAGGGAAAAAGTTTAATAGAGAGTGAAAAGTGACAAAGGAAGCCCCGTCTGTCTTCTTTGACAAGCAAACTGAAAGGGACAGAGAGAGGAAAACTACGGATGGAGGATAAAAAAATATGTACTTGTACATTTCTTTGATTTCTATTTTCTCTAGGGTTCCATGCATGAACAATGCTATTGAAATATTTTTCTGCACTTTTTTGTTGTTCATCATTTGACCAATCAATGTTATCCATGTCTGGTGATCCATGTATCCACAAAAATCCATGTACGCGTGTAGATCCTATGTGTTGCCATTCATATCAACACCAGTAATCTCTAACTTTCAATTCTTTCTCAAGTAACTCTTTTCTAAAATTTGAGTTTTGTAGATGCATGTATTTTGCAACAATATGCAGATAATCAATGACATTTTGTTTTCACCACAGTTGAACTTCACGTGGATACAATGGTGGTTACCTAGCATTAGTGCATGTAAGTCCGACCAATACAAATCAACTACACTTAAAGTGAAAAATATAGTCGGTGTTCCAATCTGATGTAGCATGTCTACTAGTTTGGCTCAACATTTTAGCTAGTAAGATCTTGTACCTCTTAGACTTGTTCCAAATCGTATCAACCTGTTAGCCAAATGTGAATTCAAAATATTCTCCATATGCTCACGTAATTCCATTATAATGATTGGCATTTTTCCCAAGCTTCTTTTGATGAAAACTGTAGTTGACTTTTGTGCACGATGCCTCATAATCATATTTGTCATGTAATATCGAAACCTGGGATGCTTTCCAAAATGATTATCTTTGTATCGTAATAGATGCTTATCATATTCATGAAGATGTACTTGTTTGATCTGAGGTTCCAACCAGTCACATTTCCCATCAAGAAACAATATCGGTAATGCCATATCAAGTAGTCCCAATGTAGTATATTCGTTGATTAGAGATCCACCAATTATTGGCCAATCAATCAATGTCGATGGATTTATGTTTTTTTTGTTAATCTATGCACAAATCAACTCCATCTCTCTTTGTGTGCATTTGGTGGTCTAGATGCCATTGATGTCATGTGATCAATGATATTATCTTCTTCAATTTCTATGATTGGTCCCACGAACACTATTTCATTTCTATCAGAATCAAATTTCATGTTCACAGTTCTTAACCGTTCAAAGATATTTTGATAAGAATTTATTGATAAATTGTCAAGAGCAGATGTATAAACCATAAAGTCTGTGTAAAACTTGTCATGTCTAATTTTTACTGTAGTGATTTGTATACATGATCCCTATTTATTGTAAAATTATAACTTGTGCCACACTGATATTTCTTTTGTACTATAATTATTGGCAAGTTTATAATATAGTGTGGCAATTTCTTTGCTATTTTTTTTGGATTTGTTGCGGAAAGCTAATTGTGTGTCCTTTATATTTAAACTAACCATCTATGGTATGTGTAACTTGTAATATTAGATTTACACGTGCGACAAGCATTTTTTCTACTTGCATCAAACATGCCGGTTCCATTGGTTGAGTTCCTAGATCCATATTATTCATACCTAAAAATCTGCTCATTCGTCTCTCTTACTTGTATCTATTACAGACAAGCCCTTCTGGATTTTGAAAAAAATTCATTTCAATATAAGGGTCCTGGAAAATATGACACATTGATGGGGACTTGTAGGCATCTAACTGATTTCAAAATGTCATTTGTACTTGTTTATATTTAGCGGCAAGTAATCGATTTGGATTTACCCTGTCATGTAGTACCCCTCCTCGTTTGAACTTATTAGACTCATATTTTACTTTTGTTTACTTTCAGTGGATACTTTATTATGATGTGTTATTCAGACTTATATGACATTATTTCATGCTTTATCTGGATATGAGATGCATAATTTATTTGTAGTATTTTAGTACTTGTGATTTATGGTATTTATTGGATTATTGTTATGTACTGACACTTTACTTTATCTATGCAGTGTGTAATTTTATGCTATGTGTCTGCGAGTGTATTGGATGCAAGGGGACAATTTTATTTCACTCACTCCAGTGAGACATGGAACACCACGATTCTCCTTCATCGGGGTGCATGTCGTGTTTTCTATATTGTATATATGCATGTGTGGTTTGGTGATGCAGGATATTGCAGGTACAAGTACTGGGTAGGTATGGGGTATCGTCTCCACCTGGCTTCACATGTCTAAGCGTGCCTTATATTGTCCAATGAAAGTGGAGGAGATAGTAGTTGACCCTATTTTACCCAATTACACTCTTATGAGTGTCGTCAGTTGGTCGTCCCGTCAGTTTGTTCGACCTTCGTCTATTGTCATTTGACTTTTTCTAAGTCTTTGCTTGGGGTTTCCTCAATTTGTGTGTTTAGTGGATATAATTATTTAATTAAATTTATGGAGTTATCTCATAGTTGGTATTTTTAAAATTATGTATTTTCTGCATTGAGATTATAAATTTAATCAAATTAAAAGAAGTTATTAAATTAAATTGCCACTCGCATTATATTAGAAATATATCTTATTTAAATTTTAGTGAAAAAATAAATTAGATTAATTTCATTTATTGTTTCGTAGAATTAAAATAAAATAAAATAAAATAAAATAATAATAATAAATAAATGAATAAAAGAATAAATTAGAATTAAAGTATTGCTTTAATTTCTTTTTTTAGGAAATTAATTAATTTGCATAAGAAAAGAAAAAAAAAGATTTTTGCTTATTGCATGCTAATTTATTCCTTTGGTAGGAATTAGAAAAGAAAAGAAAATTGCTTTTATTACTAAAATCAAATATTAGGGTTTTTGGGAAAATTATGTGCAACCTAAAATTTTAGGTTAAAAGGGAATATATCTTTTTCTTTTGGGGGGAGTTGAAGAAAAGGAGGCAGAGATTTTTGGAGAAAGAAAAATTATTTTGGTGGCTATGTTTTGTTGAAAAAGAAATTATTAGAGGATTGCTGGTAAGAGGGATTGGCTTGGAAACCTTGTTGCAGTCTAGCTCATTCATGTGAATCTTCCAGGAAAGATTTACAGGTTGGGTTGCTTTGTCTGGTGTTCTTTTGTCTTCTTTAAATAAAAATAATTTAGTTATTTGAATCTCCAATCTCTGTTGTGGAGATTCTCATGTTTATTGACTCTTTCCTATGTTTATTGATTCTTTCCTGTATGTTCTAGTTTTTGGTATTGTGAAAATCATAGGGGGTAATGCTGGCAAAATTTTGCCAAATTCACCCTCCTCTGTTCCATAAAAAGTTCCTTTGGGTGTTATGCAATTTTTGTGTTCTTCCTAGTTATAGAAATTTATTAAAAAAAATTTGGGTTAAGGAAATATTGGATTATGGAAGATATTTGTGTAAATAAAGGTGGAGTAGAGTGGGGATGCATTGATTTTTTCTCTGTTGAAAATTAATTTTAATTCTGGTAAAAAAATTTGATTAAAAAAAAAGAGAAAGGGGTCTTTGTACATTTTTTTCTATATATTTGGTTTATGCATTTACTATAATTTAATTTTTAAATTTAAAAAGAAAAAGAAAAAAATATATATTAAAATTTGGTTTGGGGAGGAGTCGGTAGTTGCCACCGACAGTAGTATAGCTACCATATGGTAGCAGGTGGTAGCACCTGCTACTGTGTGGTAGCATTGCTACCTAAGGTAGTACCTGCTACCATGCGGTAACATGTACTACCTACGGTAGTAACTGCTACCATGCGGTAGCAGTAAGTTAATTTGTTCACTTTTCCCTGGGTTATAATTTGTGTTTTCCAGAATATGGTGCGTTCGGGTTCCATGCCCAGTTTTATTTAATTCAGTTTTTAATTAAATTATGATATATATATATGTATATATTCATATATAAGTTTTTTTAAAATTTTTGAGCATTATGTCATTTAAGTATTATTTAATATTGTGCTTTAATTAATGTTTTAATATATATATTTTGTAATATGATTATAGGTATATGATATATATACGATGAATACATATATTCATATGCTTATATATATATATATATATATATATATATATATATATATATATATAAAATTAAAAATTTGGTTATTTCTAGAAAAGCTTATAATTTAAGATTCTATATTTATGCTTGGAAATACATTAGGAGATTAATTTAGCCCTATTGATCAAATGACAATTTTGCTTTTCTTTATCAATGAGATGTATTTCCTATTTTTCTGAAATATCTACATTTGCAAGTAATTAATGTTTTTTTACTATTTAAAAAAAATTTGCATGTTATAGGATCTTTAGAATAAAGGGTATTCTCTGGTAAAAGCATATTTCTTTGTAAATCTGATTTGAGTTATTCTCTTGTTACTAAGGTTGTTTCACCCCTTAGTCAGGTGTTGTTGTATAACCCTGTTGATGTGAGCCATTGTGTGTTATGTTTCCAAATGGTCAATCCTGGGTTAGTGATTGTGTATCCTTCACTAGTGTTTTGTCAGGATTAGATATGGCTATTAGTCTCGCCATAGAGGTCTCGTAGAGAGAGACCTTTCATGTTAGTGTCCTATGAGAGAGAGTGGCTTTCGGGCGGGGGCCGCACCCAAAGAGGATGACAGGATAACCCCTTGAGAGTCGGTTAAAAAGTGATAACCTAATAATTGATTAGGGGGTGGGTAGCTAAAATATTAATTAAGATAATGTGCCTCGCACATGGTTGAGTGCTCGTATAGGCTTAGGATGTGGCGAGAAGGCCCAGAATGGAAAACTTATCACCTTGTCTTCATGAAAGGATTGGTAGGGTCCGCATGATGCTTAGATGGAGCTGGGGGTTCGGGAGAGGTTACCAGGCTAACTTAGGATGGGGGCCAGGACCTATGGAGGCCTACCTAGGGTAACCACCTTAAGCCATGCGATGACACTCTTTCTTTAGAGTCACTACTATTGTGAGTTGAGTGACATGGATGTTTGCGGAGTCATGTAGTTCTATCATACTTGTCTTATTTTTCTTGCTTGAGGGTCTTCTACTATCTCCTAGCACGATGGGGTGGTTCCATTTTGGGATCACATGGTCGGGTGGTAGTGCCACTTCCCATCAGATGTTCTCGATTGTATCTTCAAGTGAGCAAAGGCTTTGCTGGTGTTTCTTGGTTTGTGGTTCATGTACCAGCTCATGTTCGTGATCATTGTTCAGTTGAGACCTTGTGGTCATTGTATCAAACAATTATGTAACCTTGACATTGTAACTTTGTAATCCGTGGTATTTTTGGAAACCATGTATTTATGGATTTTGTAATATTTTATCAGTGGAATGTATGTTAATCCAGTTGCTTTTATCTTTTGCATAAATGATCTATGAAAAAATAAATGCATTGGGATGCTTAGATTCTTTCATTTTGGGATATAGATGTATGAGTATGTTTAAAATTTAAGTATTTAATTTTTCCAAATTAGATGGACTATTGGATTAACCATGGTGTTAATATAATCTGCGAATTAATCTTTTTGGTAACCCTTAGGAAATCACATGTTAGACTTTCATTGTGATATTAAACATGTAATTGTTATAATTAATGCACTTAATCTTTTAAAAAAAAATATTTCACCCTCTAGTTGCCTAGTTGTGTTGTTTTTCTTTAGGGCTTCTGGTGGGGCATTACATTTGGTATTAAAGCCCAAGTTTCAACACTGGGTACTCTGGGTTTGTAGTGAGCCCATTCAACTTGACATTTTTACTTAGGTCTTAATGTTTGTGTTTCCCTTATTTTATCCTTGCGGTAGATCTAAACCGTTTTCTCTTTTGCTATACTAGGTCATAGCTAGGAAAGATAGGGGAGGTGGCCATACAGGTGGTAGAAATGGAGGTAGAGGTGGAGGATAGGTCAATGGTTCTGACTGTCACAGTCCTTCATCACCACCCACTCATGTGAGTGTTGAGCCGGAACAGTCTATTCATCAGGATTCACAACATGTAGGAGAACACGTTCCTAAAAGGGAAGAGATGAGACAGATGTTTCAGGAGGTTTTGGTCAGGTGAGCCCCAGGCCTGAGGCTGATCAGCCTAATCATGTTCAGGTTGAGGAGTTGCATCTGTAGGTTCTAGAGGAGGGAGAGAGAGAGAGAGAGAGAGAGAGAGAGAGAGAGAGATCACCCAAGAGGAGGGAGATCCTAGCTGATTGAGATCCTGCTTCTTTGGGTCACATAAGGACTTGATGATGTCCAACCCTCCCTTCTTTGATGGTATGGGTACCAGTCTTGAGGTAGAGACCTGGCTTATCAATTTGGATCGGTGTTTCGCTATGTTTCCATACAGTAGCAACACCAAGGCGAGATGTGCTATCATGCGTCTCGATAATTTTTCTTCGATCTAGTGGAGATTAGAGGAGGAGAAGATTGGTATGTGCATTAACACTGTAACATGGGAGCTATTTTTGGAGAGATTCAGGGCATGATTTCTCTCAACCTAGTGGAGGCAGACTTGGGCATATGAGTTCTACGCTTTGCATCAGTATGGTATGATAGTAGACCAGTATGAGCACAGGTTCTATGAGCTCAAATAGTATGTCGAGATTGGTAATGATGAGGTGATGCTTGTTCAACACTTCTTGAGGGGTCTAAATAACCGCATCAGTGGAGGAGTGAGGGTGTTTGAGCTAGCTTCAGTTGAGATAACCGTGGTGAAAGACAGATTGGTTGAGCTGAACCTTAGTCGTGCACTAGGTGGTCAATCAGGTGTGCAGATAGGGAGTGCACCTTCTAGTGGGAACAAAGCTCGTGGGAATAAGTCCCAGTCAACTACACCATTTAGGACTCCTCAGGCACCCGCTAAGGGTGGACAGCAACAGCAGCAACAACCATCGAGACCAAAACAATTGCAGGGCCAGCAGGGTGGCAACTCTTAGTATAGGAAGAATAGGAACTAGCAGAGGGGTAGACAGGGCCCTTCGGGGCAGTCTTCGTAGAGTGCATGTCACGCCCCTAGCCAAGGAAGTTTCCAGCAGTCTAGTGGGCCGATAGGTAATAGAGGATCAGGTAGGGGAGCTTGCTTCTCTTGTGGGTAGTTTGGTCACATAGCTGTGCAGTGCCCTCAGTGTTCCCACCATACAGGTAGTCAGAGGCTAGCAGCATCAGAGCCTACAGTGGGAGATACAGGTAGATCCCATAGAGTGTTTGCTGCGGTGGATGACCGCCAGGCTGATCATCAGGGTACAGTTATTGAGGCAGCAGGTGTGTTGTGTGGAATTCCTATCTCTATACTTTTTGATTCTAGTGCTTCAGATTCTTTCATTTCTTCGTCCATTGTGGAGTGGTGCAGACTCACGTCTGCCAGGCAAGTGGATAGGTGGCAAGTAGAGTTAGCTATAGGTGTTTGTGTTTCTGTAGATGCCTTTATTCCCAGTTGTGAGTTGGACCTAGGATCCCTTGTTACTTCAGATTACCTTCGAGTCATTCCTTTGGGTTCTTATGGAGTTGTGTTGGGGATGGATTGGCTATCATCTCACAATGCTCGTGTGGATTGTTGGAAGAAGATAGTGGAGTGTTTGGATGACCTGGGTAGAGAAGTGGAGATTGTTGGAGTTCAAAGACCGATATCCCTACGTATGATCTCTGCTATGCAACTTAAGTGGCGCATGTGTAGAGGGTGTTAGGTTTTTGTAGTTACTCTTGAGGATGTGGATGAGTCTGAGAGTTGAGAAATCGCTCTTGATGGTCACCCTATTCTTTGAGAGTACACTGATGTGTTTCCATTGGATATTCCTGGTATGCCTCTAAAGCAAGACATAGACTTTCGTATAGACTTGGTTCCTGGTGCTGAACCTATCTCGAGAGCTCCATATCGGATGACTACTCAGGAGTTGAGTGGGTTGAAGTTGCAAATTGAGGAATTATTGGCCAAGGGGTTCATTCGTCCTAGTGTTTCCCCTTGGAGTGCGCATGTTATCTTCATTAAGAAGAAAGATGGTTCTCTTAGGTTATGCATTGATTACTGATAGCTGAATAAGGTAACCATCTAGAATCGTTATCCATTGCCTCGTATAGATGATATTTTTTATTAGGTTAAGGGAGCCAAGGTGTTCTCTAAGATTGACCTGAAATCTGGATACCATCAGTTGTGCATTCAAGATGCAGACATTCATAAGACAATGTTTTGTACTCGTTATGGTCACTATGAGTTCACAGTGGTGCCATTTGGGTTGATGAACGCGCCTTCAGTTTTCATGAGCCTCATGAATGGGGTTTTTCACACCTACCTTGATCGTTTCATCACTGTATTCTTGGATGACATTCTAATTTATTCTAGAACTATGGAAGAGCATGAGGGTCACTTATGTTAGGTATTGCAATGCTTGAGGGAGAATCAACTTTATGCCAATTTGGCAAAGTGTGACTTCTTCCAGTTTGAGGTGAACTATCTTGGTCATGTAGTTTCTGGAGAAGGTGTATCCATGGATCCTTCAAAGATCCAAGTCATTGTTGATTGGCCAATGCCGACCAACATTTTAGAAGTTCAGAGTTTTAAGGGTTTGGTCAGATACTACCATCGCTTTGTTCAGGGCTTTTCTCAAATAGGAGACCCGATTACTTCTCTTCAGAGAAAAGGGAAGAAGTTTGTTTGGTCAGAGCAGTGTGAGACAACTTTTCATACCTTGAAGGAACTCCTTGTCAGTGCTCCGATTTTGGTAGTTCCTGATCCATCTAGAGATTTTATGGTATGCACAGATGTTTCTTTGGAAGGTATAGGTGCAGTGCTTATGCAGGATGGACGTGTGGTTGCTTATGAGTCTCGCAAACTCAAGAACCATGAGTTGAACTATCCAATTCATGATTTAGAGTTGGCAACTATAGTTCATGCTTTGGTTAGATGACGACATTTCTTGTTAGGGCATCGGTTTGAGCTACATACTAATCACCGTAGTCTGCAGTATATATTCACACAATCGAACTTGAATGCTCGACAGCGGAGATGTATGGAATTCCTCTACAAGTATGATTTTGAGGTTCGTTATATTCAGGGGAAAGAGAATGTGGTTGCTGACGCTTTGAGTCATAGGCGGCATGAGAATTCAGCATTGTCCCTTGGAGTAGACTTGAGAGGGAGGATTCTTGGAGTTCTTCCTCAGTATACTTGATATCAAGATGTTAGAGCCGTGATAGAGTCCGAAAGGCCTTTAGAGGGTAGATTTTCTAGATATAACCTTGAGGTAGAAGGACTTCTTCGTCACCTTGGACGGATCTATGTACCTCCTTTAGAGGATCTTTGTGTGTTGATCATGACTGAGGCCCATCGTGCGCCTTACTCGACACATCCAGCTGTCAAGAAGATGCACACAAATCTTAGACAAGTTTATCATTGGGCTGGTATGAAACGTGACATTCCTAATTTTGTGTCGAGATGTTTAGAATGTCAGCGAGTGAAGGTAGAGCATCAACACCCGATAGGGCTTTTACAACCTAATTTGGTACCAGATTGGAAATGGGATATCATTTCCATGGATTTCATTATTGGGTTGCCTGTCTCTTCCCATCGTCATGATGCCATCATGATCATTGTTGACAAATTGACTAAGGTTGCTCATTTTGTTCCTATTCAAGCTTCCTATACGGCAGCAGTGGTGGCACGAGTCTTCTTGGAAGATGTGGTGAGATTGCATGGGATTCTGAGGTGGATCATCTCTGATAGAGATCATGTCTTTACCTTAGCATTGTGGACCTCACTTCAGCATGCTTTGGGAACTCAGTTGAATTTTGGTTCAACATATCACCTAGAGATAGATGGTCAGACCGAGTGGGTGAATCAGGTGTTAAAGGACATGCTTCGCATGTATGTGATGGACCAACAGTCATGCTGGGAGGACTATATCTATCTAGTGGAGTTTTCTTATAACAATGGATATTATAGCTCCATAGGTATGTCCCCCTTTTAGGAATTGTATGGTCATCCTTGCCGCACTCCTTTGAGTTGGGATTGACTAGAGGACAGGGTGCTTATAGGACTAGATATTATTCTAGAGATGGAGCAGCAGGTTGAGTGGATTTGTGAGCATTTGGTAGCTGCATAGGATAGGCAAAAGAAGTATGCAGATGCTCATAGGGTAGATCATCAGTTTTCTGTAGGTGATCATGTGTTTTTGAGAGTGCGTTCGCAGAAGAGTCTGATCCGTTATGGAAAGGGTTCTAAGTTGGCGCCTCGATTTGTTGGCCCTTTTTAGATCCTTGAGAGGATAGGACCTGTTGCCTACCGTCTTGCCTTGCTACTGATTCTATCCCGCATCCACGATGTCTTTCATGTTTCAATTTATTGACCTTATCATTCTAATGTGACACATGTTCTTGATTGGAACTCTTTGCAGGTCGAGGACAGGCAACTTTCCATAGAGCCCGTGTGCATTCTTCAGCGTCGGGATTTGACCGTTAGGGGTTGCACCATCGACCAGGTAAGGGTCCTATGGGACCCAAATGATGAGACCTCAACGACTTGGGAGGTTGCAGCAAAGATGAGAGAGCTGTATTCTTATTTGTTTTAGGCTTCCAAGAGTAAGCCTAGTTTTGGGGGGGAGAATGTAGTACCCCTCCTCATTTGAACTTATTAGACTCATATTTTACTATTGTTTACTTTTAGTGGATACTTTAATATGATGTGTTATTCAGACTTATATGATATTATTTCATGCTTTATCTGGATATGAGATGCATAATTTTTTTGTAGTATTTCAGTACTTGTGATTTATGGTATTTTATGGATTATTGCTATGTACTAACACTTTACTTTATCTATGCAATGTGTAATTTTATGTTGTGTGTCTGTGAGTGTATTGGATGCAAGGGGACGATTTTCCTTCACTCACTCTAGTGAGATAGGGTACGTCACGATTCTCCTTCATCGGTGTGCATGTCATGTTTTCTATATTGTATATACGCATGTGTGGTTCAGTGATGCAGGATATTGTAGGTACAAGTACTGGGTAGGTACGGGGTATCATCTCCACCTGGCTTCATAGGTCTGAGCATGCCTTATATTGTCTGATGGAAGTGGAGGAGACAGTAGTTGGCCCTATTTTACCTAATTACACTCTTGTGAGTGTCCCTAGTTGGTCGTCTTGTCAGTTTGTTTGACCTTCATGTATTGTCGTTTGACTTTGTCGAAGTGTTTGCTTGGGGTTTTCTCAGTTTGTGTGTTTAGTGGATTTAATTAATTAATTAAATTTATGGAGTTATCTCATAGTTGGTATTTTTGAAATTATGTATTTTATGCATTGATATTATAAATTTAATTAAATTAAAAGAAGTTATTAAATTAAGTTGCAAGTTGCATTATATTAGAAATATATCTTATTTAAATTTTAGTGAAAAAATAAATTAGATTAATTTCATTTATTGTTTCCTAGAATTAAAAAAAATAAAAAAATAATAATAAATAAATAAATGAATAAAAGAGTAAATTAGAATTAAAGTACTGCTTTATTTTTTTTTTAGGAAATTAATTAATTTGCATGAGAAAAGAAAAGAAAAAAATGTTTTTTTCTTATTGCATGTTAATTTATTCCTTTGGTAGGAATTAGAAAAGAAAATAAAATTGCTTTTATTACTAAAATTAAATATTAGGGTTTTTGGGAAAAATATATGCAACCTAAAATTTTAGGTTCAAAGAGAATATATCTTTTTCTTTTGGGGGGAGTTGAAGAAAAGGAGGTAGAGATTTTTGGAGAAAGAAAAATTATTTTGGTGGCTATGTTTTGTTGAAAAAGAAATTATCAGAGGATTGTTGGTAAGAGGGATTGGCTTGCAAACCCTGTTGCAGGACATAGCTCATTCACGTGAATCTTCTAGGAAAGCTTTACAGGTTGGGTTGCTTTGTCTGGTGTTCTTTTGTCTTCTTTAAATAGAAATAATTTAGTTATTTGAATCTCCAATCTCTATTGTGGAGATTCTCATGTTTATTGATTCTTTCCTGTATGTTTTAGTTTTTGGTATTATGAAAATCATAGGGGGTAATGCTGGCAAAATTTTGCCAGATTCACCCTCCTCTGTTCCATAAAAAGTTCCTCTGTGTGTTATGCAATTTTTGTGTTCTTCCTGGTTATAGAAATTTATTAAAAAAAATTTGGGTTAAGGAAATATTGGATTATGGAAGATATTTGTGTAAATAAAAGTAGACTAGAGTGGGGATGCATTGATTTTATCTCTGTTGAAAATTAATTTTCATCCCTGTGAAAATTAATTTTAATTTCGGTAAAAAAATTGATAATAAAAAAGAGAAAGGGGTCTCTATACATTTTTTTCTATATATTTGGTTTATGCATTTACTATAATTTAATTTTTAAATTTAAAAAGAAAAAGAAAAAGAAAAAACAAATATATTAAAATTTGGTTTGGGGAGGACTCAATAGTTGCTACCGGCGGTAGCACCTGCTACCGTGTGGTAGAAATGGTAGCATGTACTACCTATGGTAGTACAGCTACCGTGCGGTAGCTGTACGACCGGTGGTAGCACCTGCTACCGTAAGGTAGCATGTACTACCTACGGTCTTACAACTACCGTGCGGCAACAGTAAGTTAATTTGTTCACTTTTCCCTGGGTTATAATTTGTGTTTTCCAGAATATGGTGCGTTCGGGTTTCGTGCCCAGTTTTATTTAATTTGGTTTTTAATTAAATTATGATATATATATATATATGTATTTATATATAAGTTTTTTAATTTTTTTGAGCATTATGTCATTTAAGTATTATTTAATATTGTGCTTTAATTCATGTTTTAATATATATATATATATTGTAATATGATTATAGGTATATGATATATACAATGAATATATATAATTAATTCAGAATTTGGTTATTTCTAGAAAAGCTTGTAATTTAAGATTCTATATTTATGCTTGGAAATACATTAGGAGATTAATTTTTATGTGATTAATTTAGCCCTATTGATCAAATGACAATTCTGCTTTTCTTTATCAATGAGATGTATTTCCTATTTTTCTGAAATATCTGCATTTGCAAGTAATTAATGTTTTTTTACTGTTTAAATTTTTTTTTGCTTATTATAGGATCTTTAGAATAAAGGACATTCTCTGGTAAAAGCATATTTTGTTGTAAATCTGATTTGAGTTATTGTCTTGTTACTAAGGTTGTTTTACCCCTTAGTCAGGGGTCATTGTATAAACCTGTTGATGTGAGCCATTGTTTGTTATGTTTCCAAATGGTCAATCCTGGGTTAGTGATTGTGTATCCTTAACATGTGTTTTGTCAGGATTAGATATGGCTGTCAGTTTCGACATAGAGTTCTCGTAGAGAGAGACCTTTCCTATTAGTGTCCTATGAGAGAGAGTGGCTTTCGGGCAGGGGCCATGCCTAAAGAGGATGGCAGGATAACCCCTCGAAAGTCAGTTAAAAAGTGATAACCTAATAATTGATTAGGGGGTGGGTAGCTAAAATATTAATTAAGATAATGTGCCTCACACATGGTTGAGTGCTCGTATAGGCTCAGGATGTGGTGAGAAGGTCGCCTGGAATGACAAACTTATCACCTTGTCTTCATGAAAGGATTGGTAGGGTCTGCATGATGCTTAGATGGAGCCAGGGGTTCGGGAGAGATTACCGGGATAACCCAAGATGGGGCTCGGGACCTATGGAGGCCTACCTAGGGTAACCACCTTAAGCCATGCAATGACACTCTCTCCTTAGAGTCACTAGTGTTGTGAGTTGAGTCACATGGATGTTTGCGGAGTCATGTAGTTCTATCATCCTTGTCTTATTTTTCTTGCTTGAGGGTCTTCCACTATCTCCTAGCATGGTGGGGTGGTTCCATTTTGGGATTATACGGTTGGGTGGTAGTGCCACTTCCCATCGGATGTTCTGGATTGTATCTTCTGGTGAGGAAAGGCTTCGCTGGTGTTTCTTGGTTCGTGGTGCATGTACCAGCTCATGTTCGTGATCAATGTTTAGTTGAGACCTTGTGGTCATTGTATCAAACAATTATGTAACTTTGACATTGTAACTTTGTAATCCGTGGTATTATTGGAAACCATTTATTTATAGATTTTGTAATATTATATGTTAATTCAGTTGCTTTAATCTTTTGCATAAATGATCTTTGAAAAAAATAAATGCATTGGGATACTTAGATTCTTTCATTTTGGGATATAGATGTATGAGTATGTTTAAAATTTAAGTATTTAATTTTTCCAAATTAGATGGACTATTGGATTAACCATGGTGTTAATATAATCTGCGAATTGATCTTGTTGGTAACCCTTAGGAAATCACGTGTTAGACTTTCATTGTGATATTAAACGTGCAATTGTTATAATTAATGCACTTAATCTTTTATTAAAAAAAAAAATTGACCCTTTAGTTGCCTAGTTGTGTTGTTTTCCTTTAGGGTTTCTGGTAGGGCATTACATGTCATGTGTATTCAAATGTATTTGAGCTTGAAATTCCCATTCTCATAAATTTGGAAAATTTTGTGTGTTATTTTCAACCTGCATTGTTTGGAGAGGTTCCTCTTGAAAACCAATATGTTGTATATCTATATTTCTATTCACAAAATGTGATTGAGGTTCTTATATGTTTTTAACTGTATAATGAGCCTCATCTTCATGCACTTCTTGACATCTATTGAATTTTGTATTTTTAGATTCTCTATGTTGTGGTTGTAATTTTTCTATTGAAAGTTGTAATCTTCTTCGTGCATATCTTGCTCAATCTGTTTCATTCCTTCACTTCTTTTCTCTTCCTTTTCTACGTCTGTCATCTGTTCATTTCTTCGTTTCCTATATTGTCTATGGTATTGTCTTTGATATTCTTTTTTTTGTTCGGCATAGTAAAAATTTTCTTCGGTCAACCCATTCCTAAAAAATCGAAAAAGGTAACAAGTAAATTAGTTCTATGCATTGATATAATTAAAATAATCAAATTATTTAAATTTAATAAAGTTATCGAATTATTAATAATATTGTTTACTATTTTAAATGTAAGATTTTATTAATTTATTAAATATTCATTTTATTTGTAATTTTTTAAGTTATTAAATAAACTATTATAATTTAGTGATTCCTTAATTAATTAATTATTTATATATTAAATGCTTTTTAAATTTGATTTAATTTATTAAATTTTTAGATTTCAAAAAAGTATATTATATTTTATAATAATATAGTATATTATATTATATAACACCATATTATAAAATATTATAATATAATATTAAATAGTAATATAAAATATTATAACATACTATAATATAATATTATACAATATTTTAAAATATTATAATATTTTATAAATAGTTAGATTACGATTAAAGTTGTTGTTGAAATGTGGCGACTGATTAGCAAAGTACTGTACACTCAGCACGTATCCTTGTCGGGGTCCGGGGCCGGGCAGGGGTTCGGGGGCGGCATTCCCCGAGAAAAGCGGGGGTTCGGGGGTGGGAGCCCCTGGGAAATTTTTTTTGGGTATTTTTTTTTATTTAAACCGACATTGTAATAAAACCCTAAAAATACCGACTTTGTTTTTTGCCCTAAAAATGCATGTTATAAGCGGTTGGGATGCTTAAGGCATTGTAAGGTTGATGTACTATTTTTGCTGGATAATAAGAAAGATTGAACGACTGTGTATGGTGGACGTAACCCATTCTGGGTGAACCACGTTAAATCTTTGTGTTATCTGTGTCCTGTTTTATTTCTTTATCTTATGTATTTAAATCTGCTTATAATTGTTAGTTCATATTTGCTTCAGATTTGCTTGAAACCCTAACAATTAGTATCAGAGTGAGGTTTTCTATAAATTGGCAGGACTCTCAGATTTGAGTGGGAGCAATGGAGGATTCCAAATTCAAGGTCGAAAAGTTTAACGGCCAGAATTATCAGTTATGGAAAATGCATATGGAGGATTACCTGTATCAAAAGGATTTGTGGCGGCCATTGGAAGGAAAGGCAAAGAAAGGGACCACAATGTCAGATGAAGAGTGGGACAATTTAGATAGAAAGGCACTGGTATCCATTTGATTGTGCCTTGCACCGTTTGTAGCATTCAATATAACAGAAGCAAAAACCGTTGTAGATTTGATGACAACATTGGCTAAGTTGTATGAGAAACCCTCGGCTTCGAATAAGGTATTTCTTATGAAGCGTTTGTTTAATTTGAAAATGAGTGAGGGAGAATCTATAGTGGAGCACTTAAATGAATTTAATACAATTACCAGTCAATTGTCTTTAGTAAAAATTACCTTTGCAGAAGAGGTTAGGGCTCTCTTGATTTTATGTTCTTTGCTAGAAAGCTGGAATAGCTTGGTTATGACTATAAGTAACTCTATCTCTGGTAAAAATACTTTGGTATTTGATGATATTGTTGGTGTTATCCTAAGCGAGGAAATGAGAAGGAAAAGCACAGGTGAGACTCCAACATCATCAAGTAGTGTTTTGAATGTGGAGAACAGAGGAAGATCAAAGGAAAGAGGAAAAGGCCCTTGGAATGAGAAGTCACGAGAGAAGTCAAAGAAAGGACACTCTCAATCTAGGGGAAAGAAAGATTGCTACTACTACGGAAAGCCTGGTCATCTAAAGAAAGACTGTTGGTCTCGAAAAAATGAAGAAGGAGACAAAAATGAAAATGACAGTAAGGAAGCTAATATTGCAAGTAATACTTTACAAGATGCTTTAATCTTATGTTTGGACAATGTTAATGATTCCTGGGTAATAGATTCTGGGGCTTCATTTCATGCTACACCCCATAGAAAATATTTTCTAGATTATGTTCAAGGTGATTTTGGACAGGTATATTTGGGTGATGATGAGCCCTGCCAAATTGTTAGAAAAGGAAAGATAAAGATTAAGTTGCAGAATGGAAATGACTGGTTTCTGCAGGAGGTAAGACATGTTCCTAACTTAAGAAGAAATTTAATTTCTGCAGGGCAACTAGGTAGTGAAGGTTGCATAGTTACCTTCTCAGACAATATCTGGAAGGTCAGTAAAGGATCATTAGTAGTAGCTAAAGGTGTGAAGGTAGGCACATTATATCTGTGTAGTGATAACACTTATTCTACCTTAGCTGCTACAGATAAAGTTAATACAGGGACAACAACAATAGATGTTGCAAGAACAGATTCGATAATGTGGTACCATAGGCTTGGGCACATGAGTGAGAAATGGATGAAAATCCTTCAATCCAAAAATCTATTGCCAGGACTAAAGAAAATTGATTTAGAGTTCTGTGAAAACTATGTTTATAGCAAACAGAAAAGAGTCAGATTTCTCAAGGTTGGGAAAGAGAAGAAGAGTGAGAAGTTAGAGCTTGTGCATTCAGATGTATGGGGACCGGCTCAGGTATCATCTCTTGGTGGCTCTTGTTATTATGTTATTTTTATTGATGACTCAACCAGAAAAACATGGGTATATTTCCTAAAACAAAAATCAGATGTTTTTGAAACTTTTAAGAAATGGAAAGCTTTGGTTGCAGGAAAAAAGTTGAAGTGTCTCAGATCGGATAATGGAGGTGAGTATTGCAGCAAAGAATTTGAAGATTACTGCTCCTTAAATGAGATTAGAAAGCAAAAGATAGTTCCAGGAACTCCACAGGAAAATGGTGTTTCAGAGAGAATGAATAGGACTATCATGGAATGCACGAGGAGCATGAGATTGCATGCTGGATTGCTCTTACATTTTTGAGTAGATGTTGTACATACTGCTGTCTATTTGATAAATAGAGGGCCTTCAACCCCTTTGGATGGTGGTATTCCAGAGGAGGTATGGACTAGTAAAAAGGTAAATTATTCTTTTTCTGAAAACCTTTGGTTGTGAAGCTTTTGTCCATGTTGATAAAGAAAACAAAACCAAGCTTGATGCTAAATCTCAGAAATGTACCTTCATTGGATATGGGATAGATGAATATGGCTATCAGTTATGAGATTTTGAAAATAATAAAATAACTAGAAGTAGAGATGTTATATTCAATGAGAAGGTTATGTATAAAGAACAGATGCAGGAAAAGAAGCATGAACAAGACAAGCAAGAATATGTGGTGTTGGATGAGATTCCTGAAAATGAAATGCCACGGGTACCTGATGCTCAGCAACAACAGAATGTCCCACAAACTCTTGCAAGTGTTAGACGTTCTATGAGGTCAAGTAGACCCCCTGAAAGATTTTCTCCTTCTTTGTATTCTATATTATTAACTAATTCTGGTGAACCAGAAGAATATGAAGAAGCAATGCAGGTGGATGCCAAACAACAGTGGGAGCTAGGCATGAAAGAGGAGATGGACTCCTTGATGAAAAATAAGACTTGGAACTTAGTCCCTTTACCTGCAGAAAAAAGAGCTTTTCTTAACAAATGGGTTTATAGGCCGAAGGAGGAGGAAGGAGGTCAGAAAAGATATAAGGCCAGACTTGTGGTAAAAGGTTTTGCACAGAAAAAGGGTATAGATTATGATGAAATATTTTCTCCAGTTGTAAAAATGACTTTAATTAGAACTGTACTTAGTCTTGTGGCTGTAGATGATTTACATCTTGAACAATTAGATGTCAAAATAGCTTTTCTCCATGGAGATTTGGAGGAGGAAATTTACATGTTGCAACCACAAGGATATGAGGTCAAAGGTAAGGAGAACAGGGTGTGCACGTTGAAGAAAAGTTTGTATGGCTTAAAGCAAGCACCCCGACAATGGTATTTAAAATTTGATAGTTTCATGGCTGAACACGGTTATCATAGATGTCACTCTGATCATTGTGAATATTTTAAGAGATTGGATAATTGCAGTTATATTATCCTGTTGCTTTATGTTGATGACATTCTTGTTGCTGGATCTAACATGGAACACATAAATGATCTTAAACAGAAATTAGCCAGGTCATTTGCTATGAAGGATTTGGGTGCAGCTAAGCAAATTTTGGGTATGAGGATTACACGGGACAAAAAAAGTAGAACCTTGAATTTGTCCCAAAGTAAGTATATAAAGAAGGTGTTGAAAAGATTTAACATGCAGGATGCAAAAGCAGTTAGTACACCTTTGGCTAGTCATTTCAAATTGACTAAGGAGATGTGCCCAAAGGCACAGGAAGATGTAAAGAAAATGTCTAACATCCCGTATTCATCAGCTTTTGGCAGTTTGATGTATGCAATGGTATGCACAAGGCTAGATATTGCACATACAATGGGAGTTGTGAGCAGGTTTATGAGTAATCCAGGTATGGAACATTGGAATGCTGTGAAATGGATCCTTCGATATTTGAAAGGAACCACTACAAAGACATTATGTTTCAAAGGATCTAATGTTGCTCTGAGTGGATTTGTTGACTCTGATCTGGCAAGTGATATTGATTCACGGAGGAGCACTACAAGGTATGTTTTGACTATAGGGGGAACTACAGTCAGTTGGGTTTCTAGGCTGCAAAAGGTTGTTGCACTTTCAACCACTGAAGCTGAGTATGTTGCTGCTACATAAGCTAGCAAAGAGATGATTTGGTTACAATTTTTTCTGGAGGAATTGGGTCAGACATAGGAGGATCGCCCATTGTATATTCATAGCCAGAGTGCCATTCATCTTGTGAAGAACTCTGCTTTTCATTCAAGGACAAAGCACATTCAGCTCAGGTACCACTTCATCTGGACTATTTTGGAGGAGGGTCAGTTACGGCTTGAGAAGATTCACACAAGTGAGAATCCTGTCGATATGTTCACGAAGGCAGTTCCACAGGAGAAGCTGATTTCTTCATCAGTTTCTGTTAGTCTTCTTGATTGATAATTGTGAAATTTATACCAGTCGAGTCCTAGTGCTTTATCCAGTGGATGTTGCTTGTACAGTGGTGTCGTGTAGTATCAGTCTCCAAGTGGAAGATTGTTGAAATGTGGCGACTGATCAACAAAGTACTATACACTTAGCATGTATCCTTGCCGGGGTCCGGGGCTGGACAGGGGTTCGGGGGCGGGAGCCCCTGAAAAAATTTTTTGGGTATTTTTTTTAATGAAAACCGACATTGTAATAAAACCCTAAAAAGACCAACTTTGTTTTTTGCCCTAAAAACACATGTTATAAGCGGCTAGGATGCTTAAGGCATTGTAAGGTTGATGTACTATTTTTGCTGGATAATAAGAAAGATTGGACGGCTGTGTATGGTGGACGTAACCCATTATGGGTGAACCACATTAAATCTCTGTGTTATCTGTGTCCTATTTTATTTCTTTATCTTATGTATTTAAATATGCATATAATTGTTAGTTCATATTTGCTTCAGATCTTCTTGAAACCCTAACAGTTGTAAGGTTTAATTATAGGGTTCAATTGATTTTTTTCATTATTTGTTTTATTAAACCTTTAATAACATAGTTCAATAACAATGTTTAATGCAAATTCCAGGCTTTATAAAAGTGGTAACTATTCTTATTCATGTTGGTCTAATCTCATTTTGCCATTTGGATGAAATGACATACATGTCAACCATGTTAACAAACTATCACATATATTTAAGGAAATGCACATTGCATAGTTAGAATGTTTTGCGAAGAAAGCTAGGATTTATTTTTGAAACTGAGATTTTTGCCAACATTTTAATTGACATAGAAAACTAAGGTGCATAGAGTGGCTGCGATTGTAGGTTTACACCTCTCGACATACTCAGGGAATTAGGTCAACATCGATTCTTTTTGCCTTTTGTAGACAAACTCTATTGCCAATCAAAAGCTCAACTCTTTCCTATTATTATACCAACTTGGAATAAATGTTATTCCAAATGGTACAAATTTCATTGTTTGATCCATCCAAATACCTAAAAGTAATGTATTGAGATTATTCTATTTATTATGTACAACCATAAGAACTATAATTTGAACCCCAAAAAATATAGAATATAATTATTTAAAAATTATATAACCACTATAACAAATATAAACATGACGCAAGGAATATCAAAATTTGATAATAATGTGTTATATTTCTAGAAAGAAGTTTAATTGCTAATATAAACACAATTAAGTGTTTATGATTTGGTTTAAATCTAAAACTATTGCTATGGATCTTATAAAATTGTAATACTTGACCAATAGACATAAATAGACTTAATGAGATAGTTGAGGAAAGTTGCGAGATAACAGATGAAAAAGAGGGCAGTTACTTTGGCAATTGATAGTAAATTGATAACTATCCAAATTGTGAGAAGGTGGAAACTCCATGATGCCCAATTGGAACACCTTTGGAATTTCTAATCCTTGATGATAATGTTGGAAGGTGCAAAACATACTCTAGAAATGCAACTTATGCAGTGAAAGAAGAAATGCTTAAATCTATTGACATTGAAGAGATAGAAAGAGGTATGGAGGAGATAAATAAGCAAAGAGAGAACAATAGTATAGTATGAACACTCCACACTCTTCTTGCATTAAAAATTGGAAGGTAGTTTTTGCTTCAAAAACTAGGCATCACCAACTTTCAGGGTAAATCAAATCCACCACAAACAATGAATAATCTTTCATAAGATGCAAACAAAGTTAGAGATTTTATTAAATTAATTATTGTCAATCAATCTGAAATAAAAAAAAGTATTTGGGGTTTTAACATAAGGAAACATTAATGTTCACAAATAATGAAATCTTGATTCTTGTTTTGATTAAGTAAAAACAGGTTTTTGAAAGGAACCCGAACCTTTTACATATCAGGAGAGCAAAAGAGCTAGAAAGAACCGTGTCTGGTCACTTCAATAATAGCAACTGATCCCATCTGGACAAAAGCATGTAATGTTAGATTTTTGTAGGTAAAACACAAAATATATCAAGAAATCAAGATTTGATATCTCCCTCCTTCCTTCTTCTCTTTGTCTTCATCATGTTTCAAAGCATATAAGAGTAAGGTATGAGAGTTTTGGGGGTATGGAATAGAATGTAGACATCTATTAAAGCATTATGGATATAAAAATTTTGATAGAACATTTTCATATGTTAAAATTATTGCATTCTTCTTCTTCTCATACTTTATACATTGTGCATCATATTCTTCATGATTCTGTGTCATTATGTTGGATCTTGTATGTTACAAACCAAGATAAAAAAAGGGGTATCATGGAATACTATAATTGCAGAATATGCTGGACTTTTGAATTTGTTGAAATGACTTTTTATTCATATGTCAAATTTATTTCATTCTTCTTCACAAACTTTATACATTGTGTATCATATTTCTTCACATTGTTATGTCGTTATACTAGCTCTTGTGTGTTAAAGACCAAGATGTGGAGGCATAAACAAGACATGCAAATTGTTTGATAGAATACAAAATGGAAAGGCACAAACAAGGCACATGATTTATTTGACATGATACTTGAAAGAGGTTCCTTCTCACGTGATGCAATGGTTGTAGGATATGTACAATGTGGGTTTGTTGATAAGGCACACTCTTTTCTTTGAACAATGGTTGTTATATTCACCAAAACTATAAAGGGTGTGGAGTTGGGTGAGTGAAGCACAAACCATAGAGTAACCATTGATTATCTAAAGTAAAATAAAATTTCTCTCACTCCACTCACATAAGTTGCAAATAACATTTGAACTTTTGGCATGAATAATGGAGGCATTTGAAATTTAGCAGTTATATTAATATGTCAATATACTTTTATGCATTTAACAATCTTTTAGGTGTCAATTTTTTAATTTTTGTTTGCATATATTTTTCAATCCCTTATGTCACTGATAAATGCCTCTCAACCTAATTATTCAACTATATTTCAAAGAAAGACAAATTTTTTAAGACAACATGGTAGAAGAGTGGTTTGTAAAAATGGACTAGCAAATCATAGTTTTTGTCCAACAATTTTTCATAAAATTATAAGATTTATTATTAGGTTGCCTGATATTTTTTTACAAATAAGCATATAGACTAACAAAAGAATGCAAATAATTTGAACTTATGCTAATTTTTTTTTTCTATTGATGAAATTTGAGAATTTTAGAAGAGATGATTTATAATAGCATTAGTGGTGAATATACAAGTTGGTGAAATTTGTGAATTTTAAGTGAAGGAGTTCAAAACTTGGTTATGCCTTATATAGAGAATGTTTACTTTTTCCTTGACCTATTAAGCACAATCTCTTGAGTGTTGGACAACTAATCGAAAGAGGTTAGGATAAAGGAGATTGCATCATTTTTTACAAGAATGAGAGCAAGAATATTGTTCCAATAGTGTAAATGACAAAGAAGCGGATGTTTCATTTGAGGATAGAGACATGTGTCTCATCTCAGTCCATAGCTACACCTCCTAGGCATGGAAAATGTACATCAGTGCAACCATAATTAGTCTTCAAGACTATCATTTAAGACCCCTCTGTTAGAGTTTCAAGCAGATCCGAAGCAAATATGAACTAACAATTATATGCAGATTTAAATAAAAAAGATTAAAAAATAAAATAGGACACAGATAACACAGAGATTTAACGTGGTTCACCCAGAATGGGTTACGTCCACCATACACAGTCGTCCAATCTTTCTTATTATCCAGCAAAAATAGTACATCAACCTTACAATACCTTAAGCATCCCAGCTGCTTATAACATGCGTTTTTAGGGCAACAAACAAAGTCGGCCTTTTTTAGGGTTTTATTACAATGTCGGTTTTCATCAACAAAAAACGGCAAAATTTTTTTTCTTAGGGGCTGCCGCCCCCGAACCCCCGCTTTTCTCGAGGGCTGTCGCCCCTGAACCCTTGCTCGAGGCTCGGCCCAGCCTTGGACCCTGGCGAGGATACGTGCTGAGTGTACAGTACTTTGCTGATCAATCGCCACATTTCAACAATCTCCCACTTGGAGACTGATCAGGCTCCACACCGAACAATCTCCCACTTGGAGACTGATACTACATGACACCACTGTACATGCAACATCCGCTGGATAAAACACTAGGACTTGACTGGTATAAATTCCACAATTATCAATCAAAAAGACCAACAGAAACTGATGAAGAAATCAACTTCTCCTGTGGAACTGCCTTTGTGAACATATCTAACCCTCCTCCAAAATAGTCCGGATGAAGTGGTACCTGAGCTGAATGTGCTTTGTCCTTGAATGAAAAGCAGAGTTCTTTGCAAGATGAATGACACTCTGGCTATCCTCTTGTGTCTGACCCAATTCCTTTAGAAAACATTGCAACCAAATCATCTCTTTGCTGGCTTCTGTAGCAACAACATACTCAGCTTCAGTGGTTGAAAGTGCAACAACCTTTTGCAGCCTAGAAATCCAACTGACTGCAGTTCCCCCTATAGTAAAAACATACCCTGTAGTACTCCTCCGTGAATCAATATCACCCGCCAGATCAGAGTCAACAAATCCACTTAGAGCAGCATTAGATCCTTTGAAACATAATGCCTTCGTAGTAGTTCCTTTCAAATACCGAAGAATCCATTTCACAGCATTCCAATGTTCCATACCCGGATTACTCATAAACCTGCTCACAACTCCCACTGCATGTGCAATATCTGGCCTTGTGCATACCATTGTATACATCAGACTGCCAATAGCTGATGAATACGGGATGTTAGACATTTTATTAACCTCTTCCTATGCCTTTGGGCACATCTCCTTAGTCAATTTGAAATGACTAGCCAAAGGTGTACTAACTTCTTTTGCATCCTGCATGTTAAATATTTTCAACACCTTCTTTATATACTCACTTTGGGACAAATTCAAGGTTCTATTTTTCCTGTCCCGTGTAATCCTCATACCGAGAATTTGCTTAGCTGCACCCAAATCCTTCATAGCAAATGACTTGGCTAATTTCTATTTAAGATCATTTATATGTTGCATGTTAGACCCAGTAGCAAGCATGTCATCAACATAAAGCAACAGGATAATATAACTGCCATTATCAAATCTCTTAAAATATACACAATGATCAGAATGACATCTATGATAACCGTGTTCAGCCATGAAACTATCAAATTTTAAATACCATTGTCAGGGTGCTTGCTTTAGGCCATACAGACTTTTTTTCAACCTGTACACCAAGTTCTCCTTACCTTTGACCTCATATCCCTGTGGTTGCAACATGTAAATTTCCTCCTCCAAATCTCCATGGAGAAAAGCTGTTTTGACATCTAATTGTTCAAGATGTAAATCATCTGCAGCCACAAGACTAAGTACAGTTCTAATTGAAGTCATTTTTACAATTGGAGAAAATATTTCATCATCATCTATACCCTTTTTCTGTGCAAAACCTTTTACCACAAGTCTGGCCTTATATCTTTTCTGACCTCCTTCCTCCTCCTTCAGCCGATAAACCCATTTGTTAGGCAAGGCTCTTTTTTCTGCAGGTAAAGGGACTAAGTCCCAAGTCTTATTTTTCATCAAGGAGTCCATCTCCTCTTTCATGCCTAGCTGCCACTGTTGTTTGGCATCCACCTGCATTGCTTCTTTATATTCTTCTGGTTCACCATAATCTGTTAATAAAATAGAATACAAAGAAGGAGAAAATCTTTCAGGGGGTCTACTTGTCCTCGTAGAATGTCTAACACTTGCAGGAGTTTGTGGGACAATCTGTTGTTGCTGAGCATCAGGTACCAGTGGCATTTCATTTTCAGGAATCTCATCCAACACCACATATTCTTGTTTGTCCTATTCATGCTTCTTTTCCTGCATTTGTTCTTTATACATAACCTTCTCATTGAATATAACATCTCTACTTCTAATTATTTTCTTATTTTCAAAATCCCATAACCGATAGCCATATTCATCTATCCCATATCCAATGAAGGTACATTTCTGAGATTTAGCATCAAGCTTGGTTCTGTTTTCTTTATCAACATGGACAAAAGCTTCACAACCAAAAGTTTTTAGAAAAGAATAATTTACCTTTTTACCAGTCCATGCCTCCTCTGGAATACCACCATCCAAAGGGGTTGAAGGTCCTCTATTTATCAAATAGACAGCAGTATGTACAACATCTACCCAAAAATGTAAGGGCAATCCAGCATGCAATATCATGCTCCTCGCACGTTCCATGATGGTCCTATTCATTCTCTCTGACACACCATTTTCCTGTGGAGTTCCTGGAACTGTCTTCTGCTTTCGAATCCCATTTAAGGAACAGTAATCTTCAAATGCTTTGCTGCAATACTCACCTCCATTATCCGATCTGAGACACTTCAATTTTTTTCCTATCTCATTCTCAACCAGAGCTTTCCATTTCTTAAAAGTCTCAAAAACATCTGATTTTTGTTTTAGGAAATATACCCATGTTTTTCTGGTTGAGTCATCAATAAAAGTAACATAATAACAAGAGCCACCAAGAGATGATACCTGAGTCGGTCCCCATACATCTGACTGTACAAGTTCTAACTTCTCACTCTTCTTCTCTTTCCCAACCTTGAGAAATCTGACTCTTTTCTGTATACCATAAACATAGTTTTCACAGAACTCTAAATCAATCTTCTTTAGTCCTGGCAATAGATTTTTGGAGTGAAGGATTTTCATCCCTTTCTCACTTATGTGCCCAAGCCTATGGTGCCACATTATCAAATCTGTTCTTGCAACATTTATTGTTGTTGTCCCTGCAGTAACTTTATCTGTAGCAGCTAAGGTAGAGTAAGTGTTACCAGTACACAGATATAATGTGCCTACCTTCGCAACTTTAGCTACTACTAATGATCCTTTAGTGACCTTCCACATACTATCTGAGAAGGTAACTATGCAACCTTCACTATCTAGTTGCCCTACAGAAATTAAATTTCTTCTTAAATTAGGAACATGTCTTACCTCCTGCAGAAACCAGTCATTACCATTCTGCAACTTGAGCTTTATCTTTCCTTTTCCAACAATTTGACAGGGCTCATCATCACCCAAATATACCTGTCCAAAATCACCTTGAACATAATCTAGAAAATATTTTCTATGGGGTGTAGCATGAAATGAAGCCCCAGAATCTATTACCCAGGAATCATTAACATTATCCAAACATAAGATTAAAGCATCTTGTAAAGTATTACTTGCAATATTAGCTTCCTTACTGTCATTTTCATTTTTGTCTCCTTCTTTGTTTTTCCAAGACCAACAGTCTTTCTTTAGATGACCAGGCTTTCCACAGTACCAGCAATCTTTCTTTCCTCTAGATTGAGAGCGTCCTTTTTTTGACTTCCCTCGTGACTTCTCATTCCTAGGGCCTTTTCCTCTTTCCTTTGATCTTCCTCTATTCTCCACATTCAAAACACTACCCGATGATGTTGGAGTCTCACCTGTGCTTTTCCTTCACATTTCCTCGCTTAGGATAACACCAACAATATCATCAAATACCAATGTATTTTTACCAGAGACAGAGTTACTTACAGCCATAACCAAGCTATTCCAGCTTTCTGGCAAAGAACATAAAATCAAGAGAGCCCTAACCTCTTCTGCAAAGGTAATTTTTACCGAAGACAATTGACTGGTAATTGTATTAAATTCATTTAAGTGCTCCGCTACAGATCCTCCCTCACTCATTTTCAAATTAAACAAACGCTTCATAAGAAATACCTTATTCGAAGCTGAGGGTTTCTCATACAGCTTAGCCAATGTTGCCATCAAATCTACAGTCGTTTTTGCTTCTGTTATATTGAATGCTACAGACGATGCAAGGCACAATCGAATGGATCCCAGTGCCTTTCTATCTAAAATGTCCCACTCTTTATCTGATATTGTGGTCGGTTTCTTTGCCTTTCCTTCCAATGGCCGCCACAAATCCTTTTGATATAGGTAATCCTCCATCTGCATTTTCCATAACTGATAATTCTGGCCGTTAAACTTTTCGACCTTGAATTTGGAATCCTCCATTGCTCCCACTCAAAACTAAAAGTCTTGCCAATTTATAGAAAACCTTGCTCTGATACCAATTGTTAGAGTTTCAAGCAGATCCGAAGCAAATATGAACTAACAATTATATGCAGATTTAAATACAAAAGATAAAGAAATAAAACAGGACACAGATAACACAGAGATTGAACGTGGTTCACCCAGAATGGGTTACGTCCACCATACACAGCCGTCCAATCTTTCTTATTATCCAGCAAAAATAGTACATCAACCTTACAATGCCTTAAGCATCCCAACCGCTTATAACATTCATTTTTAGGGCAATAAACAAAGTCGGCCTTTTTTAGGGTTTTATTACAATGTCGGTTTTCATCAACAAAAAATGGCAAAAAAAAATTTCTCGAGGGCTGCCGCCCCCAAACCCCCGCTTTTTTCAGGGGTTGCCACCCCTAAACCCCTACCCGGGGCCTGGCCCGACCTCGGACCCCGGCGAGGATACGTGCTGAGTGTACAGTACTTTGCTGATCAGTCGCCACATTTCAACACCCTCTAGACTTTGACATCTAAAGTATGAACATCAAGGTTATGTTGGTTTGAGTCTTTTGTCCAAGAAGGGTATGGTTAGAGGTTTCCCTACCATTGTAGAGCCAAGTGATATATGTGAAGCTTGCATTCTAAGTAATCAACATAGGCAACCCTTTCAATTCGACAACTCTAGAAGGGAAAGAGCACCATTGGAGTTGGTGCACACTTATTTGTTTTGCCCTATGCAAACCATTTCAATAAGGAAGAGTCAATATTTTATGATCTTAATTGATGATTACAGTCGTAAGACATGGGTATTTGTTTTGCAGCATAAATCAAGCATTTGAGAAGTTCAAGATGTTTAAGACCCAAGCTGAGAAGAAAAGTGGACACTACATCAAGTTCCACTTTATATTTTATCATATATTACACTCAACACTTGGAGAGGGGTTCTCATCTTGCATAAAATGGTTGACAAGACATAATTTGTCCATATACGTTTACATTTTTAGAGCAGTTGACAACCTTCCAACCATCTTGACCAGGTTTTGATTATAGTTATAGACTTAAGACTCATTGATGAAAAATGTAAATTGACAACAAAATCACGCTTTTAAAACAATTTTATTAATCTCATGAAGAAATTAATAAATCTTTCTAATGAACTTCAAAAGTAGGTAGAGAAAAATAATTTTAAATTTTGATCAGGTTGGCAAGTTATTCAAAACTGGAATACGAAAAATAGCTAGAGAAAATCAGATAAACTAGAACACGAAAATCAAAACCAATTCCACTTAAACTGAAATTCATTAGCTACTTTAAGTTTCTCTTGCTTACTCTGAGCTATTCAAAAGTGCAATACGAAAATCAGATAAAATAGCTTCCATCACTAAATGGATGATGTGTGTGATATATATACGGTCTTCCCTTACAGCAAATGGTGCTGTCTCTGATTTCCGATTCCATTCCTCTAATCGTGCTTTCTTAATTTTCCCTTGATGAGTATGATGGGTGGACATCACGTGGCTAAGTATTTTGTACGAGACTCTCCATTCCTTCATTAATCTGAATGTGAATCCCTTATTGGTTATGCTGATCAAAGTGTCCGTGAGAGAGGATGCAAAGATCAAATATTTACTTGTCTTAGTCCTTATGGGAGTAACATGATCTCCTCAATATGTGCTGCTTGTAACAGATACACAACCTGTTTGTTGTTTATTAGCTCAAGGATGGGGACATGGAATCAACATTTGCAAATTATGGGGATATGGAGGTTATCAGTTCGAGGAGTTTGACATGAAATTTAAAAAAAAATTCAAGTTTAAAAATAAGGCTAATAGGGGGGCACATGGGCACATATTTTCACTAATGTTCTCATTTAATGTATTCAATTTTTATTTTTGGTGTGGAAGGTACTCATAGAATATTTTATTTTATCTTGTAAGATTTCATTAGAGAATGTGTATAATATAGGTCTACTGACATGATCACATCTTACAAGTTCTAGTACTTCATATATATCACATGGGTGAGATCCTTCACTATCTTTGAAATTATTTTTTCACATATGTATATTTGTGAGTGGTACATAGCTTATAGTGCATTATTATTGAGGATTTAAATGCACCTACAAATGGGAGAAAAATGTAATGGTAGAATTTGCATACCCATGTCATTTCACATTTTTGTTTTGTGTTCATTTTTTAGGAATGCCTTGATACATATAAATAGCAAAAAATGGTATTAATGTAAAGTAGAAATTTGAATGCATTTACCTAGATATTATCTATTCATTTTTGCATACATTCATATATGCATAATCAAATTTTAGTTTTGTGTGTACCCGTCTCCATAAATTCAAATGTATCAATCAAATCATTACATCTATGAATGCATTTATGAGCATCTAGTTGTTATGCAATTATTTTTTGTCCTTGGCTCATCTAGAATGGCTTCATAGTTGTAAGCATGTGTACATGGATGCAAAATCATTTCACCCTAAATAAAATTTAGAGATTCAAATTTGGCCAATGGATCCCATTTGCCTTTTTTATCCAATACCAACTAAGCATAAACTTGGGTGGTTTGATACCATGCCATAGTATTTAAAGATATTTATTGACTTTCTAATTTTAAAAATCCCAAATTTGTAATGGGCATGCAATTATATTCTCTAATAGAATAGAAAGCAAACACAACCAGAGGTATTCATTTGATATAGAGATCACACTTTCTAAGGTAGAATGTTAAAATATTTAATGGCTTCTTCAAATTGGCATCGGTATTAGTGCAATATTTTATTTAAACATTTATTTATCCTTACATTATTATGAACAATAGAATAAGATATCTTGGGCAATACTCTACTTGGCTAGGTGTTATCTCCTATATATAGGAATCTTCTTAGAACCTATAACTTGGTGTTCACAAATATGGCCACGTACTATTACAATAAAACTTGAAACATATGTACTTAATATTAATACTACAATATAAAATAATTTAAATTTTACAAGTTTTCTTTATCAAATTTGAAATCTAATAGCATAAACATCTTAAATCCATCTATATAAAAAAAAACTCCAAAAATTGTTCATTTATTCTAGAATTACAAAAAATATTTAATATAAGAGCTACAAACCTATCTCTTAATTTGCTTTAAATAGATATATTTAACATTTGAATTGTTTCTAATATACTTATTCAACTAAATAGTTGTAAAAATCGTTGAATGCATTTCTAATATATTGGTTTGTGAAGATAAATTATAGAAAATATGAAAAACTAAAGACTAACATCATACAAAACATATTTGTTTGATCATTAATGTTTCTGATTCTACTACCAAAAAAAAAATTAAAAAATATCATGGTTAACAAATTTTGTAGCACTATAACCATGTCATCTACAAATAAAGTTTAACTATATAATACTCAATTTATGGGCCAAATAATGTATATGCATGATCACATGAATATTGAGCATTAAAAATAGCAAAGGAGAGAAATTTGCAATTTGTGTATGAATAAGCAATGGGTTATCTACTGTTATAGTAGTCCTAGCTTTAGTAATGTGTGATCAATGTTTATGTAGGGTGTGTGGGGATTTTGGCATAGGATAATTTATAGGAGAAGGAAATATTTTGAATGATTGAAACGACAAAATCATAAATAAAAATGTTATAAATTAAAAAGGCTGGAATAAGAATGGACTCGAATTGACTATCTAAATCAATGCTTAGAGTGTGTTGGTTAAGCCAAAACCACATGTAAGTGTTGTGTAGCCAATACATAGTCAACCAAACTATAAAAACCAAAGAATTATAGCAATTTATAAAACCAAAATAGTCTATGGTAATTTCTAAATTCAAAATAGTCGATTAAATTTCTAAAATGAAAATAATCGATGACGATTATGGTGATCCTCTTTGTTTCTTCATCTCTACCAATTATTGGGTTAAGATTCCCTGCTACTTTTTTATGCTCCCACACTCTCTCAAGTGTGGGATTTTATGTTTGGAGCACTTAGGCTTGCTTCTTGGAAGCTCTCTATAATTTGTAAGTACTACAATAGATCAATAATCAAATGGTCTACTGCCAAGGCATTGCCTTCTTTCTTCTTTTGTGGACAGAAGACACCGTCTTGGTCATCGATAATCTTATAGTTGGATTGTTGCAGGATTCACAAGATTATAAACAACTTTCAAGAAACAACGTTAGCTCTCTAACAATAACATTTGAAGTTGAGAAGATATGAGAGAAGAATAAGATGATGGAGATTATCTTTGGTGTCTTCATCAGAGTAGTAATGTTAGTTTTTTTTAATATAATCAATATAATATTTTTTTTCATTTATGTCACTGGGATTCCCTCTATGATATTAAAATTTTATGTCTATTATATTATTGGATCTTTATTTTAAAACAATCTGTGCATTACCATGTTCTGTATTGCATGCCTCTTTTAGAATAGCAATTGAAAACCCACATAATATATTATAGTAGTGTGTAGGGGAAAAAGTGAGATTAAGCAAACAAAACCTAATTCCACTCTTGAGTACACACTCGTGGAATACGAAAGTGCCTAGGGAGGTAACGCACTTTAGCTACTGCTTGTGAGGAAGAGAGAGCCAAGGATTACCTCTTAGGGTTTCTATTCCCTTGCTATAAATGAGAGATAGGAGAAATGCAAAGTGCAGATTTGAATGATTTAACCTAGAATACAAGTATACACAAGCAACCCTAATATGAAAATACAGAACTGGGAATAACTGATATACTGCTGAAAAGTATAGATTAAGTACTAGAAATATGAGCCAAAATGTCTAAGACAGGAGTGATATGCCCCTATCTTGATTCTGCAGAATAGAAGCTGTGACCGATAGACTGGGATTTGAAGACCGCAAACTCCTGTTTTGCCAAAACTTGCCAAAATATGGGAGGACCAGGGCATCACGCCCTTGTCCCAGGGGTTTTTGCTGAGATTCGGTCCCTGGATTTGAGTCTATGTGCTTTGCTGGTCCTGAAAGTTGCAGCAATGCTCAGATCCTGAACCTGTACCTGTAGGTGAAAATAGGGTTTTGGGTGGCTATGTAGGGTTTTGCCTTAGTCAAACCCTTGTTTCAATGATTTCCACCTCAACAAATAGCTTATTTGTATACTAACATAGTGTGTGCAAGAATCTTGTGTGTGTGCAAGATCCTAAGATGAATGCAAACAATCTAGAGCAACCATAAAGAGTAAATCCTAAATGCTTGTAATTGACAAAGTAAATGCCATAAATCAATGATGCAAAGTGATCTAAAGAATGGATGTAAAACAAATTGATGTAATGAAGCTCATACAAAGACATGGAAACAAATTGAAAACTATACCCAACCCCAAGGGAGAGGTACAAGCCAATCTTCAGTCGGTGATCTCCTATTGATTTCCTACATCTTCAAAAAGCCCCCAATTGATGAAAAAATTCTTGATGAATGCTTGATAAGTGTTGTTGAAGACTTCAAAAGATATTCTCTTTCGCTACATAGAAGGCTCCTTGTGATCGTTTTGCTCCCAACTTCTCTAGATCTTAGATTCGGCCTTCAAATGAAGAGAGAGAGCTCTTATGTATGAAACCCTAGATCTTAATTTAATATTTAGGCTGACCTAGGATTTGAATTTCCCACCAATTTATTAGGGTTAAGCATTATAATATCATAAAATTATGGTCCCAAAAATTTCAGGAAAAATGTCGGGGACTTGGTGCAAAGTGCACCCGGTCCGACCAACTTTTCACCAAATTTTTAGGGCCATTAGATATGATGATATTAGAGTGAATTCCAAAGTTATGGCGGATTATGAGATGTTTTGATATGCAAAATTGGGCCTTAAAGGTTGAAATAAGACATAATTAGGGTTTATGATTAAATGATTTATTGTAGGAATAAAATGAAAAGGGGCACGCTTAGGGTAAAGGTCCCAACTTTATAATGTGTGTAGTGATGAAATATGAATTTAGATTAAATTAAATTAATTAATTAAATTCTTAAAGGAGACTAGAAATGTAGGATACAAAACACACTAAGGCGGGTGCTAAACCAAGCATGAAATTGTACCACCCTAGCAAAGGTGTAAAATTTACGATGCTACATTTAGCCCCCACTTTAGTGGTCATATGACACTACGTGCATAAGAAAGATAAAGTACATAAAAGTAAACATTATTTTGAAAAAGGATAGATCCATATTTTGTTGGATGAAGCCCCCAACGATATCTGTAGTACATAGTTAGGAACCGCACCCTACAAAACCACATGTTAGATCACAAAGTCACCTAATTCTTACTAAGGAAGGTGATGAAATTCATAGGTAGCTATATGCAACCTTGTTTTGGCTTGCTTATTAGTGAGGTGAAATAGGGTATCATGTTTACCACATCGAATTATGATAGAGACCTTAATGAGAAATATTCATAAGAAGGTTCGATTATACACCAAAGCACTTTATGGAATAAATATGGAGCAAGAGAGTGAATTCACGAACTTGATGCCACTGCCGACATGAAAATTGGAGCTGCCTAGCTCAAGTTATGATAGATTAAGTGAAAAGAGTGAAATTAAGGTTTTTTAAACTTAAAATTAAAAAAATGAAAAAGTGCATATCTCATAAATATGAAAGCAACACTTTCATTTGTCACTTTTTGAATTTTGGAACTATTCGGTGCAGAGGAGGCCATGCATCAACCATCATGCCTCGACGTTGACCCAAGCGACCCATGTAGATGGAGATCCTGCGCCAGACCATGTTGACTAGAAAACCGCTTGACAAGGTGAGTTGAACTTTCGTTGACTCATTGTTGACTTTTCCTGTTTGCATTGGTTTCTTTATTGATGATGTCAGAGTTGAGATCATGCACATGCCCCTTGTCTGAGCACCATGGTATTCTAGGGCACCTTGGTCCCTGCTTGGAGTCATTGAGGGTTGCACGAGATCAAGTATCTAATAGATAAAATGATGTTTTAGATGATGATGATCGATGAGTGATTACTGATGATTGAATTGTTTTATTTTGCATATTCTTCCCTACATACGAGAGCACACAACTGACCATACCTTTCGGAGCCTCTAGAATCAGATTCTGAGGCTTACATTAGAGGACAAAGAGCTGCTACATGTTGTAGGTCTATGGTATGTGATGAGCATGCCCGACATCAAGTTCCATCCTGCGATGTTGATGGCCTTGTGGAGAGATGGGATGTAAATACCTCCACCTTTCTTCTACCTGTGGGGGATATGACAGTTACTCTAGAGGATGTGTACTGCATACTCTGTATTCCTATCAGAGGAGAGATTGTGAGGTACCTAGCTGATCGCACTACTACCAACTATAGGATGGAGTAGGTATATTGTATTGGGAGAGAGATGCCTGGTGAGACGAAAGGCCACATTATGATCAGTTGGCTTTTACATCCCATCGGTGAGGTACCGCTAGTGAGACAGTTGATGATTGCTACCACTGCATTAGTCATGTGCCCTAATGGGCGTGGCACACATATGCACGGAGGCCTCACTTATGCAGTGAGATCTATGGAGAGACATAGGAGGGTATTCTCCTAGGGTAGAGCATGTTAGACCACCTTTATCATGACCTAGAAGAGTACATTTTTGGATAGGGATGCAACCTGATGACCTGCACACTGCTACAGGTTTGGATTCATGAGCACATCACGTGCACTAGACCTACTAGGGTTCCCATTGATTTGGTTTCAGAGCAACATAGGGTGTTTTCATGTCCTTTTACTTGTGAGTGGCAGTTCAAAGGCTTGTTGTATTGGAGAGTGACCTTGGACAGATTAAAAACGAAGGTTATCAGATGGAGACCCTACCTTATGATGTACATGTGGGCAGGTACACATAGGCAGTTGTTTTGTATGCAGAGGAGTCATCTTTTGGAGGGATGGTATAGCCACACTATAGTCCCATTCTACTTTGACTGAGTCTGGTGGCAATTTGGGTTTGAGCAATCTGTTCCTATAGATGTGCCTATCTACATTCGACACTCACATGTGACCCCTAGGCCATGAGCCATTCTGAGACCTACCATTGATGAGATTGATATCACAGATTCAAATGGGTTGAATCGGGATATCACGATTGACTATAGAGACGATTTTGGTGCACACCGATGGTACATCACATAGTGGGGTAGGATATACCCTGGAGCTATCTTTTTGGCAGACTTCCCTAGAGGGACCCTAATACATCTGAGGACCTTGGTGAGGAGGACACAAATGATCAGGATGATGATGCAGGAGAGCAGGAGGCTAGTGGTGATGGAGATGATCCTGATGTGGGAGAGGGAGATCAAGATGGTGATGAGGAGGAGGATGGAGAGGAGGAGGAGGAGGAGGAGGAGGAGGAGGAGGATGAGGGTGACAGGGAGGAGAAAGAGGATGAGGAGGGTGAAGAGAATGAGGAGGATGAGTCAGATGCAGTTTCACATCACTTCGGAGATGACACCATTGCCTTAGATCCATCGAGCATTCCATCCTGAGGGGAGAAGGACCCTATAAGGGGTCATGATTCCAGTCCCCACCGTCCTGTGCCTACCGTATAGAGGCATTACGAGTGTAAAGAGCCTAGTGGGTCCCAGTCATAAGAGGTCTCTTTCCATGACCCCTATTGGCGAGAGAGAGATCCAAGTAAGGTGTTTTATGTTTTTTCAACTTGTGCATCTTAATTATTCAGATTTGATTATATAGAATGTTACTGATGAAAACCTCTTTCTATCTCTACAGTTGGTGTTCAGGAGTGGTGCTCCCTTATCCAGAATGAATTGATGGACATCATCACTACCACACACATTCTTAGCTCCTTGAAGATATTGCATATACCTTAGAGGAGTGTTGGGCGACATGAGGACCTATTCACCCCCTTCTAGGTGGAGTTAGAGGTCTGGTGAGAGAGGAAGAGTACCTTGTTAGAGAGGCTACATCAAACATAGTGTGATCTAGCAGCGGCTCAAGTAGAGGCAACTACATATCGCGGGATCATGATGGATAGGGAGCATAGGAGCTCCTCACAGAGTTACTCGCATTCCACATCATGATACAAACCCATGGGTCCACCCCCATGACCAGATTAGGAGGGGACATCTAGTCACCATCCTCCAGCTGCTAGTCCTAGGGATAGGAGATGACTATGTTGTGACACTTTTTGATGTATAGTGATATACATGTTATGACATTCATCTATATATATTTATTTGTACTCATATTTTATCTCAAACATGTTATTTTAATTCTTGAAACAATGTATGCATTGCTTTGATTAAAGGTAACATATTTGGTAATAAACATGTATGTCTAATTTAATTTTCATGTGATTGATTTCTCAATGCTTCATGATTAAATTGATACATGTGTGATTTAATTAAATAACTAAGTATTTAATTAAATTCTACCTTAGTGATGTAGAAGAAGAATGTGTTAAGCTTAAGAACTATATGAATAATGTGATTTAATTACCTCTAATTAAATAAAACATGATATAATCCTACTTAACACATAATAAATTGTATAACATGCTAGCAAATATAAAATATAAATCTATTAAAATTTACATAAATGAATCCAAGACAAACAATAAAGAGACATGCTTGTCAAGAATGAAGTAACGTGGACTAAACAATACAATGTCAATTAATACCATATACTTTAATGAAGATATGCTAATATATTATCCAATTTCAAAGCAAGAAAAGGCACAAGGAGAGAGAATAAACTAGAAAGAGAGAGAGAGAGAGAGAGACTAGGCATAGTATCTACGAAGGTGCATAGCATTTATAGGCTCTTTGAGAGGTGTACCTTCCACATCTTCTATCTTGTAAGCACCTGATCCATAGACTTTGGCAATGATGTATGGTCCAAGCCAATTAGGGCTGAATTTTCCTTTTTCTTTAGGTAATGCATTCACGTTGCGTTGATTCTCATAAAGTACTAAATCACCTACTGAGAAGGAACGCTGAATGACTTTATTATTATAGCTTCGTTGTAAAGTTTTATGATATGATTGAATATGCTCAAGAGCATTTATATGTCGCTCGTCAAGCATCTCAAGTTGTTGGAGCCTTTGTTCTCTATAAGAATCATCATCCATGATACCCTTAAGAGAAACTCTTAGAGATGGGATTTCTAACTCCAAAGGCATAACAACATCAACACCATAAACAAGATTATAAGGATTACACCTCGTAGCAATACGTACACTTGTTTGGTAAGCCCAAAGAGAAGAGATTAATTGAGTGTGCCAATCCTTACCATGCTTGTTCACAGTCTTATGAAGGATTTGTCTGATTCTTCTATTTGAAGATTCGGCTTGACCATTTGATTGAGGATAGTAGGGTGTAGAAAATTTATGTTGAATATGAAAATTCTCAAGAAACTTCTTCACATATTTGTTTTCAAATGATGCCCCATTATCCAAAACCAAAGTGGAAGGTATTCCAAATCGGGAAATGATGTTATCTAAGATAAAATGACAAATTACTTTGGCGGTAATGGATCGAAGAGGAACTGCTTCTACCCACTTCATAAAGTAATCAGTAGTGGCTATGATGAAAGTATGTCCTTGAGATGAGGGGGAGATATTTTACTAATGATATCCAAAGCCCATGTAGAAAAGGGCCAAGACGCTACTTCAAATCAAAGTTCTTGGGCGGGAGCATGGATCAAATTGTTATGTTGCTGACACTGATGATATTTCTTAACAAATGCAAACGAGTCCTTTTCCATGGTCTGCCAATAATATCCCATTCGGAGAAAATCTTTGAACTAAGGATCTACACCAAAAATGCCCCCCACAAGCACCTAAATGTGCTTCCTCAAGAGCAATGGGGATTTCAGCTTTGTTAAGACATCGAAGGAGAAGACCATTATAACCCCTTCTATAAAGAACATTAGAAATGATAATGTATCTAGCGGCCAACGTGTGAATCCTAGCCCTAGTATTCTTGTTCGTAGAGTCAGTAAAGGTACCATCACTCAAATATCTTGTGATATGCGAGTACCACTCATGAAAATCTATAATGCAACAATATGTGTAGGATTTTGCCAAGATCAAGGGCACAATGAAAAGCATAAAAGAGACAATAGAATGACAAGAACAAACTATATTCTCATCAATATGCAAAATGATCAACTGGATTAACCAATACAATGAATATAGGCCTGCTTATATAGGCAAGGCCATATGGATGTATGAGCACACAAATATGACATGTGGCTCAATGAGAAACAAGGGTAGGTAAGAAATACTAGGGGTAGGTAGGAGAAATAATATAATATTCCACAAGAGGTGGATGACCCACTGAATGTGGAGTGTAACAGCAAAATAAGACCACAAAAGGTGGAATTTCTCCTACAAGATCTATCCCTATGTGCACACTTCCCTAAGTGTCTCAAATCCAAACTACGAAGAGATTCATTATCCTAAGTTAACTTAAGTAAGTGTATAATATCCAAAATGAATATTTATTTACACCAACACCCCCCCTTAAGTGCAACTTAGGGGAATGAAGACTCAAGTCAACAATGCAAGATGGGTCTCGGCTACTAGGCCATGATAGGTACCCATGTACAATATGCAAATGCAAGAAAAACTATGCAATGCAATCTCTCACAAACGGAGAAAGGGAGAAAACCTAGTGGGAAAAAACTCCCCCCCAAAAGAGAGAAAAATGTACAAAAGACTCTCAAAGAAGAAGGTTAAAACCTCAAAGAGGAAAAATTCCCCCCCATAAGAGAGGAAGGAGAAGTCAGCTGACCCCCCCTAATGACACATCTCGCACCCCCAAGAGAGCTTGCAACTATTGGAACTTACTCTCGGTGAAAGGTTTGGTGAATATGTCAGCAACCTACTTTGTTGTAGGACAATACTGCAAATCAATGACCTGCTTCTAGATGAGCTCTCGGATATAGTGCATATGAATCTCGATGTGTTTGGTCTGCTAGTGCTGGACCAGGCTCTTCGAGATTGCAATGGCACTCTGATTGTCATAATTTAGAACTGTTGGTTGTGGAGTGGTGAATCCAAACTTTGTGAGAATCTGCTGGAGCCAAATGGTCTCAGTCATTGCATTAACAGTGCCTCGATACTCATCCTTAGTCGAAGAGAGAGCAATAGAATGTTGCTTCTTGCTCTGCCAACAAATGGGGCCCGAACCAAGGTGAAAACTGTAACCAGAAGTAGACTTACGATCAACTAGATCACCAGCCCAATCGAAGTCTGTGTAACCAACCAAGCGAAGTCCTGTGCCTGCTGCATAGTGAATCCCATAGTGATGTGTACCCTGGATGTAATGAAGGATGCATTTGGCGGCTTTCCAATGAAGCTCATGTGGTTCCTACATGAAGCTGGAAACCATGCCAACTGCAAATGAAATATCAGGGCATGTATGAGTCAAGTAGATGAGACTACCCACAAGCTGACGATACAAAGTGGCATCAACAGGTGGAGAAGAACACTGAGCCTCAAGCTTGACTCCTAAAAGAAAGGGAGTCGGGGCAGGCTTACAATCAACCATATGAAAGCGTGCAAGTAGATCAAGAGCATACTTGGGCTGCGATAGTGTAATCCTGGAAGGTGACTGTGAAATCTCTATCCTGAGAAAGTAGTGCAAAAGACCCAAGTCAGTCATAGCAAATCTGTCATGCAAAGCAGATTTGACCCTGCTAATGATGGATGAAGTACTCCCTGTAATGATCAAGTCATCAACATAGAGCACAAGTATCAAGTGAGAGTCATCCTGTCACAAAATGTAGACATTCGGATCGGAATGACACCTGGTGAACCCTGCGGAGAGAAGAAAGGAATCCATCTTGGCGTACCAAGCCCTGGGGGCCTGGTTAAGGCCATAGAGAGATTTCCTTAGTCTGCAAACCAAGGAAGTATCCTGGATAAAACCCTGTGGCTGCTCCATATAAATCTCCTCATCAAGATCACCATGAAGAAAAGCACTCTTCACATCCATTTGATGTACAGCCCAACCATGAGCTGCAGCAATAGCAAGTGTCAAATGAATGGAGTTCATCTTGGCTATAGGTGCAAAGGTCTCAGTATAGTCAACACCTGCAACCTGCGAGAAACCTTTCGCAACAAGATGAGCTTTATACTTATCCACACTTCCATCCGCTGCAAACTTGGTTTGATAGATCCACTTACATCGAACCATCTTTCTCCCCTTAGGGAGATGGACTAAATCCCATGTGTTGTTCCTCATCAAGGAACTATACTCCTCCTCCATAGCTTGGTCCCACTCAGGAACCCTTGATGCTTCCCTAAATGTCTGTGGATCGGAAGTGGTAGCAATGAATACATGTGGAAGATCCTGATGTTGTGATCGAGTTCTCCGTGTATCTGAAGGATCCCCAACAAGAGAACCCATGGAATCAAGTGTCTGTCGAGCCCAATGAGGTCTAGGTGGAGGTGGAGAATGAGGCTTCTCAACTACAAGTGGACCCTGCGGAGGTGTAACCCTGCGAGTCGGAGTTGAAGGAGTCTCATCATTCGAATCACTAACATCACTATCCACAATGGAGGAAGGTGGAGGAGGTAGAGAGGCTAAGCTAGGAGAGCTTTCCTCAAAGTGAACACTCCTCTTAATGAATACCTCATGTGTCTCTGGATCCATCAATCTGTATGCCTTAACACCCTCAAGATATCCAACAAATATGCAAGACTAACTCTGAGGTTCCAATGTCTTGCATTTCTGCAGAGGTATGCAAGCCCATGCTGGACACCCAAGGACTCTGAAATGTCTCACAATTGGTTTCCTACCAGCCCAAGCTTCAAAAGGAGTAATACCTTGCAAAGCTTTGTGAGGAACCCAATTCTGGATGTGGGTGGCACAACTGATGGCCTCTGCCCAAAAGGTGGGATCAAGAGAACGTGCATGTATCATATAGCTAGCCATTTCTTTGAGAGTTCTATTCTTGCATTCTGCAACCCCGTTCTGTTGTGGAGTGTATGCAACATAATGCTAAAGATCAATCCCCTCAAATGTACAAAAATCCTCAAGTCTTTTGTTCACATATTCCCTTCCATTATCTGTGCAAAGAATCTTGACCACTTTCCCTGATTGCTTCTCCACATGAGTCTTGAAGTCTTGAAATCTATCAAATACTTCACTCTTATGAATGAGAAAGTAGACCCAAGTGAAGCAGGAGTAGTCATCAATGAAGGAAAGAACATAGCGGGCCTTACTAAATGAAGGTGCTGGAAATGGACCTGCTACATCGTTGTGAACAAGTTGAAGAACTTCCAAAGCTCTCCAAGTTTTCCCTTTATCAAACTTTTCTTCGAGATGCTTTCCCATGGAACAACCTGAACATACACCCTCTAAAAAACTAATTTGAGGTAGACCTGTGACCATATCTTTAGTGCTTAGCTGCTGAAGATAGCGGTAGTTGAGGTGACCAAACCGCTCATGCCATAGCTTACTTTCTGAATTTGAATGAGTAAGCAAGGCCCTAGAAGGTGAACTTGGCACAAAGTGGGAGAACGAATAAAGCCTTGAGTTGTCATTGACTTGTCCCACTGCTACCAAGGCATCATCATCAAGTTCCTTTACCACAACTGAATCTGGTGTAAACTCAACCTTTTTCCCATTCCCATAGTGAGTGATTTGGTAGATGGAGAGAAGGTTGGTAGACAAGTTAGGAACATAGAGAACATTTTCAAATGTTCCATCATCCATGTCAACTGAACCTTTCCCTTCAACCTCTACTTGTGTGTCATCACCTATGTAAATGTGAGGTACCTTAGATGGCTCCAATGAAGAAAACTGCTCCTTTGTAGAACCCATATGATATGAGGCACCCGAGTCAAGTATCCACTGTGAGGAAGAGGAAGGACATGAATCCTTCTTTGTGTAGGCGGATGGCAAGTTGATGTTGTTTTTCTTGAGAAGATTGGTTAACTCATCAACTTGCTTTGTGTGGCATTGATGCTCATCATGACCATACTTCTTGCAATATGCACAAGTTGGTTTATCCTTCTTAGGTGGTGTCCCCTTCTTGGAAGAGGATGAAAAATCACCTTGTGATGGAGAGGATGATTGTCCTTTTTCCTGGTGTGGCTTAGACTTGGATTGCTTCTTCTTCTTGTTTGAATCTTTGCCTTGACTTCCTTGATTCCCTTGATTAGCCACCAAAGCCTTGGACTTTGAAGACTTGAGAAACCCCATGTTCAACAACTTAGATTGTTCCAATATCAACATTTCTGTGAAAGCATCAAATGAAGGCATAACATAAGAACTCCCCACTGTCAAACGATGAGTTTGGAAGCTAGACACAAATGCTGCATATTCTGGTGCAAGCTTATCCAACAAGTTGAATATCAACTGAGCATCCTTTTTGTCAATTCCACAATCCTTAAGCTTTGCTCTTAGCTCATTTGCTTTGGTGACATAATATTGGATTGTATCAAAACTCTTGGGATCCAATTTGGTGAGCTCATTGTCAATCTGATAGCCTCTGATTTCATCAACTTGTCCATACAATTTCTGAAACATATCCCAAGCCTCTTTGATTGTTTTACACTTCTCAATGTGAAAAATGAGGTCATCTGATACATACTTGCGTAAGGTTCCAAGAGCCATGCAATTTTTTGTGAGCCATTCTAATTGAGCAATTGGATCAACCTTAGGATTAGGTGGTGCTATTATTGTTCCATCTATGTAGTGTGTGAGACCCTTTTCCATTAATTTACTCCATACTTTAATTTTCCATGATGCATAATTATGTGGAGTTAAAGGTGGAAATTTATTAGGACTCATTGCAACAAAAATGGAAAGAGCACAAAGAGAGGCACAATCACACAAGACACCCCCCCAAATTCACTCAATCAAAGAACCCCCCCCCCCCCCCAAATGTGGTGATTTGGCACTTTATAAGTAGTGCATATACAATGGGCCACTTGCAAAAAATGGCAAAGTGGACTTCTGATTACAATTTTACAATGGCCTCAATAAGGCCAAAAGAGACTCAAACTGATAATGCAAGAGATCTAACTAAGATCCAAGCAAGTTACAAGTACCTAATAGGCCAAATAAGACCAATATCTGAAAGTATAATTTCCACTTAAAATATTTGAAATCTGATCATATATTATGAAAGTAGATGAAAAAATAAGCACTTAAAAAAAAAACGACACCTGAAAAGGAGGTCGTATGAGCTCAAACGAGGCCTTTGAAGTTGCAGAGTTGAGGATTGGACAGGTACAGCTGAGAGAATCCAAAAATTCCAAAAAACGTGTGCACCAAAATCAGAAAATAACCACACCACTGCAAAGATCACGAAATTTTAGCCCATTTCAAAAAACATTGCACCAAAAAAGGAGCAAAAATGAGCAAGATATGGCCTTTCAAAGTTGGATTGCAAAACTGAAAAGCCCAATGGAGAGGGGTCAAATTTTTTTCAAAAAATGCTAATGTGGTGCTGACATCAGCAATTCACTATGTTAAATTTGACGGTCACATGACCGTCATAAAAACTTCGCCTCCCTGCTGACTGGGCGTCCGTACTGTACAGACAGGTTGATGTGGCAGATGACTATGCAATTCTACTGACAGGACGTACAGATTTGACGTGGTTGTTCAGGGTGTACGATTAACCCGCGGGCTAGTGGCCGTTTGCCACATAGTGGACACAGTTTCCGCCTAGTTTAGTGTCTGCCGGCAGGAGGCGCTGCCAGAGAGGAAGATCCCGGCGGGCTGGGAGCCGAGGTCGTCGGGAGCCAAGGGAAGCCGACGGGAAAGACCAGTGGGAGGACAGCCGGCGGTGGGAGCTCTTCGGCGGCGGCGGGAGGTTCCCGGGACTCGACGACATGGGGAAACTCTGCGGCGAGCGGGGCGTCGGCACAGGTCTTGGCGACGACGACGGGACTCAGCGACGGCGCAGGTACACGGGTGTAGATAACGGCAGGTACGGGCGGCAGAATAGGTACAACCTGTAACACCTGCGACACGTAGGTACGGGGTATTGGGGGGGTCTGCGGACCCCCCAAAAACCAGCAAAACGTTTTTTATTTTATTTTATTTTTTGCTTTGTTTTTCAACCTTTTTTCCGAAATTTTTGATTTTTTCGAAAAATTTTCAGACAATATGAAAAAAAAAAAAATTCTCGAAAAATTAATAAAAAAATTTCAAAATCCGTACGATAATAGCCAAAATGGGAAAAAAAAAATTTCTCACCAAAATAGGTCGACTTTATAGTCAAAATTTATGGAAACGGCCTCCCGGATTCAACGGTGATGTCCAAATCGCTGTATGACGCCCCCCAAAAAATGAAGATCTCCAAATCCGAAAATAGAAGCCTTCCACGATGTCTCCAAAAACCGATCAATGAAGCCCCAATAGCTCTGATACCATGTAGGATTTTTCCAAGATCAAGGGCACAATGAAAAGCATAAAAGAGACAATAGAATGACAAGAACAAACTGTATTCTCATCAATATGCAAAATGATCAATTGGATTAACCAATACAATGAATATAGGCCTGCTTATATAGGCAAGGCCATATGGATGTATGAGCACACAAATATGACATATGGCTCAATGAGAAACAAGGGTAGGTAAGAAATACTAGGGGTAGGTAGGAGAAATAATATAATATTCCACAAGAGGTGGATGACCCACCAAATGTGGAGTGTAATAGCAAAATAAGACCACAAAAGGTGGAATTTCTCCTACAAGCTCTATCCCTATGTGCACACTTCCCTAAGTGTCTCAAATCCAAACTACAAAGAGATGCATTATCCTAAGTTAACTTAAGTAAGTGTAATAATATCCAAAATGAATATTTATTTACACCAACAATATGCCACATCACTAGGATTCTCGGTAATAGCCGGGGTAGTGAGGTTATGAATAGTGAATTTGAGATCTACCAAGGGGTCCTCTAAAGACACAAGAGAGGCTACACATGCCATTGCATTAGCATGCCAATTATCCTTTCAGGGAACAGGCTCCATGGTATAAGAATCAAACTTTTGCAACAAAGATATAGCTAAATCTCTATATTGTGATAATTTATCTTGTTTAGCTTGATAAATTCTTGTCACTTGCCTTATGATTAATTGAGAATCTCCATGGATATGTAGATGTTTTATATTTAATACTAGGGATTCTTTAATTCCAGCTATAAGAGCCTCATATTCAACAATGTTATTGGTACACAATAAATTGAGACGATACGACAAAGGGATAGGTTTCTTTTTAAGAGAGATTAAGACAACACCTGCCCCCAATCCTGTATGACACCTAGAGCCATCGAAATATAATTCTTAAATCTCATCAACCTCCGTAGAGAGAATTATTTCATCGGGAAAAGACTCTAGGTTAGGTAGGGAGAAGGGTGAAGGAGCCTCAACCAAGTGGTCAGTCAATGCTTGACCTTTTATTACCTTCTACGAGACAAACTTAAGCTCAAACTTGGTCAACATCATAACCCTCTGGCTAAGTGTCCTGAAAGATCGGTTTTGGAGATAAGATGCTTTAGAGGGTCAAATTTAATGATAACATGAACTTCAACATTCAAAAGGTAAAACCTTAATTTTTGGGTTGTAAAAACTAAAGCAAGGCACTGTCTTTCTATTGTAGAGTATCGGAATTCGTAATTGAGTAGAGTACAACTTATATAGTAAACCATACCTTCTCTACCATCCTTATCATGTTGTGCCAATAAGGCTGCAAGAGCATGAAGGGAAGCAACTGTGTATAGAAGAAAGGGTTTGGAAGGGTCAGCAAGTTGAAGAATTGGAGGATTGGCCAAATATGTTTTTAAGTCTTCAAATGCTTGACAACAATCCTCATTCCATTAAAAGATGATATTATTTTTAAGCAACTGAGTAAAAGGAAAGGTACGATCTGCAAGTTGAGAAATAAACCTACAAATAGCTTGAATCTTTCCTTGTAAAATTTTTAGTTGGGGAATATATTTAGGAGGTGACATGTTAACAATGGCATCTATCTTCTTTGTATCCACCTCAATTCCATGATGCAAAACTATGAATCCTAATAATTTTCCACTATCAACACTGAAGACACACTTTTGGGGATTCAAGCACATGTTATACTTACGAATTCTTTCAAAGACTTGGCAAAGGATCTTAACATGATCTATACGAAAAATGGATTTAGCTAAGATATCATCAATGTAATCTTCTAAGATTTTATACATGTAATCATGGAAGATGAGGGTCATAGCACGTTGATAGGTAGAGCCCGTGTTTTTCAATCCAAAAGGCATCATAACCCAACAAAATGTGACCCAAGGGGTGGTGAAACAAGTTTTAAATTGATCTTGAGGATTAATGAAGATTTGATTATATCCTAAGAAACCATCCATGAAGGATAATAAAGCATGGCCTGCTACGGAATCTAATATCATATCATTATTTGGGAGAGGGAAATCATCTTTCAAAGAAGCTTTATTAAGAACTCGAAAATTCGTACACATCCTAATCTTGTTATCAGATTTAGCCATGACCACAATGTTTTAAATCCATGGGGAATAATCGATGGGATGGATGAATCCAACATCCAATAACTTTTCAATCTTAGCCTTAACAAGCAATGCTACTTTAGGGTTCATCTTTCGAATCTTTTGCTTCATCGGTTTAGCATTAGGAACTAAGACAATGTTATGAGTGACAATCTTATGATTAATGTCGAGCATGTCAAAATATAACCAACCAAATATTTTAGGGAATTAATGTAACAATTAAAAATATTGTTTTTGTTCTTCTTCACCAAGACACTTTCCTATCTTAATGACTTTGTCTTCAATACAAGGATCCATCCTGGTATCAATAGTGTCACTTATGAGGAGATTACTTTGTTGAGGAGCATCTTTCAACTAAGGAAATTCTTTAACTATCTCATAATTATTTCTTTCTTTCCCAAAGTAAGCTTTTGTATTTAAACAATAGGGAAAGACACGATTACGGTGATAACGAGGAAGGTCATCATAGGCTCCTAAGAATTTAGGCAAGGAGTCATCCGTGGGAAAAACATCCAAAGCAAATACACTAGAAGAATTGTAGTCAATATATTCTAGATACTTTATTGAGAGGGAAGTAGAGATGACATTAACACTAACAGGTGGTCTCATAGAAGCTTTAATATGCTCAAAAGGATCATAGCCAAGCTCGAATGTTGTATCACGAAAGTTATTTTCCAAGGGAACTTTTATCCCTTGTTCTTGGGCACCACATCCATTACCATTATATCCACACTTAGCTAAGATGTGAAAGCCAGGACCATAAAGGTTAGGCATTTCTGAAAGAGAAGGAGGGTTTTCATAAAGTAAAGGATCAAAATCCTCTAAATCAGAAACCAAGGGAGACGAATTCTGAGAAGCCGCCACGTATTTATTACTCAATGGCTCGGGTAAAGTGGATTGATTTTTAGGTTCTTCTTATTCTTTCTTTTTTTCAACCTTGGGTTCTCTGGGGGAAATTTTAAATTCCCCTATGAAAGTAGGATTAAAGTCAAGGGATCCCCAATCATCTTTTGCAACAATATTTTTAGGAGAAAAAGACATCTTTAGTGGTAGAATTAGATTGAGAAGGATTTTTTTCAGGAACCTTAGGTTCATTTGAGGAATCATTGGGAGATGAAGTAGAGGTGGGAGATAGACTTGAGGAAATAGACACACTAGTATGAGTAGAAGTTTTGGAAGAATCATATAAGATAGTTGGGGAAGAACCAATTGAAGAGGGTTTGGATTTTGATGTTTGTAGACAAGCCTGGAGATTAGTATAACCTAGAAAGGTATATGCCTTATTGTTGTAAATGAATTTAACTTTCCTATGCAATGTAGAGGGGACAACTTGTATTCTATGAATCCAAGGTCTCCCTAATAACAAATTATATGTCAAATTTCTAGGCATGACATCAATAGGTGTGGGTAAAGTAACATGGCCTACCTTAATACGTAAGGTGATGATACCTAATGAATATTAAGCAACATTACCCAAGCCTCAGATAGTGAGAGAATCAGGCTTAATGAGAGATGTATCGACATTTATTTTACACATTAAGTTAATGCTACAAACATTAAGGCCAGAACCATTGTCCCCTAGTGTTCATCTTATTCCACTATCGTTTATGATAACCACAATCAATAAAGGATCATATTGATGTTGGATCTCACTATTGGGTAACTCATCTTGGGTAAACACAATTTGAGTCTTAGGAGATGTGATAGAATTAATCAAGGAAGCCATATTATTGAATGTCACTGTGGGTGGGACATTCAAAGTTTTCAAGGCATCTTGTAACATTTCATGATGGGTTCAAGAAGTTTGAATCAAATCCCAAAGGGATATCTTATTAAGAGTAGCTTTGAGTTGTTCAATAAGATCATATTCCTTACCAAGAGTTTGTAAAATGCAAGGTGTTTGAGGAAGAATAGCTTGAGGATCAGGAAGAGAAGTGTGAATAACCAGATGAGGATTAGGTTGCCTATTGTTTCTTGTGTTATAAGTGTGGGTAACTGCATGATGACTCTCCTTTGTTAGTTGTTTAGAATAACTATAAGGACTCTTAGTGGGATTTCTTCCTTGCACAATAATGACAGGTTTGTTAGGAGTACTAAAGGAATCATGACTATATCCACCTTGAACAGTGACAAGGGGTTGGTTTGGAAGTTGGGAAGTTGAAGAAGGATAAGCACCTTGGACTACAAAAAGAGGCTTTCTATGTTCATTCACATTTATCATGTTGATTAATATTTTAGATGCATTGTTTTTGTTTGAAGATTTGGAAAGAGACATAAAGTCATCAAGGGCATCATCTAATAAGGCATGGTCACATTGGTTGAAAGTTTTATCTTTTGATTCAAAAGGAGAGGTCTCCTCATAAAGGGAATTGTTGTAGACAACCATGTTTCTAGATTTTATGGAGGAGTTGATAGTAATGTACCCATGAGAGGAATCATTCAACTTATCTTTCTCATCACCACGAAATGACATAGTAACAAGGTTGATTAGTTTTTGGCAAAATGAAGGTTTAGGGTTCAAAAACTCATCTAGAGCTTCATCTAATTCATATTTACTAAATTCACAATCAACATAATTGCATACATCATCAAAAGTATGAACATATTGCAAATAAAAATATGACATTTTGAAATGGAAATTGAATGAAATTTAAACATACAATGCAAGAAAATAAAGGGAAAATTTATTTTTTTGATTTTTTTTCACCTTTTTTTTTGGAATCTTCTATTTATAAAGTAAAAGATACTAAATATTGATCTAAAAATTCAATGAAATGAAAATAAGATCAGGTTCACGTCGGGCTCACCAAAGATGTGTAGTGGAAAAAGTGAGACTAAGCAACAAACCCTGATCCCACTCTCGTATACACACTCATGGAATACGAAAGAGCCTAGGGAGGTAACACAATTCACCTGCTTCTTGTGAGGAAGAGAGTGTTGAGGATTACCTCTTAGGTTTTCTATTCCCTTGCTATAAATGAGATATAGGATAAATGCAAAGTGCAGATTTGAGTGATTTAACCTAGAATACAAGTATACACAAGCAACCCTAGTTTGGAAATGCAGAAATGGGAATAACTGATATACTGTTGAAAAGTACAGATTAAGAGACAAATTCAGAGGTGCACTTGTACCAAAAATTTTAGCCAAAATGTTCAAGACAAGAGTGCTATGCCCCTATCCTGATTCTGGAGACCAAAAGCTTTGACTGATAAACTGGGATCTGAAGATTGCAAATTCCTATTTTGCCAAAACTTGCCAAAATATGGGAGGACCTAGGTGTCACGCCCCTGTCCTGGGTATGACCAGGGTGCCACGCCCCTGTCCCAAGGGTTTCTACTGAGATCTAGTCCCTGGAACTGAGTCTATGTGCTCTGTCGATCCTGAAAGTTGTAGTGACGTTCGGATCCCGAACCTATACCTATAGGTAAAAATAGGGTTTTGGGTGGCTATGTAGGATTTTGCCTTAGTCAAACCCCTATTTCATTTATTTCCACCTCAACAAATAGCCGATTTGTATAGTAAAATAGTGTGTGCAAGATCCTAAGATGAATGCAAATAGTCTAGAGCAACCCTAAAGAGTAAACCCTAAATGATGTAATGAAACTCATACAAAGACATGGAAACAACATGAAACCATACCCAACCCCAAGGGAGAGGTACAAGCCAATCTTCAGTCGGTGATCTCCTATTGCTTTCATACATCTTCAAAAAGCCCCCAATTGATGAAAAAATTCTTGATGAATGCTTGATAAGTGTTGTTGAATGTTCTTGAGGAATTAAAAAGATATGCTCTTCCATTACATAGAAGGCTCCTTGTGATCGCTTCGCTCCCAACTTCTCTAGATCTTAGATTCTGCCTTCAAATGAAGAGAGACAGTTCTTATGTATGAAACCCTAGATCTTAATTTCATCTTTAGGCTGACCTAGGACTTGAATTTCCTGCTGATTTCTTGGGGTTAAGCATTATAATATCATAGATTTATGCTCCCAAAATTGTGGGAAAAATGTCAAGGACCAGGTTCAAAGTGCACCCGGTCCGACCAACTTTTCACCAATTTTTTAGGTCATTAGATATGATGATATTAGAGTGAATTCCAAAGTTAGAGCTGATTCTGAGATGTTTTGATATGAAAAATTGGGCCTTAGAGGTCGAAATAGGACATAATTAGGGTTGATGATTAAATGATTTATTGAAGGAATAAAATGAAAAGGGGTTTGCTTAGGGTAAAGGGCCCAACTTTATAATGTGTTCAGTGATAAAATATGAATTTAGATTTATTTAAACTAATTAATTAAATGCTTAAAGGAGATTAGAAATACAAGATGCAAAACACACTAAGGGAGGTGCTAAACCAAGCATGGAATTGTACCACCCTAGCAAGGGTGTACAATTTACGACACTACAAGTAGTACTCACATAATGCATTTTGTAGACTTGTCTCAATTTTATGTCTATTATATTATTGTTCACATGCAGACACTTACTTTGAAATAGTCCATTTATTATCCTCCTTTGCATAGCTTATGTCTCTTACAATAGTAATTGGCATCTCAAAAAATACAATGATTTGCCCATGCAAAATTTAATAACTCCCACAACACTACAAGCTATCATATAATAACATTGTTCAAAAGCTCATCCATTATTTCTATTTTATTAAGAAGACCCTGCCAAATTATTTTAAGAAAGGTTTTATATAATTTTATCCATATAAAATAAATTTTCCTTTGTAAGTTTATCATATAATAAAATTTTGATATATTTGGACTATTTAACTAAGATTGGGGTATGGTTGGCATTAAGTTGTAGTTTTGGGACAATGAATTTTCATTTCAAGATTCATAAATTTTCTTTGGGATGCTGTAACAATTTCCTTAAAGTTATATTGCTCCCATTACTATAGGAGCCCTATTGGTTGGACATGGGTGAGTTTGAAGATTGAATTGAATCTATATGGAAAGATATCATGATTCAATCCTAACAACAAGGCCTTATACTTTGCTACATTATCATCATCATCTTGATTCCACATTTGATAGCATGTCTCAATCCTAACAACAACACCTCATACTCTGCTACATTATTGGTACATGAAAAATATGAAAAATAAGAGTATTTGTATGTCTTGCCAATAGGAGAAACAAACAATACTCCAGCTCCTGGCCCTTCCTTTGAGCATGCTCCATCAAAGTACATCTACCATAGACTATTTTGACCATCAACCCTTTTCAACTCATTTCACATTGGACCATGAACCTCTTTCACTTCCTCAGATGCATTCACAATAAAGTTGTCCATATCCACATCACAAAAAATAGATATGTTCTTCTTCTCCTTCAATGCCTTTAACAATATTTGGAGCTCTTCTTTCTCTCTCAAGTTTCACTTCTTCACCATATACTAGTTGTAGCATAGAAATTAGGAATCATCACAACAAGTAGATCAATCACAAACACAAGACATGATAACTTAATCAAAAGAACACTCATGAAATGAACCTAATTCCAAAGCACATTCAATAGAGGTATGGAAACAAAGCATCTAAAAGAAAATATCATGCAAACCATATAACAATTCGGATGCTTCTTCCATGCGGCTCCATTGTTGTTCTTTCCTCTTCAATGGGTTTGTGGATCTCACCTACAAGTGCACACACAATTGAAAGCAAAAAGCTCAAGAGTACTAGAAACGAAAGTTCGGTAGTTTGATAGAAATTCGGGGTTCATCAAGGATTCGAAGGGATTGATTGAAGAAAATTATCCAATTTATAGAGAAATTGGATAAGTGACAAAATTGGCATGATGCAATTCAAATGGAAATTGCAAATCAATATGACAAATTATGACAAATCATGCATTTCCCATGCACAATTTGATTGATTGATAATTGATGACAAATTATGACACATTCCATGTCAAAATTGATTAATTATGACAATTTCATGACAAATTGAAATGTCATTCCCATAGAATTAGGAAATGAAATAGGAGGGAAAAGAAATTAGAAATTAAGAAAATTAGAAAATTGAAATTGATGACAAATTAGGAATTAGAAATTGATAGAAATTAGAATTTAGGAATTAGTGAATTAATTAATAATTTTTCATTTATTAATCAATTCACAAAGAGGAATAATTAGCCAATTAAATAAAGATTTAATTGTAATAAGAAGACCTTAGGATAAATAAATAAATTATTTAATCCTAGAGGAAGAAATGACACATTAGGTTAAATGACTAAATCATGAAACCCTAGAAGACAAATTAGAAATGCGAAAATGACAATTAGGTCTTGATTGAAGATAATTAATGTCATGATTTTGAATTGATAAATGATCAATGCAACAAAATGATTTGATTGATAAATGCGCCAATTGACGAGGAACAATGACAAATTGATCCAAATTGACATAATTGAGACAGACAATGATCGATAGCGAAATAGTCGCAAAATGACAAAATTGACAAGAGGACGAGGATCGATGATAAAATAGATTGCAAGACGACAAGATTGAAAAGAGGACAAAACCCTAATTAGGATTGACGATGTCCAAAATGATGACAAATTAGCACGCACATTGATGCAACAAGATAAGTTTGATCAAAATCATGATTGGATAATGTTGTCGACAAGACCAAATTTGAGGACGAGATGATTGAAGAATGTAGAAGAATGACTCGATGTTCGCAAATGATAAAGACCAAGTGCGTGACATAGGAGAAATGTTAATGCAACGCAAAAACCTAAAATGAGGCAATGCGCAATTGTTAAAGTATGACTTCGCAAGCGTTGACCATTTTTGGGTGTCTACATTTTGCCCCTCTTTGAGACAATGCGATTCTAAGCGTTGTTTCAAAGAACAATAACTAAATGCCCCAGACAATAATAATGACATATGCATGCCCCCTCGAGGAATTGGCCAGAAACATGCGGAAAAGAGGCCAATTGATCGATAAGAATGATAGGAGACGATAGGATCGAACGGACTGCCAAGACTGACGGAAGAAATGTTAGTAAGAAGAGATTAGACAAAGGACAGTTAGAGATGGAGAAAAACTTGCTTTTACTAATGCACAGAAGTAGGTGAGAACCTTTATTTGATATGGCAAAATGGATGCAGTGCAACATGGCAATGAAGGCCAGAGCGATAATGCAATCCTTTTGCATAAGACAGACACATGACAGACAAACAACAATCACAATAAAAAAGAAAAGGGCCATGATCCATCCCGGTCACTCTAAATCACTCAGTGACATCATCGAGCAACATAGGAACATGACCGAAGCCAAAGATAAATCAATAAAAAGATAAGATGCACAAATTCAAACAAATCAAACAAACATCTTGATCTTCATTGTCAAAAGTTGAAAGTGTTGATAGGACGATCATGCTGTCTGGTTTCAGGACATGTGGTACCCCGTCTAAGATAGGACACAGTCTGGTTTTGAGTATACCACACCCTGTATAAGACCCATGATAATAAGAACAAGGACAAAGGATTTTGATGTTGATGTGCGATTGATACGACAGTTTGGATCAGTTTGATTGAAAAGGTTCATCTAGTTAAAGCATGATTTCAGTTAAAGCACAATGTTTGATTGCGAGTCGTTGGATGTATACTCAGTGAGCTGTCGATGCATAAAGGGAATACTTTATTGCAAAATGCGTGTTTTTGGATTTTAATGTTTTTTACAATGCTTTATTTTATTTTTTTTGTGTTCGTTTTTTCAGGACTTTATATAACTTTTTAGGGATTTTTTTGCAGGACATTATTTGATTTTTATGGATTTTTTTCAGGACATTATTCGATTTTATTGAATTTTTTCAGGACATTATTTGATTTTTATGGATTTTTTCAGGACATTATTTGATTTTTATGGATTTGTTCAGGACATTATTCGATTTTTATGGATTTGTTCAGGACATTTTTCAATTTTTTTTAGGATTTTTTTTTTTCATGACATTTTTCAAATTTTTATGACTTTTTTCAAATTTTGCCCCCAGTGTCTAGCAAGGAAAGGAATATGATAGGTGAATAAATAGGCTTGCTGAAATGATGGTGGATAGAGGGAAGACAAAGGCCTTTTATTATGGAGACAATGCAGATGCAATTTCCAAGAGCTATTGCGTGATGGTACAAGAGACTGGATATGACAATGTAAAGCAGGAACATGGCATGAGGGACATGTCAAGAGGTTTGTGAAACCATGTTTAAATTTTATGTCCTTATGTCAGATCAAGATCAAGGAATGAAATAGAGTGTATGGATAGTGATAAGATATGGATAGGATAAGCAAGACCAAGAATGGATAAAGGACATGGACTGAAGGTCGGGATAGGATAAGGGATAGTGGCAAAAAGTTGCAATAAGGTAGGGAATATGGATGAAAGGTTATAATAAGAAAATGGATAAATGACCAAAAGCTATGATAGACTAAAAGCTGCAAACAAGATGCGTGATGCTCATGATAATCCTCAGCCTTGTCAAGATCTAAGGTGGAAAGGGAAACTGGACATGAAGGACAATAGGATAATGGAGGAGTATGACATGATATGATAGGATAATGAAGGGCAATAGGATATGAAGGAGGAAACCTGCCCCCAAGTGTGGTGTGCAAGAAGTTCATAAATTATGCATGACGCCTGTTTGCCAGGTTTTCATCACGGTACTTGCCCAAGGCGCCTGTTTGCCAGGTTTTCACCAGTGGACGAATTATTTTTCTTTACTTTTTTTTTCTTTTGTCTTTCTTTTTTTCTTTTTTGGTATTTTGACTTTTTCAATAGAAGATGGACACATGATAGGGGATGGAAGAAGGACTCAAGCATCTTTTTTGTTTGGATAGTATCCTTGAAATAAATGGACCATGACCTTTAAAAGTATGCTCAAAGACGTTGGTAGGATAAGGACATGGAAAATGACATGACACTAAGGCAAGGATTTATGCAAAGGATTGGATGGAAGGATGGAAAATATGCATTGGATAATGGATAGGGTAATGGAAGAATTGGGCTTGAGTGGATAGAAATGTTGGCAAGATCAACATTAGTACACACCTTGAGGGGTGATGGACTGATGGAGGAAAGATGTATTTTGGATATTGAGATTTTGACGGAGGAATAGCTTGGGATTTTGGGACATAAGGGCCCAAAATGGATGAAGAAGGTGATGGAGGAACAAATTTGAGAGGGTTGGATGGAGGAATAGCAACTTTGGATGCCAAGTTGGATTTTTCTTTTTGTGCTTCAAGGAGTTTCTTAGGGATCCACATGGTTTTTGATTTTTCATGCTTTTGTGGTTCCTTGGAGTGCATTGCTTGCACAAGGGATTTAGGAACCCATATATATTTTGAATTTGCTTTATTTTTCTCAGTGGGCCTTTGCGGCCTTTTGGATATTTCTTTTTCTTTATAGATCAATTTGTTCTTTGTTTTGACATGTCGATTAGATTGGACATGTTGATCCTTGAATACATGTGGATTGCTAGACTTATGATGCTTATACTTGGCATCCAAATTGCTTGGAAGAGGGAATGAATGTTGGTGTGTATGGGAATGATATGGAGGCATGTGGGATGGATGGAAGGGTCTCCAAGATGTGTGCCTTTGCTGACGTTGCATAGGAGATGGAGGGATATAGGGACCTAGAATGGATGGAAGCGATGATGGGGAAGGTGGACATTTGGATTTTGACTTTGAAGGGATACCAATGTCTTGAGTGTGAGCTTTGTAGCCATGACCATTAGTATATTCTTTAACATGAAGGGATTCTTGCTTATGGAGATCTACCCCTTTGCCTTTATCAATATTTTGACTAATAGGATACTCTTTTCTTTGGGAAGAAGACGAGAGTCCATTATGAGGTGGATGTGATATGAGAGAAATAAGGAGATCTTGAAGTGGATCGGATTGCACCAAAGTGGAAGAACCCATTATGCATGTCAAGGGTTCATGAACATCTTGCATTGACACATTAGAATCATGAGGGGTATCAGGATCATGAGGGGGACTAGGTTCAATGATAGGCTCTTCAAGAGATGGAATGGGAGACATAATGGGATCGTCAAAAGAAATGCGATCTTGGAGTGGATATGCGGGATTAGGACAAGGAGATGGAGGAACAAGTGGATCTTGTGGAGGATCTAAAGGAATAATTTGATCTTGACAAGGAGGAAGATCATTGGAATCCTCTTCAAAGATGCTTTGCTCTTGACTTTTAATCGGATCAGCGGAAAGGATGGAAGGGATATCTGGAATGTCAATGGGATTTGAAAGGATATTGTGTTCATGAAATGGAAGGGGATCGTTTGGGGTTGGATGGACTGGGATATCTTGATCTTGCTCGGGGAGTGGAATGTCAATAGGACTTTGGATAGGATGGACAAGAATAGGAGAATCATCGTGAGTGTCTGGGAACATGGAGTCTTGGTCAACAATTGGATGGGATGATAAGGTTTTAGGATCTTGATCTTGATTTTCTTTAGGACACATATCTTCATGCTCTAAATTATCCTCTTGACATGAGGTTGGACTTTGGATATGCATGGAGGATTTTGACAAGGAATCAATGTTTTGGCATGAAGGAAATGCACTTTGAAAATTTGTGATGGATTCTGGCAAGGAATCAATGCTTGAACATGAAGAAGAGGGACTTCGAAGGGGGTCCTCTAAAACAGGTAATGGCAATAAAGTACATGGTGGCATTGGGTCTTGTATTTCTGAAACATGACAAGGATGTGCATCATGAATTGGATTATCTTAGCAATCAATTATGGATAGCTCTTGGGTAATTGCATCCTTGGGTGTATTGTTTGATGAGGACAATATGGAAGGTTCTTGTGAAACTTTTAAAGGTGTAGGGATAGATGCCACTATAGAGTCAATTTGCTTGTGGGGAGACGAGGCATTGCTAGACATAAGTGTATTATCTTTATCTTCCTCAAAAGACTCACTTAGTCATTTCCTTAAGAGCATTGCAATAAGGCCACCTTTCTTTCGAGGTTTTGACATAGTTGGACCTGGAATTTGAACTTGTTTTTGGTTTGATGTCATGTTTTGATATTGGACTTGGTTTAACTGTTCTGACATGTTTGAAACTTGGCTTGGTGTGTGTTGCAACCTTTGTTTTTGAATGTTTGGTGGCAGTTGTTGACATTGATATGTTGATTGAATTTGAACTTGTTTTTGATTTGATGTCATTTTCTGATATTGAACTAGATGTTGATCATTTTGGTTTGACATGTTCAAAATTCGGCTTGGTGCATGTTGCAAGTTTTGTTTTTGAATTGTTGATTGTGGTTGTTGACATTGATATTCCACCATTGGTTGAACCATTTGTTGACATTGTATAGTTGGTTGGACATATTGTTGAAATTGGACCATTGGTTGTGTTGGTTGCATATGTTGGACCATTGGTTGTGATGGTTGAAAATCTGATTGATAGTAAACACCTTGTTCTTGTTGTCGAGGCACATAATGTTGAAATTGATGTTGTCTCCTTTCTTGTAATTGTTTCATCATCTCTATTTGCGAGAGGAGAGCTGGTATGTCTGATTGTTCAAGAAGAGATCTTACATCAATTGGCTCAAACTTTGGATTTTGACCTGGAAATTTTTGAAACATTTTGGACGTTTGAGATCTTATCTTCTCACTGTTTTTCACTTTTTGCTCCAATATCTCC